>NC_091989.1:57354420-57965738 GCF_044704955.1 Pristiophorus japonicus
ATGCATCAGTACCTCTTCGGTAGGAAGTTTGAATTCGAGACGGACCACAAGCCACTCACATCCCTGTTGTCAGACAGCAAGGCTGTCAATGCCACGCATCAGCTCGCATACAGTGGTGGGCCCTCATGCTCGCTGCTTATGACTACTCCATCCGACACCGGCCCGGCACTGAAAACTGCGCCGACGCACTCAGCAGGCTCCCACTGGCCACCACTGAGGGGGCAGCTGAGCAAAGTGCTGAGATGGTCATGGCTGTCGATGCCTTTGACAGTGCAGGCTCTCCCATCACATCAAAATCTGGACAAACAGAGATCCCCTCATATCCTTGATTAAGAAATGTGTCCTGACTGGGGATTGGGCGCCTGCTCACGGAGTATGCCCTGAGGAGGTCAGACCATTCCACAGGAGGATGGATGAGCTCTCCATCCAAGCCGACTGCCTACTATGAGGTAGCCGGGTAGTCATGCCCCAGAAGGGCAAAGAGGCATTCCACAGTGAGCACGCAGGCATTATGATGAAGGCCATTGCCCGGTCACACGTCTGGTGGCCTGGAATTGATTCAGACCTGGAATACTGTGTTCGCAGGTGCACGACCTGTGCCCAGCTGGGTAATGCCCCCAGGGAGGCCCCGCTCAGCCCGTGGTCCTGGCCCACCAAGCCATGGTCACGCATTCATGTTGACTACGCGGGCCCGTTCATGGGGAAGATGTTCCTCATTGTAGTAGATGCGTACTCGAAATGGATCATCCTGAATTCATGCACGTCATCCACCACCATGAAAAGCCTATGTGCGATCTTTGCAACCCATGGCTTGCCGGACATCCTGGTTAGTGACAATGGCCCGTGTTTCACGAGCTATGAATTCCGCGAGTTTATGTTGGGCAATGGCATCAACCACGTCAGGACTGCGCCATTCAAGCCGGCCTCCAATGGCCAGGCGGAACGGGCAGTCCAAATCGTTAAGCAAGGTATGCTCAGGATTCAAGGACCCTCCCTACAATGCCGCCTATCGCGTCTCCTGCAGGCCTATAGATCCCGCACGCACTCGCTCACGGGGGTCCCGCCCGCAGAGCTACTCATGAAACGGACACTCAAAACTCGGTTGTCCCTCATCCACCCAGTCCTGACTGACATAATTGAGGGCAAGCGCAAGTCACAAAATGAGTACCATGACCGTAATTCAAGGGGGAGATGTATAGAAATAAATGTTCCTGTATTCATCCTCAATCACGCCATGGGGCCCAATTGGCTTGAGGGTACTGTAATTGGCAAAGAGGGGAATAGGGTCTTCGTGGTAAAACTCAACAATGGCCAGATATGCCGTAAGCATCTGGACCAAGTAAAAAAAAAGGTTCAGCATAGACACGGAGGAACCTGAAGAAGACCATGAGATGGAGCTCACAACACCGCCAGCGAACGTGCAACAAGAGCAATCGGTTTCAGAATGTCATGGGTTCAAGTCACGCTCCAGAAATTGAGCACATAATCTAGGTTGACACTTTAGTGCAATACTGAGGTAGTGCTGCATTGTCAGAGGTGCCGTCTTTGAGATGTAACATTAACCTGTGACTCTCATCTCGATGTTCAGGTGAATGTGAAAGGCTCCATGGCACTTTTACACAAAGAACATGGAGTTTTCCTGGTATCCTGGCCAACATTTCTCCCTCACCAGGATTACCAAAAACATATTAGGGTCAATTTTGTCGAATGTGCTGAGAATCCTGAGGACACACCTGCAATTTCCCTATATCCACTCCCAGCTGCCTGCTGGGGACACACATTTGGAAAATCAAGCCCACTAACTGGTCATTCATCTCCTCTCTGCTGATTGTGGAACCGTACTATGTGCAGATTGGCTTCCGTGTTCGCCTACATAATACAACTGACTACAGTGCAAAACTAATGAATTAGTTGTGACACATTTTGCATGTCCTAAGGACTTAATAAGGTACAGTTCTTTGCTATCTAGACTAAGTAAGCATTCAGTTAGATGCCCCTATTAGATAATTGCTTTTTTACAATTAGCTGGTCTTTTATTATGTCACCTTCATTGGAACAATTCATCTTGAAATTTTGTGCAGTCAAAGTAACATATTCTTATAGGTAAAATGATCAATCCAGCACTTCACTGTTAATCTACAATTAGTGGAAATTTAATTTAGAGAATTGCGGGTAATCACTAAGAAATGAAATTTTAGTCACTGGTCTTTTGCTGCCTGAAACGTGCTTGTTAAACACCGTCAACATCTCTGATATGTATAATTTAACAGCATTTGGCATTTGTCCACTTTTAATCCAATTTTGAAAAGCCTGCATTTCTGAAATTGAACTTACCAGACACTAGAAGGGAGAAATATGGCAATGAGTCTTCTAAAATCAAGTATTGTACATTTAGTTAACCTGATAACATAATCAACTCTGTTCTGTTACATTGTTCTGTTCATTGTCACTCGTATGTTAATCAGAAGCAGATGTATAACCAATGGCAGGCAATGTTTTTACAATAGTTGATGAGAAGAAAGATCAAAAATTAATTCTACATTTTTCCCATATTGTTGAAATGAGCACACCTGACACAAAGCTTTGTCTGATAGGGGTTCGGGCGCACTGACCTTGAGGGCCTGAATTCCTGATACGTGATCAGGTGGAAGTTCTGCACTAAAGGCACTAATTCATAGCAGTTCATTTCTAAGATATTTTAAGAAAGAAATGTGAATCAAACTTAAACTATTAAGTGTAAGGGGCAGAGGAAGATTCATTTCTATATCTCATGTGTGGCAATTTTCCTGAATTTCAGGCACTGTGGACCATTGGGAGGAAAAAAGGTCTGTGAATTTAAGATAGGCAGCCATACTGAACACAATCCCAACCCTGGAATGATAAGAGAAGTCCTTACTGGAGATCACTTTCCCACAGAAAGCAACTGTCATCAGGTAATGCAAGAGGGCAAAATGATTTGACACTTAACAACTGGGATTGTGTTACTGGGATTTTCCTCGAATGATGGATGACACCGCTGCAAAATTAACAAGAAACAGCCACGGGAAGTTCACCCTTTCAAGGGAGTGACTTTGGTACACAGTCAAGCCCATCTATTTTAATGTTGTAGAAGAGAAACAGAGTTGACTATGTTATCAGGCTAACTAATTGTGAGATAAAAGATTGATACAGCTGTAAATATTTTTGCCAGGGAAATCTTCCATTAGTTTTATTCTTCTCTACGTTGGAGGGTGTTGCCCGATGCACTCCACGGGGTTGATAATATGGAACCGAGCAATGCTGCCGGTGCCAGGGCTGTTCAGGTGCCCTGAAAGCCTGTGCAAGATTGAGCTGACCTGTCGATAAACATGGCAGGAATCAAGAGTGTTGGGGAGTGAGCTGAAGCCTAAACTTCAGATGCTAGCAGTCTATGTATTCTGACTGCCTGTGGATTTTTTGCAGGGTTTTCTGGTATGTGGGAAGGGGCAGAGAGTGAGAGGACAAGGGTGGTGAGCATGGCTTCGGCTGTGGGATTTTAGTTTTTTTAACTGGGGCCTCTGCTTCAGCAACCATTGTAAAAGTGATTTGCGCAGCTAGAGATAGCTACTCGGATGTTCCAGTCACATTATCAAGGAAATCCCAACGCACATATTTATGGTTGTGGGTAATCACATTGGCATATGTACTTGGATTTTCAAATGGCATTTAACAAAACTCTTCATGCAAGGCTAGTAAGGAAACTCAGAAAATAGTTCTCAAATTGAGTAGCTGGCTTGTGGGCTGCTTAGCCTAAAGGGTGTTGATAATTGAACACAGGTACACAAGATTCCTGGAAGATTAGAGAAAAACAGGAACATTGTAAGATTAAATTTCAACCATCTAGTGCCCTTAAAATAGGGGATGATCATGTGGTGTGAAGGAAATCCATGACTGAACAATCAGACATGGGCTCTGGATAGAGTGGGCTGAATGGCTTTTTCTCACTGCATATTTTTTCATGTTCTTTTCTAAAAATGGAACATCCCATGCAGCGTACTCGTTCATTCAGGTGTGATCAGTGACATAGATGGAAACATTCCCATTGCAACTAAAACACTGCACAGTTCAGTTTTTATTAAAAAGCAACACTGCCTCTGCTGCACCAATAGCCATGCACAAGTGTCAACTAAAAGGTAGGAAACCTTAACATATAGACCCAAACAAAATACATTCAGTGACATCCATAGCAAACCTCCTGCTTTCAGCAGAAGGTGTAATTAGATGGCTGACAGCAGATCGCTGAGGGGACCATTAAAGCCCAGCAACACAGTATGTGTCATGAGATCAAGACAAACTATTCTTGTTTTTATGAAGAGGTAATTAACACATTCTGGGTCTTTTGTTATGTGGCTGCAGGCATTACTGGGACACAATACAGGACAAAGGGAACCACTTTACTGAAAATACTGTTTGCAACTGAACCTGTGTGTTGATGCCAAGAATTCAGTGACATAGCACTGCGTAGAAAAATCCCCATTATTCAAAAGGACATTTGTTTTATTTGTTCTTATAGATACATATTGAAATCAGCTTGTGTGATATGATTAATAAATGGCTTAATACAAAATTCTTCTGCATGATATTTAAATGTACGGGTTTGACCAAATCAATAGAATCAATCAAAACCGGCCTAAATATAAACAAAACACGAAAAGAGAGCATAGGAAAGAATAAAGTAAAGAACATTGATGGCAAGGGAATAAATAAAGTTATAGTACATGAGTCTAAAAAGATGGTTAAACATAAAGTGAGAGGAAATCCTATTAAAATGAGTTAAACTGTCTGTACAGCAATGTACACAGTGTCTGTAATAAAACAAGGGAGCTGGGGGCAATCATGTGTTGTGAGGCACCAGGCACAGTAGGGATTACTGAGGCATGGCTAAAGAAAAATCAGGACTGGAAATTAAGAATTGCAGGGTATAACATATTTTGAAAAGATAGAGAGGGTTAAAGGGGAGGTGGAGTAGCTGTACTTATTAGGGATAACACAATGGCAGTAGAAAAAAGTGATGCAGCCATCAGCAAGACACCAATAGAATTCATATGGGTAGAGATAAAAGATAATAAGGGATCCCCCACACTAATCTACAGACCACCGAATAGTGGAAGGGAGGTGGAGTAAGAAATTAGGGAAATGAGTAAAAAACATAGACCTCAATTTTGGTGGCCTTACCGCCCATTGCTGCTTGCTGCCGCCGATTACCGCCGAGTTTTGCTTCTGTTTTCCTCTCTTCGCCATTTTCCATGGGCGGGAGGGGAAAAAAAGGTTAGTGAACATATTTGAACATTTTTTTTTTACAGCGACTTACCTGGATGGGGTCCCCTGAAGGTGTTCCGGTGGGATTTTTTTGTTTCCTATGAATTTTATTTGCAGCTCTTCCACCCTCCCTGGGCCTGACTCCACCCTCGACGGCACTTGGGCAGCAAGAGCCTTTGCCGCCGAGATTGAGAGCTCCCACCAGCTGCCGCCCAGATTGATGGCGTAAGTTCTTGTTTGGCCGCCGGGCAGTACTGCCACCTCTTTTAGAGGAATCTTCCTGGCAAAGTACCGCCTGGTCTCTCGGCGGCCATTGGTGGTCCTTTGGGCGGCACTTGAGCGAGCCTTGGCCTTCACCAATTTCGACCCCATAGAATACTAATCATGGGGGATTTCAACTACGCTGATATTAATTGGACAGAAGAGGACGGTAAAGTTGTTAAAGGAATGGAGTTTTTACAATGTGTGCAGTACTCTTCTCTAACCCAGTATGTAAAAAGCCCAACAAGGGAGGATTCGCTATTAGAGCTAGTAATGAGAAATGAACCAGAGCAGATAAGAGAAGTAAAAGTAGGAGAACATCAAGGCAATAGTGACCATAATATAACATGCTTTAAGATGATAATTGAGAAGGACATAGATATAACAAAAATCAGGGTAATAGATTGGAGGAAAAGCTGATTTTGAGGGGCTGAGAACAGAATTTGTGAAAATAAAATGGGCAACAAAACTGACAAAAAACGATGTAGAACAGCAATGGAAAACATTTAAAACGGTGTTCAACAGAGTGTAGAAACAATATATTCTGCTAAAAGGAAAGAACAAACTAAACATTAATGAGATTCCATGGCTGCATAAAGCCGTAAGGGAAAAAATTGAGGATAAGGAAAGAGGCATACATTAAGTACATAGACAGCAGGGGAGAGCATGATAAGGGAGAATCTGAAAAGATTAGGAGAGAAGTCAAAAAAACAATTAGAAGGCAAAGAGGAACTATGAAATTAAGTTATCAGGGAACATAAAACAAAATAGTAAAATATTTTACGGGCACATCCATAAAAAAAGGAAGGTTTATTGGAAATAGAGCCATTAAGGAATAGACAGGATAATACCACAGTAATGATGGGAGAGATGGCAGAAATATTAAATAATTATTTTGCTTCAGTATTTACCGGGGAAATAGAACAGGTGGATATGACATTGGATGATGAGATTAGCAATGATATAAGTGCATTTAAAATAAAAAGAGGTGATATATTAAATAAACTAATGAAACTCAAAGAGGATAAAACCCCTGGTCCAGATGGTTTGCATCCACACATTTTATAAGAATCTAGGGAACAGATATCAGAGGCATTACTACACATATTTAATAATTCAATAGAAAAAGGTGTCATGTCAGAAGACTGGCAGATACCTAATGTAATACCTATATTTAAAAAGGGGGATAGAACATGTCCAGGGAATTATAGACCAGTCAGCATAACATCGGTGGTTGGAAAAGTAATGGAATCCCTACTAAAGGAGAAAATAGAAGAACATCTAGAAACCAAAAATATAATAATGAATAGTCAGCATGGATTTCAAAAGGGAAAGTCTTGCTTGACCAACCTGATTGAATTTTTTGAGGAGGTAACAGAGAGAGTAGACAATGGTAATGCAGTAGCTATAATTTGTTGAGATTTTCAAAAGGCCTTTGATAAGGTACCACATAATAGACTGATGAACAAGGTCAGAGAATGTGGAGTCAGGGGACAAGTAGCAGAATGGATAATTAGCTGGCTTCAAGACAGAAAGCAGAGAGTAGGGGTAAAAGGTAGCGACTTACAGTGGCAGAAAGTGTTCCACAAGGATCAGTGCTGGGACCGCTGTTGTTCACAATTTATATTAACAATTTAGACTTTTGAATCAAAAACACAATTTCTAAATTTGCGGATGACACCAATTTGGGGGGGATAGTCAATACTGAGGAGACTGCAACAAATTACAGGAGGACATTAATAAACTTGCAGAATAGGCATATAATTGGCAAATGAAGTTTAATACAGATAAATATAAGGTATTACATTTTGGTAGGAGGAATAGGGAGGTCACTTATTACTTGGAGGGTGTGAGACTAGGTGAGGTAGAGGAACAAAGGGATCTCGGAGTACAAATATATAAATCACTAAAAGTTGTGACACAGATTAGCAAGGCCATAAAAAAAGCAAACCAAGCACTAGGATTTAGTTCTAGAGATATAGAATTGAAAAGTAGGGAAGCTGTATCGAACCTTGGTTAGACCACATTTAGGACCCAAGTTTGGTCAAGCTACCGCCCACTGCCACCGAGGTACCGCCCAAAAAATAAATGTTTTCGGAAAATCTTCAGGGACCACTGACCTACCGCCCAGCTACTACCCGTCGGGAGTTTCATCGGGGAAGTACTGCCGGTGCATACTGCCCACCAAGGCAGAAGTTGGCAAAAAGACAAGTTTGGTCATAGGATCCTGTAAGATCTTGTTATCGCCCGCCAGAAAGACCGTTGGGAAAAAGGTGGTCTTACCCAGCTGTAAATCGGATGGTAGGGACAATAGCACAGAGCGGTCCAGAGCAGTACATCCCGGGTCAGATATAAACACTGCAACAATATTAGACCCTCAGAAAAAGTTCACACATTGAAGTAAAACTGCTCAGAAAGAATTGATACATTGAAGGAAAACTGCTCCGTTGAAGGGCAGGTGTGGGGTAGAAAGCGGAAATGAGCTGCGAAATACAGTAAAGGCTCCATGGGGCCAAGGGTCTTGACACCATTGCAGACAGAACATATTTAGTGACACAATGTGAATCTACAGAGGTTATGAGGTCATGTGAAAGTATATAGGCAATAATAAAATCCTGTAAGTTTCTCTTAGGCGCCAGGATGAGATCCTGACAACAACATTCGCTCAAATGCAGAAGATGCTAATATATATATATAATCGAGTGTTATAATGTGACTGATTAACATGTAATGTTAAGGGTGGGGTTTGGCGATCTGTCAGCTCAAAAACTGTACACTCAAATGCCAACCATAATGTCTGGTCTCCAAGTTCTGCAACTATCTGTCATTCAAAGCCACCCATCCTGGATTGGTGACCCTTACTTGTCATAGCTAAATGACGTAATGTCAGGACCCATTAAAGAGTCGCATCATAACTGTAAGGCAAGATATTGATCAGACGGCACTACATTTAAAGGACATTTGTATGTTTCTCAGCACATACCCCTCATTATCTAAATGTTAGATACTGACCAAGAGTTGTTCAAAAATGTCTCTGTATTGAATTGTACAAGATTCAAAAGTGCCAGAACATTCAAACATGTAAAGCAAAATATTTTACATTATTTCAAAAAACATTACATTTAGCATCAAAAGGAAACATCTGAAACACCACCAACAACATGAACAATATATACCAACATCACCAAGACCAACACCCAACACTCTAACCACTCCCACCACCTCTCTTTCCCCCCCCCGCCCCCCTCCAAGTGAGCCCCATTCTCCTCTTGATGGGTTGGCCATACCCACGCCGATCCGCACCTCTGCCCCTCACCGCGTTGGCACCAGCACGTGGTGCAAGAGTGCACCTGGAGCGCTGTTGTTGTGTTCGTCGGGGAGAGAATGGAGGCAGTGAGATGGAAGACGCTGGCATCTGCGGACCCTCTGGTTCTGTCGGCGCCGCTGGTATGGCATCGGGGGGTTCCATGCCATGGTCCGAGACCATCGATTGCCGCATGGCATATTCAGAGTCGCCGGTTCGCTGCACCGCGGTGATCAGCTGCGACATACTGTTAGTATGCTGCTCTGCAAACGCTGTGATATTGGCAGCTATCCCAGCCATGGCCTGGAGCAGCTCTCGACTTAGGTCGACGCTCGTCCTCGACAGCTGTACCATTTCCTGCATTGTTTCCACCCGTCTGGCATTATCATCTCCTTGCTGCATCATCCTGGGTGGATGCGGCTTGGTGGCTTTATCGGCACGGGTGCTGTGCCTCACAATGCTTTATCCTGCTTCCTCCAACTCGAAGCCCAAAAACTCGGACCCCGATACTGATGTTGGGTGCACAGGTGGCACACATGTCAAGAGGACCTCTTCTACCTCCTCAAGCTCAAGTGGGACAGACACTGGGCCTTCTACCTGCTCTTCCTCCTGGTCTTCGTCTCTGTGGATTGCAGAGGTGGATGCGGTGGCTATGAGGGATCTTGAGGAGGGTGGGGGGTGCAGAAGGAACTGCTGTGGCGGGCTCCTGATGAGGCCGAGGTGGATATGGCCTTTCTGTGCCAGAAATGGATGGGGTGCCTAAGTCGGTGCTGTTTGATTCATCATCTGCAAGTACAAGACAACATTTCAGTGTTTAGCAGGGGGGGTTGTTGGTCATGCTGACATGAGTACTGTGACATGTCACAGTCTTATTTCAAGAACTACTATCGCAACGTCATCACACCCTAAATGGCCGACACACAGTGCATTAAAATGAATTTGACGTCACATTATATGACCTCGCATGACATGAGCGTAACACAGACTGCAGATTTGGATAAACTTACCATGCTGTAGCACGGGATCGGCACCACCATGTGTGGTGGAACGGGGGTGGTCACCCACCAACGCCAAGGCACGCTCCTCTATGTCAGGCACTTCGATTACCTCTGGTGGGCCCCCTCCCGTGCCACACTGCTTTGAGGCATTGGCTGTTCATTTCTTCTGCAGAAGTGAAAGTTGCAAGCTTTAACCGATTTGCACATGCAACACACACACACACACACACACACACAATGGCCACATATAGTTTTTCAGTAGTACGGGAGTGCAACAATAAGATCTTTACTTACTCTTACTGCCACTACCACATCGTTCCAACTCTTCCTGCACTGGTCTCCATCACGAACCATGGTGCCCACTGCGGACACGGCCTCCCCAATCTCCCGCCAAATGCGCTTATATTGGGGCGGGGCTGGCTTGCCACAACCATCCTGGATGAGGTCTCTGTAATGGTGCTCCACCTCAGAGATAAGTGCCTCCAGCTCACCGTCAGTAAACCAGGAGCTCTGAGCCTTCCTCCATTGGACTTCCTGGCAGCTTTTCTATCACTCATGAGAGGTTTGCATGGTGGATGGCTGATGATTCTCTTGCCTCTCTCTCTATCACTCCTCTCTGTAACTGTCAGGTGCGTCAGTAACGAGCTTTTATGCACATGCGCAGCTGAGCCCTCAGCCTCAATCACGGGAAAAGTGATGTCATCAGGCAAAAAAATCTACAAAAAAATCCAAATCTTGTGCATGCGCGGTGCACAGCCTCCGATGTTTCCCGAGTCGAGAGGCCTGCACCTATCGCCGATTCCCGCTGCCGCCAACAAAAGCAGGATGAAACTCGTGTCCAGTCGGCCCCAGCGGTAGTGGACAGAAAAGCATCACGCAATGCCTGGGGAGCGCCGAAAAACGGGCGGACCTAAGGTTTGACCAAACTCGGACCATTAGAGTATTGCGTACAGTTCTAATCGCCATATTATAAAAAGGATATAGAGGCACAGGAGAGGGTGCAGAGAAGATTTACAAGGATGATACCAGAAATGCAAGGGTATACATATCAGGAAAGGATGAACAGGCTGGATCTCTTTTCTCTTGAAAAAAGAAGGCTGAGGGGTGACCTAATAGAGATCTCTAAAATTATGAAAGGTTTTGATAGAGTGGATAGAGAGAATGTTTCCACTTGTGGAGAAGAGCATAATTAGAGGCCATCAATATGATAGTCACCAAGACATTCAATAGGGAATTCAGAAGAAAATTAATTACCCAAAGAGTGGTGAGAATGTGGAACTTGCTACCACAGGGGGTGGTTGAGGTGAATAGTATAGATGTATTTAAGGGTGGGTAGACAAGCATATAAGGGAGAAGGGAATAGAGGGTTATGTTAATAGATTTTGATGAGGAAAGATGGGAGGAGGAAAGATGGGAGGAGGCTCGACTGGAGCATAAATGCCGGCATGGACTGGTTGGGCCAAATGGCCTGTTTCTGTGCCGTATATCCCGTGTAATCCTATATAAATGCCTCAGTTAAAATATTGGACAAACAAATTTCACACCAACAAGTCAATGGTTCAATCCCATTCTTACAGTCAGCTTACCACAGTGTAAGATTAGGATAACAGGTCACACACAGGTACCCAAAGGGTCTTAGGAGTCAAGGCATTTTATTAAGGGAGTGATAGTTGAAATATAGTCAAACACAACATACAATCAGCACAGACATATTAGGCATACGACCATGACAAGTAGCTGTTATTAGTCCCGATCGGACAGATGGCTGGTGGCATGAACAGTTCTTATTTTCACTGTCTGCCCTGAAATGCCTTCTGGGTCTTTATTTTATTCATTTTTTAGGGGTAGGATATTGACAGGACCATTTAACCTGTGATATGTCGGGTTCTTTGTCTCAACTCTTGGGTGAAACCCTCCTCTTCACATCCTCCCACGGTTGGAGTCAGACATGCAATTCTTGGCCCTCAGATGTGTGGAGCTGCCTGTTATCAGTTATTTATGTTCACGCTGTTCAAGTCGCTTTAGCTATTGTACTATGGAATGAATCCTTCAATTCTAAAACCAGTCTGAAAAGACTTTTTGGTCTCAAGTTATTTCTTCCAATTTACGATTTCTTACAATAGGGCACATGTGCATTCTCATAAAGGAGAAACTTTCCCAACCTCAGGACATCCCAATGCCCATTACCACGAGTCAAGTACTTTTGAAGCGCGGTCACTGTTGTAATATATGAAAAGTGGTAGCCAATTTGCACACAGCAATGTCCCACTAACAATGAATTAAATGATCAGATAATCTGTTTTAATGATATTGGTTGAGGGACAAATATTGGCCTCAACACTGGGGAGAACTTCCCTGCTTTTCTTCAAAATAGATCCATGGAATTTCTTTACTTCCACCTATAAAGGCAGACAGAGCCTCATTTTAACGTCTGTTATAGATTGGAATGCAAAGAGACTATAACCCCAATCAGAGCACACATTTGAGAAACTGCAACAGGGTTCAGGACCTTTGTTACTGGACGCTCCACAGCAAAAGGGCCTGAGGCGGCCAATGATGGCCTGCAATCAAACATCACTGTGCAGAGGTGACAAATGGACTCCTTTATAGTAGCTCCCAGACTTTGCTGAGAACTTGGGTCACATTGCAATGACTGCATGGTTTGCACATGTTTGTAGGTAAAGTCCAAATTCATGGGCTCACCTGCTGAAGAAAGACTCAAAGGTTCCTGATCCCCCACTCCACCTCTGCTCATTCCCAATCCTCAGAATCTGCAATTCTGCCAGTGTTCCCTCCTGCAACTCATTAACAGAACCTTGCAGAGTGGATGTACCTGTGTTGGTGTCCTCCCAGAATGGAAATATCTCTGCTGGTGGTTATCACTGTCGGACTTCTCTTTGGAATTCTCTACCCCAGAGCACTGTAAAGGCTCAGTTGTTGAGTATATTCAAGACAGACATCGATAGATTTTGGGATATTAAGGGAATCAAGAGATATGAAGATAGTGCGGGAAGGTGGGGTCAAGGTAGACGATCAGCCATGATCTCATTGAATTGCGGAGCAGGCTCGAGGGGCCAAAGGCCTATTCCTGCTCTTATTTCTTTTGTTCTTATGTTCTAATGAATGAGTGATGCACAGTGCTGTGAGGTGCTGGGGCAGTGCGGATATGGCTTTCCGGGATCACTTCCTCCTGGACAGCTGCAGGATCAAAAGAACACATGTTAGCAGCAGGATGTCCCCTCAAACAGCGCATGGCGAGTTATTGGGGGTAATTTTAACTTTGAGCAATAGTGTAAAATGAACAATAATGAAACGGCTATTGTTTTACATCTATCCTGATATTTATGTCCATTGACATTCCACCAATGGCTGCAGAATCGGGAGGGGGGGGGGAGGGGAGCAAGATTTGCATCCATTCAGCAGGCTAGGGGTGCATCTGGGGCCTGTCACCCCCACCCCCATAAAAGGCTGGAAAGTCTGCCCAAAAAGCTATAGGTTGGGGACAGGAGGAGGCAGTTATACCTATACCCCACTTTCCTGGAGGAATGCGTTAGGTGACCCCTCAGCCTCCTTATAAAGGAGGCCACTTTGAATTTTCAAAGGAAAATTTCACTGATCTTTGGGAGTCCAGGTCATGATCTCTGTCTGGACCCCCTTTTGGGTTCTACATGTACCTGGTCTCACCAGAGGTACCAGAACCAAACAATGGCATAGAAACATAGAAAATAGTTGCAGGAGTAGGCCATTCGGCCCTTCGAGCCTGCACCGCCTTTCAATAAGATCATGGCTGAACATGCAACTTCAGTACCCCATTCCTGCTTTCTCGCCATACCCCTTGATCCCCCTAGTAGTAAGGACTACATCTAACTCCTTTTTGAATATATTTAGTGAATTGGCCAGTGCCCTTACGAAGGACTAGGGTGCATGAACATCGGTATTCTGAGTCCCTGCTCTCCCTTATTTTTTACACAGAATTTAAAGCACAGAAACAGATCATTCGGCCCAACTGATCTGTGGGTCTCCCATCCTACTTCACCTCACACTATCAGCTTATCCTTCTATTCCTTTCTCCCTCGTGTGCTTATCTAACTTTCCCATTAGGGCATCTATGGTATTTGCCACAACCACTCCATGTGGTAGCTGGTTCCATGTTCTAGCCATTTTCTGAGTCAAGAAAGTTTCTCCTGAATTCTTTATTGGATTTGTTAGACATTATCTTATATCTATGGCCCCCACATAGTTTTGGATGCCCCCACATTTTCTGTACGCCTGCCCAATCAAACACCTTCATAATTGTAAAGACCTCTATTAGGTTACCCCCCCCAGCCTTGCAATTGGGTCCTGATACAGGGGCCAGCTGTTCTGGCGCTATCTCCACCTACATTACAGCAGGAGTCTGCGGAGTTTTGGGGGCCATGTGAGAGAATGTCAGTATCGGATTAAAACGTCTAGGAGACTCATGGGATCTTTGAGTACTTTGTAAACCTGGGTGACACTGCATTGCAGTTTCATTCTTTACTCTGTCAAGCCCAAGGTGTGTGAGACTGCCTCCCTCAGGGAGTCTCAGTGATTCGTTCGGCGATCAGATCAGGTTCCGACTCTGGATTAATGCGGCAATTATAGCATCATTGCGAAGTGGAAACTGTTTCGCAACAAGGTTAATGGTGTAATGTAAATACACCTTTAGAAATGGGTTAGTTTGAAACAATTGTTTCCAATTCAAACCAAAAGAACCACTGCCGAGAGATGAGGTGACTGATCAATGGCCACAAAGTCAATCAAATGTTCATAGAATCTTACCGCACAGGAGGCCATTTGGACCAGTGTGTCTGTGCCGGCTCTTTGAAAAAGCTATCCAATTAGTCCCACTCCCCTGCTATTTCCCCATAGCCCTGCAAATTTCTCCTTTTCAACAGTGACTACACTCTAAAAGTGCTTAATTGGCTGTAAAGCGCATTGAGACATCTGGTGAGCGTGAAAGGCGCTATATAAATCCAAGTCTGTCTTTCTTCATTCTACAGTGTTGCTGCTGTCACTGATATCTTATGCTGTGTGCTGGTTGGTGAACTGACTGCATGGGTCAGTAAGTGATTTTAATCTTGAAACATATGTCTCAATGTTAGCTCCCGGTGGTATTCGTGCAGGCAGGAGCTGAGGAAGAGATAAGATGGATTCAGTACAGGCCTCCGCAGTGTGAGCACCAAGGCTTCACCTGCATGACCCATGTCAGTCGCCCACCCGAACCCACCAGGAAGCACGTGCTGGCCGTGGTAGGAGACCAGCGCCGGAGGTCTGTCACAATGATCCCTAGAAGTCAGGCAAGTGGCTGGAGAGGGGGTCGGCAGAGCATCGGGGAGAGGGAGGAAATCCTGGGAAGGGGAGGCCCAAGCTGTCCTTGCGGAGCTCTGAGGAACAATCCTGCTTCTCCTGGCCCACAAGGAATCCAAATAAAAATGAAATATACTTTCCCCTCGGGCCTCTGCTGGCCCCGTTCCTGTTTGTCACCAGGTTGTTCTGGCAGGCTCACCATGCCTTCCTATTAAAATTGCAATCGGGTCCTAATGAAGCAATCAGAGGCAAATTTAAAGCACGATCCCACTACCTTCCCACAGGTGTCCACACTTGTCTGCTCAAAAGAATTCCAGCCCGTGGGAAGGCAGTGGGATCACTTTGGATAAGTCGCCATGGCCATTTTAACTGCCTGCTCACCCCACCCAGTTTCCCATAGGAACAGGCGCTGAAGGGGAGGCCCCAAATAAAGAAAATACACACAGGTACGCTTGCCCTCTCTGCCTCCTCTGTCTCTGTGCCCAATGCCTGTTGAATCTCATGACACCTCTACAGCATTATCCTCCACCCCCCCTACCACATATGCCAGATAACCCTCTGGACAGGGAATGGCTGCTGGCACCCAGAGCTGAGCTCCCGTATCAGGCTAGCTGAGCGCCTGATCTGCACTGGCGCCATTAGCAGCTCCTACATATCTTATACCTCAAGTCTATTCGACTTCAGTGTTAAAAAAGTAATCTGTTTGTTGGAGAGAAACTCCATATACATTTGTGCTTGGCATACAAATGATTTTTTTTTCTCATGGTACTTAATGTCTTTCAGTTATGCTTACTATCAGATGGTTTGTTATTGCACATTACGCAGTCTACACGAGGGAAAGGTTTCGTTTATGCAGAAGCAGAATGAGGTGTAGCCCATCTGCATAGGCTTTCCTTCCCTGATAATGAAGTGGATAAATGCATTGTAATTCAACCTCTAGCAGCGTGAGAAGGGGAAGTATCAGGCAAGCCTTGCAGTCAGCAGAAATAAACCACACCACAGATCAAATTACAGACAATCAGCCGGCGTTTAGTATTTGGGCCATATTCATTCAACTTTTATTTCAAGAAGAGAATGCACGGAAAGGCACAGGTGTATTAAGTTATTTAAATTGTCTCCGTATTTGTAAATATTTTAGTAGCTGTGTATTGCATTTCTGGCTGAGTATCCAGAACATAAAATTACCTGGATGTCACAGGTCTCCTAATTATTATTACCTGGCTTCAGCTTTGCTGGAATTATGGGCCCAAGTTTCCACATGATTTGCGCCTGATTTTTAGGAGCAACTGGTGGAGAACGGACTATCTTAGAAATCGCAATTCTCCACATTTTTTTTTCTGCAGTTCTAGTCAGGTAGAACAGTTCTACTTTGGAACAGAATTTTTTCTTCAAAAGGGGACGTGTCCGGCCACTGACGCCTGACTTCAAAGTTTCCACAGTGAAAACGTACTCCAAACTAAGTTCGAATGGAGCAAGTGAAGATTTTTGTAGAACTGAAAAAACCTGTTCTACACATTAAAAAATCAGGTGCAGGTTACAAATTAGGCGTCCAGAACGAGGTGGGGGGGGGGGGGGGGGAAGGGAAGTCATTAAATTCTACAATAAATCCTTATTTATACTTTTACAAATGTTATACAAATAAATCCAACCTGAATAAACATTTATAAGCAAAGAAAAGATTAAATAAACCATCTTCCTACCTGTGTGAAGGCACGGAGAATGCTGCAGTCAGCCTGAGGCGCCCGTTCTTTCCCGTGGGGGGGGGGAGGAGGCGCCCGTTCTTCCCGCGGGGGGAGAGGAGGCGCCCGTTCTTCCCGCGGGGGGGGGAGGAGGCGCCCGTTCTTCCCGCGGGGGGGGGAGGAGGCGCCCGTTCTTCCCGCGGTGGGGGGGTGGGGAAGGAGTCGCCCGTTCTTCCCGCGGGGGGGGGAGGAGGCGCCCGTTCTTCCCGCGGGGGGGGTGGGTGGGAGGAGACAGTGAGAAGGCTGCAAGTGCTGATGTGCTGATGGCAATGTGCTTTTATTAAAAAAATGTTCAAAAATTAAACAGCTACAAAGAACTACAAAAATGGCCGAGTGCCAATGTTTCCTTCACACTGCGCGTACGCGAACGCTTCAACACGCACGCGCAGCGTTGCCGGCAGGAAAAAAACGAATTTAAATAGTACCCGCCCCCTCCCACTTACAAAATCGGCGCGAGTGTAGGCTCCGCCCCCCTGGGCGCCGCGCCAGGCAGACAAGGAGCTGCAGAACGCTCCAGAATTGCGAGTTTTTTTTTAGGCGCCGTTTTAGGCGCGAAAAACTGGCGTCCAGCTCGGAGGGGCACCCGTTTTTTATCGTGTGGAAACTTGGGCCCTATATTGCTAGGCTGGATATCAGCACTGGTAGTTTCTTTAATTTGATTAATTTTCTTTGCAAATGTCAGTTTTTCTCTTAACTATTTCCCCGGCCCCCCTGAAATTTTGAATCTAAAATCAGTTTACTCGATAAAAAGAGCTTGTGAAAGAGCCTCAGCTGCAGGTACACACACACCTACACCCCTCCTACACTTCTTGATCCTTGCTCAGTCCACTGGATTCCCAGGCTCCGAGCCCTCCCCTCTGATCCCCCAGTCCGGCTCAAGCCATGCGATTCCTTCAAGGAGACGACAATACTAAAAAAGTGGACTTGCTAGGAGGGAATTAACCATCAGTAGTTCTTAATCCAGCATGCTTCAGTGATTTTGTTTTCCCCTTCTGTGTTTATTCATGAATTCAGCTTTTCCGCACATCAAGCTCACTAAACTCCCCAAAGCTATCACCTTAAATGATGTCACAAGCACTCGCTGTTTAAGCAAATATATTAGAAACAAACCTACATTTATAGAGTAAGGGAATGAAAAGAAAGGTGTGCGCACTGATGGTGAGATTCCCTCTTTAAAGCGAAAGTAAGTCAGACTTGTGACCTATGAAATTCCAAGTGGGGGCTCTCTGTTTTGCCAGTAAGCATTCAGTATGAATATTTAGGAAGCAAAATGTACATGAATCAGGTATGGCACTTCCCCATCAAGGCATATGTAATGATATGTCACAGTGCATAAAAGATTCTGGACAGCTGTCAGGAAGTAACAGGACAGTAATCCAATTGAGGAGGTTCCAATAACATCATAATCCTTGAGAATGAAGTGGATTGCTGTCTGAATAACGGCCATCTGGTACTATTTGTGAGGCCGAGAGGATGGAGAATCCTCAGTCTTTATAACATTTCTTATTCCTATTATGCATTCCAACTCTCATCTACTTTATAATTGTCGAGCCAACAATCAGTGTTTTACTTTCCTCCACTGGTTAAATGTTATAAGCCCCCTTGTTTCTCTGCTTTTTAATTGGTTATTTTCTATTTTTATTATTGACCAATCATATTACATAAAATCTTTCTTTCTATTTCTATTTTCTCCCTAATCATGTTCTAATTAAAGGATTCTCCACGACACAGCTGCCATAACAGTTTCACACAGGCTCCACTATATACCCCCAAACATAAAAATTTATCACACAATAAATTGCAAATCGAATAAGGTCGAATAAGGTCCTCCGCTTCCACAAGCAGTACAACGCACCCCCAAATCTCTCAGTACCCTCACCACTATACTTCTTGATCCCCACCCAGCCAACCTACTGCCCACAGTTGGGGGCCTCCAACACCAAGGGGCCAAATTTGCTCAAGGCCTCTGGCAGCCCAAAATGCCGCCAAGGTACTGGACGGTACTTTCGGCGGGATTTTCATCGCCAAGGTCCCTCGAAGGTTGGCGGGTGGCAAATCAACGATGTACACCGCCAATCTGGGCAGCAGCGAGTGGGAGGTCTCATTCTCGGCGGCAGAGGCGCTTGCCACCCAAGTGCCGCCGAGGATGGAGTCGGGCCCACAGAGGGTCAAAGACCCAAAAATAAAAATCATCAACAGAAAAAAAAAGAAACATTTGAGGACCTTCAGGGGACCCCACCCAGGTAAGTGCCTGTAAAGAAATAATTTAAAAATATTTCACTTACCTTTTTTGCAGGATGTTGGCACTTACCGTTGAGGACAGAGCAGCCTCCTCACAGCGGTCCACCGCTGTCCTGCCACTGACTCTTGCCAACTTCCACCCACACCAATCTGGCATCTCGGTGGATGGGAGTCTACTTATGTACATCGGCCGTCCGTTGACGTCGGCGTGCGTTTCCCGGTGGCTCTCCCCTCCCGCCCGCTCCAGGCCATGTCGAAAGTGGCACTGGGCGGTTTGAGCAGGAATGTTGGTGGCAGTAGGCGGTAAGTTGATCAGTTTCGGCCTCCCAAGTCTCGGGTCCTATCCACACCATACTCCAATACATATCTCTTAAGGAGACTGCATTCATTCTTCATGTAAAAACATTGGCCCAAACATCACTCGATAATTGGGACAACCCTCACCAACGTTTTCAGTTCTTCTTTTATCGTCTGCTTTTGCTTGTTTTGAAACATTTTAAAAAATAGCATTTATGATGGAGAATGAACTGTTGATATTTTCGCTATGAGCAGATGGTACACATTATGCACATTTCTATTGGAAATCAAACCAAATGCACCAGCTCGGTCCTACTGTGCAGTTTGAGCACTGTTTGCAGTTGGCTATCTCATCAAGCATTAACAAATATTAATCCCAGTCTCATCACTCTCTATTGTTTCAAAGCTTGTGGCACCCATCCCTGTATTTCTAATGTGTCGATGCCCATGACTACCATATAGCAGTGGAAGTAGACTAATCTTTACCACACGTTTTTGATCAAATATTTTATGTTTTAAGCAATATTATGATCTAATTGAATGACAGAGCAGGCTCGCGGGGCTGAGTGGCCTACTCCTGTTCCTGTATTCCCAGGAGTCTCAGGCAGCAGCAGTAGTGTATTCCAAATAGTTTGCAATCGACCATCACCAAGCGTTGGCCAGGTAAGTTTAGATTGCTATGGAGGAAGGGGAGTTAGCACACTATCTGGTGAAGTAGACAGGTTGCTGACCACGAACAGAGCTTGAATTCTTTGATGGAGGCTCCTCAGTCCAACCATGGAGACTTCTTTCCAATGGTAAAGATGTTTGACAGCATCTCTAAGTGGTCAGCCCCCAGAACTAGATTCTATGTGCAGCCCAGTTGCAGCTTGATGGAGGGCATGGCGATGCTTGCAGTAGAGCACGAAGAATTGATCGACTAGTTAGTGAACTAACAGGACCAAGTAAGAGTGAGTGATACCAAAGCAGTTGTATGTTAAAGTTACCATCAGCAGCAGTAACACATCCAGTTTGTGCAGCAGGTGGGACTGACAGATGAAGTATAATAAGTTATCCCTTATGGGTTGTTGGGTTGAATAGAGAATTAACTCATTGAGGGAGGGTAAGAGAGGGAAAGAGAAAGGCAAATAAACTCCTTTAAGCAGAAGGGTGATTGTTGTTTGGGGTTCAATGGACCCACAATATAATGCAGTGGTCCTTCAAATCACAACGATCAACACCATGATAGATCTACTAGCATTTCAAACAAATATTCTTGATAAGGCTGCTGTCAGCATGTCCTTAATTGAAATATGACATACAGGATACCAGGTTATTATCAATAGTGAATGATGTAAAATTGCATTACATTCTGATTGTTATAGAGTTACAAGCAGATTTCCCATGGCGTTGCTCACCGTGATTTGCAGGTTATATTGTCGTGTTGTTGTTACCACTACAGGTCCATCCCTTCCAGCTCAAGTGAACCCTGAACCCTGAGGTGACCTTGAGTTTGACGAGCACCAAGGCTTTCTCTTCACCCCGCCACCCCCCCTCCCCCCACCCCTCCCTCCCCACCAGCTCAACCCCACTGCAACCAGCAACTCCTTAAATGCTTTTAAAATCAAGAATTATTTAAAATTCAATGAAAATACACTTGAAGAACTGTTGAACCAGTTGCCAGTAATGACCTGAAATGTGATTTCTGTGACTGCAGGCAAGAGGCTCAAGACTGAGGAGGTTGTGGCTCAAGGCCTAATCATGGCAAGGTGGGCTTGTGGTGATTGGGGAGGGGGTCTGTCCTTGGCCCCCTTGTATTTCTCACCTACATGCTGCCCCTTGTCAAAATCTTCTGAAAACACATCAGATTCCACATGTATGTTGATGGCACCCGACTCTACCTCACCATTACCTCTCTCGACCCTCCTTAAAACTTCCCTCTTCGACCAAGCTTTTGGTCACCTGTCCTAATGTCTATCTTTGGCTTGGTGTCAATTTTTGTCTGATTACGCTACTATGAAGCGCCTTGGGACGTTTTGCTACCTTAAAGGCGCCAAATAAATGCACATGGTTGCTGTTGGGTGGGGGAGGGGGAACCAGTTGGGTTGGGGGAACACCAATGCAAGGCAGCAGCAGAAAAGGGGCAAACAACATTGAGGTAATGGTGATCATGGTGGGGAGAGCTGGTGGATTGGTCACCGTCATGGGCTCCAGTTGCGACAGAAGGTAGTAGAAGTGAATAAGTGATCAGCATTGACCTATAGCCTCAACTTTCACAGATCCAAGGGAAGTGACAGCACCACACTGCCACCTATCTTGGAGATAAAGGTCAGAAGTAAGTGTACAATGCTACCAGCAGCGTGGAGGGACCAAGCTGGAGGGTTTCATCAGAGGTAAGTAAGCTGAACAGGCAAAGTGGTGACAGAAAAGTGTGATGGAAATAGTGTGATTAAAAGCATGGCGGAAATAGTTGTTCCAGGAAGTAAGTGTGACAATTGCAGGAAATGCCTGCACACACAAGACTTTTAATATATTACAAGCAGATCTTCTGTAGCATTGCTCATGGTGAATTGGAAGATGTGCTGCATTATAATAACTGAGATAAGAAAAGTATTTCAGGAACTAAGTGTGACAGTTATATACATTGCAGGTAATACAAAAAGTCTAATAATACATTCTAAATAGACAGAGAAGAGAAAAAAATCAGAAAAATGACAGTTTTTACAGTGCAAGAAACATTCTCGAACCCCAGCTATGAAAACAACAGTGGATTGGCGATTGAACTGCACAGTACTTTTCTGATGTTTTGGCTTGCTGTTCATATCAGCAGTGCTATTATAGTTTCCATTGCATCTTGGAATAATTATGGATAGTTCAAAGTTTGCTTTGGCATATCTGAACAATGACGTACCATAAATATTAGTTTAGTATTACATCTGTGTTGTCAGTGCCTCTATTTAAACAGATAAGTACCATTGGATATTCTGAATTCCTTATTTACTTTGTAATTTGGTGTATTTAAAAAAAAATCAAAGTCTATTTAGTTTGGGATGTGGGGTGGATTTCTCAGTTTGAAAGTACGGTACTGTGGATTGTGCTGAACAGCTAATGTCTGACCAATAAAGTTTCTCTAAATTTCTGTGTGTCACAAGCTTTGTAGCTGGATTTGAAACCGGAGCCTGAGCTCCAAATTTATTCATGAGCTCATCTTTAATAAATCTCGTCTTCCAGGCTTCCTGAAGCATGTCAGTTTGACCTAGTTTTTGAAACTACTTTCTGAAATGATACAGTAATCATAAAAAAAAATTCCCATGCGAGTTGTAAATAATTATGATAGATTGTTGCTGCACATCTTAATCACTACGTGCAGTACTGTGATGATGCTCCTCTGTCACATAGATAGAATGTGACTTGTGGACATTGTGTGTGGGTGCGTGTGCATGTGTGTGCGTGTGGGTGTGAGTGCGTGTGCATGTGGGTGCAGGGATGTGTGCGTGTAGGTGTGTGCATGTGTAGGTGTATGTGTAAGTGAAGGTGTGTGTGCATGTGTAGGTGTATGTAGATGTGTTTGTGTCAGCATTGAGGAGAAGAAAAAGCAATAAAATCTCTCCCAAAATGTTTTTTGAAAATGTTCATCCATCTTATTTTGACAGTAACCCACGAATAAAATTAATAAAATGAAAGGATGAATTTCTGTCTGGTTTCTTCCACTCATTCCACATCGATTCAGAGGAAGACCCCTGGAAGCCCTGGAAAATGTCAAAGGCCAGTTACACTGTACCTGCAGAATTTCTGCGGCGCGTCCACTGAGGTTACGGTGAATGGGTGAGAGAACCCGGTGGGAATTTACCCTCCAAATTTCTAACATAGAAACATAGAAAATAGGTGGAGGAGTAGGCCATTCGGCCCTTCGAGCCTGCACCACCATTCAATAAGATCATGGCTGATCATTCACCTCAGTATCCCTTTCCTGCTTTCTCTCCATACCCGTTGATCCCTTTAGCCGTAAGGGCCATATCTAACTCCCTCTTGAATATATTCAATGAACTGGCATCAACAACTCTCTGCGGCAGGGAATTCCACAGGTTAGCAACTCTCTGAGTGAAGAAGTTTCTCTTTATCTCAGTCCTAAATGGCTTACCCCTTATCCTTAGACTATGTCCCCTGGTTCTGGACTTCCCCAACATCGGGAACATTCTTCCTGCATCGAACCTGTCCAGCCCTGTCAGAATTTTATATGTTTCTATGAGATCCCCTCTTATCCTTCTAAACTCCAGTGAATACAGGCCCAGTCGATCCAGTCTCTCCTCATTTGTCAGTCTTTCCATCCTGGGAATCAGTCTGGTGAACCTTTGCTACACTCCCTCAATAGCAAGAACGCCTTCCTCAGATTAGGAGACCAAAACTGAACACAATATTCCAGGTGAGACCTCACTAAGGCCCTGTACAATTGCAGTAAGACCTCCCTGCTCCTATACTCAAATCCCCTAGCTATGAAGGCCAACATACCATTTGCCTTCTTTACCGCCTGCTGTACCTGCATACCAACTTTCAACGATTGATGTATCATGACACACAGATCTCGTTGCACCTCCCCTTTTCCTAATCTGCCACCATTCAGATAATATACTGCCTTCGTGTTTTTGCCACCAAAGTGGATAACCTCACATTTATCCACATTATGCTGCATCTGCTACGCGTTTGCCCAGTCACCTAACCTGTCCAAGTCACCCTGCAGCCTTTTAGCGTCCTCCTCACAGCTCACACCACCACCCAGCTTAGTGTCATTTGCAAACTTGGAGATATTACACTCAATTCCCTCATCTAAATCATTAATGTATATTGTAAATAGCTGGGATCCCAGCACTGAGCCCTGCGGCACCCCACTAGTCACTGCCTGCCATTCTGAAAAGGACCCATTTATCCCGACTCTCTGCTTCCTGTCTGCCAAACAATTCTCTATCCACGTCAGTATATTACCCCCAATACCATGTGCTTTAATTTTTCCCACCAATCTCTTGTGTGGGACCTTGTCAAAAGCCTTTTGAAAGTCCAAATACACCACATCCACCGGTTCTCCCTTGTCCACTCTACTAGTTACACCCTCAAAAAACTCCAGAAGATTCGTTAAGCATGATTTCCCTTTCACAAATCCATGCTGACTTGGACCGATCCTGTCACTGCTTTCCAAATGTGCTGCTATTTCATCCTTAATGATTGATTCCAACATTTTCCCCACTACTGATGTCAGGCTAACCGGTCTATAATTACCTGTTTTCTCTCTCCCTTCTTTTTTAAAAAGTGGTGTTACATTAGCTACCCTCCAGTCAATAAGATCTGATCCAGAGTCGATAGACTGTTACAAAATGATCACCAATGCATCCACTATTTCTAGGGCCACTTCCTTAAGTACTCTGGGATGCAGACTATCAGGCTGCAGGGATTTATCAGCCTTCAATCCCATCAATTTCCCTAACACAATTTCCCACCAAATAAGGATTTCCTTCAGTTCCTCCTTCTCACTAGACTCTCGGTCCCCTAGCATTTCCGGAAGGTTATTTGTGTCTTCCTTCGTGAAGACAGAACCAAAGTATTTGTTCAACAGGTCTGCCATTTCTTTGTTCCCCATTATAAATTCACCTGAATCTGACTGCAAGGGACCTACGTTTGTTTTCACTAATCTTTTTCTCTTCACATATCTATAGAAGCTTTTGCAGTCAGTTTTTATGTTCCCAGCAAACTTCCTCTTATATTCTATTTTCCCCCTCCTACTTAAACCCTTCGTCCTCCTCTGCTGGATTCTAAATTTCTCCTAGTCCTCAGGTTTTGCTGCTTTTTCTGGCCAATTTATATGCCTCTTCCTTGGATTTAACACTATCCTTAATTTCCCTTGTTAGCCACAGTAGAGCCACCTTCCCCGTTTTATTTTTATTCCAGACAGGGATGTACAATTGTTGAAGTTGATCCATGTGATCTTTAAATGTTTGCCATTGCCTATCCACCATCAACCCTTTAAGTATCACTCGCCAGTCTATTCTAGCCAATTTACGTCTCATACCATCGAAGTTACCTTTCCTTAAGTTCAGGACCCTAGTCTCTGAATTAACTGTGTCACTCTCCATCTTAATAAAGGATTCTACCATATTATAGTCACTCTTCCCCAAGGAGCCTCGCACAACAAGATTGTTAATTAGTCCTTTCTCATTACACATCACCCAGTCTAGGATGGCCAGCTCTCTAGTTGGTTCCTCGCCATATTAGTCAAGGAAACCATCCCTAATACACTCCAGGAAATCTTCCTCCACCGCATTGCTACCAGTTTGGTTAGCCCAATCAATATGTAGATTAAAGTCGCCCATGATAACTGCTGTACCTTTATTGCACGCATCACTAATTTCTTGTTTGATGCTGTCCCCAACCTCACTACTACTGTTTGGTGGTCTGTACTCAACTCCCACTAGCGTTTTCTGCCCTTTGGTATTCCGTAGCTCCACCCATACAAATTCCACATCATCCAGGCTAATGTCCTTCCTTACTATTGCATTAATTTCCTCTTTAACCAATATAACAAATATACAAAAGGTCCACAGTAAAACCATTCAATTTACCCATACAATTACTTTCTCTATATTTGAAATTTCTCCCACAATGATTCCCTTGTGAGATTGTCATCGTACAAGCCCCTGAGATTTGAGTTAATGGGGCTACCCACAGCTATCACTATGCCAACTATCCTGTACCCTTCATTAATAGGCTAAATATAGAAAGGACAATTCCTCAAGTACCCCAGAGTCATGTGGTGCAAGCATTGTGTGATTACAACTCCCAGAAGTTTATTATGTATGTTCTCCTTCTGAGCAATAATGAAAACCACCGTATTTTGGAGTGAAATGCATGTTACATACCAAGGGCCTGGATTTTCAGTTCTGATAATTTCAGGGTGGGAATGGCGGTGGAGCAGTAAAGTTTGTGCCCGGGAACAGTTTGCACCTCAGTCAGCAAAATTCATCAGCTGGGCCCCGAGTGTGGGGCAGAGCATTAAGGAAGGCATTACACACCTCTTTTAGGGTGCTAGGCCGGCTGAGCAAGCGGAAATCCCGAGCTAAGCAGCTGGCCGCGGAGTGTCTCGGGGAAAAAGTCCTGAAAAAAACCCACCAAAAACATTCCTCAACACCACAACATAAATTGCACCAAAAAAAAAAACAATCACGCTTACCTGAGGTCGACATTACTTACCTCTCTACTGCTGCTACAGCTCGGACTGCCCGCTTCCACAGGCAGTCCCAACAGGGCGCTCCATGGAGCATGACGGGGCAGCCAAAAATCGAGCCAGTGTCGCAACCAGCATGCCGGCTCGTGAGAAAGTTGGATCTCAAACCAGTGTCCTAAGTTTAAACAAAGGAGACTACAAAGGTATGAAGGCAGAGTTGGACTGGGAAAATAGATTCAAGTATGGGACGGTTGATAAGCAGTGGCAGACATTTAAGGAGATATTTCATAACTTGCAACAAAAATATCGCAAAACAAGGAAAGACTATGAGAAGGGATAACCATCCATGGCTAACTAAGGAAATTAGGGATGGTATCAAATTGAAAACAAGGCCATACAATGTGGCCAAGACTAGTGGCAGACCAGAGAATTGGGAAACTTTTAAAAGCTAGCAAAGAACAACTAAAAAAATGATAAAGAGAGGGAAGGTAGATTATGAAAGTAAACTAGCACAAAATATAAAAACAGATAGTAAGAGTTTCTACAAGTACATAAAAAGGAAAAGAGTGGCAAAAGCAAATGTTGGTCCCCTAGAGGATGAGACTAGGGAATTAATAATGGGGAACAGGGAAATGCGAGAGACGGTGAACAAATATTTAGTATCGGTCTTCACGGTAGAAGACACTATGAACATCCCAATAGTTGATAATCAAGGGGCTATAGGGAGGGAGGAACTTAATACAATCACTATCACTAAAGAAGTAATACTCAGTAAAATAATGGGACTAAAGGTGGACAAGTACCCTGCCTTACATCCTAGGGTCTTAAAAGTGGCTGCAGACATAGTGGATGCATTGGTTGTAATCTACCAAAATTCCCTGGATTCTGGGGTGGTCCAAGCAGATTGGAAAATCACAAATGTAACGCCCATATTTAAAAAAGGAGGCAGACAAAAAGCAGGAAACTCTACACCAGTTAGCCTAACATCTGTCGTTGGGAAAATGCTGGAGTCCATTATTAAGGAAGCAGTAGCAGGACATTTGGAAAAGCATAATTCAATCAAGCAGAGTCAGCATAGTTTTATGAAAGGGAAATCATGTTTGACAAATTTGGTGCAGTTCTTTGAGGATGTAATGAGCAGGGTGGATAAGGGGAACCAGTGGATGTGGTGTATTTGGATTTCCAGAAGGCATTCGATAAGGTGCCACATAAAAGGTTACTGCACAAGATAAAAGTTCACGGGGTTGGGAGTAATATATTAGCACGGATAGAGGATTGGCTAACGAACAGAAAATATAGTCGGGATAAATGGGTCATTTTCCGGTTGGCAAACAGTAACTGCTGGAGTGCCGCAGGGATCGATGCTGGGGCCTCAACTATTTACAATCTATATTAATAACTTGGCTGAAGGAACTGAGTGTAATGTAGCCAAGTTTGCTGATGATACAAAGATGGGTGGGAAAGCAAATTTTGAGGAGGACACAAAAAATCTGCAAAGGGATTTAGACAGGCTAAGTGAGTGGGCAAAAATTTGGCAGATGGAGTATAATGTGTGAAAATGTGAGGTTATCCACTTTGGCAGAAAAAATAGAAAAGCAAATTATAATTTAACTGGAGAAAAATTGCGAAGTGCTGCAGTACAGAGGGACCTGGGCATCCTTGTACATGAAACACAAAAAGTGAGTATGCAAGTACAGCAAGTAATCAGGAAGACAAATGGAATGTTGGCCTTTATTGCAAGGAGGATAGAGTATAAAAGCAGAGAAGTCCTGCTGCAACTGTGCAGGGTGTTGGTGAGGCCACTCCTGGAGTACTGCGTACAGTTTTGGCCTCCGTATTTAAGGAAGGATATATTTGCATTAGAGGCTGTTCAGAAAAGATTCACTAGGTTGATTCGGAGATGAGGGGGTTGACTTATGAAGATAGGTTGAGTAGGTTGGGCCTATACTCATTGGAGTTCAGAAGAATGATAGGTGATGTTATCGAAACATATAAGATGATGAGGGGGCTCCACAAGTTAGATGCAGAGAGGATATTTCCACTCATAGGGAAAGTAAAACTAGGGACATAGTCTCAGAATAAGGGGCTGCCCATTTAAAAATGAGATGAGAAGGAATTTATTTTCTCAGAGGGTTGTAAATCTATGGAATTCTCTGCCCCAGAGAACTGTGGAGGCTGGGTCATTGAATATATTTAAGGCGGAGATAGACAGATTTTTGAGCTATAAGGGAGTAAAGGGTTATGGGGAGCGGGCAGGGAAGTGGAGCTGAGTCCATAAATGGCGGAGCAGGCTTGAGGGGCCAAAGGTCCTACTCCTGCTCCTATTTCTTATGTTCTTATGTTCTGGGCAGTAATGCTCCCTGCCCCCTCGAAATTGGCACCGAATGTTCTGTCAGGGCGCTGGAATCTGTCCACCTGCCCGGAAGTGCTTATCGCCGCCATTTATGCCCCTCCGGGGCGCTAACAGGGGCGGCAGAAGACTTTCTTTGACAGATAGCAAAACTGGCATTTACGGAACATGCTAATACTTACTGTTTATTAATCTGTCCTCCACACACCCCCCCCCGCCCCCCCACTCCCACCCCCACAAACACACACACACAATGACTGCACCAAGGACCAGAAGAGTTTTGGACCGTAACTGTGTCCAATGCTCCCTCTAGTTTCTTTTGGCTGTGTGGTCCCTTTAAAGAGCTGCACAGCCCATTCAAAAATCCGTGTCGATCCCAACCCGTTCCAACCCTGCTTTGCTTTGGGACTCATGACGTATTCCATCTCTGGTTCTGCTCAGACCTAGTATCCGACTCCATCCGTAGAATATTTGCAGCACAGAGGGAGCCATTTGGCCCATCATATCTGTGCCATCTCTTTGTTAGAGCAATCATAAAACCAATCCCAGTGCATTGCTCTTTCCCCATATGCATCTGCAGGAGAGGGGTAGGAGCACAGGAAGCGTGCAGGGAAATGAATGGGCGATATGACCTGAGAGTAGGGAGCAGAGCAGTTGGCGAAGTGAGAGTTGGCGTGGCAGACAAGTCCAAAACTAAAGCAGGAATGAATATTTGAAGCATAGGAAGTTGGGCCTTGTTCCTCACACCAGTTTCCACTTCACCAGCCAGCTGCTCGGTTCCCTACCCTCAGATTATAGTCTCTGCTCAATTACCCTGCTCCCTTCCTGCTGGTGCACCATTGCACAGCCCATGTCCTGGACTATGTGTGAGCAATGTCATGGGAGATGTACTGGTATTTACAATAAAGACCAAAGATGTACAGTTCCCCACACGGCAAGTCCCCAGTTCTGACATTACCAATACAGGAGTGTGATGAGGAGAGCTGAAGCGCTTCTTGCAGGAGAGGTAAATCATCCAGCATCTTCTTGCACATCTACTAGGAGTTGATTGAAGAACGACAAAAGAAAAGTCCTGGGAGCAGGTCACATGTTCGCCCTGAGACAATGCCACTCACAGAAAATCAATTTTAGAGATGGAGGTTAAAAAATTAGCAAAATCTGAAAATGAAGAATGGACATTATGTAGAATCATCCTGTCGTAGTGTGGGGTCCAAGGCAGTGATTGATAGGATAGCACAATACCAGCAGAGATGAAATTAACAGGCAGGCGTGAAGGTTAGGCAATTCTGATCACGATATACAACAAGACAATGGCAAAGAGCATGTTTGAGTGGGTTTGAAGTTGCAAGGCAATCAGACAATGGAATGGCTGCTGTGCAGAATCACAGAGAAACATTTTTACTGTGTGCTGGAGCATTAATCTGAACTCGATAGGGATACTTTTGACTTTGTACGATAGCGTAAAACAGGAAATATAGATTCAGCCACACAATCCCGATCTCTCCTGATTTTCAGTTCCATTGAAGAAAATTGGGAAAGATGTAAAACAGGCAGCTGAATTGATATTGCCCGTTTTACACTATCGCACAATGACTCCCAATGTGAGTGAGATTGCAGCTCGCAGTACAGCTGCTCTATATACACACTTTCATTTATCTGTTTCCTGTATGATACCGAGCAAACCGATTTCTACATATTTCCCTTTATTTAACATGGGGACTTAGACATTCTGCTAATGGAACATAACATATGCAATGGACAGTATGTAATGGGAAAACTAGGACATGTTTACCTGAGCGAATCCTGGCATTGGTCCTGCCCCACTCATGGGTTTATGCCAGGCTAATTCAAAATGGGAACTCAGCAAGTTTACACTGACAATCGGAGGCAGGAATTAGTTAGATGTTAGTCCATGGTTGCCAGTTCAAATGGAGCAAAAGTATGAGACACGGTGTAACTGTAAACCACACTCAGACCATTTTTATGAACTAACACTAATCTAACTTCTTCCAGCTTTTCAATCAGTGACAGCAACAGGCCAGATGGAGCTAATAATAACCTCAATTCTCAACCTTTTGGCTGATCAACTGAACTGTGGCTTTCTGTCATTTTTCTGTAAGTGGCTGAACTCTTTTCCCTAAATTCTGCTGGGTATTTATTCAGTCAGAAAAATGTGTCCTGTTACATCAGTACATCTTTTTCATTTGTTAAACAGCATTCCTCTTGAAGTCTTGTGCTTGTTATATACATGATGATCTTTGCATGGTATCCATGTACTATCACAGCAACATGGGAACAGGAGTAGGCCATTCAGCCCCTCGAGCCTGTTTCACCATTCAATTAGATCACAGCTGGTCTGTATCTCAACTCTACCCGCCTTGATTTCATAACCCTTAATAATCTTCCCTAACAACAATTTAGCAATCTCGGTTTTGAAATGTTGAATTGATCCCCCAGTCTCAACAGCTTTTTGAGGGCGAGAGTTCAAGATTTCCACTACCCTTTGTGTGATGAAGTACTTTCTGACATTATCCTTGAACGCCCTAGCTCTATTTTTAAGGTTATGCCTCCATGTTCTGGACTCCCCACCAGAGAAAATAGTTTCTCTCTAATAACCCTTATCAAATCCTTAAATCATCTTAAATAAATCACCCCGTAATCTTCTATACTCAAGGGAATACAAAGCTAATCTATGCAACCTGTTCTCATAATTTTACCCGTTTTAGCCCCATTAATTTGATGTGAATACTGCAGGTTTGTTTTTATTTTTAAGTGATTAGGTGACCTCGCGCCTGGGTTATTAAAGCCTGTAGATTGTAGGAGGGTGTGAAGTGTGAGAGATCCAAACAGTTCCAGAATTTTAGATCCTGGAAAAGGTGAGTTTCAGCAACAGATTGTACCACCAGTCTTGATTTGGACACCATGGGGATGTAAAGAGGACGAGGAGTGTGCTAGGTTACATCTTTGCAGTTTAGGAGAGACAAAACTGAGAAATTTATGAACAGCACTGATGATAGTAGTATGTATCAATAGAGGACAAAAAAGGGTGGTAAGGAGAGATGGTATCGAGCAGCAGATTATCAGGTCAATTAGGCTGCAGTCGATTCATTGGAATCCACTCAGATTAGTGGCCAATCACTGGAGTAATGCTAATGACTTCAATATATAATCCGGATCCACATTGATTTGCTAACCCATGTCTAACCAGTCAGGCTAGTGTGCCTGTTAAATAGAATTAAATGTACACACACACACACACACACACACACACACACACAGACATTCCTCTGTAAAATGTCATGTGCCAGTCCATATGTGCAGTCCTGTAAGTACAATACAAATTGCAGTGCCAGTCAGAATATAGAGTTAATGTTAATTGATATGCTCACCTATACTGATCAGCAAAGGATCAATGAATCACTGACTGAGTGATAATTATGCCATAAAGCAAAAGCAAAATACTGTGGGATGCTGGAAATACACAACAGATCAGGCAGAGAGAGAAACTGAGTTAAAATTTCAGGTCAATGACCTTTCATCAGAACTGGTATTATGCTGTCTTTGTTTCAATTGGAGGATCACAAGTTTTGTGTGGAATATTCAACAAAGTTTTACTTATTTCAGGAATAATATGTGCATTCAGATCTTCCAACCAGATTTCCACTGTTTACTAAATGCAAGCGATGAAATTGGCATGATGTGTTGGCACTGTGCATTGCAATACCAATGGCAGTGCCCAAGCCTTAGATCCCCACCTGTCCCTCCCCCGGACTGAGTTCTCTCAGCTGAGCCAAATAACTGAAGGGGAACTCAGGACATTCTGTCAGGGTGCGGAGAGGGGGGAGAAAATCAGAAAGTGGCAATACCATACTACACTCATATCATTTCTCACAACTGCAGATCATCTGGCCAAGAGCAAAAGAGAAAATAAAGTGACCAAGAAATAGAAAGGAGCCAGAATGCCAAAAAAACAAGGGTCAGTAAATGGAGTTGTAACTGTGACGTATATTTTATTTTTCCTGCATGTGGTGCATTTTTTTGTGTTAAGTTAATGATTTTGTAACCACATGGCTGGTACAAAATGTCACAACAGTTAAATTGTTTATAGAAGCCAAGGTGAACAGCCATGGCCCATAGTGCAGGATAGCGTTGGAAAGAGTAGGAGCAAAGTCTGGGTAAGTAGAGCTGGTCACTAGTGACACTCATCTTTTGTTTACATTCTGTAGATTGTAGGAAGAAAGGAAGATTGAGGGAGGTAAAGAAATCCATCATTTTACAATGCAGTGAAACAATGTGAAATGTCCTAATTCAATACAGTGAGGATGCAGAGAGGTGGAAGAGAATATCGGATGGCATATTTTGGAGAAACCAGAGTGATGTGTTGAGAGGAGCACTGACTATGGTAGTATTGATTAAAATAGAAACAAGAAATAACGAAAGACCTTGCATGTAAAGATGGTCTTATCACGTTTCTCAGAAACATCCCGGGGCGCTTCACATTCAATGAATTATTTTGCAGTGCAGTCACTGTTGCTACGTAGGCAGGCTTGTTATGCATAGCCTGGATTATGTACTCAAAAACTGGCATGGGCCTTGAGCCGTCAACCATCAGACTCAGAGGTGACAGAGAGCCAAAAAAATTGAATCAAAAGACTGAGGCAAAGAAGTTTGGGACTGAGAAAAAGAAGATGCACTTTAGAGGACAGAGCAGGATCACCCATCCACTGAAAGGCTGTTCCTTGAGTCTTGGTCAGGAGTGTGAGGGTTAAAAGTGTTACAAGAGTCTCTCCAGATAAGAGAAGTATTCAAATCTTTGACAGATTGTGCTTTGCATAGAGTTAAGATTTGCTAAAAAGAAATGTTTTAGCACTAAACAACAAACCATGCTGCCTTGCAAGCAGCTTTAATGATAGAGGAGATGTGGGACTCGCATTTGAGATCTTTGAGATTTTTGAACGATAAGGGAGTCATGGGTTATGGGGAGCAGGCAGGAAAGTGGAGTTGAGGCCAAGATCAGATCAGCCATGATCTTATTGAATAGCGGAGCAGGCTCAACGGGCCAAATGGCCTACTCCTGCTCCTATTTCTTATGTTCTTATATAGAGGCGATAAAGGGGGCGATTTTCCTGACCTTTGCTCTTGGAAACGCCCATTTTCCCGGGCCACAAAGGTCAGGAAAAAGGAGCTGAGAGCTGTTTTGCCGAGTCTTCCCTCCCTTTACATTGGCCTGGAATTTCCGGGTTTTCCCCTCAGGAATGGGGTTGGCGGAGGTGGACCTACACCTGCAGTAGGCACGGATCCATCGCGGCTATATTAACGAGGCAAGAGTACATAACTGGGGTACATTCCCAAGCTATCTCAGGGATCACAATCTGTACCCCGATAGGCTCACTGCCGAGAGCACAGGCTCTGTTCTGGGGCTAAAGTAGCCCCAGAGTTTAAAGGCCAACAGTATTCAATCCCAGAAGTACCGATTGCTGTTAGGGCAAGGCCCTGCCGGTGCACAGAAGGGTTCTGCTTTGTGATTACACTGCCTCTGCAGGGTAGGCTGCCTGTTGTACTGCTACAGAAAAATGAGGTAGGAGGGATTTCCCCAGCAACTATGTTAATGAGGTTATATTCCTCCCCTCCGCCCCAACATAACCAGGCTGCGCTCATTACCCCCCATATAACTCCTGCCACTTCATTAACATATCTGCTGGGAAAGCCCCTCCCACTTCATGAACAAAGCTGCTATATTTTCTGTCCAATTCCACTTCTGGCGCTGTGGGAGTTTGACCTATAAATGCAAAATTCTACACAGTCTGGCTGCATTGAAAACTGTTGCTGTCAGTTGTGGTTTTACTGCACATATGTGGGAATATACCTGTTGTGTTAGGAATTGCATAGCTAGCTGTGAGTGCATCACATATCCAAGATTTGGCAGAAGCTGGGTCACCCTGTGGGAGATTGGTACAATCTGGCCATATGTGTTGTACCTGCGTGATGAGGTCTATCAACCCAAGGAGGTCGACTCATGCTAGTAGGTGGATATAAACAGCAGCTCCAATGAGCAAGGTAACATTGTAGTATGTGCTGCTTTATTATGGGGATATTGCGGTGGATATATTACGGCACTGTCAGGCCACCACTTTGGATAAGTCATAATAGAAGTGATGCAGTGAGAACCATTTTGCACGTGGTACTGTATAATGGAGATTTTGTGCGGCTGCAAGTACAATTGCAGCTCAAATGTTCATTAAAATGGTGTAACATTTCAGCTTGTGACTAAATATGAACCCCTTGATTATGATACAGCTTTGTTCATAGAATGATAGAAGTTTACAGCACAGAAGGAGGCCATTTTGGTCCATGCCGACCAACAAAAGGCTATGTAGCCTAATCCCACTTTCCAGTTCTAGGTCCGTAACCCTGCCGAATATAGCACTTCAGGTACACATTCTAGTACTTTTTAAATGTGGTGAAGGTTTCTGCCTCTACCATCCTTTCAGACAATGAGTTCCAGACCTCTACAACCCTCTGCATGAAGATGCCCTCAAATCCCCTCTAAACCTTTTACCAATGACTTTAAATTTATGACCCCTGGTTGTTGACCCCCCCTGCTAAGGGAAATAGGCCCTTTCTATCCACTATATCTAGGCCCCTCATAATTTTATACACCTCAATGAGATCTCCCCTCAGCCTCCTCTGTTCCAATGAAAACAAATCCAGCCGATCTAATCTGTCCTCATAGCTTAGATTCTCCACTCCTGGCAACATTCTCGTAAATCTCCTCTGTACCCTCTTCAGTGCAATCATGTCCTTCCTGTAATGTGGTGACCAGAACTGCATGCAGTACACTGGCCTAACCAGTGTTTTATACAGTTCAAGCATAACCCCCTACTCTTGTATTCTATGCCTCAGCTAATAAAGGCAAGCATTCCATATGCCTTCTTTACCACTTTATCTACCTGGCCTGCTATTTTCATGGATCTGTGGTCATGCACTCCAAGGTCCCTTTGTTTCTCTACACTTCTCAGTATCCTACCATTTAATATGCAATCCCTTTCCTTGTTAGCCCTCCAAAACTGCATTACCTCACACTTCTCTGAATTAAATTCCATTTGCCCCTGTTCTGCCCACCTGACCAGTTGATTGATATCTTTCTGCAGTCCGTAGTTTTCTTCTTCATTATCAACCACACAGCCGATTTTAGTATCGTCTGCAAACTTTTTAATCATACCCCCTATATTCAAGTCTAGATCATTGATGTATGTCACAAAAAGCAAGGGATCTAGCACTGAGCCCTGTGGAACCCCTTCCAGTTGCAAAAACACCCATCAACCATTATCCTTTGCATCCTGCCTCCGAGCCAATTTTGGATCGAACTTGCCACTTTGCCCTGGATTCCATGGGCTTTTACTTTTGTGACCAGTCTGCCATGTGGGATCTTATCAAAAGCTTTGCTAAAATCCATATACACTACATCATTCGCTTTGCCTTCATCGATCCTCCTTGTTACCTCCTCGAAAAATTCAATCAAGTTGGTCAGACACAACCTTCCCTTAACAAATCCATGCTGACTGCCCTTGATTAATCCGTGTCTTTCTAAGTGAAGATTTATCCTGTCCTTCAGGATTTTTTCCAATAATTTTCCCACCACCGAGGTTAGGCTGACTGGCCTGTAATTACTCGGTCTGTCCCTTTCTCCCTTCTTAAACATAGATACCACATTAGAAGTCCTCCAGTCCTCTGGCACCACACCTGAAGCCAGAGAGGCTTGGAAAATAATTGTCAAAGCCTCTGCTATTTCCTCTTTTGCTTCACTTAGCAGCCTGGGATACATTTCATCCGGGCCTGGGGATTTATCCACTTTCAAAGCTGCTAAACCCCTTAATACCTCCTCTCTCACTATGTCTATTTCATCTAATATTTCGCACTCCTTCTTCTCGATAGCAGTGTCTGCATTGCCCCTCTTTTTTGTGAAAAGAGATGCAAAGTATTCGTTAAGAACCATACCCACATCTTCCACCTCCACACACCGGTTACCCTCATGGTCTCTGATAGGCCCTACCCTTTCTTTAGTTATCCTCTTGCTCTTAATATACTTATAAAACATCTTTGGGTTTTCTTTGATTTTACTTGCCAATAATTTTTCATGCTCTCTCTTTGCTTTCCAAATATCCTTTTTAATTTCACCCCTGCACTTTCTATACTCCTCTAGAGATTCTGCAGTATTTAGCCCTCGGTATCTGTCATAAGCCTCCCTTTTTTTCTTTATCCTGTTCTGGCAGGGTATCTCATGAGTGTGAAGTGCGCAGCAGTAAGATGGCTTTTCTGGCAGGATGGTCTCTAAGGCGTTTCAAAGAAAGCAAAGGAGTCACGGAAACATTACTGATAATGCAGAAAGAAATCAAATCTCAATGCAATATAATATTGCAGATAATTCGTGGGGCTCTAGACATTGGAGGAATGTGCAAGGATTTGTTTGTTTTCTATCCTAATTTTCCCATGTTAATTGTGCCTACATTTGTTGTATGGAACCTGCTATTGTACTGATATAGCTTCAAGGGGACTGATTGTAATGCAGCCAATTTAGTATGTTAGAAAATGAAGGGTCAACTATATTTTTAAATGACAGTGCATATTTACATTTAAAACTGCAATGTTAAATAGTATATTTGTGATGTCAAATAAAGCAGAATCAAAAAGCCTTTAATTGCTGGAAATCCCAAAATCCAGTGATAACAGTTACCAAAGATTAGGCTTGCAATCTGAATTTGAATTAGACTGTTACTGCAGGATAGACTTAAACCATTTACAATTGCAGTGCACCAACCTTACATAAAGCTCAGATGTAATGCAGCAAGCAGTACACGTGCTGGAAGTCTGCAGGTTGTACACAAGCCTGACCGAGGAGATTCTCTGAATAATAAATCTTTGCTTCATCTTGCTTTCAATTTAACTCAGGTTATGATTGGATGCAACTTTTAAACTGCACTAAATGATATAGGATCCAGTTCTGTAGATGTTATCAAGTGAAGTCTTTTATAATGGAGAAATTAAAATTCATGAAAGGTGCTGAATTTTCAATATCTTCAGTCCAGCTTTAGAGCATTAGTTACGATTCATTTTTTCACCCTATTCAAGAAGCGAGAAATCTGCTTTAGGAGACATAGCCATTGCTACTTGGTGATTAGCTGTAAGGATACCAATGAGTATAATGCAGGGAAGAACACCTCTGATTTAACTTTCACTCCCCCATGAGACTGCTTTGTCTTCTCTAAGATGATCCAATGAAAATCCGGATATCATCACATGCTGAATTACATCTTGTCATGGGGTGGTGCAGTAGCTTTGCATATTAATGTGATGCATCGTGGAACCAAATAATGAAGCCTTTTTATTGTTGAGGAAAATACTCCATCAACAGCTACAGAACCGTTACGGTTCTGTTTTCATTTTTTTCATAGTAGTTGCAATTTACTTATTAGCACCACTCCCGTGGCATTGCTCATGATGAGTTAGTGTTTACGTGGACATGGGGCACGGATGTGCAAAAGGACATAACGTGCACATCTCCAGGGAAAGAATTTGAAAAGAGCTTTGTAGGAGATCCGCTAGAGAATGTTTTTCATTGTTTCCCGGGAACAAAATTGTATTTTCTTATGCATGCAGGTAGAAAAATAATTAGTCAAATCATTTTTCTATTGGAACAATTGGTTTGCCCTCACACATACATTCTGGCGCTGGTGTATGTTAAAAAGCAGGTCACGCACCCTTTTTGGCCATTAAGGCCATTTTCCCCAACAACTTTTTTTTTGAAACCGCAGACACATGAAATACCGTTGGAAATATCCATTCCTACACTTACAGAAATCGGCACTGGCCCACTCCTATCCCTGGCCGAAGTTCCTCCATTCGCAAATCTTCGTGAGATGGAGAGTTATTTGCTTTCAGAAAGACAGACACATGCATATCTACTATCCCTTATACTTGGGTTAGATCCTGGTGCTATGCTCAGACGAAGAGCTGTCTAAACAATATGAAAGGAAATGAAAAACTGATTTTCCCCCCATGTGTTTTGGGCATGATGGAAATTGCAGTCTTTGAAGGGTTAATATGGATGTCTGTCTACAAGTTTATACATGGCGGCGGTGTTATAATGATTCCGACAGTAAAGATCTAATGTCAGAATGTATTTATGATGACGAATCAGATATAGGGTCTGAACAGACAGTGCACGTGACACGACAGGCAGTGCCTAATAGCTTTAAACTCGTTCCGTTTGCAGCTTCGTGAATGCGCTCAACGTCGGGACTGAAATTTACATTCGGCTCAAAAGCAAAATGATATAATTACGAGCAACGCCTCGAACTCACTTAGAAACTCGCATAAGTCACATGAAGTGTTTTCTGTTACCTGACCAGATCACTGTTTTGTAACGGGAAAGGTAAGGGATTGGGTGTGCAGAGCTCCCCTGCTACAATCAATACTCCAATCCATTGAATGCAGCCTAATTTGCTTCACCTTCTGACCCACTATTTTTCAAAATGTTTTGGTGAAATCTGGCGTGCGTTAAAAAGTCATGTTCAAAAGAGCTTGCTAGCTGGTTTTATATTTTCACAACAGACCTTACTTGATATGCAGAAACCATCACAATTAATAAGGAAACAATACTTACATGTGCTCTGCTGTTGGATGAAGCCTCATATGCACGATCAGCTCTTGTATCCAAAACAGATTGTTGCTGTTTTACTATAAATATATTCGTTTTTTGCATAATTTTAATAGAGCAGAGCATTGATTACATAAACTAAGCAGAATTGATACATAGATACAAAATTGAACCATTTAAGAAACATGCATGCACAGAGTTGTATTTTTCTGTGCATGTGCACTGAGTGGTTCTTTTTTTCCTGCGCATGCACAGTGCATGTTAGGTGCACACTGTTAGCTCCGCCCCCCGAGATGGACTCAGGTAGCACCGGCGCTACATTTAGGTTTCGTCTACCGGCACTGACGGTGTTGCAATAAATGTGCGTACAAGTAAGTGGATGCCATAATTTTTGATTGGGGAAAATAGGGGCCTATCTCTCACTCTTGAAAATAAGTCCTTGAAATTAGTTTTATTGTCCACATTTATCTCAACAAGGTTTCCAAATTGACACATACAACAGCCAGCTCACAGCAATCTGCACAAGCACCTTACACATTGCAGCAACTTACCACCATTAAATTATTAACGTGTTTATGACAAAGGTCGATCTCCCTCTCCGCACCCTCCCCCACCCCGCTCCCAATGCTGGTGCTGGTACCCACTACTATCCCAGGCCGGAGGGCCTCCCCCCTCCTGTTACCCGCTCCTAACTCTGGCCGAAAGGCCTCCTTCTCCTCTCTCCCACTCTCCCTCCCCTCTCTGCTGCTGCTGTCCGGGCCCTGGAAGTGCATCTGCTGCGCTGAATTCCTTATTTGTGCCGATTTTCTTAACTGCCCGCACGGTTTTTTCACAGAGGTCACATACGCCGTCCTAAGAAAAATTGGAGCAAATTGGAGCTGGCCAAACTTGCTTAAATGGCCAGAATTGGCCACGGGTGGCAGGTTACGCCTCCAAAAAAGAACACTAACCTAAAAAAATCGGAACTAACTGAATTACACTGGCGCACAATCTTTGGAGAAACTTGGATTTTTTAAGTTACGTCAAAAAAAGCGGCACATGGCAAAAAAATGGCACAAACAACTGGGGAAAAATAAGTCTATCCTATAGTTGCATGCTGGAAATTGTAGGCGCTTTCCAGGAATTATAGTTGATGCCACTTTCGCTGTCATTTGTGAGGATGTGAAATATACGGGTGGCGATTTTCCTGGCAGCCATCTGCTCCACTGCTGGGCACGACCAATGCCCCTAAGGGGAAGGTAACATAGTGGTTATTTACTGGACGAGTAATCCAGAGGCCTGGACTAATGATCTAGAGATGTGAGTTCAAATCATACCATTTAAATTCAGTTAATTAAATAAATCTGGCATAAAAAGCTAGTATTAGTAATGGTGACCATGAAACTATCGGATTATTGTAAAAACCCATATAAGAACATAAGAAATAGAAGCAGGAGTAGGCCATATGGCCCCTTGGGCCTGCTCCGCCATTTAATAAGATCATGGCTGATCCAATCATGGGTTCACCACCCCCCCTCCCCGTTCCCTCACCTTCCCCTCCCTCCCCTTTCCCCCTCCCTCCCTGTTCCCTCACCTCCCCATTCCCCCATTTCCCCTCGCTCCCCGTTTCCCCATGTCCCCTCCCTCCCCGTTCCCTCACCTCCTCCTTCCCTCACCTCCTCCTCCCTCCCCATTCCCCCCCACCACCTCCCTTCTCGTTCCCTCACCACCACTTCCCTCCCCGTTCCCTCACCTCCCCCTCCCCCTCCCCCTCCCTCCCCATTCCCTCACCGCCACTTCCCTCCCCGTTCCCTCACCTCCCCCTTCCCCTCCCTCCCCGTTCCCTCACCTCCCCTCTCACCCCCTCTCCTCACCTCCCCCTCCCCCCACCTCCCTCCCCATCCCCTCACCTCCCTCCCCATCCCCTCACCTCCCCACCCGTTCCTTCACCTCCCCCTCCCCTCATCTCTCCCTCCCTCCCCGTTCCATCACCTCCTCCCTCCCTTCCCATTCCCTCACCTCCCCCTCCCCCTCCCTCTCCGTTCCCCCACCTCCCCCTCCCCCTCCCTCTCCGTTCCCCCACCTCCCCCCTCCCCCTCCCCTTACCTCCCCCTCTCTCCCTGTTCCCTCACCTCCTCTTCCTTCTCTCCTCATTCCTCCAACTCCCCTCACCCTCCCTCCCCGTTCCCTCACCTCCTCCTCCCTCCCTCCCCATTCCCCCACTTTCCCCTCACCTCCCCTCATCTCCCTCCTTGTTCCCTCACCCCCCCTCCCTCCCCGTTCCCTCATCTCCCTCTCCCTCCCCGTTCCCTCACCTCCCCCTCCCTCCCCGTTCCCTCATCTCCCCCTCCCTCCCCTCTCCCTCATCTCTCTCCCCTCTCCCTCCACTTCCCCTCATTATGGTTCATTAATGTCTGGAAATCTGCCGTCCTTAACTGGTCTGGCCTATATGCGACTTCTGACCCACAGCAATGTAGTTGACTCTTAACTCTGAATGGCCGCATAATCATGGGGGGGTGGTGGATCGCAGGGTGCTAATTCTGTATTCCCAGTAAGGAGTCACACTCACATAGAGCACAGCTTAAAGAACTGGGGCTGTAATGCTGTTCCTCCATCAACAAGCTGCACTCCCTCCAAGCATGGCTTCCCTGCTTCGAGTATCGTATTGTGGAATTAGCCTCGTGATCCCCAAAACACTGTTAAGGGATCCCCAAAAATATCCCGGAAGCCCATGTAACAAAAATAGAATGTTGTTTATTCAGCCACCGCAAACCGAAATTAGGAGAGTGATATTGATCTGCATTGAATTAATTTTGTTCCTAGTAATGTTCAGTGCAATGTGTGATTGCACACATCCAAAAGTCAGTGATTATTTCATAATTATTGGAATTGTAGCAGTGACAGTCATCAGTTGATTACTGGGAATAATATGGACGTTAGATAATTCTGGAATAGTGCAGACAACATACCAGTACTGGCATGTGCTGTCCTTTCCAGACATCTGTGTTATGTCTTATTGTATATGGTAAGAGATTTTAAATAAAACTAATGTCAAAAGCGTAGGTGTCGATCAGTAACCTCTTCTGCAATATCTTAAGTGCATGCAAATGTGTTTTTGGGCCAACTAGTCACGTTTCCCATAGTGACAGCCTGTCACAGCAGGGTCTCTCTAATATCACCATGGTGATTGTGGATAGTCAAACAGAAATGGGTTGATAACACACAGCTAATGAATATGCTTCAGTTTGAGCACTCCTGTTGTAGTCGTAAGGCCCCCTCCCCTTTTATAGGGGGCACTTGTAAATTATGGTTTTAGAGCCCCCCCAAAAAACACCAAAAAAAACTACAAAAATACAAAAAAAAAGGGCCTTGGGAAATGTTTGGAGTGTCCCCCAGATCAGGGGGCACGATTTAATGTTTAATATTGTTTACTCCAAAAGAGTTGTAGTCGTAAGGCAATTTTAATGTTTTAACACTTAAAAAATTATAGTGTTACCTGCCATTATTGGTAACAACAACTACCTCTAAAATTTGTAGAAATCCAAACTCATCTATCAGGCCTCAGTCTATTAGGTCTCACTTTAACTTGACCTGGCTCTTATCTTGGCCTGACTACTGAGTCTCTCTCTTTCAGATCTCACTCTATCGGGCCGCACTGTACAATGTCTCACTCTCTTTCCCTAAAGTGAGTACCTGTACTGATAATGCTAATGTAACTGCCACAGCTAATATATACAGAAAAATGGACTCAATTGGCATAAAAAGCTATGCATTATATGCTGATATGCATCCATGTGGAAGTTAGCTTGCCAGTGTCAAAATCGATATTACAATATAGTGGGCAGAAGGCTGATTAGTCAAAGTTTTATTTAGATTAGGGTAGAAGTCCTGAGATGCTGTTTTTTTCCTCTCCTTTCCGTCATGCATGGGTACAGTTCCATGGACACCTTCTAACACTTCGCCCATATATAAACAACAACAACAATTTGCATTTATATAGTGCCTTTAACGTAGTGAAACATCCCAAGGCGCTTTACAGGACAGGAAGTGTTTGCACACTATTCAAACATAAAGATCAACAAACCCAATCCTACTCTCACTTGATTTCCACACATCCAAAATAAAAACTTATGTTTATATAGTGGCTTTAACGTAGTAAAATGACCTTCGGCGCTTCACAGGAGAGTTATTAAACAACATTTGACACCGAGCCACATGAGGAGATATATGGAGAGATGACCAAAAGCTTGGTCAAAGAGGTAAGGAGCATCTTAAAGGAGGAAACAAATGTAGAGAGGTGAAAAGGTTTAGGGAGGAAATTCCGGAGCTTAGGGCTTTGGCAGCTGAAGACATGGCCACCAATGGTGGAGTGATTAAAATCGGGAATGCTGAAAAGGCCAGAATTGGAGAAGTGCAGAAATCTCGGAGGATTGTAAGGCTGGAGGAGATTTAAGAGAGAGGGTGCTGCGAGGCCAGAGGAATTTGAAAACAAGCATGAGGATTTTAAAATTAAGGCATTGCTTAACCGGGAGCTGATGTACACTTCACAATTCACACTTTCTAGCAAGATTCATGTGAGCAATCCTGAATGATTCTTCCTTCCTATCCCAAGGGATGTAGCCCTGACTGTCAACCAGGGTGAGGTCAACCAACTCCGCATTGGTTGTGAATCAACCCATCTGCTGTATAATTCAGTCACACACCACCTTCATCATTGTGGTATCAGAGTCTTAAAAAAGGTTAAGAAAGAATTAACTGATTCAGGAAGTTTGCCAAAAAGCATCTTTAGAAACCAATTTGATGCATGGACATTTAAGTAGAATATACAAAGTTAATGCGTAACATCAAGACAAGTTCTTATTCCAGAAAGTTCGGAGACGATCTGCTGCTGCCATAATGCCACAATGAAAGTGTAAAGTGAGTCTATGGATGTTAGTTCCAATTTTCTGACAAGAGAAATGTATTTTGCCAGTGGGTGAAAAACTCTAGTTAATAACATTATTGGGAGAGATGAACCAATTAACTGTGGTCTCAGCTATTTCTGAATAATTTTGTGATGCGCACATGACCATTCATTTTAATAATTCATTAACATGAAGCTCTACATTGGCAGTGCTAAAGATAAAACATTATCTGCACCAGCATCCTTTTCCACAGACATGTGGAGAAACGATTAGGTAGAAACAATAATTTTTTTGCCATTTTCCTTCTCTTTACAATAGAACTTTTCTCCTCTAAAGCGCGATTGTCACCACAAAAAAATTATTTGGCCAAACATTTTTCTGTTTGTTTGCAAACACACAGCACAATGGCATACATCACAACACAGCGATGTACATCACAACTAAATGGCATGTTTGTCCAATCATCTCTCGACTTTGAAGATGACAACCAGAATATCATCCCATTTTCTACAGTGAAGTCGTTGATGAGACCAATTGCTGTTAGGAATGAGCGACCACAGAATGAACGGTGGATCCCCGATACACCAAGTTGACGACCTTGATATTTTAGCCAAGACTCCCTCAGCTGCTATTTACATTCTGCATCAGCTGTGGCTCAGTTGGTGGCACCCTCACCTCCAAGTCAGAAGGTTGTGTGTTCAACTCCTACTCCAGGGACTTGAACATAAAAATCTAGGTTGACACTTCAGTGCAGTATTGAGGGAGTGCTGCACTGTTGGATGTGACATTAAACCAAGACCCCGTCGACTCTCTCAGGCAGACGCAAAAGATCCCATGACACTATTTCGAAGAAGAGTTCTTCCTGATATCGTGGCAAATATTTATCCCTCAACCAACATCACCAAAACAGAATATGTGGTCATTATCTTACTGCTGTTTGTGGGACCTTCCTTTGCGCAAATTGGCTGCTGTGTTTCCTACATTAGAACAGTGACTACACTTCAAAAGTACTTCATTGGCTGTAAGGCGCTTTTGGACTTCTGGTGGTTGTGAAAGGCGCTTTATAAATGCAAGTCTTTCTTTCAATATGTCGGGCCTCATAGTAGGAAATGGATGGTTTTTAGTCATACTTCCTTATCTGGAGCAAGTTGTTCCCACTTACAGCAGTCTTTATAATCTCTTTTGCTGTCCACTGCCAGATGGCTTCCCAGTTGTCAAAGCACCAGAAAAGATCTTCGGGATTCGTTCATCAGACATTCGCACCACATGACTTGACGCGTGGAGTTATGCTTTCATAATCAGAGAATCTATGCTTGACATCTCAGCTTTTTTAAGAACTTCAGCATCAGGGGTCTTTTCTTGCCATCTGATCTTCATTAGTTGTCTCAGCCAGCTCAGGTGAAAATGATTCAGTTTTAATGTGGCGTGTATACGTTGTCCCATACCCAGGGGTATTAAAGTCAATTGTACCACTGCACCCACTGTCCGAACTGAGATCAGCTCACTCAGCACAGACTGAGTGTAAGGTTTTTCAATCAATTCGTCCATGCTCACTTATTTCTGAGGCAGGTGTTAATAGTTATAGAAATCTGAAATGGAACCAAGGACGAAGTTTCCTCTGGCTGCTATTTCAAGTAAATTGTAATTATTTTCTTTTAGCTTGTGATTACGATTTTTCTGGGAATAGGAAACATGATAAATGCCCCTGCTACCTTTGGCCCAGGTTAATAGAAAGGATCGCAATGAACTGGCACATATTTGTACGTAACTTGGCTATATCAAATCAAAAAGTTCATATAGGTCTGGATTTCAGATTTCGTCCTTATTTAAGACAATAACTATAGAGAAGTTATCTATTGTTACTGGATACATGTGACAGCCACCAACTATCTGGTGCAGCCCATGGCGAAATCATTGTTCTTCTTTTGACCTGTTCACATAGTATCAACATCCTTCAATTATTTTTCACTAAACCTTCGAAGGCTGTCAGAATAAATATACACTAGATTTCACAAGCCATCATGTCTGAGTGTGTTGCCACTTTGTATACATCGACCGGTGAATGAGTCAAAGTGGTTTGACAGGCGTGTTAGCAGCTGAAAATTCTGCACTGCTTAGCTTTCTCAAAACTAGGTCAAGGAGCGGTCTACAAAAAACTTTCAAAGGTCTTAAAAAATGTTAAAGCTTTTGGTTCCCTGTCCCAATATCTCTTTATGTGGCTCAGTGTCAAATTTTGTCTGATTCACTCTCCTATAGCAGTCTTGAAATGTTTTTGCTATGTTAAAGGCGTTATATAAATCCAAGCTGTTGTTATCTCTATGTCAGTTACCTTTTGTTTTAAGTGGAGACAAACTTGAACCCTTGCTAACGTTTGATAACCATCAAATAGTCCATTACTAATGCAGGGTAAGACGTGTTAATTTGATAGCGGCAGTACTGCTTACTAAGCTGCTGTGTAGTTTGTTACTGACAAGTTTGGTTCAAACCGTCACGGTGTAAAGCAAGTAGAACGTGAATGAATAGCATTTCCAAGGGCACATATATACTACCAGTTCAGTGTCACAGTGCCAGTTTGCACTACAGTGTAAATTAGGTGTTCAGGCCCGAACGGGCTTCAGGCTCTGCCTCATTCTGGTTTCTGGTTGGGCCCTGACTCTGGATTCACGTTGCATTTACACTATGACTGCAGCAACTATGTGCTGCTTAGAGCAAATTTGGTTCTGATGTAGTATAAATACCACCAATTATACCACTTCTATAGCAAAGAGTCATTGTGAACATTTTGGCAAAAAGAATTGCAATCAAGTCATCAATGAAGAATTATAATGCAAATCACTATTTAAGCAAGCAAATACTGATATAAGGCTTGATTTAATTGAAGCACTAAAATGCCCAAGCTGTGGATTGAGGAAGTAGAAATGCTGAAGCCTTTTATCAACTGTTTTACTTGTTGCTGTGACGTTAATGGCATACAGTTATATGATTTTGCTGAGCCAGGTGCACTGCCTATTCTATCTGAGTAAACTTAATCCTGCTACTACCCACTGACCCAGTTCCAATTGTTTTATTTTGTTTTTCCACCAAACATGTTTTAAACAAGTTTAATGGACTTGGGGATTCTAATAATTATGGAGCTGAATTTTAATGTGATGAAGATTTTATTAGACTCCTGATTTGTTTTCCAATCTGTCTTTCGGATGAGACGTTAAACCGAGGTCCCGTCTGCTCTCTCAAGTGGACTATTTTGAAGAAGAGCAGGGGAGTTATTCCCGGTGTCCTGGCCAATATTTATCCCTCAATCAACATAACCATAAAAAGATTATCTGGTCAATATCACATTGCTGTTTGTGGGAGCTTGCTGGTGCGCAAATTGGCTGCTGTGTTTCCCACATTACAACAGTGACTACACTTCATTGGCTGTAAAGCGCTTTGAGATGTCTGGTGGTCGTGAAAGGCGCTACATAAATACAAGTCTTTCTTTTAATCACTATTTCAGTGTCTGCAACTTGACAGAGAGGAGTCTTGACATATCAATCTTGCCCAGAGATTCCTTTTGAAGTAAATGACAAGATTTTATCAGCTGTATTTAAGGAGCTCATTTGTGAGACTAACTTCTTTGGAGACATGCAGTAAATAAACACTCTTTTAACGATTAGCATCGACACTCCGAAACCATCAGCTTCTTTCAAACTTTGCTGCCTCAAGTGTGGGCACAACAAACAATGGGAAAAGGTAATGTCTGATTGGTTGCATTCCTGCCCTCCAACCCACCTGGTTCTGACCAGCTCCAGTCCCACTTCCAAAGAGCTGATTGATTAATGTTGGCAAGCTCCAATGCCAATGATTAAAGCTCATTTTTCTTGTAGAACACTAACAAACTGACACACAGGTTAAAAAGCTGACAGCTGTGTGTTTGGTGTTGGGAAGATAGTTCCTATGACACCAACACACCACATCCAAACACATTAACCCGGTGAGCAGGGGAATACAGAATTAACTCCCATGGGGGGATTTTCAAGCAGTACGAAGCAAGTGGATCAGCAAGTGGCCCGAGCCATTTTGAAACCCAGACTTCATTAACGTGCCACCGGCAAGTTGCGTGCACAAGCGGGCACCCCAAACTGTAGCCCACTGGGTCTAGGAGGGCAGGAAATCAGCCAGCGCCAACACTGAGCTGGCTGGCAGTTTGGACCAGGGGGATGTGATCCCAGAAGGGGGGGAGCGGGAGGTCGGCCTCAAATGGGCCAGAGTGTTTTGAGAGCTGGGACAGGAGGAGCTGGAGTGCTTCTCCTGGGCCCACCAAAAAAAAAAGATTAAAAGCTTCCTGGGATGTTTAAGGACACCTGGTTGGGCCGATCAATGCCTGGTACAAATAGGCAGAGTATGCACCGGGCGTATTGCAGTTGGACCTGAAAATTGCAATCGGGTCCTACAACTAGCATATGATCCTAATTTGCATATTTATGCAGTCTCTTGTCTGTATTTGCTTGAAAATAACTTCAGGTGAGTCTTTGGCATTAATAGGGCAGCCGTGACGCCCCACCCAATTTTCAATTGCTGGCCTCTCATTTTTCAGGCGAGAAATGGACAGCCAACAGTTGACAATTTTGCCCTCAGTCTGTGCTGACCATTTTAACCATTGAGAACAAGGTGAGTGTGATGGGTTAGCACTTCTCCATATTGAGGGAGGCTACTGAGTAAGTCAGGGCATGTGTAAGTATGAACACCCGTATGACAGAATGGAGGACCAAGGCTGGAGAGACTAGAGAGCAACACAGGGCCACAAATAGAACTCTCAATGTAGCAGAGTTTCAATACCAAACTCTTCACCAATCCCTTTGGACTTTGCTATATCAAGGCTCCACTGCATGCAAAGAGATATTAATCCCCCCAAAATCTCGGCAAATAATTAGCTAAGACCCAATCATATTGAAAGACCTCAATTAAATAGCATTAAATTCAATTTTTATATCAATTTGGAAAATTGCAGGGGGTTGCATGGCTACTATATGCTGAATAAAACACAGGTCAGAGATTGAGAGAACTGCGCTTGTAACCATTTATTGCACAAAGACACCAGAATTTGAAGTATACCAATTCCTATCTTAGCTAAAATAATTTAATATTCTGAAAAGAAATAAAAAAAAGACTTGCATTTATATAGCGACTTTCATGACCTCCGGACATCCCATAGCACTTTACTGTTCTAATATAGGAAACGCAGCAGCCAATTTGCGCATAGCAAGGTCCCACAAACAGCAATGAGATAATGACCAAATAATCTGTTTCGGTGATAAATATTGGCCACGACATCAGGGAGAACTCTTCTTTGAAATAGCGCCATGGAATCTTTTACGTCCATCTGAGAGGGCTGACGGGGCCTCGGTTTAATGTCTCATCCAAAAGACCGCACCTTTGACAGTGCAGCATTTCTTCGATACAGCACTGGAGTGTCAGCCTAGAATTATAATCTAGAGGCAGTTTAAGCTTCTTTTTCAATTGCTGTTGCTGTACACAAGAGGAATGCAATATTTGTGGGATATTGGCCCTGAATTTGCAGCCCCTACGAGCGTGTACAAGTTGCGCACGCACCCATGGGACTGTGCAAGTTCCGGGTTTAGGCACGCACTGCGCATGCGCTAAACCCGGAACTTGCAATCTGTCAAGAATCCTTTTCACAGATGGCATGCATCCGAAAGTAACGGGCCTCAGGAGGACAGAGAGTCGGGCTATTTGCCCAAACCCTGCCCAGCAAATGCCCTTGAAACACTTATGCGTAAAGCCTGCTTTTATCAGTGTAAGACTTTTAAAGGACAGTATAATATATGTTTTTAAGCAATTTAAACATTTAAAATCTTATTAAATAAGCTAAGTTTATTTTTAGACCCTTTAAAATATGAATTAAATTTTCGTTTAAAATAATTAATTCAATTCCATTTTGATTAATTTTAATTATGTGATGTTTTTTAAAATATGTATCGTAAGTGCTTGTGCGTTTTTGGGGATTATTCCTATTCATACTTATGGTGATTCCATAGGAACCACTATAAGTATGAATGGGGAATACCCCTACTCTGATAGGTTAGGCCGGCCCACATGATCCCAGTGATGCATATGAAGAGCATTAGCTGCTGGGATAGATGGGCCTCTGCGCAGGCCTTCGCATAGAGGCCCAGAAGTCTCCGAAACTCCGGCAACAACAGGTACTTTCGTAGAAATTTTTGCGGTTGAGACATCCTCCCGCGAGAAGCCTCCAACCACAAAATCTGGGTCATGGTTTGATACAGGAGTTATTTAACAATAAGTTATAACATCTGAACCCTAAAGTACTTTGGTACTTTCTAGATCAGGGATTCTAAACCTTTTTCCTCTGAGCCCCCCCTCCCATGTTATAAAAATTCCACTGACCTCATGTGGAGTGTGTGGGTGTGGTGAAGGGGTGTTTGTGTGAGGGGGGATGGAGGGAGAAGGGGTGAGTGTGGGTGGTGAGGGGGAGAAGGGGTGTTTGTATGGGGTGCGGATTGGAGAAGAAGGGGTGTGTGGGGGGTTGAGGAGGAGAAGGGGTTTGTGAGGGGGGATTGGGGAAGAAGGGGGGTGTGAGGGGGGGATGAGGGGGAGAAGAGGTGTGTGAGGGGGGGAATTGGGGAAGGGGTGTGTGAGGGGGGGATGAGGGGGAGAAGAGGTGTGTGAGGGGGGAAAAGGGTGTGTAAGGGGGGGATGAGGGGGAGAAGAGGTGTGTGAGGGGGGGTGAGGGGGAGAAGGTGTGTGAGGGGGGGTGAGGGGGAGAAGGGGTGTGTGAGGGGGGGATGAGGGGGAGAAGGGGTGTGTGAGGGGGTGATGAGGGGGAGAAGGGGTGTATAAGGGGGAGATTGGGGAAGAAGGGGTGTGTGAGGGGGGGGATGAGGGGGGAAGGGGTGTGTGAGGGGGGGATGAGGGGGGAAGGGGTGTGTGAGGGGGGGGAATGGGAGGATGAGGGGGCGAAGGGGTGTGTGAGGGGAGGATTGGGGAAGAAGGGGTGTGTGAGGAGAGGATTGGGGAAGAAGGGGTGTGTGAGGGGGGGATAAGGGGGGGGGAAGGGGTGTGTGAGGGACGAGGATAAGGGGGGGAAGGGGTGTGTGAGGGATGAGGAAGGGGGTTCATTAGCAAATGTCAAAGTGCACAGGCCAGGCCTCGGCCCCTCAACACAAGCAGGGCTAACATTCCACCCACTTCATAGCACTTGGAGGCCCTCATGTCCAGGCCCCTCCGATAGATCTTTGATGCACTCGAAGGTGATCTCGAATTGAAAAGGGTTGAAAATCAGCAACAGGTTGTCCAGCACCACCACATTGTTCACCTGCATCTTCACCAAAGCTCCTACGCGGTAATTTTGTCTTTTTTTCCACCTTTGGGGTCCACCCGCTGATTTTAAACAGAGACCCAGGCATGCTTGGCAGTGTGACCAGCCACAAGTCTCTGCTCTCTAGGAGATGCTCTGGTCCATCCTCCTCCTCCACCTGCCACTCGCGGTTGGTTGGCGGAGCGCCCACAGGCAGCGCGCACCGTCACCGAAAGCCCGGCTGTCGACCTCCCTGCAGCGCACCACCTGCAAGTGGCAGCAGTGAGGTGGGTCCACCGACAGCCACCTACTGAAACTAGTCGATCTCCCATGGCATGGATCCCTTGAAATCTTCTTGCGGTCCCCCGGTTGAGAACCCCCTTTCTAGATTATTGTTTTACAGTATTTTATTTGTTTGACCTCGGCAAACTTTATGACCCTGTTTCACAGAGTTGGAGAGCAGCATATTAATCGTGCTCTACTGTGAAGGTTAATGGGAGAAATGTTTAAACTAAATTCGCATAACTCGTTTTGCGGAATTCCTAATAGGTTTATTTGATGATGAAGAATTGTTTATCTGATCTGTGACTGGATAATTTAAGTGTTATAAATCTAGTGATATAAGTTTACTGAAGTAATGCAATTGTCATTCGCCATCACACCTAAGTTCCTTTTGCAAGTCACACACCATCCTGACTTGGACATGTATCACCGTTCCTTTTATTATTGTTGGATCAAGATCCTGGACAGCACCATGGGAGCACCATCGCCACAGGGACTGCAACTGTTCAAGGAGAAGCCCCACCACCTTCTCAGTGTAGCTAGGGATGGACCATAAATCCAACTTTCCCAATGTCGCCCCCTCCACCATCCCGAGAAGAAGTATAATTTAAAATAAATGTTTAGGGTGGTGATACCAGTGCATTTTTAAAGATCATAATAATAAGGAAGTCACATGGAATCCACCACAATATCAAAGCCTTATCTTAGTTGTTTTCCTGTTTTTAATTTGATTGGATTTTGCCATATCGGATTAGCATCCTATATTTATTTACAAGAGTTGTTGGATAAATTTACTCTCCCAGGAGGGGTTTGGAGAAATGGTGTTGTACTCTGGTGGAACTACCCCCTCTTGGGTGCCAGGCCGCTGGCCCGGCCGAAACCCTCCTTGATGGCCCAGTGTTTGCCACTGAAGTAGCTGCCGAGTTCGCAGTGGCCCTTCCCTTTAACTGAAGGGGAGAGACGTTGTGATGCACCATTGTGACGCAGCACCTCCGCGCCGTGCTGACGCCATCGTGATGCGGCGCCGATGACTGGAAGGGGCAGCGGAGCCGCTGCGAGGGCACTTCTGCCCTGAGCCAAAAAACTTCAACGTGCTGAATATCGACGGCATCTCCGTTTAATAAACGGAGGATGCGCCGCATTTTGGGCGGAGGGCAATTTCTACCCTTTAATGTATTCATCTGAAATTCGTTTGTTGGCTATTTAGAATTTCATATTAATCTGTTTGCCTGTCAAGGTTTTCACTCATTTCTCAGCGATATGGGGTAGACATTCAATGGTCAATTGAAGAACAGCTGACCAGCAGTTAAACGTCTGATGCTGATCTTATGCGCTCATTTTCCCGCCTGAACTTTCAGGCAGGCTTTTAAATGGGCGCCCAGCACTCCCACCAAAAACAGGCGGGAGGCAGTTTAAATATGTAAAGCGGGGTTCTGTTGTAGGACCGCGATTGCAACTTTCAAGGAGAAATTGGTTCGTGCCAGTCCCACCCACAGACGTTGAGAGACCGTTTTTCTTTTTAAATTTTTTATATGGCCAGGAGGAGCAGCAATGCCCCTTCGGGTCCCATAAAAATCTTTCAACCTGCTGCCAACCCAGTCTCCCCCAGCTGCATCCCTCCCCCCTTCCCGCCCCCATCCGTCCCCCCAGCCCCCCCCCCCCGAAGGTGGTTTGTGCCTCCTGACTGGTGAGTTGGGCAGGCACCGTGGGCAGAGAGCTGGTGTCGAGCCCATTCAGAGCCCAACCTTAAAATCTCTCCCATGGAATCAGCAGAGGACGGCTCAGTTTGAATTTTGCTGGTTGGGCTAATCTGAAGCCAGTATTCAATGTCTGGAGTTGCTGTCCAGCCTCGGTATTGCAGCAAATACAGATCTTCACATCATGTTTCCCCTCAAGTAGTTTTAGATATAATGCACCATTTCAAAGAATATATATTCATGGCACCATCTTAAGCTAATGTATGAAAAGAGCACAAATTATATTGCTGAAAAGGTGTCAGCATGTATTAAAGGTCATTGACAGCTACCTAAAATACACTTGAAAAGGAAAAAGAAATGTAACAGCTTTTGATCCTGGAAATTCAACCAGTCTTCACAAATCCCATAACTACTAATCTGCTTTCAAGTGGAACACACATCATTCTGGCACAGTAGGCCTTATTTTACTTTATCGTCAGGATAGTGCAGGTGGAACTGGCAGGCCGCAGGTTTACACTGTGTCATAAAGGGGACGTTATATAAAAGCAAGTTTTGTTTCAAAGACATCCATCTTAGCTCAAGATTAATGTTTGCAGAGGCCCAAGAGAAGCCCATGGTAATGAAAGAGGAGGCAACTAAAAAGGCCCCAGCAACTGTCATTAGGAACCTGTAATTTATGCAGCTGAGAGTATGCTCACAGGTTTGTGGAGCTGTTGCAAAAACAAAAAAAAACAAGCAAATCAAAAAAAGGTCAGTTGAAAAGTGTTTGGAGTGTCCCGCCTTTAATAAGGGGGCACTTGATTTAATGTTTATTTTTGCTTCCCTAAAAGAGTTGTAGAGCTGTTGAGTCTAGAGGAGTCCGTGTTCCACGTATATATTGAAGTGTGAGGATGCAGCCCCTGTTCCAATATTTAAAGGGGCTGCTCCTCAATTTCAGGTTGCACTTCAGTCCCACACTCCTGATCTTTGGGCACCCTGTGCGGAGGGTAGCGGGTAGATCCGAGGGCCTCCTCGTACGACTGCTCCTGGGCACGGCCAAGGGTGCCATCAGCCGGTCCAGGCAGAGGGCGGTCGAGGGGGTCGTTCAGCCTGACTGCCTGCCTCTCTTCCGTGCGTACATCTGGGCCAGGATGTCCTTAGAGATGGAGCACGCGGTGTCCACCGGTACGCTCGTGGCCTTCCGCGAGAGGTGGGCGCCGGAGGGACTGGAGTGCATCATCACCCCCGGCAACCAAATTTTAATTTGATTTTATGTTTTAAAGTTTATTTGTTTCAATTGCCGGTGTTTTTAGTGCCCCCTCCCCTTTTATAGGGGGCACTTGAAAAAATATGATTTTAGTGCCCAAAAAACCCCCCAAAAAACCTCCAAAAATTTTTTTAAAAACCACACAAAAAAGGCATCAAAAAATGTTTGGAGTGGCCCCCCAGATCGGGGGGCACTTGATTTAATTTATTATGTTTTCCCCAAAAATAGTTGTGGAGCTGTTGCAAAAACAAAAAAAAACAAGAAAATCTAAAAAAGGTCAGTTGAAAAGTGTTTGGAGTGTCCCGCCTTTAATAAGGGGGCACTTGATTTAATGTTTATTTTTGCTTCCCTAAAAGAGTTGTAGAGCTGTTGAGTCTAGAGGAGTCCCTGTTCCATGTATATATTGAATGTGTGAGGATGCAGCCCCTGTTCCAATATTTAAAGGGGCTGCTCCTCAATTTCTGGTTGCACTTCAGTCCCACACTCCTGATCTTTGGGCACCCTGTGCGGAGGAGAGCGGGTATGTCCGAGGGCCTCCTCGTACGACTGCTCCTGGGCACGGCCAAGGGTGCCATCAGCCGGTCCAGGCAGCGGGCGGTCGAGGGGGTCGTTCAGCCTGACTGCCTGCCTCTCTTCCGCGCGTACATCCGGGCCAGGGTGTCCCTAGACATGGAGCACGCAGCGTCCACCGGTACGCTCGCGGCCTTCCACGAGAGGTGGGCGCCGGAGAGGCTGGAGTGCATTGTTACCCCCGGCAACCAAATTTTAATTTTAATTTATATGTTTTAAAGTTTAATTTGTTTCAATTGCTGGGTTTTAGTGTCCCCCTCCCCTTTTATAGGGGGCACTTGTAAAATATACGATTTTAATGCCCAAAAAAACCCAAAAAACCCCCCCAAAAAAACAAAAAAGGGCATTGGAAAATGTTTGGAGTGGCCCCCCAGATTGGGGGGTATTGATTTATATGTCTCCTCTAAAAGAGTTGTGGAGCTGTTGCAAAAACAAAAAAAAAACAAGAAAATCAAAAAAAGGGCAGTTGAAAAGTGTTTGGAGTGTCCCCCCTTTAATAAGGGGGCACTTGATTTAATGTTTATTTTTGCTTCCCTAAAAGAGTTGTAGAGCTGTTGAGTCTAGAGACGTCCGTGTTCCATGTATATATTGAATGTGTAAGGATGCAGCCCCTGTTCCAATATTTAAAGGGGCTGCTCCTCAATTTCTGGTTGCACTTCAGTCCCACACTCCTGATCTTTGGGCACCCTGTGCGGAGGAGAGCGGGTATGTCCGAGGGCCTCCTCGTACAACTGCTCCTGGGCACGGCCAAAGGTGCCATCAGCCGGTCCAGGCAGCGGGCGGTCGAGGGGGTCGTTCAGCCTGACTGCCTGCCTCTCTTCCGCGGTTACATCCGAGCCAGGGTGTCCCTGGAGATGGAGCAGGCGGTGTCCACCGGTACACTCGCGGCCTTCCGTGAGAGGTGGGCACCGGAGGGACTGGACTGCATCATCACCCCCGGCAACCAAATTTTAATTTGATTTTATATGTTTTAAAGTTTTATTTGTTTTATTGCTGGGTTTAGTGTCCCCCACTCACTTTATAGGGGGCACTTATAAAATTTATGATTTTAAGAGCCCCAAAAAAACCACAAAAAACCCCCCACAAAAAACACTTTTTTTTTCAAAAAGGGCAGTTGAAAAGTGTCTGGAGTGTCCCCCTGATCGGGGGGCACTTGATTTAACTGTTATTTTTGTTTCCAACCAAAAAGAGTTGTAGAGCTGTTGCAAAAAACAAAAAAAAAACAAGGAACTCAAAAAAAGGGCAATTGAAAAGTGTTTGGAGTGTCCCCCCTTTAATAGGGGGGCACTTGATTTAATGTTTATTTATTGTTTCCTTCAAAAGAGTTGTAGAGCTGTTGACTTTCAGTTCTGCATGGAGGGGTTTCCTGTACGAGCTGTTCTTGCACACTCTCAACCTTGCCATCCTCGTCTGCCGTCTGGACACACCATGGCGCAACATCTTACCATCCGGAGGAGGCGGGGTTCCCCGATGGAGTGCACTCTATGCGGGAGTCCTCCCACTATTTATTGAGGCCCTGGCCTGGAGGGTGGTGCATGGAGCAGTCCCGTGCAATAAATTTTTAAGTTGCTTCACGGGCTCCCAAGCCACCTGCAATATCTGTGATCTGGAAGAGTCCGTGTTCCATGTTTTTATGGAGTGTGCGAGGTTGCAAGCCCCTGTTTCAGTATTTAAAGGGACTGCTCCTCAATTTCTGGCTGCACTTCAGTCCCACGCTCCTGATCTTTGGGCACCCTGTGCGGAGGGGAGCGGGTAGGTCCGAGGGCCTCCTCGTAGGACTGCTCCTGGGCACGGCCAAGGGTGCCGTCAGCCGGTCCAGGCAGCGGGCGGTTGAGGGGGTCGTTCAGCCTGACTGCCTGCCTCTCTTCCGTGCGTCCATCCGCGCCAGGGTGTCCTTGGAGATGGAGCACGCGGTGTCCACCGGTACGCTCGCGGCCTTCCATGAGAGGTGGGCGCCGGAGGGACTGGAGTGCATCGTCACCCTCGGCAACCAAATTTTAATTTGATTTTATATGTTTTAAAGTTTAATTTGTTTTAATTGCTGGGTTTTAGTATCCCCCTCCCCTTTTATAGGGGGCACTTGTAAATTATGGTTTTAGTGCCCCCCCCCCAAAAAAAATAAACTACAAAAAAAAAGGGCTTTGAAAAATGTTTGGAGTATCCCCCAGATTGGGGGGGGGGGGGGGGCACTTGACTTAACTAGTTAATTTTGTTTCCAATGGAAAGAGTTGTAGAGCTGTTGACTTTCAGTTCAGCACGGAGGGGTTTCCTATACGGGCTGCTCCTGAACACTCTCAACCTTGCCATCCTCGTCTGCCGTCCGGACACGCCATGGCGTACCATCTTGCCATCCGGAGGAGGCGGGGGTCCCCGATGGAGGGCACTCTACGCGGGAGTCCTCCCACTATTTATCGGGGACTTGGCCTGGAGGGTGGTGCATGGAGTAGTCCCGTGCAACAAATTTTTAAGTCGGTTCACGGGCTCCCAGGCCGCCTGCAATTTCTGTGGTCTGGAGGATTCCGTGTTCCACGTTTTTATGGAATGTGCGAAGTTGCAGCCCCTGTTTCATTATTTAAAGGGGCTGCTCCTCAATTTTTGGTTGAACTTCAGTCCCACACTCCTGATCTTTGGGCACCCTGTGCGGAGGGGAGCGGGTAGGTCCGAGGGCCTCCTCGTAGGACTGTTCCTGGGCACGGCCAAGGGTGCCATCAGCTGGTCCAGGCAGCGGGCGGTCGAGGGGGTCATTCAGCCCGACTGCCTGCCTCTCTTCCGCGGTTACATCCGAGCCAGGGTATCCCTGGAGATGGAGCACGCGGTGTCCACCGGTACGCTCGCAGCCTTCCGCGAGAGGTGGGCGCCGGAGGGACTGGAGTGCATCATCACCCTCGGCAACCAAATTTTAATTTGATTTTATATGTTTTAAAGTTTAATTTGTTTTATTGCGCGTTTTAGTGTCCCCCTCCCCTTTTATAGGGGGCACTTGTATAATTTGTGGTTTTAGTGCCCCCAAAAATCCCCCAAAAACCCAAAAACAAACAAAAAAAAGGGCACTTGAAAAGTGTTTGGAGTGTCCTCCCCCTTTATTCAGGGGACACTTGATTTAATGTTTATTTATGTTCTCTCAAAAGAGTTGTAGAGCTGTTGACTTTCAGTTCTGCACGGAGGGCATTCCTGTATGGGCTGTTCTTGCACACTCTCCACTTTGCTGTCCTCGTCTGCCGTCCGGACACGCCATGGCACACCATTTTGCCGTCCAGAGGAGGCGGGGATCCCCAATGCAGTGCGCTCTATGCGGGAGTCCTCTCTCTATTTATTGGGGACTTGGCCTGGAGGGTGGTGCATGGAGTAGTCCCGTGCAATATGTTTTTAAGTCGGTTCACGGGCCCCTTGGCAGCCTGCTATTTCTGTGGTCTGGCAGAGTCCGTGTTCCATGTTCTTATTGAATGTGCGAAGTTGCAGCCCCTATTCCATTATTTGAAGGGGCTGCTCCTCAAATTCTGGTTGCACTTCAGTCCCACACTCTTGATCTTTGGGCACCCTGTGCGGAGGGGAGCGGGCCGGTTGGAAGGCCTCTTTGTAGGACTGCTCCTGGACATAGAAACATAGAAAATAGGTGCAGGAGTAGGCCATTCGGCCCTTCGAGCCTGCATCACCATTCAATATGATCATGGCTGATCATGCAACCTCAGTACCGCATTTCTGCTTTCTCTCCATACACGTTGATCCCTTTAGCTGCAAGGGCCACATCTAACTCCCTTTTGAATGTAACTAATGAACTGGCCTCAACAACTTTGTGTGGTAGAGAATTCCATAGGTTCACAATTCTGAGTGAAGAAGTTTCTCCTCATGTCGGTCCTAAATGGCTTACCCCTTATTCTTAGGCTGTGACCCCTGGTTCTGGACTTCCCCAACATTGGGAACATTCTTCCTACATCTAACCTGTCCAATCCCATCAGAATTTTATATGTTTCTATGAGATCCCCTCTCATTCTTCTAAATTCCAGTGAATACAAGCTTCGTCGATCCATTCTTTCTTCATATGTCAGTCCTGCCATCCCGGGCATCAGTCTGGTGAACCTTCATTGCACTCCCTCAATAGCAAGAATGTCCTTCCTCAGATTAGGAGACTAAGGTGGCCATTAACCGGTCCAGGCAGTGGGCGGTCGAGGGGGTCATTCAGTCCGACTGCCTGCCTCTCTTCCGCGGATACATTCGAGCCAGGGTGTCCCTGGAGATGGAGCATGTGGTGTCCACTGATACGCTTGCGGCCCTCCATGAGAGGCGGGTGCCGGAGGGACTGGAGTGCATCATCACCCCCGGCAACCAAATTTTAATTTGAACCATTATTGTTAAAAGTACATTTGTTTAATTTGTTGGTTTTAGTGCCCCTTTAATGAGGGTACTTGATCTTTTGTTTTACTAAAATAGTTGTAGAGTTGTGAGTGACTTAGCCAGTCACATGATCGTCACAAGACTCGATAAAACCCCAGCCAGTTGGGTTTGGGGGATCCACAATGAGGCAGGTGGTTGTGAGCCTGGTGGATGAACTGGTAATGTATAGTGTGATTGTTGAACCTTTGCTATTAAGACCTAGTTGGTTTATTAGTAATGTGTTGCTATGAATTCTTAAGCAAAGAACCTGTTATGTCTATAATGTACTTATGAATAACTCCACAAGGCAATGTGTTGTACTTAAACTGTAGTGACCTTGGTCCTTTATTCCAAACTCCAGAGTGCTCAACAAGCATGGTGTGCAACCTTTTATACAGGGCCCTGCCACCAGGGCAGGCAACCCCTGGTCTCCACCAGTTGCACCCTCTAGTGGTGCCAGAATGTATGTACACAGTGTAAACCTTATTGATAGTAGATCAGGTAAACAAGTCTCCATCTTATGCAATCTCACAGTGACTTATAGAGTACATCTATAGTCAGCATATACAACAGAACTCATGAAGTAAATACATTACAGAACCCATCCTGGATGTCTGAAATGGGAAAGTGTTTGATTTCACAGTCCGTACAACCCCTTGCTTATTGAGCACAAAAGTTTATCACTTTTTAAAGTTATGTGAAAGGTCCAGCAGATATTCCCTGATCATACTTGTGGCTATTTGGTACTTTACATAATGAAATCAGAGGAGGCTCTGTACACACAGTTTGATTTGAAGCTCAATTCCAAATCTTTGTTCTGTGATCCCGACTTGTGACCACTCCGAACTCTGGAAGGTGGTCAAACCACATGCCTGGAATTCGCTTTTTAAACCGATATTGTACGGCATGTTCTTCCCATTTAGTAAATTCACCAGAACACCGTGTAAATGAGTGGAGGCTGTGATCGAGGATCAGATTGTCTCTACCTGAATTCATTATATGTGTATCTGGGCAGATTTCAATTTTGTGTCGTTTAAAAGAAAACACTTTCACAGCTTATGCTGAAAAGCTGGTTTGTGTCCCAAGACACTGGAGTCATTACAAGTGCTGGCATTTCTTACATATTGCAGTACTCTGGCCAAAACTGAACTTGCATTTGAATGTGTTGAGGAGTCAGATTTTTATGTAGCAGCTAAGACAACTCATAAAGCTGTCTAGCGATCTTTGATAGCCAATTGATATATACTTGAAAATAAAAATAAAATCGCAGGACTATAGGGAAAGAGCGGGGGGAATGGGACTGATTGGGTAGTTCTTTCAAAGGACCGGCACAGGCACGATGGGCCGAATGGACTCCTCTTGTCCTGTATCATTCTATGAATTTTAACTCTTTCATGCATCTGTGATGAAAGTGACAGAAAACTTATTTTTCATAGCCTCATTTCTTTCAGCTCCCTATAATTTTTATTTTGCAGCAGCCGTTTAGACAGTGAGCAGTTCACGGTCACACTGGAGTTCCTCTGAGCAGGCCCATAATGCTTTTGTTAATGAAGTTTAGCGAGCTGATCCACAAATATCACAGTTTGATATGCAGCAAGCCTCTTGACCTCTCCCCTCTCAAAAGAATCTAATTCCAATGTGCTGATTAGAAGATTTGGATCAGTGGACCAGACACAAGCATGTTTTTACTGACTTTGAGAACAGCTCTATTTTATGTGTACAACATGTTTTATTTCAGTGAATGCTTTTTGCTGAGGTCCCATGAGGCATTTCTGCTGGCTGTCATTGTTTTCCATGAAGCTGATTCTTCATAATTGTGCTTTTTTTCCCACAATGAACAATGTACTACCTGAGAGTAGATTTGATGGTAACATTTGACAGGGTAATTGGATGTATACTTGAAAAGAGACATTTGCAGGGCGGTGGAGAAAAAGCAGGGGAGTGGGACTAATTGGTTAATTCTTTCAAAGAGTTGGTACAGACACAATGAGCCAAATGGCCTCCTGTGCTGTATGATTCTGTGATTCTATGAAGGACGTAAAGTGCCTAATAGAAAGATGGGCTGCTGTTCCTCAAGCCCATGTTGAGATCCATTAGAACCATGTCCATGTAGGTGGCCAAGGTGGCAAGTGATTGGAATCTCAGGGTTAGACTGAATGAAGGCATTCAGCAAAGTGGTCACCCAATCTGCATTAGGTCTTCCCAAGGTTGTGAACAGTGAATACAGTATACCAAGTTGGAAGAAATATACGTAAATTACTTTTACCTGGAAGGAGTGTTTGGGATGGTGGGAAGGGAAGGTGTTGCACCTTCTGCGCTTGCATGGGAAGGTGTTGGGGGAAGTGGAGCAGGCATTGGGGTGATGGAAGACTGGACTAGGGTGTCACCCTTTGAATGGATGGTGGGATGGAACCAATGCTCATCCATTAATTGGTATTGTAGATTACTGCTTCAGCACCGAGTGTCACCAGTCACCCAGTAAATGTGCAACATTACATTTTACTAGAAAATAACAAACTTAAGATAGCTCATTTATATATACAATTTATATGTACCATTTGGGGGCTCATTTATATATACAATAAAAATGCAGAACACAAAGACAGCGATCCTGGTTTTCATATTGCAGCCTTCATTCCATTAATTTGTATTGTGAAAATCTGATTTAAGATAGAGATGAAAAAACTCAGCTACCTTAAGGCTGTATTTACACAACGGGCTAGCAATGGTGCAAAGGGTCAACAGTACATTTATAGAGTAAATCCAGCCTAACTGGCAGACTCAGGTGACCCATCACTGGATTATCTGCAGCCGGTTCATCTCTTAAATCTAATTTACACTCCGCTTCAGGCTAAAATCAAAGTGGCATTGCACTGGCACTGAACGCGTAGCGGTTGAGTTTCTGCTGGGGATCTCCCGATTGTGTGGGGTAATTTAGCGGAAGATCCATGGAAACTCCGGACAAATACCCTGTGTAAGATGTAGGATCAGCAGAACCCCTCCACCTCCCCCCCCCCCCGTAGGATCGGGGATAACCCCTCCCCGTGTAGGAGCAGCTGAACCCAATATTTATCCCTCAACTAACATCTGTAAAAAAGAGATTATCTGGTCATTATCTCATGCTGTCTTTGGGACCTTGCTATGCATAAAAAATAGCTGCCGTCTTTCCTGCATTGCAACAGTGACTACACTTTAACAGTACTTCATTGGCTGTAAAGCTGTTTGGGATGCCCTGAGGTCGTGAAAGGCGCTGTCAATGCAAGTTATTTTATTCTCATCAAGTCGCAATCAATTGAGTTCCGCCAATAGTATGGGACTTGTACATTATTCTTTGTTTTATGTATCATCACTATATTCTTTAGCAGATTCTAGTGGTTGTCATCAAGGTCCTGATTTTCGGTGTTCCGATGTGGATTAGACTAATTCAGCCTCTTCAGAGTTAAGCAGTCTGTCAGTTCCATTCATAATGGTTGCAGCCAAACATTGCTGGTATGTAAGTTGATCCTTAGCGTAGGACCATCCGTCGATGCAGTCGGGATTAGCTCATCGAACACTGCAGTGTCTGATTCAGCAGTTACAGTTCAGGCTTTTAAGTCCTAATTTTAGGCTGGAGTGGGATTCGGTGGGGAAAAGGAACAAGGCAACGTGAGATCAGGTGATTTAAACTCCCGGGCCTTATCTGCATGCCGCCGGCCAGCTGCCCACTCAGGATGGGCAGGAAGTGGCAGCAGGCCACCAGGCAAAGCAAAAGTTCGGACACCGGCTGACACTGGACGGGGCTTGCCAGCAGAAAGCTAAGTCATAGGAGGAGGGCTTGGGTAGTGTAAAGTCCTGTCCCCTTAGTACAGATTCACACGAGGCATGTAGTGAAGTCAAGGTCACTCTGGACCTGCACCTTTATTTCACAGCTCTGGAATGCTGCACTTGCCTGAGACCTGTCCTTATTTACCTGTCTCTTGCAAGTGCACCCCTGGTGGTAAAGTATGCTGGTGGTTACAGGTCATATCTTATTACAGTCATGTATAGCATGTTAGGATACAGTTATATATAATAATGTTAGATACATGACATCACCCTCCCCCAAGGTCTTATTATCTTTATAGGTTCAGTCTCTCAGGTGGTCTATGCTCTCACGTGAAGCGTCTGAGTTATGGTTCAGTTGTTTGCCTTGGTGTCTGTTTTTCTTTGGGTGTGGTTGCTGGTATCTCGCCTGGGCTGTCTGTTTCGATTGGTGTGATTGTTGTTGACTCGCCTGGGCTGTCTGTTGGGATTGCTCTTTCCTCAGGTTGATCCCTCTGTCTGTCCACCAGGTGTGGTGCGAGTTCCACATTGTAGTCTGCCTCTGATTCCGCAGTGTTGTTGGTGAATCTGCTTTTGACTTGGTCTACATGCCTCCGGCAGGTTTTGCCATTGTCCATTTGTACTACCAGTAGCCTGTTTCCTTCCTTGCCCGTTACTGTCCCTGCAAGCCATTTGGGACCCCTGCCATAGTTTAGTACAAGCACTTTGTCCCCTATCTCATTCCATCTCCCCCTCGAATTTCTGTCATGGTACTCAGTCAGCTTACAGCGCTTTGCCTCAACGATTTCATGTGTGTCTGGGAGGATTAATGAGAGCCTTGTTTTTAAAGTCCTTTTCATCAACAGTTGCGCGGGTGGGATCCCAGTCAGTGAGTGCGGACGAGATCTGTATGCCAGCAGCAGTTGCGACAGGCAACCCTGCAGCGTGGGACCTTGGATTTTAAGCATGTCTTGTTTAATGATTTGCACTGCTCTCTCCGCCTGGCCGTTGGAGGCCGGCTTGAACGGTGCCGTCTTGACATGATTTATGCCGTGGTCAATTATAAAGTCTTGGAATTCTGTGCTGGTGAAGCACGAACCATTGTCACTGACCAATATGTCAGGGATTCTGTGCGTTGCAAACATGGTTGCGAGGCTCTCCACAGTGGTGGAGGTTGTGCTCGAGTTTAAAATGGTGCATTCGATCCACTTTGAAAATGCATCTACAACTACGAGGAATATTTTGCCCATGAATGGGCCCGCATAGTCTACGTGCCCCCGCGACCACGGTTTGGTAGGCTAGGGCCAGGGGCTCAGTGGAGCCTCCCTGGGGGCATTGCTGAGTTGGGCACAAATGGTGCACCTTCGGACGCAGAGCTCCAAGTCCGCGTCAATACCAGGCCACCAGACGTGGAATCTGGCTATGGCCTTCATGAGAATGATCCCTGGGTGCTCGCGGTGGAGCTCCCGGACAAATGCCTCTCTGCCTCGCAGAGGCATGACCACTCGGCTGCCCCACACCAGGCAGTCTGCTTGTAGTAATAGCTCATGCATGCGCCTGTGAAAGGGTTTTAATTCCTCGGGGCAGGCATCGCGAGCCTCTGCCCAGTCATCGGTTAGGACACATCTTCTTACTAAGGATAACGTAGGGTCGCTAGCCATCCAGGCTCTGATTTGGCGAGCCGTCATGGGCGAACCTGTGGACTCAAAGGCATTGATTGCCATGACTATCTCACAATCCTGTTCGTCAGACCCTTCCGTGGTCGCCAGGGGTAGCCTGCTGAGCGCGTCGGCACAGTTGTCTGTGCCTGGTCTGTGCCTTATGGTATAGTCGTAGGACACCAGCATGAGTGCCCACCATTGAATTCGCGCCGAGGCGTTGGCGTTTATTGCCTTGCTCTCGGATAGGAGGGACATGAGGGGCTTGCGGTCGGTTTCTAACGCGAACTTGGCCCCGAAAAGGTATTGGTGCATCTTTTTGACACCGTACACGCACGCGAGCGCCTCCTTCTCTAGCATTCTGTACCCGCGCTCCGCCCGCGAAAGTGACCTGGAGGCATAAGCTATGGGTTGTAATTTGCCCGCACTATTGACATGTTGCAAAACGCACCCGACCCCATATGCTGACGCATTGCATGTGAGAACTAGGTTTTTACCTGGATCAAAGAAAGTCAAAACACTGTTGGAACACAGAAGGTTGCGTGCCTTATTGAAGGCGCGTTCCTGGGCGTCCCCCCAAAACCAATCACACCCCTTCCTGAGTAGCACATGGAGAGGCTCCAGCAGCGTGCTTAAGTTCTGCATAAAGTTCCCAAAGTAATTGAGTAGCCCGAGAAAGGCGCGCAGTTGTGAAACATTCTGGGGCCTGGGTGCCAGACGAATTGCTTCGGTTTTGGACTCTGTTGGGCGGATTCTAACAGCGGCAATGCTTCTGCCCAAAAATTCAACCTCGGGTGCGAGAAACAGGCACTTGGATTTCTTGACTCGTAGGCCTACCCGATCCAACCGCTTTAGTACTTCCTCCAAATTGCGGAGATGGGAGTCAGTGTCCCTGCCCGTGATAAGTATGTCGTCTTGAAATACAACCGTTCCCGGGGTGGACTTGAGCAGACTCTCCATGTTGCGCTGGAATATGGCAGCTGCCGACCTGATGCCGAATGGGCATCGATTGTACATGAAAAGGCCTCGATGTGTGTTTGGATTCCTCGGTCAATTCTTGCGTCATATACGCAGATGTGAGGTCTAATTTTGAGAAAAGTTTACCTCCAGCCAATGTGGCAAATAAGTCCTCCACTCTGGGCAGCGGGTACTTGTCCTGTAGGGAGACTCTGTTTGTGGTAGATTTGTAGTCCCCACAGATTCGTATGGATCCATCAGGCTTCATGACTGGGACGATGGGACTTGCCCAGTCGCTAAATTCCACAGGTGATATAATGCCTTCCTGCAGAAGCCTGTCTAGTTCGTGTTCAATCTTTTCCCTCATCATATAGGGTACAGCTCTGGCCTTGTGATGGACCAGTCTAGCATCCTGTGTGATGTAGATTTTGACTTTGGCCCCTTTGAAAGTGCCCACACCTGGCTGAAAGAGATGTTCAAATCGCTTTATAACTGTTGAACAGGAGGTCCGTTCCTCTAATGACATGGCATGGACATCATCCCATTTCCAGTTTAGTTTTGCCAGCCAGCTTCTCCCCAGTAGTGCTGGGGGGTCTCCGGGGACAATCCACAGGGGAAGTCGGTTCACTGTCCCTTTGTGTGTGACAGAGAGCATAGCGCTGCCGAGGACTGGTACGATTTCTTTGGTATAGGTCCTTAGTTTGGTGTCAACCCTTGTAGTTTTGGTCTGTCTCTTTTATGCGGCCACAGTTGTTCAAATTGTTGAACGCCCATGACAGATTGACTTGCTCCCGTATCCAGCTCCATGTTGACAGATATCCCATTGAGTAGGACCCTCATCATTATAGGAGGCGTCCTGTTGTCGGAGCAGTGGCCATTGATCGTGTTGACCCGCTGTACATCGGTGTCCCGGGTACTGTCCCCACCATCTTCTGGTCCGCTTTCCGACCCATCCGATTCGTATACAAGCCGAGCTGCCGTTTCTTTGCACGTGCGGGCGAAAATTCTCTGTATTTTCACAATTTCTGCAAACAGCCTGCTGAAATCGACATCCCCTTGCCTCCAGCGCAGACCTGTTCCATTGTTCAAAGTGTTCCCAAAGAATGAGCTGCGTCTGGCTGATCTCTCTTGAGCTTCTCTCAGTTTGTAGTTGATTGCTCGCATTGTGGGTTGATGAGGTGTGAACGGCCATTTCAGTGGCCCTTGATGGCTTATGCCTGCTGTCGAGAGCCTGTTCTCCCGGTTTTGTCTGTGTGTGGAGGTAGCAGCTTGTTTAGTGCTGTGAACTTCTTGTTCCAATATTTCGTTAGTTGTCGTACCTGCATTGTAAATCAACCTCGTTTCTTCTTCCCCTACCAAGAATGTCTATGCAACCAGTGCTGCTGCCTCTAAGGTCAGGTTCTTGGTCTCTATGAGCTTTCGGAATATGCCTGCGTGGCCTATTCCTTCAATGAAAAAGTCTCTCAGCATTTCTCTCCTCAGTTCATCGGAGAACTCACATAAACTAGCCAACCTCCGAAGTTCCGCTACGAAGTCGGGTATGCTCTGGCCCACACAGCGTCTGTAGTTGTAGAACCTGTGTCTGGCCATGTGTAGGCTGCTCGCTGGCTTCAGGTGGTCTCTTACCAGTGTGCTCAATTCTTCAAACGACTTGCTTGCTGGTTTCTTGGGTGCCAACAGATCCTTCATTAAAGCGTATGTTTTCGAGCAACAGCTGCTCAAGAGATGGGCTCTTCTCTTGTCTGCCTTATAGTCGCCTAACCAGTCTTTGGTTACAAAGCTTTGCTGGAGCCTTTCTATAAAGTCCTCCCAATTGTCTCCCGCATTGTACTTTTCATCTGATCCGTTGTTCGCCATCCTGTGGATTCTGTAATCCCGTAACTCGTCACCACTGTAAAGTCCTGTCCCTTCAGTACAGATTTACACGAGGCATATAGTGAAGTCAAGGTCACTCTGGACTTGCACCTTTATTTCACAGCTCTGGAATGCTGCACTTGCCTGAGACCTGTCCTTATATACCTGTCTCTTGCAAGTGCACCCCTGGTGGTCAGGTATGTTGGTGGTTACAGGTCATATCTTATTACAGTCATGTATAGCATGTTAGGATACAGTTATATATAATAATGTAAGATACATGACAGGTAGGGTCTCACAGACGGGAACTGGGGGCGGGCAGGGCAGACCGAAACTTTCCTCATGGTGCTCGAGGAAAAGAAAACTGACCTAAAATGTCCTCTTCATATAAAATTCTGAAGGGGCTTGACAGGGTTAATGATGGGAAAATGTTTCCCCTGGCTGGGGAATCTACAACATAGGGTCGCAGTCTCAGAATAATGGGTTGGCCATTTTGAACTGAAATGAGGAGAAATTTCTTCACTCAAAGGGTTGTGAATCTTTGGAATTCTCTACCCCAGAGAGCGGTGGATGCTCAGTCATTGAGTATATTCAAGACAGAGGTTGATAAATTTTTGGAAACTAAGTGAATTAAAGGATATGAGGATCGTGTGGGAAGGTGAAGTTGAGGTAGAAGATCAGCCATGATCTTGTTGAATGGCAGAGCAGGCTCAAGGGGCCAAATGGCCTACTCCTGCTCCTATTTCTTATGTTATTATGTTTTAGTTCCATATCCTCTTTTCGCTTTCTTCACCCGGCGGGACAACCACAACGGCTTCCCGGTCAGGCCAGAGTTAAAATTGCAGTCGGGGCCCGATGATGTCATCGGACCCTGATTTGCATATTCAAAGGATTCTGCCAGCTTCTAGTAGGTGTCCTAACTGTCTGCTCAGAAGAGTCAGTTAAAATTGAAGACAGTGGAATCAATGTCAGAATGGGCGCGTAAGTTACCTGGCTGATTTTAACTACCTGCCTGGTTTCTGCTGGGTGGGTAGACTGAAAATCACCCCTTTATATGTTTTAGTTTCACGTTCTACATATTTGCATTAATAAAAATATAGTTCAGAACATTCGTGCAGGGAGTTTAGAGTGAACATATTAATGGCTCATGAAATGACGAGGTTTATTTGGTGAAAATTTTAAAAGTTATGTGTAGATGCCATATTCTAAGCAATGCACAATTGATACAAATGTTTGATTTTTTTAAAATGGATACATTCATAAACATTACAATAAAGCTATTTTAAGAAGTCTTTATTGTGTGGCACTTAACCCTTAGCTGCTATATGAGGACTTTTATCATTTCAAACAGATATTCAGGTTTGAGCAGATAAGATACTAATTTTTTCTCATGGATAGCAGCAGACATTATGGGCTGGATATTAGCTGGGAAGCTGGGAGAGAATGGGGGTGGGGTGTGGGGGTTGTTTTGAGGTCGGGAAACCCGGTAGTACGGGTTTGTCTTTAATCGATTTCTGTAGGTTACCAGCCCACAGTCAGCCACAGCCGATGTACTGGCTGATTGTCGGGTGGGATATCCTGCATCACAAGGCCGCAGCCGAGCTAGGCTGAGAGCAGGTAGATGTAGTGGGGTGGTGGGAGAGATCGTGGGGGCCGGTGGTGGTCGGGGGGGAGGTCCGATCGCAGTGGGGAGGGGGGTCCATTGGGGGGAGCAGATGGTGGCTGGGGGTTCCGATCTTGGGGGTGGGTGGGCAGACAGATTGTGGGGTGGGGCAGGTTTACTGGATAGCTTGTTGGGCCTGGAGGAAACATTCTTGCTCCTCCTGACCCACAAGCAGTGCTATAAAGGCACTTACCTTCTGGTTTCAGCCCTTCTCGCCTCCTTTAACCTGTGGAGTTTCCAAGGCCCGGGAAAGCCAGCCAACTGTTGCTAAAAATAGAATGACTGTTAAAATGAAGGCAGGCAGCCTCATTAACATATTTAAATGACCAACCCGCCCTATGTGAGCTAATTAGTCGCCCATCCCTCATCTTGTCTCTGTTAAAACTGGAAGTGAGCAGGATCGAGGCGGGTTGAGTTCCTGTTTCAGATTTTTGGCTTGTTAACCTCCTACACGAACCAAACCCATCTGTTTTGGGAGGCTAGAATTGCCCCCTATGCTACTGATTGATTGTGGATTCTTCTGACAATCCTACATTTTCCTGGACAAGGTTTTCCTGTTCTGAGGTGCCACTATCTGGTCCCACCTCGAACTGCATGTAAAATGTCATAAGATTGTAAAGGCCCATTTAGGCACATTTGAACTGTTGGGGGAAATTGAGAGGGAGTGGTGGACCTAACTGATTCCGGCATTCTAATGAGGAGAGAGTGGTGAATCTAACTGACTCCAGTGCTCTATGAGGAGAGAATGGTATATCTATACAGGCTCTGAACCTCTAGTGGGCAGGGTGTGACTGTGGTAACCCTGACAGTCTAGAGGGGTTGAAGATAAGTGGAATTGTCATCCATGCAAGCCACATGATATAACCCAACAGGGCAGTCACTCTTGTGTCTGAGCAGGAACACTGCTTTATAGTCACTGAATAAATCAAAGTCTATTTTTAATACATGGATTGATGGGAATTTTATCCAGTGATTTAGGATTGAATTCCACAATCTCACCTTTTCACTCTGAGTACTGACATTTATGGTTTTACCCATTGTAAGATATGTTTTCCTGGGTGATATTCTGCAGTTTTATTTTGGATATTGGGATTGGATTAATTTCACAATAGACACGTCTCAGATTTTTAAAGCAGAATTCAAATGTACAGCCTGAAGGAAATCCAATCCGTTGTCCTATTTGGAATTTGCCTCATCTCAATTGAGTGACACTTTGCAATGTGAAAATACAAAATATTGAAAACAAGATGTTAGGAAACCTGCCATTACAGTGTACTGGTGCTGAGCATCTCTCCCCTGGTGGTGTACAATCATTTAGATTCAAATGTTTCCAGGTTTTAAGGCAGTTTGTTCAAAAGAAATAAGGGCTGAAAATGCGGGTCCCCCGTCCCGTTTGGGAGCGTAACACTCGCGAGCACGAGACTTTGTGCCAGGCGCAGAAGTCGCGCCTCTCGCGAGAAATTGAGGTTACCATCCCCGAAAGGAAACTGAATGCAAAATTAAGCACGACACTTATTTTCTGGGTAGCGGGGCAGATGCCTCGGGAGCGAGGCTCACGGCTCAGCACCAGGCCGCGTAGCCCTGCCGTGTAGGAGGGGCTCTTCCCTGAATTAAAGGTAAGGGCCCAAGCTGCATACTCTGCAGGAAAAAAATGGTCCTAGCTGGAGTTCTTTGAGGATGTAATGAGCAGGGTGGATCAGGGGAAAGTGTATTTGGATTTCCAGAAGGCACTCGATAAGGTGCCATATAAGAGATTACTACACAAGATAAAAGTTCACGAGGTTGGGGGTAATATATTAGCATGGATAGAGGATTGGCTAGGTCGGAAAAAATGGGCCATTTTCCGGTTGGCAAACAGTAACTAGTGGGGTGACGCATGGATCGGTGCTAGGTCCTCAACTATTTACAATCTATATTAATGACTTAGATGAAGGGACCGAGTGTAATGTAGCCAAGTTTGCTGATGATACAAAGATGGGTGGCAAAGCAAATTGTGAGGAGGACACAAACAATCTGCAAAGGGATATAGACAGGCTAAGTGAGTGGGCAAAAATTTGGCAGATGGAGTATAAAGTGGGAAAATGCGAGATTATCCACTTTGGCAGAAAATATAGAAAAGCTCATTCTAATTTAAATGGAGAAAAATTGCAAAGTGCTGCAGTATAGAAGGATCTGGGGGTCCTTGTGCATGAAACACAAAAAGTTAGTATGCAAGTACAGCAAGTAATCAGGAAGGCAAATGGAATGTTGGCCTTTATTGCAAAGGGGCTGGAGTATAAAAGCAGGGAAGTCCTGCTACAACTGTACAGGGTATTGGTAAGGCCACACCTTAAGTACTGCGTACAGTTTTGGTCTCTGTATTTAGGAAGGATCATAGGCGGTGCCTCGAGTCGAGGATGACTTGCTTCCACGCCAAAAAGGGATGAGTTAACAGGTGTTTCAATGAAGGACCTAATATTCCCGATCCCAAACTACATCCTGAGGGTGGAAGATGCCTGTGCATGGATTTTTTTAACGTGTGGTGGCCGTTGCACCCCAGCCACCACACGGGCTTGACAGAGCTAGGTCTTGGACCAGTGGCAAGGATTAACCAAGACGACTGGTGACCAGCTCTGCTGAAGGATATACTTGCATTGGAGGCTGTTCAGAGAAGGTTCACTCGGTTGACTCCGGGGATGAGGGGGTTGACTTATGCAGATAGGTTGAGTAGGTTGGGCCTAAAATCATTGGAGTTCAGAAGAATGAGAGGTGATCTTATTGAAACATATTAGATAATGAGGGGACTCAACAAGGTGGATGCAGAGAGGATATTTCCACTCATAGGGGAAACTAAAACTAGGGGTCATAGTCTCAGAATAAGGGGTCGCCCATTTAAGACTTAGATGAGGAGGAATTTCTTCTCTCGGTGGGTTGTAAATCTATGGAATTCTCTGCCCCAGAGAGCTGTGGAGGCTGGGTCATTGAATATATTTAAGGCAGAGGTAGACAGATTTTTGAGTAATAAGGGAGTAATTGGTTATGGGGAGCGGCCAGGGAAGTGGAGCTGAGTCCATGATCAGATCAGCCATGATCTTATTGAATGGTGGAGCAAGCTTGAGGGGCTAAATGGTCTACTCCTGCTCCTATTTCTTATGTTCTTATGACCACAGGGGAGCGGGAGCACTCAAGCAGAGTGCCCGGCTGACCAATCACAGCACGGACTCCACGTCCAAAGCGGCAAGAAACAGCTGGCCACCTCCCCTTTAACTTTCGTCTCGCCGACAACCTGCCACCCGGTACGCGTCCCCTGAAACTGTCACTCTCATCATCTGTCACAGCTTCAGAAGGCGATAACACATTTAGGGTCTGGGAAGCTATGCATGGTGATGACATCACGACACAGCAGAGCGGGGTGCTATGTGTTACCGCCACCCCTAAAGTTTCGCCGAATTTAGCGGGAGTCGTTAGCGGCACCGCGCCCGCTCCCAAGTCGTTTAGGCCCTGTTAGCTCGTCGAGGCTAATGGGAGCCGCAAATGATCCAAATTCCTCTCCCTAAGTGTATATAGTTTTATTAAAATGCCACCATGTGGCCATTTTGAGAAATGACAATTAAACTTTAAGGTCCTGAAATTACACTGTGGCATACTGATATACAAATGCTTCATATCATTGTCTGAAGTTTGTCTCTGTTATATTAGCAGAGGACATTTAACTTAAACAGCTTATCATCTCTGCTAACATAGCCTAGAGAGCAATTTCAGACAACATAATTAGCATTTGTATGTTGGTATCTCACAGTGTAATTTCAGGGCCTGCCCAGGGATATAAGCTTGCTGTTAATTAAATAATACCTAGCCTGCCCAACAATATAAGCTTGACATTAATTGAACAAAAATAAGCTCTGCCCAGAGACATAACCATTGTATTAACTAAATTAAACCAGATCTTTCCAGGGATATAAACTGGGCTTTAATTAAATAAAACAAACACCATCCAAGGACATAAACTGAGCTTTAATTTAATTTAAGGTATGTGTCTTGGCTCAGTGGGTAGCACTCTTGTTTCTGAGTCAGAAGGTTGTGGGTTCAAATCTCACCCCAGGGACTTGAGCACATAATCTAAGCTGATAATCCCAGTGCAGTACTGAGGCTGTGCTGTACTGTCATTAGAGGGTGCCGTTTTTCATATGCGACATTAAACAGCGGCTCTGTCAGCCCACTCAGGTAGACGTAAAAGATCACATGGCACTATTTGAAGAAGTGTAAAGGAGTTTCCCCCGGAGTCCTGACTATTATTTATCCCTCAACCAACATCACCAAAATAGATTACCTAGTCATTATCTCATTGTTGTTTGTGGATCTTTGCTGTGTGCAAATTGGCTGACACATTTCTTGTATTACAGCAGTGGCTACACTTCATTGGCTGTAAAGCATTTTGGGGCATCTTGAGGTCATGAAAGTCACCATATAAATTCAAGTTCTTTGTTTAATTAAATGAAACCAACCACATTGAGTGAAATAAATTGGGCTTTAATTAACTAAAATAAAGCTGCCCAGGAGTATAAACTGGACTTTTAATTAAATAAAACTAAACCTTTTCCAGGGATATGAGCTGGGCCTTTATTATATAAACTCCTTCTGCCTAATCTCATGATATATGTTGAACTGTATCTGCCATCTCTCTGCCCACTGGCCTAGACTGTAACGATCCCTTTGGCTTTTCACGCATGGGTTAAAATCATTGGCTATTTCTACCAATTTGGAATCATGTGTAAACTTAGACACCTTGGACAATATTCAATCCTCCAAGTTATTTAAAAAAAAACATAAACAGCAGCAGCCCCAACACCGACCCTTGCGGAACACCATTGCCAACTGATCTGCACTTTGACACTCCCCCACACACCACCATCCTTTATTTTCTGCCAGCCATGAATCAATCCAGCCTAAGATTTAACTATCTATCCCGTAGGCGAGAACTTGTGAATCAGTCTGTTATGTGGGACAGCACCAAATCCCTTCCTGAAATCTAGATAGATAACTCCCACTGTCTCAGTGTCATCCACCAGATTTGTAACCTCCTCAAAATAATCTGATAAATATAAAATCATAGAAATTTACAGCACAGAAGGAGGCCATTCGGCCTGCCATGTCCATGCCGGCTGACAAAGTGCTATTCAGCCTAATCCCACTTTCCAGCTCTTGGTCCGTAACCTTGTAGGTTACGGCACTTCAAGTGCATATCCAAGTACTTTTTAAATGCTATGAGGATTTCTGCCTCTATCACCCTTTCAGGCAGTGAGTTCCAGACCCCCACCACCCTCTAAATATGTCAGACATGACCTGCTCCTTTGAAACCCGAACTGGTTCTCTCAAATCAGACTCTGGCCTTCCAGATAATCCTTCATGCTATTCCTCGTAGTCTCAAACCCATTCTACAGTCGAGGTAAGGCTCACAGATTTGTAATTTGAGGTTTATCCTTGCCCCTTTTTTGAGGGTCAAATTGACTGCTTTCCAATCTATTAGGACATTACCATTTCCAAAGAACTTTGAAAGATATGTGAGGGTATAGGTGTAGTCTCCTCAACCTACTCCACCAGAGTCTGGAAACTTATTTATCTTCAGCTTCCTAAAGCATTCTACAATGCCCTTCCTTTAATACTAAGGGGACCCAGTCTGTTCTCTCCCTTATTGTCCTCTCTCAACTCTGGCATCTCGGCAATGGTAAAAACACTACCAATGCTCAGCCTTGTCTGTCTTTATCCCTGGCTCTTGCTCCTCCATCCTAAAACGTTATCCCCTATGCAGTCCTCTGGCACTCCTTTGTCTTAGATACTGCCTGATGCCCCCAGCTGAAATCTTGGGCCCACCCTGGTCTTTGCAACTTAGCTGCCCTCTGTATAATCCCATCATCATCATCATCTGTTCACTGTGTCACTGCAGAGACAATTCTATCTTAATGCATCAGAACATAAGAACTCCGACATACTAGATGTAATCTCATTGCTTTTTACTCTCCTTGACATAAATCTTTACTTTAGCACTAACCTTTAAGTAATGGCAGATATCTTGCACTTAAAACAATAAAATGTTCAATGTCTGCTCTGTTTATTGCAACCAGAAATAAAAGAAAAAAGAACGACTTGCATTTATATAGCTCCTTTCACGACCATTTTATGGAGGCCAACTGAGGGGCAAACAACAAACCAGTTTGAGTTCTACTTTATAAAGGTAGTCACCATATCCAATCTGAATTTTAATTTCAAAGTGCTTTACAGCCAATGATTTACTTTTGGAGTGTAGTCACTGTTGTAATGTGGAAAACATGGCAGCCAATTTGCACACAAGCAAGCTCCCACAAACAGCAATGTGATAATGACTAGATAATCTTTTTTGTTGTTATGTTGATTGAGGGATAAATATTGGCCAGGACACCAGGGATAACATTAAAGCGAGCTGGGGTAGAGTTTCCAGATTAGTGTTTCAGGTACTGGGCTCTGCGCAGTGCAAGTGTACATTGTTAATCAAGACGGGGAAAGTCCATGAGCAGAAAATTGAACCGGGCCCCCTGATCTCCACACTCCCATCACTGATATGTGCACCTGCTCCAAGATTGCTAACTGAAGCGATCTATTCCTTAGAATTCTTCACAAAATTGCCAATGTGATTCTGGAGGGGGAAGTGTGAACGAAAGAGTGAAATTGTTACAGGGGGAAACAAAGTGGTAATGAAATGGAAAGAAAGATTGTGAATTAAAAAGGACATTGAAAAAGAGATGATTATCTTGAATATCCGACGATGGGTATGTTCCCACCAACTGGGGTGTGCAGGGACCAAGAAACCTGACATGGAGCGGTCCCTCTGATCTCTGCTGGAAATCACTTGGGCACAATTTTCTGATCAGGGCAGATGTCTGCATATGTTGCACTTAAACATTTGTGGGGTTAAAGTCCCATTCACAATGTTGTCTGTTGAAGGAAATTCTTACAGGGACAGAAGCTATTTCCTTGGCCTGTTCATTTTTCTTCAGATGAAAGTTGGCTTTATTTGGGGGAATTTATTTTGTTTTTCTTGTCGATCTGACCATGTATAAAATATTTATGTAACTAGAAAAGCCACATCTAGAAAGAAACAATCGAAATATTAAAGGACCTTTGGAACAGTATTATTACAGGACACTTAGTGCTTATAATAATTGCTAAAATATTGAAATAAAGGAGACATAAAAGGCCAAAAAATTGCTGTTGGTGCTTTTTGGGGGTTAACACACACAAAGTGGGAGCACAAAAGGAGCAGGAGAATTAATAACCAGTTGGAGCTACTTTTAACTGAATTAAATTGGCATTAACTGCATAGTGGCATTGATTGCATTATATTGGCAATGACTGCAGTGATATTGCTGTAAAATCTAATCCAACGCTTGCTAGTGTTGCTTTGATGACCAAGTTCTGGAAGAACTGATACTAGAAGTAAGGGACAGGAGGGCAGTACCACAGAAACCGACGGGCACCTCCCTAGAAACACCTATTCCAACAGGCTTGGCAACAAATCACAGACAGGGAGAGTGCCATCTCCAGAAGCAGATCTGGAGAGTTGAAAGGAAGAAAATTACTAACCTCAAGAAGGCAGCTAAAATTAGGCTAAATTACAGTTTGGATTGCCAAGTACTTGCCACCATAGGCCTGGTATAAAGCCTGCGTGAGAACACTAGCGGCAGGTCGAGGCCATAAAAGGTGCGGTGGCCCGGGAGCAGTGTGAAGGCATACTACAGGGAGCAGCGCGAGCTGGTGCAGGAGGGCGACGGCAGCGAAGTGACGTCATCAAGGTCCAGGTCGATGATTGGAGGGTGGGGAGATACAGCAGGAGCAGCGAGAGACTGGAGGGATGTGATCGGGGCCCAGGAGAGGCGTGAGTTCGGGGCCAGGCGCCCAGGGGCAGCACGGGCCAGCCCACACTGCGATATGTGTACGTAGTAGGCCCATGCAGCAGAGCAGATCTCCAGTCATCTTGGATAACCCCTGCCACTGGACCAAGACCTAGCTCTGTCAAGCCCATGTGGTGGCTGGTGTGCAATGGCCACCACATGTTAAAAAAATCCACACACAGGCATCTTCCACCATTCAGGATGTAGTTCGGGATCTGGAATATGGATATTCCAGATCCCGAAACACCTGTGAACTCATCCCTTTTTTGGCGTGGAAGCAAGTCATCCTCGTTTTGAGGGACTGCCTATGATGATGATGATGATGGTATAAAGTCTCTCCTTGGCCTATAAGGGGAAAGGCCTTGGGTTCAAATCTAAATGTCTGGCTTTAACCAACTGGGTGATTGGATCAAAAGAACATTGAGGCAGGAATTCACAGGCCTCATTGCTGCCCAGTGTTCTACTCTAGTCTTGATTCCACATTGGTCTCTACCTCATCAATGGATAGGCCTCTCTGTTTAGCAAAGTCATGGTGCATGCAGCAGATGACTATGCTCCTGGAGACTGTGAGGGGGAATTTTAACATAGGGGAGCAAGTGGGATTGGGTGCGTGTGCAGGTTAAATGGGCACAAAATGGCAGCATGTCGGAAAGCCAGCTCCAACCCACCGACTTACGGCTTTTACTCAAGCGGGACAAGGACGGGGAGCTAAACCGCTGTCGGGTGGCTGGAGATTTAAACCTGCTGCTTAATTGTGTCTGGCCGGTTCTCCCAGGCCTTGGGAAACCCAACAGCTGCAGCGAGTTGAAGACAGCTTCGGGGAGCATTCCTTGTGGGCCGGGAGAAACAAGGAGTGCTCCCCTATCATCGGACCCCTCCCCTATACAACCTCAGGATCTAACCACCCCAAGGCTCAAAGATTGGATCCCTACCTCCCCCTGGGGTCGGGGATCAGATCCCCCCTCCACCCCCACCCCAGGGTCAAGGATTGGCCCTACTTGATCCTGTTGCTTCTATATTAACGACTTGGAAGAGGGGACTAAGTGTAACTTAGCCAAGTTTGCTGACAATACAAAGATGGGAAGAAGGGCAATGTGTGAAGAGGACATAAAGAGGCTGCAGGAGGATATAGGCAGGCTAAGTGAGTGGGCAAGAATTTGGAAGATGGTGTATAATGTTGGAAAGTGTGAGATCATGCACTTTGGCAGAAAAAAATCAAAGAGCAAGTTATTATTTAAATGGAGAAATTTGCAAAGTGCTGCAGTACAGCAGGACCTGGGGGTACTTGTGCATGAAACACAAAAGGATAGTATGCAGGTACAGCAAGTGATCAGGAAGGGAAATGGAATCTTGGCCTTTATTGCAAAGGGGATGAAGTATAAAAGCAGGGAAGTCTTGCTACAGCTATACAGGGTATTGGTGAGGCCACACCTGGAATACTGCCTGCAGTTTTGGTTTCCATATTTACGAAAGGATATACTTGCCGTGGAGGCAGTTTAGAGAAGGTTCACTAGGTTGATCCCGGGGATGAGGGAGCTTGACTTATGAGGAAAGGTTGAGTAGGTTGGGTCTCTACTCATTGGAATTCAGAAGAATGAGAGATGATCTTATAGAAATGTATAAGAATATGAGGGGGCTTGACAAGGTGGATGCAGAGAGGATGTTTCCACTGCTGGGGGAGACTAGAACTAGAGGGCATGATCTTAGAATAAGGGGCCGCCCATTTAGAACTGAGATGAGGAGAAATTTCTTCTCTCAGAGGGTTGTGAATCTGTGGAATTCGCTGCCTCAGAGAGCTGTGGAAGCTTGGACATTAAATAAATTTAAGACAGAAATAGACAGTTTCGTGAACGATAAGGGGTTATGGGGAGCGGGCAGGGAAGTGGAGCTGAGTCCATGATCAGATCAGCCATGATCTTATTGAATGGCAGAGCAGGCTCGAGGGGCCTTATGATCTACTCCTGCTCCTATTTCTTATGTTCTCCAGCGTCCCCCACCAAACTGGAAGCCAAGCCTATTAATCAGGCTGATTTAAGGGCAGGAAACCTATCAGTGATGAAGGTTACACGCTGTGGAGTTAAATTTGCACAGTGTGCGGGGAAACCCAGACCTCCGTGTTTCCCGCCCGCTACCGCCCCAGGTCCCCCCCCGGTGTCAAAATGTTTACATTTCCCCCTTTATGTTGCTCTACTATGATGCATCTTGATGTGCCCAGATGTCTGAAGTGTTGCTTCAATGTACGAATAATACTCACTATTGATCCTGGTGGTTGGATCTACTTCATTGATCATGTTCTTCCTGTGGTTGCTGCAATGATCAGGTGGCAGACCAGTGGTGGGCGATATTTAAGCATATCTTGATCAGGAATAATGAGGTTATGACAAAGGCAGGGATTCAAATGGTTGAATCGTGTTTGGAGAAAATATGAATTTTTAAAAAAAGAGGCATTTGTTAAGATGCCACGTAAAAGTTATAAAAATTGAGAGCTGTTGCCACCTTGGGACTATCAGCAGTACAGCCGCTCTGTTCGATGTGTGCAGGTCTTCCTGAAGCAGAAGATACAGCTTCCTCCCTGCAAAACCCTAGCCTCAGGAGACCATGCTCTTCAGTCATTGCCGGGGAGTTGTACGGGGCAATAGATGTGGTGGGTGGTAATTTCGGCACAGAGGTCGATGTGGCTGATTCATAGCCTGCACAATCTTCAGTCCATTCAGACTGCTCCAGCTGTGATTCGGATGCACTGATGCCTGAGCTCCTAATCTGCACTCCTGTTACACGAAGCTTTGCATCAACAGCTCTAAATTCATAAACTGTTACTTATACTTATGGTTCCTGTCCTGGATAGATTTTGTTTGCTCTCTACCCCAAAATTGCATGGACCAAAGGGCCAATACCAGCGCCCAGTTTGTGTTTATTTTCAGTTTGCCGATGTACGGTTAAATTGAGAAATGCTGGCCGTTTCAAATAAAAGTGCACATGATATGTTCATATTATACACTGCAAATTATGAACCCATGCATATTTAAATACTTTTGGAAACAGAATTAAACATTTATGACACGTGAAGAAAAAAGGAATAAGCCGTATCACTTTCCTCTGCAGTTTTCCAAGCTTCCGCTTGCTCCTTTCCCAGTTTGGTTGTATCATGTATGTGGTTTAATATTCCACTTTCATTATTTTACTGGCGGCCATTGTTCCATTTCTATTGTTAGAAAGCATCGAAGGTATAAGTGAGAACTTTCCAAATAGAACTGGCAGCAGCACAAGAGGTTGGAGTGTTTTCTATCATTACAAATGATTAGCCAATAAATCAGTTTACATTTTTTTCCATTTGTGTTCCATAAAATTTACTTAGTTCATGGTGTGCAAGTCACTGGCTTCATTCATTCACAAAAATAATATTGAACAATTATGCTTTTTAGATTTTAACCTGTAAATTTGATCAAAATTACCAGTTAAATATTTAAAACAATAACCGAATCCGTTGTGTGAATGGTCATTACTGTAGCTCTAGTTTAAAAGTGCTGCAGGAATACTTTTCAATCAGAATTATTCACCTCACCTGTTAGAGATATCAAAAACCTCTTGCATTGATATAGTGCCTTTAATGTAGTAAAGTATCCCATGATGCTTCATAGGAGCATTATCAGACAAAACTTGACACTAAGCCACATAAGGAGAGGTGGCCAAATGCTTGGTTGAAGACATCGAGCGTGAAATTGGGATCGGTAACATCGGTTGTCTGGGTGCTACCGGTGCTGGTTGGGGACCAAAATGACATCTGATGTGCACATGTACACGTGCTGTGAATCGGACAGGATGTCATCTTGGTAAAGGACAAACAAGAGCCGTCCTTTATCCAGGTCTGAAGCAGGCATTAGGCCCCTTATTTACATATGCAAATGGATAATTGCCTGCTTCTGGTCCCTGCTGCAACTTTGGTTTGCCCTGAGACAATCAGCACCAGTGCTGATGCCTCTGGGAAAACCAAAGCTAAACATTACGTAAGTAAAAAAAGCTAAGTACTTACCATAATCACCGCCTGCTCCCAGTCCCGAGATTTCTGACCTCAGTCCGGACTTTGACCTCCACCCCCCCCCCCCCACCCTCCAACAGTACCCCCGAGGTCTGCAATTTTCCTACCCAATCCTCGACAGCATTCCTGACCCCCTGCCAACGGTACTCCCGAAGTCTGCGATCTTCCTACCTGATCCCCCATCGACCCCGATCACAGACTCCGAGGCCCACCCGTTCCTCCAACATCCCAATCACTTCCTTGGAAATTGGAGCACTAACCTGTGTGGGCTTCTACCGCAGCGCCATCAACATTATGATAAGGTCCAAAGCCCAAAATACGGGACTCCTTGATCTCCCCATTTGAGCGCAGGCTGTGCAGCCAAGGCGCCCAATAACAGGTGCACCTGAATTTCTAGGCCGTAGGCTTTAAGGAGTATCTTAAAAGAAGAGAGACGTATAGACGTTTACAGAGAGAATTCCAGAGCTGATGGCCTGGACAGCTGAAGGCACGGCCGCCAATAGTGGGAAAAAGGAAATCAAGGATGCACAAGAGGTCAGAGTTGAAGAAATGCAGAGTTCCTGGAGGGTTGTAAGGCTGGAGGACATTACAGAGATAAGGAAGGGTGAGGCCATGGAGGGATTTGAACTCAACGATGAGAATGTCAAATTCGAGGTTTTGCTGGGCCGGGAGCCAATGTAACGAGCACAGGGGTGATGAGTGAATGGGACTTTGTGCGAGATACCGGGCAGCAGCATTTCGGATGAGCTCAAGTTTATGTAGTGTGGAAGATGGGAGGCCGGCCAGGAGAGCATTGAAATAATCAACTCTGGAGGGAACAATGGCATGGATGAGGGTTTCAGCAGCAGATGGGCTGAGGCATGGGTGGACATGGGTGATAGTATTATCCATCAGCCACTTACCAAAGAAAAGAATTGGAGTTGTTATCTAACATCCCGTGTTCCCTACGCACCTCCATAGAAATCTGCCATTTCAGCCAGTCCTCAGTTTATCTGGATGATGCTGATATCATCAGAGATATTCCCTGGAGAATCCGAGGGTCTGTGAGGCGAAGACTAAAGTCAAGTTTTACTGTGAAGGAGACATAAAATTCTAACAAGTGAAGGGGCAAAGCTTTAGGTTGGGGCGCTACCGGTGGAGCGGGACTCTACTGCCGCCACTAAACTCCTGCGGAATTTTGCGCGAGTAGGTAGCGGTGACGTGCCCGGGTGAAAAGTCGTTTCTGCCCTATATAGGAGACGCAAACACCCCGAATTTCTCCCCCATACGGTCCGCGGGCACTCAGTGGCAACGGCCACTTGAGTGAGGTATCTCTGGGCAACTATAGGGTCACTGCCGACTGGAGAGGAGGGAATGGGCAACAATGAAAACAACACATCAAAAGGACGATTCTTCGACTTTGCTCCCCTGGCATGGGACCTCCCGCCGCCCCGAGAGTGGGTACTGGAAATTCCAGAATGTGCTATGAACGAGATAGTCAAATTTCTGATATGTGCTCTAGCCGGTCGAGCTGGTTGATTGGCTATGTGACGTTGGAAAATAGCTCCTTTTGCTCACGCTGGGATGGTGCTGCTACTTTGCAAATGAAACGATCAGTCCCACTGCGCTCTCTCAAACAGAATACTGCAATAACTTTCATGCCCCAATGCACAAAAATAACTTTTGTCGGAATAATTTATAAAATGAAATGTATCATATCACATTTGCTGGGGACAAAGTAACTGGGACACAGACATGAGATTCATGTCTTCTATCAGATTAATATTCACCGCAGGCTAATCTGGCACAAACTACTAACACAGTGCACAAAATATTTACATGAATCATTTTATTTTGCAAGTTGAAATGATATGAAGGAGTAAAATGTAGTTTTTATGTTAAAATAATTTCCCCTGTTGACAAAGTGGGTGACCTTATTCTTGGTTTAAAGATTGTTATTGTACACACGGATTTGCTTTGGGTGTATTTAATTTGATGGCTTGTGTTAGTTCATTAATTCCCCCAAAATGCTTCAGAGAAGATTTCATCATCTGGTGCAGCAGAAAGGCCCTTCGGGACACACTGACTTCAGATGTCAGACAAGGACAAAGAATTGTATTTAAAAAAAGAATGGGAAAGGGCAAATTGCTTCTAATTATAGGCTAGACTGCAAGCCATGCACTATGCAGAGACCTGAGCCAGCTGCTGGGAGTATGGCATTACACCCGTGGCAATTGTGTGGCAATGCTCAATAATTTCAGGGGTTCCGAAGTTTGTGTACTTCCTACCCACTGAGCACCGGTCACAAAGATGCTACAGTGTTTTTCTGCTTTACCACAGTAAGTTTATATGATATGTAGAATTGGTCATTATTGGCAATTAAAAGGGGGGCATATCATTTTTTTGTCTTCATGTATTGTGTTATCTTTCAGCTGAGACGTTAAACCAAAGCCACATCTGCCCTCTCAAGTGGACATTAAAGATCCCACTGCAATATTCAAAGAGCAGGTGTGTTCTCTCTAGTGTCCTGGCCAATAGTTGTCCCTCAACCAACATCACCAAAAACAGATTATTTGGTCATTATAATGCTTGTGTGCAAATTAGATGCCGTGTTTCCCACATTACAACAATGACTACACATCATTGGTTGTAAAGCATTCTAGGATGTCTCGAGGTCCTGAAAGGCACTACATAAATACCAATCTTTCTTTTTGATCTTTTCTTTATTGTACCTGCAATGCGCTCTTCTTGGCAATACGAAACGATCATTACAACTCAGACAGGCTCTCATATGTTTGGAATCCAAACCAGACCTAACAACAGCAGTGACATTCAGCGTTTGCTGGCAGACAGTTCACAGCAATGGGGACTGCTTTAAGTGCTGCCCTATCACGATTCACTGGAAGGAGATAAGGAGGAGTGGAGAAGTGGCACCAGGGATGCAAGATGGCACCAGAGGCACAATATCTGATCCTACGGTGCCCATTATATGTCCAGGCTCGGGCACAGATACCTGGTAAGGATGGGGATCATTGCTTTCTGGCAAAGCAGTTAAAAAGCTGTTTCATTTGCTTCGAAGAGACCTGCAACCAATCTTCAACATAGGGATGGCACTCAAAGAGACAACTGCCCTCAATCTGTATGCCTCCAATTCCATGCTAGCACTGGGGGAATCAGCGGTATTGGTTAACTTGGTCTTCAATGGATCAAACAGGTCACTGATGCTTCATTCAGGAGGACTAACACTTTATTTGCTCTCCCATTGAACAGCTACAACAGCGTGGCAAGGCGACCCAATTTCACGATTTGTTGGATTTCCCAAAGGGAAGGGGGCCATCGACAGCATTCATGTAGCTGTCTAAGGCCCGAGGCATAAATAAATGTTCTACATGAATAGAAAAGAGGTTGCGCTTCACCAATGTGCATCTGATCAGCAATCATAAACATCATATCAAGCAGTTCAGTACCTGGTTCCCAGGCATAATCCAATATACTTTCATTTCACTATGACCCATCACATACGGCAGGCTTATTTAGGAAAGAAGGAGAGGCTGAAAGGGGGCCTCCTTGGAGAACAAGGCAAGTGCCTTCAGAAATGTAACAGAGTGTAGATACAACAAGGCCCATGAAACCAGTTCATGGAGTGCCTTGTGGTACTGCTTTCCCCATGGTTTCCAAGGTAATGGTCATCTGCTGGATGCTTTTTTTAAATTCATTCCGGGATGTGGGCGTCACTGACAAGGCCAGCATTTATTGCCCATTCCTAATTGCCCTTGAGAAGGTGGTGATGAGCCGCTTTCTTGAACTGCTGCAGACCTTGAAACATAGAAACATAGAAAATAGGTGCAGGAGTAGGCCATTCAGCCCTTTGAGCCTGCTCAGCCATTCAATGAGTTTATGGCTGAACATGCAACTTCAGTACCCCATTCCTGCTTTCTCGCCATACCCCTTGATCCCCCTAGTAGTAAGGACTACATCTAACTCCTTTTTGAATATATTTAGTGAATTGGCCTCAACAACTTTCTGTGGTAGAGAATTCCACAGATTCACCACTCTCTGGGTGAAGAAGTTTCTCCTCATCTCGGTCCTAAATGGCTTACCCCTTATCCTTAGACTGTGACCCCTCGTTCTGGACTTCCCCAACATTAATAAGAGCATAGGAAGATAAGAATTAGGAACAGGAGTAGGCCATCTAGCCCCTCGAGCCTGCTCCGCCACCCAACAAGATAATGGCTGATCTGGCCGTGGACTCAGCTCCACTTATCCGCCCGCTCCCCATAACCCTTAATTCCCTTATTGGTTAAAAATCTATCTGTGATTTGAATATAATCAATGAGCTAGCCTCAACTGCTTCCTTGGGCAGAGAATTCCACAGATTCACAACCCTCTGGGAGAAGAAATTCCTTTTCAATTCGGTTTTAAATTGGCTCCCCCGTATTTTGAAGCTATGCCCCCTAGTTCTAGTCTCCCCGACCAGTGGAAACAACCTCTCTGCCTCTATCCTGTCTATCCCCTTCATTATTTTAAATGTTTCTATAAGATCACCCCTCATCCTTCTGAACTCCAACGAGTAAAGACCCAGTCTACTCAATCTATCATCATAAGGTAACCCCCTCATCTCCGGAATCAGCCTAGTGAATCATCTCTGTACTCCTTCCAAAGCTAGTATATCCTTCCTTAAGTAAGGTGACCAAAACTGCACGCAGTACTCCATTGCGGCCTCACCAATACCTGTACAGTTGCAGCAGGACCTCCCTGCTTTTGTACTCCATCCCTCTCGCAATGAAGGCCAACATTCCATTCGCCTTCCTGATTACCTGCTGCACCTGCAAACTAACCTTTTGGGATTCATGCACAAGGACCCCCAGGTCCCTCTGCACTGCAGCATGTTATAATTTCTCCCCATTCAAATAATATTCCCTTTTTCTGTTTTTTTCCCAAGGTGGATGATCTCACATTTTCCGACATTGTATTCCATCTGCCAAACCTTAGCCCATTCGCTTAACTTATCTAAATCTCTTTGCAGCCTCTCTGTGTCCTCTACACAACCCGCTTTCCCACTAATCTTTGTGTCATCTGCAAATTTTGTTACACTACACTCTGTCCCCTCTTCCAGGTCATCTATGTATATTGTAAACAGTTGTGGTCCCAGCACTGATCCCTGTGGCACACCACTAATCACCGAAAAGGACCCATTTATCCGACTCTCTGCTTTCTGTTAGCCAGCCAATTCTCGATCCATGCTAATACATTTCCTCTGACTCCACGTACCTTTATCTTCTGCAGTAACCTTTTGTGTGGCACCTTATCGAATGCTTTTTGGAAATCTAAATACACCACATCCATCGGTACACCTCTATCCACCATGCTCGTTATATCCTCAAAGAATTCCAGTAAATTAGTTACACATGATTTCCCCTTCATGAATCCATGTTGCATCTGCTTGATTGCACTATTCCTATCTAGATGTCCCGCTATTTCTTCTTTAATGATAGCTTCAAGCATTTTCCCCACTACAGATGTTAAACTAACTGACCTATAGTCACCTGCCTTTTGTCTGCCCCCTTTTTTAAACAGAGGCGTTACATTAGCTGCTTTCCAATCCGATGGCACCTCCCCAGAGTCCAGAGAATTTTGGTAGATTATAACGAATGCATCTGCTATAACTTCCGCCATCTCTTTTAATACCCTGGGATGCTTTTCATCAGGACCAGGGGACTTTTCTACCTTGAGTCCCATTAGCCTGTCCAGCACTACCCCCTAGTGATAGTGATTGTCTCAAGGTCCTCCCTTCCCACCTTCCCATGACCAGTAATTTTTGGCATGGTTTTTGTGTCTTCCACTGTGAAGACCGAAGCAAAATAATTGTTTATGGTCTCAGCCATTTCCACATTTCCCATTATTAAATCCCCTTTCTCATCTTCTAAGGGACCAACATTTACTTTAGTCACTCTTTTCCGTTTTATATATCTGTAAAAGCTTTTACTATCTGTTTTTATGTTTTGCGCAAGTTTATTTTCGTAATCTATCTTTCCTTTCTTTATTGCTTTCTTAGTCATTCTTTGCTGTCGTTTAAAATTTTCCCAATCTTCTATTTTCCCACTAACCTTGGCCACCTTATACGCATTGGTTTTTAATTTGATACTCTCCTTTATTTCCTTGGTTATCCACGGCTGGTTATCCCTTCTCTTACCGCCCTTCTTTTACACTGGAATATATTTTTGTTGAGCACTATGAAAGAGCTCCTTAAAAGTCCTCCACTGTTCCTCAGTTGTGCTACCGTTTAGTCTGTGTTCCCAGTCTACTTTAGTCAACTCTGCCCTCATCCCACTGTAGTCCCCTTTGTTTAAGCATAGTACGCTTGTTTGAGACACTACTTCCTCACCCTCAATCTGTATTATAAATTCAACCATACTGTGATCACTCATTCCGAGACAATCTTTTACTAGGAGATAATTTATTATTCCTGTCTCATTACACAGGACCAGATCTAAGATAGCTTGCTCCCTTGTAGGTTCTGTCACGTACTGTTCTAAGAAACAATCCCGTATGCATTCTATGAATTCATCCTCAAGGCTACCCCGTGCGATTTGATTTGACCAATCGATATGTAGGTCAAAATCCCCCATGATTGCTGCCGTTCCTTTTTCACATGCCTCCATTATTCCCTTGATTATTGTCCGCCCCACCGTGAAGTTATTATTTGGGGGCCTATAAACTACGCCCACCAGTGACTTTTTCCCCTTACTATCTCAAATCTCCACCCACAATGATTCAACATTTTGTTCATTAGAGCCAATATCGTCTCTCACAACTGCCCTGATATCATCCTTTATTAACAGAGCTACCCCACCTCCTTTCCCTTCTTGTCTATCTTTCTGAATTGTCAGATACCCCTCTATGTTTAATTCCCAGTCTTGGCCACCCTGCAACCACGTTTCTGTAATGGCCACCAAATCATACCCATTTGTAATGACTTTGTGCCGTCAACTCATTTACTTTATTTCGAATGCTGCATGCATTTAGGTAGAGTGTTTTAATACTAGTTTTTAAACCATGATTTTTTTTGTTTTGACCTCTCCTACAGTCCCTTTATATTGATACATATTGTCCCTTCCTATCACCTTGTGGTTTACACTTACCCCAGTGCTACTCTGCTCTGTTTCCTCCTGCCTTTTGCATTCTTTCTTGGGGTTCAGTTCATCTGAGCTCTCACCCACTCTAACTAGCTCAGAGACCTCTCCTGGGTTCCCATCCCCCTGCCAAGCTAGTTTAAAGCCCTCTCAACCATACTATCAAAACCACCCGCGAGAACATTGGTCCCATCTCTGTTGAGGTGTAACCTGTCCGACTTGTACAGGTCCCACCTTCCCCAGAAGCGGTCCCAATTGTTCAGGAAACTAAAGCCCTCCCTCCTACACCAACGGGAGAGTGGAGAGCACCAGCTCCAACTGTCGCAGGAGAGAGAGTGGAGAGCACCAGTTTCAACTGTCACAGGACGGGAGAGTGGAGAGCACCAGTTCCAACTGTCGCAGGAGAGAGAGTGGAGAGCACCAGTTCCAACTGTCGCAGGACGGGAGAGTGGAGAGCACCAGTTCCAACTGTCGCAGGAGAGAGAGTGGAGAGCACCAGTTCCAACTGTCGCAGGACGGGAGAGTGGAGAGCACCAGCTCCAACTGTCGCAGGACGGGAGAGTGGAGAGCACCAGCTCCAACTGTCACAGGACGGGAGAGTGGAGAGCACCAGTTCCAACTGTCGCAGGACGGGAGAGTGGAGAGCACCAGTTCCAACTGTCGCAGGACGGGAGAGTGGAGAGCACCAGTTCAAACTGTCACAGGACAGAGAGTGGAGAGCACCAGTTCAAACTGTCACAGGAGAGAGAGTGGAGAGCACCAGCTCCAACTGTCACAGGACGGGAGAGTGGAAAGCACCAGCTCCAACTGTCGCAGGACGGGAGAGTGGAGAGCACCAGTTCAAACTGTCACAGGACAGAGAGTGGAGAGCACCAGTTCAAACTGTCACAGGAGAGAGAGTGGAGAGCACCAGCTCCAACTGTCAGAGGACAGAGAGTGGAGAGCACCAGTTCCCGCTGTCACAGGAGAGAGAGTGGAGAGCACCAGTTCCCACTGTCACAGGAGAGAGTGGAGAGCACCAGTTCCCACTGTCACAGGACAGAGAGTGGAGAGCACCAGTTCAAAACTGTCACAGGACGGGAGAGTGGAGAGCACCAGCTGCAACTGTCACAGGAGAGAGAGTGGAGAGCACCAGTTCCCACTGTCACAGGACGGGAGAGTGGAGAGCACCAGTTCCCACTGTCACAGGAGAGAGAGTGGAGAGCACCAGTTCCCACTGTCACAGGAGAGAGAGTGGAGAGCACCAGTTCCCACTGTCACAGGAGAGAGAGTGGAGAGCACCAGTTCCCACTGTCACAGGAGAGAGAGTGGAGAGCACCAGTTCCAACTGTCGCAGGAGAGAGTGGAGAGCACCAGTTCCAACTGTCACAGGAGAGAGTGGAGAGCACCAGTTCCCACTGTCACAGGAGAGAGTGGAGAGCACCAGTTCCAACTGTCGCAGGAGAGAGTGGAGAGCACCAGCTCCAACTGTCACAGGATGGGAGAGTGGAGAGCACCAGCTCCAACTGTCACAGGACGAGAGAGTGGAGAGCACCAGCATCAACTTGTGGTGAAGGTACTCCCACAGTGATGTTAGGGAGCGAGTTTCAGGATTTTGACCTTGCGACAATGAAGGAACGGCGATATATTTCCAAATCAGGATGGTGTGTGACTTGGAGGGAAACTTGCTTCACAACTTTACTTAACCATAGGTGAGAGAGAGAAGCCTTTATGGAATCCTAGCCAGAACAGGAAGCAGATACTGACCTGTAGAATGGAGCTGCAGAAATATCTTTGCAGTCAGGAAGACCGATTCCACAAATGACCTAGCCACGTCTGCCGCTGCTGTGGCTGGCTGGTCCTGTCCATTTTCTGGCACACCTCTGGCCATGTGTGTCGGGCTGCTGGGCGTATTGGATAGAGTGCTGCCCTAGTAGCTTCATCTGTGGCAACTCTGGTCATGACCCATGTTTCTCGGTAATCTCTCAGTATATTTGCTAATTTGAATGGGAAGAGACTTGAGCAGTGTGCTTTATTAATTCGTCTCAAGCTTTTCTCTTTCTGATGGCCTTGAATATTAAAGGAACCTCTTGCAGATCGGAGCCAATGTCCCTACAGGGGCAGTGTGAATATTCACGTATATAGAGGGATTCTAATGGGGTTACGCAAGATACTTAACGGGATAAAGAAAGTGAACCTCAACAATACTTTCGGATACAGCAGGACATGCGAGCGCGGGTTGAGAACTGTGAAGGGAAGGGCAAGTTTTGGACAGATGTCAAGAAGTATTTCTTTGTACAGGCAACAGCTAGAATGTTTTGGCTGGAAGGATGATTGAGGGCCAGGTCATTACACTGATTCTAGACATGGTTGGATGTTGTAATGGCAAGCTGCTAGGTTTAGTATTCTGGAAGAAAGAGGTCAAATGGGTCAAAGTGACTTCTTTATCTGAATCTATCATCTGTGATCTGTATTACTGGTCAGAAGGAAAAAGTTGGACCATCTTTGTTTTGCAGTGATCTTTAAATGCTGAATTGATGTCAGTATTGTTCTCAGAGATACTCGTTGCCTCAGGACACTTCAGCAAAGTCTGATGAAAGTGATTAGTGTGGAACATCAACAGACAGCAGCCAAATGCAGAAGCTGCCACTGGGCAACGTCCCTTGCACTTTTGTGCTCTTTTGTTATTTTTACAGAACTCTAACTCCATGGAGGTGAGCCAACAGGCAGTGATGAAAAGCGATTTGAGTCACGCCACCTCATTTCAATCAGCTTTGAGATTCTTTGCCAAACAACTTAATGCATATCCTTATCCCTAGTCTTAGCGTTTACTAAAACTATTTTGAAGTTCATCAGCAGATAATAATAAACAATTTAAATATCTTCAGAATCGTCAGTGATATTTGACCTCCAATCATGACTAGCTGGGCATATATTGAAATAAAGCTTTCATTTCAAAATATTGATACAAATTTCAAATGCTGCTCCCCTTCCTCACCAGGTGCCAGATTTTGCAGTGGCATGAGGCAGATGGGTGCTGGAGATGTAGCTGTGGTACCTGACTCAAAGGCTACAGCAAGTTTTCAAGGACACTTCATTTAAATGGACAACGCACCTCCACACCTCACCATCATGGGATGCATGGACATGTATGTGGGAAAGTATCTATACCACAGGCATGCCCTTATTGTTGTCTTCTCCTCCTGCAAAGTAAAAAAAACATAACCAGCGTCAAAGAAATACAATTGGGGATGAGCAGCAGAGCTAAAAATCCTGAGGATACATGAACAGAAGACACTGAACATCTTGGGTAGATGAAGAGAAGGCCCTATGGCAGACGATGACGTTGATAACAAGATGGCAAGAGAAGGCTGCTAAAAACTGAGATATGTTCATCATAGGTAGTGCTAGCTTTGTGCTTTCTCAAAATACACTCAGCGACTTTTTCTTCAAGGGGGAATGTGACTCTGCCAGTTAACCGAGCTCTTTTATCTTTCATGTGATAGAGGGGCTTTACAGGAAGAGGCCGGCTATGATGGTAACCAAGCCAGGCACTCCCACTGGGGATTTACCTACCAGAATCACAGCATCAACTGCTGCCACTTCCTCACTGACTGCAACATGGCATCTTACTTGCGCAAGCACCAGCGCAGAGACAGCTGGATAGATTTCCATATTCACCAGGCAGAACGGATCGCCCGGCCATTAGAGAACTTGCCACATTTTCATTCGACTGGTTTAATGGAGTGACAGTCAGGTGGGTTCTGTAATGGGCAGGCAATCTTTTCTGCCAGATTACTTCTTAGGCGGTGAAGACAAAATCTGCCCCACCCAGTTGGGAGGAGGTAGCTGGTGAGTCGCTAGGGCTGTCACTGGGTGAAACACTCGGCACTAGTGAGAATGAAGACCGATAACTAAAGTCTTTGAAAATAAATACTTGCATTTATATAGTGCCTTTCATGACCTCAGGGTGCCCCAAAGTATTTTACAGTCACTGAAGTACTTTTGGAAGTGTAGTCAATGTTGTAATGTAGGAAACACGGCAGCCAAATTGCGCACAGCAAGTCCCCACAAACAGCAGTGTGATAATGACTAGATAATCTGTTTTGGTGTTGGTTGAGGGATAAATATTGACCAGGCTATCTTTGGAAACAGTGCCATGGGATCTTTTACGTCCACCTGAGAGGGCAGACGTGACCTTGGTTTAAAGTCCTTTCCGAACAACGGATGGAAGTGGCAGAGAAGAAGAATATCGTTCCTCCACAGAGGAGCCTAGGGACACAGATCTCTGCCTTCAAACAAGCTATCATTAGGGAGCGTTGATCTCACAGGCAGTGGAGACAATTTTCACACATATAGGTGAAATGACAGACAAATTGGAGGAGTACACTACCCTCATCTGCAACACATTATGGGCAGTTTCCCATAAACTGGAGAACACCCAAGAGAACATGGACAGCCTGGAAGATTTCTGCAGGATTAAGAGACCATAAACAGCTTCTCAGGACATTGGTGGCCTCTGGAGTGGCAGCCACCAGTGCTACAATAGAAGCTTTGGACAAAACAGTTCAGCAAGCTTTCTAAAACCTGATTGGAATGATTCAGTCTACACTGACAATGACTGTGCCTAGCACCAGGCTGTAAGGAATAGTCACAGATATCACTGTCTCTCTGGAGGGTGGCATTGAGCCTCCTGCCTTAATGCCCCACTCTAACACCTCCACATGAGGGAGCTTCAAACATAGGCTTGCACCTTGTCATTACAAGAGAAAGGTTGCTGGAAGCTGGCCCCCCCCGGGACAACTGGGTCCCTGAGATGAGAGTCACTCCGGGCCTCTGAGGCTCCAGGTAGATCATCCCAGTCACCCACATTATCTCACTTGGAGAACATCGTAGAAGTTGAATAGGAGCACAAAACAAGTAGGTTAGCTGGTACTAATTGTAGACTTGGGAGAAATTTGGGTTGGGGTGATGGTAGCGGAAACATAAAGTTTTGACTTATGAAAGAACTTGGCAGAAGTCTTTGACAGCGAGAGACTTAGTGATGATGTTGGGGAGAACAGGCAGATATGAAGTGACTTTTTTGGTGAATGTCTATATAAAACCACTAGGCTATCAGTTGTGTTCACCTTTCTCTGGATGCTGGCTGTCCTGTCCAATTATTATTACCTCACTATTAGTCTTCCATCATGAATTAATGAACCTCAGCATTAGAATCACTTTATTAATATTACCTCACCATTAATATCTCATTAACCATTAATATTACCTCACTAACTAGCATACCATCAAACATCTATTCTCACCGTACTATTGCCTGCCCCTTTAATCAGCGTTAGTGACTGGAACCCGGCTTGATTTCCTTCCCACTCAGAGGCAGATTCTCAATGAGGAGAGCCAGCCATTAGTGCTGGAACCCACTCTGAATACATAACCAACCTCAGACCAGGAAAAATTCAGAATCAAACTATTGTAAGAAATAAATTGTAATTAAAATATTCAAGATTCAATTATATTATTCCAGACATACTGATGAAGTAATTTAGTGTACCATACAATGGATGGACAGGGATTCATAATGTGATACCCCACACTCAGAATTCACAATCGCACTAGTGCTATAAAGGGGTAGTGCTAGGCAAGCGCTTCACAGTTCCTGTCAGTGAGGGAAGGAAAATTCAAAGGTGAACCACTCTAGGTTAGTTTAATATACCTTTTAAAGTTAATTACAGAGTGGCATTAGCAAAGAGCTGGCACCAGATCCCACGTCCACTCTCATGGTAGGAAAATAGTGCGTGGTAGGCCACAGGTTTAAAAAGACAACGGAAAAAAAAAATCCCATAATGAGAGCTATCTATTTTCATACAGGGGAACCAGTTTAAGCTCTAACCTGCTCCACTACGAACTCGTGCTGAAACAGAGCTTTAATACAATAACACTATCCAAACTGTAAGTCTTAATATTTCTCTCTCCCTGTTTTTCAGTAGCCAAGCCTACTTTGCACACGCCGACACTCTACTGACGTCTGATTCATCAACAGCTTCAAGGCAACATACATCACAAATGCTGCTTTAGGTGACCTCACTTACCAGAATCGTGCCTTCTGGGATTGGAACTCGTGCAAAAATGATCCTCTTTTTCTTGCGACCAATCAGACTGCAGGATGCGCACAACCAAGATCTGACAAGTATACACCCATCACTATGGATTCCAACAAAATAAGTCAATGCACAAAAATATTTTTACAGTTTGTTTCAACAAATCATAACAAATTTTGATTTGATTTTCGTTGTTTGATGCATAATATGTAGATGAATGTAATGTTATGTGATTGAGAAGTTTCAAAATAATTGTATTGTGTCTTGTTCACCGCGACTATTCTAAACCTTTTCTGTTCAATGTTGCACAGGACTGTCCAAGCGTTCTGTTCTTGTGTGCCGTACACGTGCATACCATGAAGTCTCACAAACCACATAGAAAGTTTAAATCCGTGTTCACATAGTAACACACTGACATTAGATCCTGTGCCCACTCTCATGGTAGGAAACTAGTGTTATTGAGAAGTTTCAGAATAATTGCATTGTGTCTTCTTCACTGCGACTATTTATTCCAAAATTTTTCTATTCAATTTCTAACATATTTCAGACTGATTGACCCATTGTACCCTACCCACTCACCTTCTCACAAGATGTGTTTATAAATTGGATAACCTGAATTCAATTTGCTGGGAGGAACTTGTCCTGTCCTTTTTTGAACCCTGTCATAGTTTCTCGTTCCACCTTTGCTGGCTGTATGCTCCACATGCTGATTACATATTTATGAAAAATCTTTGCCTGAATTTTGCATTTTTTTGTTGCTCTTAATTTGAAATGATGACCCCTTCTACACGGCTGCAAACCTTTTCTGAATTGATATTCTCCAAAACCTGCACAATTTAAAAAAACTTTGCTTAAATCATACCATGGACTTCTCTTTATGAGAGAAAAGTCCCAGGGTCAACCTCTCTTCATAGCATTGTCCCGTTAGTTCTAGAATTTATATAGCAACTTTGCTCTATTAATGTCAGATGCATGTACACTGCCAGGGTAGTGAGGGAGGGTGAAGTGATTTTGTGTCACACCAGCACTGCAGTTATAGCCTAAATGAAGCCTCAGGGCCCAGGAATACTGGAGCGAAGCAATCAGACTCGCTTTGAGGAGGGAGAGTCACTGTGACACGTGTTGGAGCCTATTTCGGTCTCACCCAATTTGCATTACATAAATTTAACACTGATGCAAAGCTGAAATCACTTCGCAACAATGGTAAACTTGTATTGTAGATACAAGTTATGACACTGATGTGAGTGGTGTTTCATGTTTTGAACCCAGAGAATGGATTATGTATTTTGAAACACTTCTTTGCATTTGTTATTATGTATAATATACATTGGGCATTTTAAAAACTTGTCATTAAGATTGATAATTTTATGACCGATGACTGTGGTTCTTTGTGTGAAAGCTTGGTTGGGCTCAGAATGACTGGACATCATTCATGCCAGTGAACACTTCCTTCCTTCACCTTTGTGGGATTGTGAAGTGGACTAACAGCTGATTACAGGTTTCTATAGTGCTCTGAAAACATAAGAACATAAGAAATAGGAGCAGGAGTAGGCACTCGAGCCTGCTCCGCCATTTAATAAGATCATGGATCAGCTCCACTTCCCTGCCCGCTCCCCATAACCCTTTTTTCCCTTATTGCTCAAAAATCTGTCTATCTCCGCCTTAAATATATTCAATGACCCAGCTTCCACAGCTCTCTGGGGCAGAGAATTCCATAGATTTACAACTCTCAGAGAAAAAATTCCTCCTCATCACAGTTTTAAATGGGCGGCCCCTTATTCTGAGACTATGTCCCCTAGTTTTAGTTTCCCCTATGAGTGGAAATATCCTCTCTGCATCCACCTTCTCGAGCCCCCTCATTATCTTAACTGTTTCGATAAGATCACCTCTCATTCTTCTGAACTACAATGTGTACAGGCCCAACCTACTCAACCTGCATAAGTCAATCCCCTCATCTCCGGACTCAACCTAGTGAACCTTCTCTGAACAGCCTCCAATGCAAGTATCTCCTTCCTTAAATACAGAGACCAAAACTGCACGCAGTACTCCAGGTGTGGCCTCACCAATACCCTGTACAGTTGCAGCAGGACTTCTCTGTTTTTATATTCTATCCCCCTTGCAATAAAGGCCAACATTCCATTTGCCTTTCTGATTACTTCTGTACCTGCATACTCACTTTTTGTGTTTCATGCACAAGGACCCCCAGGTCCCTCTGTACTGCAGCACTTTGCAATTTTTCTCCATTTAAATTAGAATTAGCTTTTCTATATTTTCTGCCAAAGTGGATAACCTCACATTTTCCCACATTATACTCCATCTGCCAAAATTTGCCCACTCACTTAGCCTGTCTATATCCCTTTGCAGATTTTGTTTGTCCTCACAATTTGCTTTCCAACCCATCTTTGTATCATCAGCAAACTTGGCAACATTACACTCGGTCCCTTCATCCAAGTCACTAATATAGATTGTAAATAGTTGAGGCCCCAGCACATATCCCTGCGGCACCCCACTAGTTACTGTTTGCCAACCGGAAATGACCCATTTATCCCGACTCTCTGTTTTCTGTTAGTTAGACAATTCTCCATCCATGCGAATATATTACCAACCCCGTGAACTTTTATTTTGTGCAGTAACCTTTTATATGGCACCTTATCGAATGCCTTCTGGAAATCCAAATACACCACATCCACTGGTTCCCCCTGATCCACCCTGCTCATTACATCCTCAAAGAACTCCAGCAAATTTGTCAAACTTGATTTCCCTTTCTGCTTAATTGAATTATTCTTTTCCAAATGTCCTGCTACTGCTTCCTTAATAATTTTCCCTATGACGGATGTTAAGCTAACTGGTCTATAGTTTCCTGCTTATTGTCTACCTCCTTTTTTAAAAAGGGTCGTTACATTTGCGGTTTTCCAATCGGCTGGAACCATCCAGGGACTTTTGGTAGATCACAACCAATGCATCCACTATCTCCGCAGCCACTTCTTTTAAGACCCTAGGATGTAAGCCATTAGGTCCAGGGGACTTGTCCGCCTTTAGTCCCATTATTTTACCGAGTACTACTTCTTTAGTGATAGTGATTGTTCCTCCCTCCCTATAACCCCTTGATTATCCACTATTGGGATGTTTTTAGTGTCTTCTACAGTGAAGACCGATACAAAATATTTGTTCAACGTCTCTGCCATTTCCCTGTTCTCCATTATTAATTCCCCATTCTTATCCTCTAGACTACAAAGAACTAATGTGCAGCTAATATAAGGAAGGTCTATGCCGAGTACATATTATGTACTATCTGGAGAGACGAGAGAAATTGGGATTGTTCTCCTTAGAGCAGAGAAGGTTAAGGGGAGATTTAATAGAGGTGTTCAAAATTATGAAGGATTTTGATAGAGTAAATAAGGAGACTTTCAGTAGCAGGAGAGTCGGTAACCAGATGATTAAAGGTAATTGGAAAAAGAACTAGTGGAGAGATGAGGAGATGCTTTTTACTCAGCGAGTTATGATCTGGAATGCACTGCCTGAAAGGGTGGTGAAAATAGACTTAATAGTAACTTTCAAAAGGGAATTGGATAAATACTTGAAGGGGGAAAAGTGCAGGACTTTGGGGAAAGAGCAGGGGAGTGGAACTATTTGGATAGCTCTTTCAAAGAGCTAGCACAGCGACAATGGGCAGCATGGCCTCCTTCTGCACTGTATGATTCTATGATTTCAATATGGTTATAAATTATTTAGAAAAGAAGTTTTATGGATACAAAATCAATAATAGCGACAAGAACTGTGTTATACTCCAGCATCTCTAACAAAATCTTTAGTGCACTAAAACAATTAGCAAGTAGCATTACATCATGGTATTATAGATAAAAGCAATAATATATTCATCTTCCTGATGTGTAATAACAATTCAATATTTTTTGAAGTGAACAAACTATTGAATATGGTGAGAGATGATAACATATCTAGGTGCCATTGTGTAACTTGTCATATATCAACATTCATCATAAATTTCCTCAATGTCTATCCAATTATTTTGTTGCTTTTTAATGAAGAGACTTTGATGTAGGGAAGTTAGAACCTTCAAAGAAATTATGTAGGATCACATTGGATATACTACACAGAAATAGGCCATTTGACCCAACCAGTCCATGCCGGCGTTTATGCACCTCTCGAGCCTCCACCCATCTTTCCTCATCTAAATCCAACAGCATAACCTCCTACTCCCTTCTCCCTCATATGCTTTGTCTAGCCTCCCCTTAAACATTCTAACCACTCTTTGGGTAAAGAAGTTTCTTCTGAATTCCCGATTGGATTTCTTGGTGATATCTTATATTGATGGCCTTTAGTTATGCTCTTCCCCACAAGTGGAAACATTCCCTCTGTACCCACTCTATCAAGACCTTTCATAATTTTAAAGAACTCTATTAGGTCACTCCTCAGTCTACATTTTTCAACAGCCTTTTCATCCTTTCCTGATAGGTATATCTGCACATTTCTGGTATCATCCTTCTCAATCTTCTCTGTACCCTCTCCAGTACTTTTATATCCTTTTTATAATATGGCGACCAGAACTGTACGCAGTACTCTAAGTGTGGTCTAACCAAGGTTTGATACATGTTCAGCATAACTTCCCAACTTTTCAATTCTACACCTCTAGAAATAAACCCTAGTGCTTGGTTTGCTTTTTTTATGGCCTTGCGAACCTGTGTCACAACTTTTAGTGATTTGTGTATTTGTACTCCGAGATCCCTTTGTTCCTCTACCCCACCTAGACTCACACTCTCCAAGTAATAAATGACCTCCCTATTCTCCCTACCAAAATGTAATACCTTATATTTATTTCTGTTGAACTTAATTTGCCAATCATGTGCCCATTCTGCAAGATTATTAATGTCCTCCTGTAATTTGTTGCAGTCCTCCTCAGTATTGACTATTGCCCACAAATTGGTGTAATCCGCAAATTTAGAAATTGTGTTTTTGATTCCAAAGTCTAAATCGTTAACATAAATTGTGAACAACAGTGGTCCCAGCTTTGATCCTTGTGGAATACCACTACCCGCCTTCTGCCACTGTGAATAACTACCTTTTAAATAACTACCTTTTATGGGCAAATGCATGGCAGATGCAGTATAATGTGGATAAATGTGAGGTTATCCACTTTGGTGGCAAAAACAGGAAGGCAGATTATTATCTGAATGGTGACAGATTAGTAAAAGGAGAGGTGCAACGAGACCTGGGTGTCATGGTACATCAGTCATTGAAGGTAGGCATGCAGGTACAGCAGGCAGCAAAGAAAGCAAATGGCATGCTGGCCTTCACAGCGAGGGGATTTGAGTATAGGAGCAGGGAGGTCTTGCTGCAGTTGTACAGGGCCTTGGTGAGATCACACCTTGAGTATTGTGTGCAGTTTTGGTCTCCTAATCTGAGGAAGGATGTGCTTGCTATTGAGGGAGTGCAACAAAGGTTCACCAGACTGATTCCCGGGATGGCAGGACTGACATATGAGGAAAGACTGGATCAGCTAGGCTTATACTCACTGGAATTTAGAAGAATGATAGGGGATCTCATAGAAACGTTTAAAATTCTGACAGGACTGGACAGGTTAGATGCAAGAAGAATGTTCCCGATGTTGGGGATGTCCAGAAGCAGGGGACACAGTCTAAGGATAAGGGGTAAACCATATAGGACCGAGATGAGGAGAAACTTTTTCACCCAGAGAGTTGTGAATCTGTGGAATTCTCTGTCACAGAAAACTGTTGAGTCTAGTTCGTTGGACATATTCAAAAGGGAATTGGATGTGGCCCTTACGGCTAAAGGGATCAGGGGTATGGAGAGAAGGCTGGGGTGGGGTACTGAGGTTGAATGATCAGCCATGATCATATTGAATGGCGGTGCAGGTTCGAAGGGCCGAATGGCCTGCTCCTGCACCTATTTTCTATATTTACCCTTATTCTCTGCTTTCTGTCTTAAAGTTAGCTAGCCATCCATTCTGCTACTTGTCCTCTGACTCCGCATTCTCTCACCTTGTTCATCAGTCTATTATGGGGTACCTTATCGAAGGCCTTTTGAAAATCTAGATCAGTTACATCCACTGCATTACCACTGTCTACTCTCTCTGTTAACCCTTCAAAATATTCAATGAGTTTGGTCAAGCAAGACTTGCCCTTTTGAAATCCATGCTGACTATTCATTATTATATTTTTGGTTTCTAAATATTCTTCTATTTTCTCCTTTAGTAGGATATAAAAAGCCACATTGATGACACTATATTTCACTTTTGAGACTTAGGATCACAGCCAGAACAAATGGTATGAAGGTCTCTTCTGTGGCTGGATGTAATGCTCCTGGTGTAAAATGACTTTAGACAGCCTCATCTGAGTTTCAAGTGGCCATAAGATCATAACAACTATCCATCATTTGACACACACTAGCATAGCTGGTGTTGAAAATTGAGATATCACACTGGTGGAGAATGGGAGATATCACACTGGTGAAGAACAGAGATAACTGGGGGATGATATCACACTAGTGGAGATTGGGAGATAGGAATGGCAATATCACAATACTATGGTATGGATGCTCTAATGATGTTAAGGTTAGGGCACAAACAAAGCAAAGTTTCTATTCTGCTTCTACGCTGTGCTAACCTGATTGAGAAGTTCGTAATACTAACACTGAATGCTAAACATAGAAAACATTTCCCTTCCCCAAGATTGACTCATCTCAGTTGGGGGGTCAAACAAAAAGTAATGTAAAATTCCTGCACTGCTTTAAAAACTGGAGCAAAGGTGAGATGACCAAGCGTGTATGTTACATTCTGGAAGAGGCACAATATTGATTCATAACCGGTCAGGAAAAACAAAATGCTGCATCTGTTAGGGGTCAATTTTGATCCTACCCGTCTGGCAGAAACCAGGCTGGTGCACAGTTAAAAATGAACAGGTTACTCACCCACTCAGATCCCAACCATTTGTGATATTAACCTGAAGGGTATTGCAGGCAGATGAGGTGCCCCTCCTAAAGCAGGCAAGGCCCTCATAAATGTATGCAGATTGGTGCCCCATGACGTCACTAGAACCGCGATGCAGTTTTAACCAGGGTCTGAGCAGTCGAGCTGCCCTGGCTCCTTTACATAGTACAAGCAGCTCTGCAGAGTGGCTGAAGACAGTAGAAATCCTTCATGCAAATCTAAAACTTTCCTTTGTGGGCCAAGAGGAGCTGGAGTGCTCTGCCTCCAATGCCCCGGATTCCACACCCCTGTTCCCTCTTGCGATGTCATTCCAAAATCCCACTTACCTGGAAGCCAGTGGGTGGTCTGATGTTTGCCATGCCCCCCTCACGCCCATTCCAGGCCGGAAATGGATTAGTAGCACTTAGATTAGGTTAAAAGCCTCCTGCTGCATCTGCTGGGAGGGAAGTCAACTCAACAGAGAGATGTCTCGGGGAAACCGCCTCCAAGTTAAAATCTTGCACTTCGTAAACAACAGAAAAGCAATGAGGCAAATGGGAACATGATGGCGGTTTGACATAACGATACACTGTACATGGCAGCAGATTTTAGAACCTATTTTCTTAACGCGGGTGCCCAGCATGGAGCCTTGCCCGTAGGGTGCATGCTGAGAAATCACGGGCCTGCTCCACATGGGTGAGCTCCACATCGGGAGTGCGTAGTCAGAAAAAAGGCCTCATTTTGTGATGTTTTGGAATTGCTTTAGAAAAGAAAGGAATAAGATGTAATGGTTCATTGCTTGAAACAGAGGTAGCATTGCATTTCCCCAAAACCTGCTCTTTGAGGTCTGTGCTCCTGTAGTGTGCACTGGCTGCTATCTAGCAGACACCGCTAAAAATAATCTTTATAATTGTTCCAGTAAATTTTGTGCAATTATTCAAATCTGTCAATCAACGCTTTTAGTTTGTTTTTACACCGTGTGATTTATTATGTCATTTTTAAAAAATATAGCCAAATCTCTTAAAAGGGTGACCTATCCCATAATTCAAATAATTGGAAAGTAACTATTTGCTGTTCAGATCCTGCCTGTACAATCAGCATTAAAACTACAATAATTATTTTTTAAATGGTTTCACTGGCCTGGCCTTTCCCTGTTATTCTGCAAACAGGAATCCAGTTCTCATTGTAGTATTGAGAGGCACTTTCTTTTTCAATTCACTGAATCATGATTTATTAACTCGTTTAAAATGGCAAAGGGACCATTTTACGAGTCTGTGCTGCTGAAGCCAAGCTTTGCCCACCAGCAGTCGATGAGAGAAGTTCAGACGCACACTCCCTGAGATTTTATGACTGGACAGTGGGTAGCCTGCTAGCATGTTTCTGATAAGCACCGCTAGTGGGCAAGGCCTAACGCTGACACTCGCAAAATCATGTCCTTAAAAGCACTCATTCCAATGACTTCTTCAGCCCAAAGGCATCTTTTGTATATAATTCCTTTAGAATTGAAGTATTTTGTTATTAATACAAAGCTGTTGAAAATTTATATTGTTAGACATTTCCTCATGCAGATTGGATGCAATTGTTAATTTTGTCACCAAGATTTTACAAATGGTTGATGTGTATCTAATTGAATATTGAAAAAAACGTTGAGACTTAAATCTATGTGAGCCGTTTTGCTTTTATGACAGATCTTAGGTCCACTGAGTGAGAGACAATGAATGCAAAGTGACTGGCTCACTGCATGTGGTACAGATATATTTATAAACAAACATACGAGAAGCTAAAACACAAACTGATTTATTGTTCTAAGAGGAACCTTTTAAATTTTATTACCAACATGTTTTTCTGATTTGGACAGGTGGCTACAAATAGTTTATATCTGCCCATATTGTACTGTGCAATACGCCACTATATAATGCTGTCGTACTGTACTGCACAGTGTATGGGAATACAGGTATCTATATAACTCAGCACCTTTGTTACTGATAGATATCTTTGTCAGTGTAGATCTAAAGGATTGTGATGAATGATTAAATGCATATTATCAAAGTTTGTGCTGTTGATAATTCCCGACTAAAATAAAATTTTGTTAAAACTTACGTTATTCTGGAATGAACTTTATTACATGTAACAGAATTTGAAGATTGGTTTAATTTCCTCTGGCATTGCAATGATTAACACATTCACATAAACCTCCTTTGCACACTATTTTAACACAGCCTTTTGCCTTTATTTTATACAGATTTGTGAATATGCTAAGACGGCAGTACTCTACAGAGGGAATGGAACTGCCTGAAGTGTTTTTATTCCTTTCTGTAGACCTGGGTCATATGAGCCAATTGTTTATCATAAAATATACAATGCTGTGCAGGAAATCAACTCTCTATACAATACCACACATAGCTTTTAATGGAATAGTCTCCATCCATCAATGCTATGTGGTGCAGCACTGAGACCTGGGGAAAATTTACTAACTCTCACTCTTGTACCTGCCCTACAAGCCTTCATAAAAGCAGAGAACACACGGTGTAAAATTTGGAAAAAGACGATACTAGTGCCCTACGAGGTCCAAGATGGCATCCGCGGTGCACACGCACTCTTCTGGTTAGCACGTGCGCAGTGAACAGCCGCCAGAAGTTTGCAGAGTAGGCGGATCGTGGCATCAAACAGTGTGCAACGCTGATTTGATGCCAGCGGTGCCGTTTTGGAACTCAACGCTCCAGCTGACACCCTCTCTTAACCTCACACAGCTTTACAAGCATTCAGCAACAGGAAAGGGTCCCCATCAATGTTCCCATCTAAGTTCTGCGTGTGCGTGGCCACGCAACAATCGGGAACATATCGCGCAGGCCGCTCACAAGCTGTTCCCTATACAATACTGCACATGCGCGAATGTGGAGCAAATTTAAAGGTACCATGCACACACAAAAAAAGGGAAAATTGCACCCGCCCCCATCAGCTTTCAGGTTAGTTGCTGATTGATTTCTACAGGCTGTTACTACGATTGTACAAGTGTTTGGTGCTTTCTAGAGTTTGTTAATGTTGCTAAAATCTACAGGGAGTGGTGTGACACATGCTAAAGGGCTTTTCCCTATCTTCAAGGCTTCTGCACAAACCAGTTGCTCACAGACATGGGTGCACTAGTAGAAATTCCCCTTGGAATAGAGTATGACCTGGAGAATGAGCAGAGGTCATGCAGAGCAGAACAAGAGGAAGGGGGAGGAGAGGTAGAAGGGCACTCAGCAGGAGGCTATATCGGCTCAGTGTGTTCAGGGAGCAATTCGCCTACCTGAACCTCAGTGAGGAACAATGTGTAGGATGTTTGCGCGTCAGTAAGGATGTCCTCACTGAGGTCTGCCACCCACTGCAGCCACGACTACAGCCTCAGAGCAGGGCAAGGACGCATTGCCAGTGGTTGTGAAGGTGAATGTTGCTTTGCGGGTGCCACATATCAACTTGGAGCTCTACCACAACCAAAAGGAATTCCACTGCCTAAGCTTCCAGCTGGTGTATGATCACAGGCAACAAATCATGCAGGTCAATGCCTGGCATCCTGGCAACAGTGTATGATGCCTTCATTCTGCGGCAGTCCACTGTGCCATTTGCAATTGAGCCACCATGGTTCATTACTCCGGTGTGCAACCCACACACATGAGCAGCATGCATACAATGAAAACCGTGTTGCTATATGATAGAGCAGATCATTGGCTGCCTGGACTGCTCTGGAGGGGCAGAGCAGGTATCAAGATTTGTGGTGGTCTGCTGCATGCTGCACAACATTGCCATCATGTGCCACCAGCTATACAGCGAGCTGGTGAAGAGCAGGAGGAGGAGGAAGGGAGGAGGAAAGGAGGAGGCAACCTAGGCAGCTCCTTTCTGCCTGGGCTGTCCAAGTGCAATACTAGCAAACGCAACCACAATTCTCCATTGACAGTCCCGTACCTTCCTGTCCCGTCCTTCTGTCACTGACCACCACAGCATCTGTTGGGCCACAATGCAAAAACAAAAACCAACACTAAATCAACATTCCAAACCTAATTTATAAATGAAAGCTTGCCATATTGCATATAAGCGTGAACTGATCACCCTGTGCATTCTCTTGGTGACTGTTTTCCATGTGTCTTTGCCTGCCCTAGTGCTCCTATGCAGTGCTACCCCAGTTGTTGCAGCAAGGCTGGTAGAAGGCTGCTGATTTCCAGTGGGGGAGACTACAAATGGCCTTGGAGGATGACCTCGAGCAGCTCTGGGCCTAGAAGGCCTGGCTGCGGACTGGGCTGGCTGGCTGACAGGTAACAATAAGGACACTGGCAGAGTGGCAGGGGTAGGAGGACAGAATGCTCAGAAGAGATTGTGGGATGAGGGGGAAGTGGGATGTGAGAAGGAGGATTACGAATGTGGATACCGTTATCTTCTAATGTTCCAGTCCCGGTGCTAGCCACAGCCTCAGTAATGGCCGCTCCAATGATGGCGAGTGCTGCGTCCTCCATGGGGGTAAGGAGATGCAGATGCGCCTGTCCCCTGCCAGTTAGCTCCTGCTGCCTCCGGTTAAAAACATATAAGAACATAAAAAATAGGAACAGGAGTAGGCCATGCGGCCCCTCGAGCCTACTCCGCCATTCAATAAGATCATGGCTGATCTGATCACGGACTCAGCTCCATTTCCCCACCCGCTCCGCATAACCTCTTATCTCCTTATCGTTTAAGAAACTTGTCTATTTCTTTCTTAAATTTATTCAATGTCTCAGCTTCCGCAGCTCTCTGAGGCAGAGATTTACAACCCTCTGCGTTACCTTGTCCTGCAAGAGAGAGGGAAGTGTGTCAGTGTGTGGTGCAATCTGTTTGAGTGATACGGCTGTCATGGTTGACTAGCTGGCAGTGTGTACAAGCTGTGACATGTGGGTGTGAGACTTGTAGCAGTGCTAAGTGTGTGAGGGTGAGGTGAAGCTATGACTGATTGATAGAGGTTGTTGGTAGGAGAGTGATGGTGAGTGTAGTTGCTAAGGCTAGTGGTGCAGTTGGTGGGATATGGCATTTGAAGATACATTCACTGACCTTGACCACTCATGCGATATTTTAACTTTTTGCAGCACTCCATCCACGTCCTTGGGGCTTGACTCCTGACATTGACCGCCACGGCTATCTGCTCCACTGCCTTCTGAGCATTTGTCTGGAGGACCTCCTGGTCTCCTGTGGATACAGCACATCCCTCCTCCTTTCCACCTCCTACACCAAGGCTTCCAGTGCAGCACTGGAGTCCTTAGAGCATCCTCTCTCACATGTTGTGCCATTATTGTGTTTCCCATGTCAAAATCAGTTGTAGTGCAACCTCTGCCTCCTGCTCCAACCACAATGCAGCTCCCCTTTAAGAGGTGCAGACTAGCTTTGAGTAGTGCAGGCTAGCTTTAAGTGATGCAAACCTCACGCAATTTTGGTGTCCCTGCTGATGTGTGCAGCCAATGAATTGGCAGTTAGCGCTGGCTGCACATTGCAATTGGTTAAATTAGCAGGCAGCTCGAAGTTGGCATGCTGCCTGCATCGGAGTCAATGGGCGCGAGTTAATCCTGCATCACGATCCCAGCGCCATTTTCGGGGGTTAGAAACATAGAAACATAGAAATTAGGTGCAGGAGCAGGCCATTCGGCCCTTCGAGCCTGCATCGCCATTCAATAAGATCATGGCTGATCATTCAACCTCAGTACCCCGCTCCTGCTTTCTCTCCATACCCTTTGATCCGTTTAGCTGTAAGGGCCATATCTAACTCCCTTGTGAATCTATCTAATGAACAGGCCTCAACAACTTTCTGCGGTAGAGAATTCAACGGGTTAACCATTCTCTTTGAAGAAGTTTCTCCTCATCTCGATCCTAAATGGCTTACCCCTTATTCTTAGACTGCGACCCCTGGTTCTGGAACTCCCCAGCAACGGGAACATTCTTCCTGCCTCTAACCTGTCCAACCCCGTCAGAATTTTATATGTTTCTATGTGATCCCCTCTCATTCTTCTAAACTACATTGGATACAAGCCCAGTTGATCCAGTCTCTCCTCATATGTCAGTCCTGTCATCCCGGGAATCAATCTGGTGAACCTTTGCCATACTCCCTCAATAGCAAGAATGTCCTTCCTCAGAATAGGGGACCAAAAATGAACACAATATTCCAGGTGTGGCCTCACCAAGGCTCTGTACAACTGTAGTAAGACCTCCCTGCTTCGATACTCAAATCCTCTAGCTATGAAGGCCAACATGCCTTTTGCCTTCTTCACCGCCTGCTGTACCTGCAGGCCAAACTTCAATGACTGATGTACCATGACACCCAAGTCTTGTTGCAGCTCCCCTTTTCCTAATCTGTCACCATTCAGATAATATTCTGTCTTCCTGTTTTTGCCACCAAAATGGATAACCTCACATTTATCCACATTATACTGCATCTGTCATGCATTTGCCCACTCACCTAACCTGTCCAAGTCACCCTGCAGTCTCTTAACATACTTCTTACAGCTTACACCGCCACCCAGCTGAGTGTCATCTGCAAACTTGGAGGTATTACATTCAATTCCTTCATCTAAATCATTGATGTATATTGTAAATAGCTGGGGTCCCACACTGAACCCTGTGGCACCACACTGGTCACTGCCTGCCATTCTGAAAAGGACCCGTTTATTCCGACCCTCTGCTTCCTGTCTGCCAACCAGTTCTCTATCTACGTCAATACATTACCCCCAATACCATGTGCTTTAATTTTGCACAGCAATCTCTTGTGTGGGACCTTGTCAAAAGCCTTTTTAAAGTCCAAATACACCACATCCACTGGTTCTCCCTTATCCACTCTACTAGTTACATCCCCCAAAAAATTCTAGAAGATTCGTCAAGCATGATTTCCCTTTCATAAATCCATGCTGACTTGGACCGATCCTGTCACTGCTTTCCAAATGCGCTGCTATTTCATCTGTAATAATTTATTCCATCATTTTCCCCACTACTGATGTCAGGCTAACCGGTCTATAATTCCCCATTTTCTCTCTCCCTCCTTTTTTAAAAAGTGGTGTTACATTAGCTACCCTCCAGTCGATAGGAACTGATCCAGAGTCAATAGACTGTTGGAAAATGATCACCAATGCATCCACTATTTCTATGGCCACTTCCTTAAGTACTCTGGGATGCAGTCTATCAGGTCCTGGGGATTTATTGACCTTCAATCTCATCAATTTTCCTAACACAATTTCCTGACTAATAAGGATTTCCTTCACCCTCGAACCCCTAGTATTTCCGGAAGGTTATTTGTGTCTTCTTTAGTGAAGACAGATCCAAAGTATTTGTTCAATTGGTCTGCCATTTCTTTGTTCCCCATTATAAATTCACCTGATTCTGTCTGCAAAGGACCTACGTTGGTCTTCACTAATCTTTTTTTCTTCACATTTCAAATTCTAGGGCCACTTTCTCTAGTTTCTATGAATTGGTCATTCCTGGGGTAATGATCTCACCTTTCATGCTTGATTGCAATTTGTTTCAATTGACCCAACTATTCCGTTCAGCCCATCAACACAGTTCCTTCAACGTGCAATCTACACTACCATGGACTGTACTCGTCTAATTTAATCTCCCAAGGAAAGTACTGCAAAATGTCTTCATGTAGTCAGGAGAATCTGTATTTATCCTTATTCTACACTCTTTAACATTAGCCAATCACCTCCCATATGCAACTTCATGTCCATGAAGTATGTGACCATCTATATTTATACACTTATCGCTAGAATCTTCAACCCATTCCTAAACAGGTATTTATTCATTTTAAAGAGTTAAGCAACACAGCATGAACTCTTAGCCTGGATTTTGCAGTCGGTGGCATAGGTACGGATTACATTGTCGACATCTGAATGGAATGTGAACTTACCTGATGGGGACCCTCCTTTGAGCGTTTGCTGATAGGCACTGTTTAGTAAAGGGCAGCGTGGTGGCCCGCGGATCTCGGGCAAACCGTATGTGCAAGCGTACCTAGCATCACGTGGGCCGTGCTCCAATCAGCAAACAGAAAGTGTCTCTTTATTTATAACATTGATGCTTATGCACATTATATCCCAGAAGGCTCTAGTAACGAGGGTTATTTTCCCTTCCTCCAATTTCTGAATGGATTTTTTTTAAGCTTATGCAAAAAAACTAAAACCCTCAATGTAGCAACCGCTTCCTCTGAACTTTTAATGAACAATAAATACTTTTCATGGACAAAATCCTAAAATGCTTCCATTCCCGGCCCCATGTAGCTTTTGAAATTACTTGGAAATGTCCGTTTCAAAGAAGGTATGACAGCGCACTCACAGAGTACACCATCATACCCATCGCAAATTCTGGCCCTTTATCCACAAGCCTATTTCATATTACTGCTGCTGTGTGATGGGAGGAATCCTTTTAATCTCGAGGTATTTTCATTTTAAAACCGTGCCCTCCAGTTTTGTATTTACAGCTTACTTACATTCACATTTTCTCTTCATTTTCGCATTCAAAAATTCTGATTATGGTTTGGGTTCTTAGTGGATCCAGGGTTTACAATTAACCCTTAATTGTAGAATTATTTTGTGTGGTCACATGGAATGTCCATCATATGCTCCTGTCTCTACCTGATTGAAAGAGCCAATACAAAAAGGCTGACACTGTTCAGATCTACTTACAGATGAAATAATGGATAACAGCAGTTTGAACAAGATACATGTTTTTTTTAAAAGCTCAAGCTGCCTGGCAGGAAGACGGCGGGAGACCTATAAAATGGAGCTGCTCGGCTTCTCGCTCCGTTCTCGCCCACCTCCCAGTTTAACGGCGGTGGATGAGGTGCCTGTGGCTGCCTCATGAATTAATGCAAATCGGGTTCACCTGATATCAATGGGACCTCGACTGCATTTTGACCCAAATCTTTCCCAGCAGGTAAAACCAAATGGGCAGCTGTCCGGAGGAAGAAGATTCACTAAAGGTATGGGAGACATGTTACTTTGTGGGGCCGGGTGGAGCAGGTGTTCTCCCGCAGGTCCCACAAAAAAAGTCCTGGCTTTGTCCTCGTTTCCCACCCTCCCGCGACCCCCTCCCCGAGATGCACCTACTTGCCGGCAAGCCTTCCTTTGGTGGCAGTCGGAGCCCTCCAGCCAGCCGCTGCTTTCCTCCTATTTCGGGAGGGGTGTGGGCATGACTGGCGACATGCAGATGTGGCCCACTAGTTAAAATACCTCTGGCCTCATACTTCGGCCTCTGAACGCGTTTAGCATCGGGGTAGGGAGAGCAATAGTCAGCAGGGGATTCCCACTCCCAAACATTGTCCAACCATCCCGCTGGAAGTGGGGTGTGTGAACATTGGGTGAGGATAGAATTGGGCTTGAATGTGCTACTCCCCATGATGGAACAGCTCATCAACACTCACCATGGAGGCGAATCATGGCCACTTAGCTAAGCATCCGATGCTGACCAATGCCGATGGAACTGGAGCCCAGCAATAAGCCTAAAGGTAAACTTTACAAATGTGTGCTCCCAGCAAGCAGCTTCCCCCACTGGAAGCACGCATTGGGAAATTCATGAGTAGAGGCCAGTGGGCCCCACAGGATCTTTTGTCCATTGCAATTGTTCTCTGAACTCTGCATCCAAATTCCTGTCATTCCTAAAAGCTTGCAGGAGAAGAGGCATGGGGGAAATTGGCAAGGAATGAATACAACTTAAAATAAAAGCATTCCAGTTTGTCAGCTGCACTTTGGTATAGTGATTAGTGTCCCTGTTTGTCATACAGGTTTAATTCTTGACAGGGTGTGTGAGACGTTTATTTAAGTGTCAGTGGTCGCACTCCTGCCTCTGAGTGAGAACACCTGGGGCTTTAATCCGCACGCCAGCATCTAAGTACACGATCCAGGCAGAAACTTGAGTGTTGCACTGTCAGAGGTGGGGCCTTTCAAATGAGATGTTAGACTGAGATCCTAGTTGCTGTTCATGTGTACATAAAAGATCCCATTGCAGAACAGCAAGGGGTGTTCTTCTGATGTTGTGGTCAACGTTTATCCTTCAACCAACACCAGCAGGTGTCGGCCATGCAGAAATCAAGTGCAGGTAGCGGAAAGCGCGTGCGGCAAACTTGTCCCACCTACCCTTTCCCTCAACGACTATCTGCCCCACCTGTGACAGGGACTGTGGTTCTTGTATTGGACTGTTCAGCCACCTAAGGACTCATTTTTAAGAGTGGAAGCAAGTCTTCCTCGATTCTGAGGGACTGCCTATGATGATGATGATTGGTAGCATTCTTGCCTCCTGAAATCCAGAAAAATTCAGTGACCTTACCAGGAACAGTCACATGAAGAAGAGGCAGTCAGACCTTGTAACAATGCATTGCTTTGAGCATGTTTCACATTCCTGCCCAACTCACCCTCACTGTGTACAACTTCCGGTACATCTTACCATCAATGTGTAGGAGGTACCCCTTCAATTCACCTGTGAGTTCACCCTGGTGTCCTGACCAATATTTATCCTTCAAATAAACATCAATAAAACAGATCATCTGGTCATTATTTCATTGCTGCACCCAAGGTCCCACCCCACTGTTGGCCAAGAACGGAGAGGCATTCATTAAAGACACCGAGGCAGTCAGGGCCCGCTGGAAGGAGCACTTAGAAGATTTCCTTAACCGAGACTCTGCCTTCAACGTGAGTGTCCTCGACTCCATCCCGCAGCACGCTACTCGCCACCATCTCAGCAAAACCCCAGGCCATCCATCTGCTCAAGAACAACAAGGCATCAGGAGCAGATGGAATCCCCACTGAGGCACTAAAATATGGCAGTGAAGCAGTATTGGAATGAGTGCATGACCTCATCTCACTTATCTGGAGGAGGAGAGCATGCCAGAGATGCCGTACTTGTGACCATCTTCAAAAAAGGGACGTCCGACTGCAGTAACTACAGAGGAATCTCCCTGCTGTCGGCCATTGGGAAAGTCAATGCAAGAATCCTCCTCAATCGTCTTCTCCCTGTGGCTGAAGTGCTCCTCCCAGAGTCACAATGTGGATTCCGTCCACTAAGGGATACAACAGACATGATCTTTACCGCGTGACAACTACAAGAGAAATGCAGCGAACAGCACCAATCCTTGTACATGGCCTTCTTTGACCTCACAAAGGCCTTTGACACTGTCAACCATGAGTGACTATGGAGCGTCCTCCTCCATTTCGGCTGCCCCACCATCCTCTGCCTGCTCCATGATGATATGCAAGCCGTGATCCTGGCCAACGGATCCACAACAGACCCAATCCACATCTGGATCGAGTTCAAGCAGGGCTGCGCCATCGCACCAACGCTTTTCTCGATTTTCCTTGCTGCAACGTTCCATCTCACTCTCAACAAGCTCCCTGCTGGAGTGCAACTAAACTATAGAATCAATGGGAACCAGTTCAACCTTCGTTGCCTCCAGGCTAGATCCAAGGGTCGTCCCATCCTCTGTCATTGAACTACTGTACGCGGATGACACTTGCGTCTGAGCACACTCAGAGGCCGAACTCCAAGCCATCGTCAACATCTTCACTGAGGCGTACGAAAGCCTAGGCCTCACAATAAACATCCGTAAGACAAAGATCCTCCACCAACCTGACCCCACCACACAGCAATGCCCCCCCGGTCATCAAAATCCTTGGACAACGTGGACCATTTTCCATACATTGGGAGTCTACTATCAGCAAGGGCAGACATTGATGACGAGGTCCAACAGCGCCTGCAGTGTGCCAGCGCAGCCTTCGGTTATTTGAGGGACAGAGTGTTTGAAGACCAGGACCTCAAATCTGGCACCAAGCTTATGGTCTACCCGGCAGTAGTGATACCTGCTCTCCTATATGGCTCAGAGACGTGGACCATATACAGTAGACATCTCAAAGCGCTGGAGAAGTACCACCAACGCTGCCTCCGCAAGATCCTGTAGATCCACTGGGAGGATAGACGCAGCAATGACAGTGTTCTCGCTCAGGCCAACATCCCCAGCATCGAAACACTGACCACGTTCGACCAGCTCCGTTGGGCGGACCACATCGTCCTCATGCCCGACACGAGACTCCGAAAGCAAACGCTCTGCTCGGGACTCCTACATGGCAACGAGCTGCAGGTGGGCAGAGGAAACGTTTCAAGGACGCCCTTAAAGCCTCCTTGATAAATGTGCAACATCCCCACCGACACCTGGGAATCCTTGGCCAAAGACCACCCAAAATGGAGGAAGAGCAACCAGGAGGGCATTTACCACTTCTAGTCACATTGCCGAGAGCATGCAGAAAGCAAGCGCAGACAGCGGAAGGAGCATGCGGCAAACCAGGTTCCCCACCCACCCTTTCCTTCAACCACTCTCTGCCCCATCTGTGACAAGAGACTGTAATTCCCGCATTGGACTGTACAGCCACCTGAGAACTCACTTGTAGAGTGGAAGCAAATCTTCCTTGATTTCGAGGGACTGCCTATAATGATGATGCTGTTTGTTGGATCTTGTTGTGTGAAAATTTGCTGCTGCATTTCCTACGTTACACTTGTGACTACACACCAAATTATACCAAAAAGTAGTTCACTGGCTGTAAAGCACCTTGGAAATTCTTGAGGTCAGGAAAGGCTGTTTCACCAAAATCGATTGTAATAATTCTCATTGCAGTTTATGGGACCTTGCACTCAAATCGTCTGCCACATTTGCCGACATACTTGTAAACTAATTCATTGGTTGTGACGTGCTTCTGGTCATCATGAGGATTTGAAAGGCATTTTATAAATGCAAGTTATTTTTTGCTTCAACTTTCTCAGGATTTTTCCAATGTTGTCATTGTTTCCTGAAGTCAGCCTCTTGGAAGCTGTTTGGTGGCAGATCACAATACAATACATCCCTGCGATCCTGTTCCTGTAATTCCTTTGAAAGCAGCTTCACACTCCTTTGAAATAAATCTATCCCCAAGATTTTGCTTTGCATCAGAAGATATAAGGGATGATTCTTTTCCTTAAATAAATGATTGGAATGCTTTTATTCCCAATTTTATTTTCTTCCCAGTTGTCTCCTCTACTCGCCTTTCCTGATGGCTTGGACTCCCTGCCAGGGGACAGCTCCATGGGCAGTACTTGCTCTTTGCTACCTTGCTCAAATATCATATCCATATGTGGGGCTCACAGGAAATGAAACGGTAAGTTAAACACACACACACAAAGATTGATTGAATGAATAATCCCTGTCACTTTATTAATAATTTCATGGAAAAATCACTGGAATGGATTTGAACGTGAAGCAGGTTTTCAGTGGGAAATGGCACTGGTGAGTTAACTTTCCACCTGCCAGAGGCAGCGGGAGGCTACAGTGATCTTAACCACCCGGAAAGGGCAAGAAGAGGGCACAGAGTGACTGCCAGCATGGCCAATCAGCAGCCTGTGGCTTGCAGGCGAGGGGAGGGGGGAGGGGGTTCATGGGAGGGGGTGTTCGGGAAGAAAGGAGGGGAGGGGGAGGGGGTGTTCGGGAGGAAAGGGGGGAAGGGGGTTCGGGAGGAAAGGGGGGTGGTTCGGGAGGAAAGGGGGAGGGGTTTTCTGGAGGAAAGGGGGGGAGGGTGGTTCGGGAGGAAAGGGGGGAGGGGGGTTCGGGAGGTAAGGTGGGGGGAGGGGGGTTCGAGAGGAAAGGGGGGAGGAGGTTTCGGGAAGAAAGGTGGGGGGAGGGGGGTTCGGGAAGAAAGGGGGGAGGGGAGGGGGGTTCGGGAGGGGGGAGGAGTGTGGGGCAGGGAAGGCCGTGACTTCCCTCGTGATGCCCAGGTAGGCACTCCTGCTCCTTCTGGCCCCACAAGGTAAGTTCATTCTCCAACCTGGAGGGACTCTTCAGTCTGCCCACCGAGCTCCTTCAGCCTGAGAGGAAAGCCACAAGAGGTTCTCTGCTCAGGCCCTGGTTAAAATGCAATCGGGATCCTATTGGTCTACTAGGACCCGATTGGCATTTGTACACCGGGCCCCTGGCTGAGTCCAGCGTGTACCTCAACCACTGCCAGAACCAGCGGTGGTAGAAGCGGAAGGAACCATTGGAGTGGCTCCATTTCCCGCCCCCATTCCTGTGAGTGGGGAGAGTTCAAACACCGCCTCCACTATCACTTCCTTCAAATTCTACTGCAGTCTGCCAATAAAGAAATGTATTATAAAAATATATAGAGCAACGCAAGATTGCAGCCCAGTCGAATGCCAGAGCTGCATTGCCAGGTCAGTAATAACCAGCCAACAAATTAAAGACCGGAGGAGAAGCTACAATTGGTTCAAAACAGGTGGATTGTGTTGCACCTCCCCCAAAACAGGTTACTTTGGATCCAATAATAATGGCAATTAATCTCTTTGAAAACCTCAAAACAAAGCTCTCTATGTTAGGCTAAAAATCTAGCGCCGCAACATGATACCATCCATTTCTCAAACTCATAGAAACCTGAATTCACTTGTTTTTATCCACTTAGTAATGAGCTCATATATCAGGCAGCTTGTGTCAGATTAAGGTTCGTTTTCACAGAGAAAAGAACTAGCATTTACCATTGATTCCCATAGTCCTGTACCAAGTCCTGCTCACCACTCACTCCTGTCATTACTGACCTACGTAGGCTATGTTGTTTCCCAGGCCCCCAAACCCCTCTCATCCTTGTGATTAAATCCGTACATGGTCTTGCTCCTCCCTATCTCTGTAACCTCCTGCAGCCCTACAACATCGCCAGAACTCTGTTCCTCCAGCTCCAAACTCCCTTTGTCCCACCATTGGTGGCCGTGCCTTCAGCAATCTAGGCCATAAAGCTCTGGAATTCTCTCCCGAAACTTCTCCGCCTCTCCACCTCCTCTTTCCTTTTTTAAGACCCTCCTTAAAACTCAACTCTGTGACCAAGGCCTTTTCTAATATCTCTTTGGCTCAGTCTAATTATGCTCCTGTGCAGCTCCTTTGTAACAATTTTATATGTTAAAGACCCTATCTAAATGCAAGCTGTTATTGTCCTGATATTGTCAGCTTTATGACCATTGGCTGCTCTTTCACCTAATGGATGGAGTCTTTTAAAGAAAAGTATATACCTTGCTGAACATTTGTTCCTAACAGAATCAAATGTACACACACACATCTGTTGTGATTGATTTTCGCAGTAGTCTTGTTACAATCATTCAGTCTGAATGAGAGCTCTGCAGATCTGCTCAAAGACAATAAGCCAGAATCAGCAGGAATTCATTTTGCTAGCTCGGTGATCTCTGTAGATGTTTTGTTTGCATTGTCATACCAAGGTCTGAAAAGTATGAATATCCAGAACACAATGAGATAACACTGACATTGTGCTTGTGTTGAAGACCATTAAAGTGATTCTTTCTCTCTCTGAAATGAATGTTATTATTGTGTAAATTAGGCATTAGTTTAATGAAAAATCTATCAAACATTTTGATTGGTATTTCAGCTCCATGCTGGTTTGTCAGAAATTCACAATAAAAACAACAACTTGTATTTATATAGTGCCTTTAACATAGTAAACATCCCAAGGCACTTCATCATCATCATAGGCAGTCCCTCGAAATCGAGGAAGACTTCCTTCCACTCTAAAAATGAGTTCTTAGGTGACTGTACAGTCCAATACGGGAATTACAGTCTCTGTCACAGGTGGGATAGACAGTGATAGAAGGAAAGGGTGGGTGGGGAGTCTGGTTTGCCGCACGCTCCTTCCGTTGCTTGCGCTTGCTTTCTGCATGCTCTAGGCGACGAGACTCGAAGTGCTCAACGCCCTCCTGGATGCTCTTCCTCTACTTAGGGCAGTCTTTGGCCAGGGATTCCCAGGTGTTGGTGGGGATGTTGCATTTTATCAAGGGCGCTTTGAGGGTGTCCTTGAAACGTTTCCTCTGCCCACCTGCTTTGGAGTTGCTTTGGGAGTCTTGTGTCAGGCATGCGAACAATGTGGCCCGCCCAACGGAGCTGGTCGAGTGTGGTCAGTGCTTCGATGCTGGGGATGCTGGCCTGATCGTGGCGCTTCACAGGAGCCTTATGAAATAAAATATGACACAGAGCCACATAAGGAGATATTAGGGCAGATGAAGTTCGGTTTTAGAAATGTCTTAAAGGAGAAAAGAGAGGTAGAGCGGCAGAAAGGTTTAGAGAGGGAATTCCAGAGCTTAGGGCCATGGTAACTGAAGATATGGGTACCAATGATGGAGTGATTGAAATCAGGGATGCTTAAGAAGGCAGAATTGGAGGAGCGCAGATATCTCGGGATGTTGTGGGGCTGGAGGAGATTACAGAGATAGGGAGGAGCGAGGCCATGGAGGCATTTGAAAACAAGGATGAACATTTTTTAATCGAGGCGTTGCTTAACCGGCAGCCAATGTAGGTCAGTGAGCACAGAAGTGATGGGTGAACGGGACTTGGTGCGAGTTAGGACACGGGCTGTCGAGGTTTGCATGAGCTCAGGTTCACGGAGGGTAGAACATGGGAGGACAGTCAGGAGAGTGTTGGAAACTTTAATAAGGTATTTTAAGGCCTGATTCTTCTGATATTTTGACAGTTTGAAAACTACATCTTAAGTAGGCAAGAAAGAGAATAAAATACGTCATTAAATTCATGGTGCCCTTGTAGGGAAGGACAAAAACCCCCTCATTTTACCCAGATAGAAAAGGGCTGTGGGATCAGTCTGTGCTGTGAATTGAAACCGATACAGTTTGACCTTGGCAGAGCAGTGATTGGACAGGGGAGGACACCGGAGGGCCAATGGTGAGACAGAGTCAGCCCGAAGCATGGGGCTTTCAAGCCAATGGGAGAGCACTTGCTCAAACTGTGGGACTGACTCACAGCCAATATCGGACTATTGTCTTCCCCATGTTTACACTATGGAAGGAAATTATGCAGATCTTCAGAAAACTAGGGAACCCAAAATAAAACAAGGACCTACACAATGGCTACAGGAGGCCAACCCAACTAACACCTACTCAAACCTTGAGTAGGTTAGAAAAACTGAATTGAAGGAAAATTATGCAGACCCAAAGAAACCAGGGAACCCAAAACAACCCAAGGGCCTACACAATGGCTACAGGAGGCCAACGCAATCAACACCCACTCAAACCTTGAGTAGGTTAACATCAGTGGAAAAAACCCGCAATAATCTAAAACTGCTGCATTTTTCAAAATCACAAAGCCCACCAATGGGAAGAATCGATTTCAGCAGGAGAGGCGGACTGGATAATCTGGCTATAAAAAGGGGTTTCGGATGTAGTGTGTGTGGTTCCCTGCCCTCGTCATCCAACAACCAGCAAGACTCTCGACACTGAAGGAAAACCAGTGTCCGAAGACACCGAAGATAGAAGAAACAAACCACTAGACTGCAGAAGGCACAGTAGTGAGTATAACCTCTGGTCCCCAGAACTCCCAACTCAGTTAGACCAGGAAAGGTGGGAGGTTGGGCATTGTACTGCTAAACTTGTGTAAAGATTTTCGTTGTGTCCGTTTTAGAGGGATTGTTTTGTTGGTGTATTGCTGTTTGTTGAGATATACCTTGTCAAATAAATTAGAAGCCTAAGTTCCTCTTGGAATCACCTTGTCTCAGTTCTATTGTATTACATCTCCTGATCGTGAGTCTTATGTCAGAACATTGTAAGGGAAGCTAGGAGCGTCTCGAAAATGCTCAACTATGTGTCACAGGCTAGGGAAGAAGGGGTTAGGAGTGTTTGACACTCACAGGTGCCTCACAGGCTAGGCATAAGCTGTGGGGATGCACGAATCTCAAAACCCCCTTCATAAGCTGTGGACACAGTTTCTCCAGAGGTGCTCTTGTAGCACTCAGGGTACCTCACAGGCCAGGCATAAGCTGTGAGGACAGAAGCCCAGAGAGAGACACCCAAGGCACAACAACACTCCCTGAAAACCCCTTACAGAACATGGTGACCGTGGCAGGACATAAGCAAACAGGAGATGTTAATATAACAGATGAGGTGATAAGAGAGGAAACTAAAATGGAGGAGAGAATTTCCTCATACATTTTTGGCAAGGTGAACCTCACCAAACCTTAGGTGCAAGCCCTCACTCGGGCAGAGCGCCCAGTGGATGCTGCTGCTCAGTGGACAGCAGGGAAGGACCACAACCACAGGGTGGAAAAGGCCATCTGGCTTATCTGCCTCACCCGCCAAGTCCGAAAGCTCGACTAGCGGGTGAAGGACTTGGAACAGAGTCTTCAGAAATCAGAGGAGCTCTCTGCTATCCGGGCTGCGGTTGGGGACAACCTGCTGGCCGAATTAGCTGAGGAGCAGCAAAGGAACCGGCAGTTGGAGGAGACCTTCCGAAATAGCCGGGACTATCTTCAGTGTCAGGTCACTGAGGCCAAGGGTAGTGAGGGGTCCCTCCGGGAACAGAACTCTCGGTACACCCAGAAAATTTGGGAACTAGAGAATAAATTAAAAGATGTACAGGCAGCCTATAAAGTGGCCAGTAGCAGTGAGTTTGCAGATCACGGTCCCTGCCAGGAGAGGATTAAAACTCTCACCCATCCTTTATCCCAGGCAAAGGGGATGGTCGTCCTGATAGGACCCGGAGGGTCCACAGGGGACAAAGAAGAGTATTGGGGGGTAGAGGAGAATCCAAAGGCAAGAGACACCCGACCACCTCCTGAGACACCGGTGGTTTGTCCGGTGGGGTACCAGGAGGAACGGGGCATGCAGGTAGTTGCATACCCAGGGCTGGGGGCAGGACCAATGTGTCTCGCTCGGCAACAGGGACTTGAGGCTCCAGCCGAGGGTCAGTTAAAGGTTGGATCAGGCGACCAGGCACTGTCTCCTGCACCGGGTATGGTGGGATAGCCAGAGGTAGAGGGACCAGCGCAGAAAGATCCTGAAAAAGGGCGGATGTGCCCGGTCAGGCAGCGCAAGTACGGTCCTCCACAGGCAGGTGGCCAAGGTCGGGGAGCGCTGGAGAGCGACTTTATTATTCAATCACTCAGGGCCATGGTGGCCCATTTGGCCAAACTCACTCGCAGTGGGGACCCACCTATCCACTTCATGGAGTTGATGCAGGCAGGGGAAATTAATGGGTGCGACGAGGAAGAGACAGCCAAGCTGCTGCTCTTCTCTTGGGACAGCAAATTGTACCAGGCCCTACCGGCAGAATGCCGGAGGGGACAGCGTACAATTACTGAGGTCCAGAGGGCCGTCCTTGAGGCTATGGGCTTCGATGACGGCAGTCCTTTCGAACGAGTCGAAAGGACAAGGCAGCTCGCAGGGGAAACCCTGCAGGCGTTTGCGGACAGGCTGTGGGTGGTATACCACGCAGCCTGTGGGGAGCTCCTCGACCGGGCGAATCTTTCCGCAGTACAGACTGGCCGCTGGCTGAGGATGCTGGTGGCAAACTGCTTGCCCCGGCTCAAGGCCAGGGCAGAACTGTGGTTCGATTCCCGGGACCCCAACCTCACCGAGGAAGCAGTGGTCAGGCAACTGGCACTGGTCCAACGGAATGGAGGAGGGGAGGAGGAGAAAACCTCCAAAGGTCGGGTAAATGAAGTTAAACCCAACCCGATTCCCAAAAGGGAATGGCACCAGGAGGGTGGCCGCTCGTCTGATAAGGAGGAAGTGAGCTACGGGTGCGGGAAAGCTGGGCATTTTAAAAGGGATTGCAGGAGCCCAGTAAAGAGATCTGGGGGGAGAAGTTCTTTAGGAGCCGCCCAGAGTGGGGGAAGTGGAGGGAGCTCCTCACCATCCCTTGACGAGATAGTAGCTGCAGTGAGGACAGCACTGGAGGGGACTGGGAAGGTAGCCACGGCAACAGGCAGGGAAGCACCAGCAACCCTGCCAGTACAGAGGCCGTGACTAGCCCAGACCCAGCCTGCATACCTGTGCCCACTAGAATACGGCCCCTGGGGACGACTCTGGGTCAAGATGGAGGTTGAGGGTGTATTGGGTACTTACCTGTTGGACACTGGTGCTTCCAGCACAATAGTCCATTCGGAGGACCCCGCAACCTCACCTCTATCAAACGGGGTGCCGTATCAACTAGTTGGGTTCACAGGTAATGAGAAGGCTGGGTTTTTCTCAGTCCCGCTCGCAGTTCGTTTAGGAGCACTCCAAACACAATGGAAGTGCGTCCTGATGAACTGGGAGCAGGTGGGAAAAGGGATCTTGGGGGCTGATTTTATCATCGCTCGCCAGATCCTAGTAGACTTGAGGAATCACTGTCTATGGGGCACAGTGGGCACAGGAGCAGAGGGAGAAGTCATGGTTATTGATAAGAAACAGGGAAAAGGGACTCTGTGCACAATGAAGCCAAAAGAGGGTTACGACCTGGAGGTTCTGGTCGGTAACACTCCGGCCGAGTACCGGGCCTATGTGCAAGCAAATCTTGCAGCATTTGCCACCCATAAACACGATTGTGGGAGAATCACAGGAGTGGAGGTTAGAATAGATGGGGATCCCATGTCCTGCCTGCAAAAGCAGTATGGCTTCCCCCGAGAGGCAGAAGCAGACTTGGAGACAGCTTTAAGCTCGCTTGTCGAGCAGGGTGTTTTGAGACCCATAGCCACCCATGTCAACTCCCCGCTTTGGCCGGTTAGGAAACCGAACAATTCTTGGAGGGCTACGGTGGATTATAGGGTGCTCAATAAAAACATCCCAGCTTGTGCTCCCACAGTAGCGGCGGTTGCGGATCTGATAGGGGAAATCCCTGCATCCGCAACCATGTTCACAGTGTTGGACATATCCAACGGGTTCTGGTCTATCCCTGTACGGAGGGAAGACCAGTACAAGTTTGCCTTCACCTTCCGGGAAGAGCAGTATACATGGAGCTGCCTCCCACAGGGCTTTCATAATAGTCCCAGCATCTTTCACCAATGCATGGCGAACTGCTTAAAAGGCTTCAGCCAACCACACCAGCTGGTCCAGTATGTGGACGACCTGTTGTTGTTCACAGACAGCAGTGAGGAACACGGTCCACTGCTGGCCAAACTGCTGGTCTTACTGAAGGAAGGGGGTTTTAAAGTTAACCCCAAGAAAGCCCAGATAGGTCTAGGAGAGGTAAAATTCCTGGGCCTGACGATAAGGGCAGGAGAAAGGGCCATTGATGAGGCTAGAAGAAAGGCAGTGCAGGAATTCCCTGTCCCTAGGGATGTGTCGGGGGTAAGGTCTTTCCTGGGAATCACTGGCTACTGTAGGGACTTCATCGAGGACTATGCAGCCACTGCCGCCCCTCTGCTCAGACTCCTACATAAGGGGGTCGAGTGGGAATGGGACGAGGGCTGTGAGGCAGCATTTGTCCGTCTTAAGAGAGACCTGCAGGTAGCACCAGCCCTAGGGGCAATTGATGGGGGGAGGAATTCTTCCTGGAGGTGGCAGCCAGTGGCGACAGCTTAAGTGCAGTGTTGCTCCAGGGGCGAAACGGTCAGCTGAGATCAGTGGTGTACTCCTCCAGGGTCCTCACGGAGGTAGAAAAGGGATACTCCAATTGTGAGAGGCACTTGCTTGCCACCCACTGGGCAGTAAAGAGAGCTCAGATCTTTACCGGAATATCCCCCATTACACTCCTCACCCATCATACCCCAACGCAGATGCTGTTGGATGGGAGGATTAAGGACGGGTCAGTGAGCAGTGCTAGAATCACTCGCTGGACCCTCCTCCTCTCCCAAATGACTTTAAAGGTCAAGGGCCTCTGCAAGCCCAGGCTCGCAGCAAATTTAATCTATCTAGGGCAGCCGCATCGATGCTCTGTGGAAGGGGTATGGGACATCAACTTTGGGTATTGGGCAGGGATACACCTCACAGGCCGCGAGATCTACGTTGATGGCTCCAGTTCAGTGTCCGCAGGTACAAGACTCACGGGCTGCGGAGTTTGGGATCTCAAGGCAGGAATTGCCTTGGCTCTTAAACTCCCATGCACCCTGAGCGCCCAGCAGGCGGAACTCTCGGCGGTGATGTATGTGGTCACACACCCCGAGGAATTCCCTACCCCATACACGATTTGCTCGGACAGCATGTTCACTTGCAATTCGTGTACAGAGTATCTGGCGATTTGGTCACGCCGGGGGTACACCTCTGCGGATGGGAAGCCCCTTGTGACCAAACCCCTGCTAGAAAAGATCGTGGCTGCAGTGGGAGAAACCGGGGATGTATATATCCATAAGGTAAAGGCCCAATCCAAAACTGAGCCACAGGGGGAAGGTAACCAGCAGGCAGATCTGCTGGCAAGGGAAGGTGCTCGTACAGGTCGCCCATGGGACCCATACGAGGCAGGCAGGATAGCAGCAGCAAGAAGCAAGGCAGGGACACCAGGGAACGTAGGGGCGGCTGTGGCTCCGGACCTTAAAGTAGTCCAGATGCAGGATCCGATCCTGAAGGCTGCCTTGGCTGCTATCAAAAAGTAGGAAAAGACGGAGGGCCCATACAGTGCTGCAGATATTGCTGTGCAGGAAGGCATGTTGTTTAAAGGGGACAAATGGGTAGTGCCGTCACAACACCGGAGGGAATTCCTTCAGCTGGCCCATGAGGGTCCAGGTGCGGGACACCCTGGGCCGGAATCTACCTGGTGGCCAGGCCTCCGGGAAGACGTCCGCAACTTCTGTGCGGGCTGTCTGGTTTGCGCTGCAAACAACCCAGACCATCAGAAAAGGAAGGTGTCTATGGGACACGTCAGGCGGGTAGAGGGACCATGGCAGTCGATCAGATCGACTACATCGGACCCCTACTGGCCGCCCAGGGAGGTTATAAATACTGCCTCGTCCTTGTGGATGTGTTTTCCAAGTGGGTGGAAGCCTTCCCTTGCCAAACAGCTACGGCGGTGGGGACTGCAAAAATCCTGGTGAGGCGAGGTGTTCTCTCGGTGGGGTCTACCTCAAATCGTGGAGTCCGACCGGGGAAGCCACTTCACCGGCCAGGTGATGCAGGCCACCCTAAAGGTGCTGGGGATAAGAGCCAAATGGCATGTCGCCTACAACCCTCAGTCCTCAGGCCCCGTAGAACGCCTAAAGGAAAGGATGCGCAAGGAGACGGGAGACTCACCGAATAAGTTGGTCCTCATGGGAATCCGGGCCAGTCAGTCAAAGAGCACAGGGTACTCACCCCATGAGCTGATGACTGGCCGGATCATGAGAACCCCGGTGCATGTGTTGGCACCGGTTCTCACCGAAGGGCAGCTTCGAGAGGTGAACCGGGACCGCTTCGTCAGGAATCTGTTTGAACAGCTTCAACAGATTCACTGGCAGGCGGCCAACAACATGGGTAAACAGCACTGTGCCAATCGGCTGCTGCTGGAACCCCGCAGTCACCATGATTGGGAGGTGGGCGACCAGGTGATGGTGAGAAGCTTCGCCCGGGTCGGGGTATTTGAACCACTGTATATGGGACCATACAGCATCGTCGACAAGGCTAGCCCTATGGTCTATGCGGTTCAATTGCCTCGCCGGGTGAAGTGGTATCACATTAATCAGTGTAAATTGTTTGACCCCAAAAGAGGTAAAAAAACAGAGGGGACGAGCAAGGGAAGGGAATCAGGCACTGGGGGAAGAACAGGCCCCGGTGGATTTGGAGGCTCCGGAGGAGGCAGCGGGCCCTGAAGCTCTACAGCCGGGGCTGGTTCACTGCTCCTGTAAGGCTATCCCACCACTGGGTAGAGGTTCCCAGCCCACTAACAGAAGTAGGGAGAAAGGCTCTACCATTAGCAAGGTCCAAGGGGAAGCTGAACCTCCCAGAGTGGATCAGCTGGGGCTAACCCAAGAGGTGGAGGAGATAGCATTGCAGCCCATAATGTGGGACTCTGCACTGACAGTAAGGATGAGTAACAGAGTGCCACAGACCAGGGCGCCGTGGTCCCCTGTTTACTTAGCTTCCCGCCCCAGACCGAGAAGGCGAAAGACAACAGGGAGGGTGTTCTGTTGTGCTAGCAAGGTTCTCCCACCAATTATCCGGGGCTCGGGACGGCCTTGGAGGGCAGCACAAGACTCATTAAGGGGGACTATACGAGCCCCTCAGCGGAGGGCATCCTGGTCCAGGGTACGGTCAGCCGAGTGGTCGACAACGCCTGTACAGTGACAGGATGTAGCCTGGCCACCCGGGGACGGATGGCGGTGTATATATTTTCCCTTCCTGTTTTGTTACTTTGTGTTGTGTGTTTAGGTAAGGCAGTGACGGTTGGGTACAGCATTTTATGTTCGGAACATGTTAAGTGGGCCGAGCCTGGAGAGGTCTCTCTAGGCAAGGCCATGTCCTTCTTGCCTTTCAGATGTCAACACCTCCCTACTGGACGTTAGTGATGCTGGTATCGCTAAGGATCTGCACCGGGCACCGGGGGGACACCGAGGACTCCCTGGTTTTCGGATGCTCCGGGGGCAGAGCGCCGACAGTGACCACAGGAGAAGGGACTCCGGCGGCGGATGGCCGGGTCACCTACTCCCACGAAGGGAGATGGCCTGGGTGGTTGGGATCGAACTCCACCAAGTACTCCAATCATAAGGACTTTACCTACGGAGAGGCCTCCATCCCCTGCCCGGAGATCACTGTGGCCACTTCCAGAGTGAGAGTGACAGACTTGTATAAACGGTAGGATAGGGCCGAACCGGGCAGGCAGAGGCGTGGCACTTTAAATGACATTTTCACGGGGTTTAACACCGGGGCGTCCACCATAAACAGTTTGGATAACATGCAGCTGGCCCTCCAGATAAATGGGTTAAAGAATCAGCTGCGCAAAATCCTGGGGTCGAGAATACCGTAGTGGGATCCGCGCTCCACGAAGAGGTGGCAATGACAGTTCACTTAAAGGAGATTATCTCTCAATTGGAGGCGCAGGCCAGGGCTGTAAACACCTTGATTCGGGAGGATAGAAACGCCTCCGATCAAGCCGCCCAAAATGAGGTGTGCGTGCTCTATGGTGCCTGGTTGCTGGGAGAGGGACGGAGTAACCTCGAGGATCTGAGACAGGGACAGGTCCCCTCCTGGATCAGCAACCAACACTTAGCAGCACTGCACCCTTATGATAATGTTTTGAGTCCTTGCCAACTTCGTGTAGCGTCAAAAGCCTACCCGGTACCGGTGGACTGTGGAAAGTCAAATCATACCATCATGGGTGTGGTGGTCAGGATGCCCGTGATGGGGGCATCCCCACGACCAGCAGCCTTGTACTGAGTGGAGAATGTGGGAGTCATTCGTGGAGGGGTGCATGTTCGATTCCAAGAGATCCCACCTTATGTCACAATGTGGGAGCACACTGTGACAGGTACAGACCTCTCGGGTTGTCAGAGCAGGGGAGCACAGGTAATCCTGTGCCCCCAGCACTTGATCGCTTTTGCAAGGCCACAATGTGGGTTCAGCACTGCTGGGGCAGAGCCTATCAATTGCACAATGGAGGTAATGGCCCCTAACTACATGCCTCCACAGGTAGCATATGTAGGCGGTGGGACATATTGTGTCACCACAAGTGCCCAACGGTATGAACACGGACCGGGAAGGTGGTGTTCAATACCGTACAGCAGCTTTTGCTTTAAACCCCAGGGCAGAGGTTCAAGTGGCATACACCAGAATCACACCCATCCCTGAACCTTCCACGATTCACCTCACGGTACAAAACAACCTCAGCCATCTACAACAATATGTCACCCAGTTTGGCTATCCCATTGCCCCACTACCTAAGAAACTTACAGCCCTCCTCCAGGCAGTGGATTTGTCTCAAAAACATTTTTACACCATGGAGCAGAAAACTGAAATTCTAGCAGGGGAGATTGCCCAGATTAAACCCCCAGCATGGTGGGATTTGGGGATACGGGCAGACATACCTGTATGGATCCGGGTGGGATCGCATGTCTTAGTAATCGGCCAATTCCTGATTGTAGCTTATCTGCTAGTTACAAGCTGTAAGCTCAGGAGAAAAAGAAAAAGAAAGCAGTTCCTCAGGCTACTACACAGACAGGAGAGCCGTTGCTAAACACTCAAGGCGTGTAAACAAAGCTTGACTGCAACACTTAGGCGGTTTTGTTATTCCCAGGGATGACTGCGTTTTCATATATGGCCCCTGGGGAGTTTGCAGAGCAGGTTTCTTTGTTTTATGGTTAAGACTGAAATGAAACGCAATGTACAATTGCTGCTGTAACCTTAAGTACATATATGTACATTGCTGTCGTATATTGTACCCTGTTGGATTCTGTGTTTTGTACCGCGTTAAAAGAAATTACGATATATATCGACGGTATCAGTTTAGAGTTAAACTGGGGAAAGTTGGGCAATTTGGGAGACCTAGGGTTTTCTCACCACCCTGAACTTTGACACACTCGAGTGGTGTCTGACTGTGTCAGATGGGGGATTATGTAGGGGAGGACGAAAACCCTCATTTTACCCAGAAGGAAAAGGGCTGTGGGATCAGTCTGTGCTGTGAATTGAAACCGATACAGTTTGACCTCGGCAGAGCAGTGATTGGACGGGGGAGGACACCGGAGGGCCAATGGTGAGACAGAGTCAGCCCGAAGCATGGGGCTTTCAAGCCAATGGGAGAGCACTTGCTCAAACTGTGGGACTGACTCACAGCCATTATCGGGCTATTGTCTTCCCCATGTTTACATTATGGAAGGAAATTATGCAGATTTTCAGAAAACCAGGGAACCCAAAACAACCCAAGGGCCTACACAATGGCTACAGGAGGCCAACGCAATCAACACCCACTCAAACCTTGAGTAGGTTAATATCAGTGGAAAAAACCCGCAATAATCTAAAATTGCTGCATTTTTCAAAATCACAAAGCCCACCAATGGGAAGAATCGATTTCAGCAGGAGAGGCGGACTGGATAATCTGGCTATAAAAAGGGGTTTCTGACGTAGTGTGTGTGGTTCCCTGCCCTCGTCATCCAACAACCAGCAAGACTCTCAACACTGAAGGAAAACCAGTGTCTGAAGACACCGAAGATAGAAGAAACAAACCACTAGACTGCAGAAGGCACAGTAGTGAGTATAACCTCTGGTCCCCAGAACTCCCAACTCAGTTAGGCCAGGAAAGGTGGGAGGTTGGGCATTGTACTGCTAAACTTGTGTAAAGATTTCCGTTGTGTCCGTTTAATGGGATTTAGGGGGATTGTTTTGTTGGTGTATTGCTGTTTGTTGAGATACACCTTGTCAAATAAATTAGAAGCCTAAGTTCCTCTTGGAATCACCTTGTCTCAGTTCTATTGTATTACATCTCCTGATCGTGAGTCTTATGTCAGAACATTGTAAGGGAAGCTAGGAGCGCCTCGAAAACACTCAACTGTGTGCCACAGGCTAGGGAAGAAGGAGTTAGGAGTGTTTGACACTCACAGGTGCCTCACAGGCCAGGCATAAGCTGTGAGGACAGAAGCCCAGAGAGAGACACCCAAGGCACAACAACACTCCCTGAAAACCCCTTACACCCTGGTGTCACAATTGGAAATTACTCCAGAACCCTTCGAGGGAAGATTCAGCAAGAGCATGCTGTCGAAAGAGGCTGCTGTGGTACAAAGTATTTGAGATATCTGTGGCTCAATCAACCATCACCTACAGTCTCCCATCCTGACTCTCAGATCAAAGCCTTCCACTCTCCCAGATCACCCCTCGACTCTCCTAGATCACATCCCCCCTCCACTCCCAGATCACACACCCATACTCTCTCAGTCCACATACCCCCACTCTCCCAGATCTCACAGCCCCCGACTCTTTTAGTTTAACCCCTCTATTCTCCCAGATCACACACCTATACTCTCTCAGTTCACAGCACTCCACTCTCCCAGATCACCACCTCCCCACTCTCGCAGATCACCCCCCGCCCACTCTCGCAGATCTCACAGCCCTCCCCCTCACACTCTCAGATCACAGCCTCCCATCCCACAACTCTCCCAGATCACAGCCCCCCCCTCACTCTCCCAGATCACAGCCCCCGACTGATGTCTTTTCTCCAGGAGAACTCTCGCAGAAATCCAATCCTGTGGGATTTTACTGCTACTAGCTGGAGGTTTAAACATAAAAAGGAATATATACAGTTTTAGAATCATACAGAAAGTATATAGCCAGAAGTGACCTCTGGCGATATTGGGGGACATATGTTCTGCCCATTGTTTTTGTGTTAATGGATTACAACTATTTTGGTATAATATTCGAACGGCCCGTACGGCAATCGAACTCGCGACCTTGGTGTTAATAGCACAACGTGCTAACCTGCACTCTTCCGATAACACTGCAGGTTCGAACCGAAGTCAGGTGCCTTATCCATTTGGCTACACGGCTGCTTAAAATGACAACCGCTGTTAACATAACAGAGGGATATCCTACATGTGATGCAGATATCACGCTCTATTTATATATGTGTCATTATAGAATCTGAACAATAGGGAGCAGCATCTGCCTTCTTATGGTTAACCTAATACTCCGAGTGGACACACAGGGATTCCGTTTCCTATGACAGGACACTGCTTGTTGCATTCCTATATGGGCTATTTTAAGCTAGTTCTTAACCTGCTTAAAACAAATGACTGTTAAATAGCCAACACAAGAACTTCAACTCCACTAAACAAGCTTAATTGGTCCTTTATTTCATTGCTGTGTGTAGGATCTTGCTGTGCACAAATTAGCTGCTGCATTTCACTATATTACAACAGTGACTACACTTCAAAAGTAATTCATTAGCTGTGGGACAACCTGAGGTCGGGAAAGGAGCTAAACAAGTGCAAGCCTTTCCTTCCTTCCTTCCAGAGATGCATTAAGGAATACACCACCAGAGGGAGTTAAAGGGCTGTGTACAGGAAGCACATCTGAGGAAATGGAAATGTTCCTGTGATTTTCTGAGGCATGCTCCCTGTGACGTTTCTCGCCAGTGGGATCACTAGATCATAGAATCACTTCTTAAATGCCCAATAAATCGTTTTGGCTTTGAATTTGAGGATAAATTATGTTTATATTTTTCACCATTTTCCCCCTGGATGCTCCAAGGTATACAGTGTCACCAGCCAATAGAGAAGAGGGACATGTTTTCCTTTAAAAAGACCATGCTCCAAAAGGTTTCCAGTACCACTCCATGCCCATTGTGCGCTTTGTCTGGTGAAAATAAAACCAATGAATGTGAATACTTTGTTAAATTGTACATGAAAACAATAAGCACGTTTCCCACATTACAATACTCCAAAAAGTACTTCATTGGCTGTAAAGCATTTTGAGACGTCCAGTGGATGTGAAAGGCACTATATAAATGCAAGTTTTTCTTTTCTTGATGCAGATACTTGGAATGTGCACTTGCTGGGTGAGCAAGTACTTGGATTTTGCACTTTATAGCAGAGTTACTGACCCCAATATTTACTCGGAGACACATTTGAAACGGGGGCGGGGGGTGATTCTGATATTGCGCAGGAACCTGGATGCAAATTTAGCATGTCTGTCTGTAACTGAACCAGCTCATTAGCATCTTACCTCTGGGTCTGGCATCCAAAGCGTAGCAGCGGGAGTGATGAGGAGCCACAACACGATCTCAACCCCAGTATTTAAAGGGACAATCTGAAGATGCAATTTGGAGGAGTTGGGAATTGGGATGTAGACAAGTGGAAGTTCAAGAATGGATTTGAGATGGGCAAAGGCTGCGTCCCGTTTCAATGACGCCTCCTTTGATGTGCTCCGGGGACGGTGAGGAGCCGGAAAGAGCTACTCTTCCCCAGCAATGGGAGGAAAAAACCTGCTGGTGAAACCAAGAGGCGAGGCTGGAGGTGGCCCAGGAGGTCACCAGCAGGTGCTACACTCATGGATTCAGTGCAGGGAACACTTTAATGACCTAACCAGGTGAGGAAAGGTGAGTACAGTTGCACATTCACCTACATCCTGCTGTGCGCAACACGCCATGCCCTCACTCTGCCTTCTCAAGCCTACTCCATCACATTACTCCTCACATCCAATTACCTTGCACATGCACCCATCCTTCTCTTTCTATACACTTCCTCCCATATCCATCTGTCCACTCTGACTCACCCTCATCCTTATGCAATGCCATGCCTCTCCCTGATAGTCACCCTCACCAAATGCCCTGCCTTCATTGGCTGAACACATGCCATTACACTCACTCATAGGTCTGTTCTTTCCCTCGTTACAGGAGAAGAGAGCACAGAACACGAGGGAGAGGGAGAGAACTGGCGGTGGGCCTCCACACATTTCCCACTTAACGAGTGAAGAGGAGGCGCTGAAGATCAGTGAAATTTCAACATCCCTGGCCATTGGAGATGGAGAAACGGGGAGCTCCCAGCTTCCTGGTGACACAATTAAATATCAGCGATCCACATGTTATATGGTAATCAGTCATGTTGACTTCATTCCAACATTGAATGAAATATGATCATCTTCATAAATGATAACTTGCAACATTCTTACCTTACCAGTACTAATTCAGGTCTTTTTTTTCTGACAGGGCCTTCAGGCACATAGCAGAAGTTATTGGATGCGACAGACGATGATTCCTCAGAGAAGTTGAATCCTTCTGAGGGTGCACCATCACAGGATTCATGCAGACCAGGAACCAGCTCAGATACTTGCACTACGACCGCTTAGACAGATAGTTAGGTTTTCACCTGATGAGTCACACTTCACAAGTGAGCAAGAGCAGGTGGAGGTGGCGGACACAGCCCTCTCCAAGCTCTGCTGAGCTGGACACAGATGCTGTACCCCCGGGACTGGGGAGAATAATTGGGAAGTAGCAGATAATGTGCATTGCACTGATATTCCTTCCAAACACACTCACCACAATTTCAGGGAGAATGGAAGAGTCTGCCTCAAGCTTGTGTGGGTTGATGTCGCAGGACATAGCGATGATGTGTTCTTCCATGGATAGAGTGGTCTGCTCCATGGAACATCAAACGCTCTAATCAAATGAGGCCATGCACGCCTTGACCATGGCCATTCAGTCTCTGCATGACAACATGTCTGCCACCTTAACCACCTTAGCCTTGGCCTTACAGTGCCACACTGATCTTCATCAAAGTGCTCTCCAGCAGTGGGAGCAGTGATATGCGGCTGGGCCATGAGAAGGGTGATGGTGAATGTAATCTCTGTAAGCTTGTAATGTTTGTAGCTCCACACTGTGGATGTGGACGTATTGTGTACTGCAAGTGCAGGGTTAATAATAAACCGAACCAGGCAGATTTCTGGAGGTTTCCGAGAGAGCTGCCTGCCATGTTAGGAGCTGTGTGTGCTTGTGCTCTGTGAAGATATCACATTTGGCGACGGAGATGGGATTTTTCGGATGATTTAAAGCTTACATTTTGTTGGGGAAGGATTCAGCCAGCCAACAGAGAGACTTTGGAAGTTTCTGTCTTTGGAAAAAAGCTACAAAATCCGAGGTAAAATACAACACACGGTGTGAACAGTGATTAAAAAGGCAGGTGTAGTCGGACATTTGGGGGAATATAGACACGACTGGGAACATTTTAAAGCACATGTGGATCGGCTAGAAATATATTTCACTGCAAATAACATAATCGAAGTTCCAGACAATGCAGTCCAGAACCGGGCTGTGTTGGAACGTAAGAAAGTGACCTTCTTATCGGAGGCGGGTCCGACATTATACGAAACCCTTGTAAATCTGCTTGTGCCTGACGAGCCAAAGCACACAATGCTTAAAGAGATTTTAACAAAGCTGGAGCAGCACTATAACCCCAAATCGTTAGAAAGTGCTGAAAGCTATTGTTTTGGGATTCGGAATCAAAAGGCTGATGAAATATCAAGTGATTACATCATAGCAGTAAAAAAGCTATCGATGCACTGTAATTTTGGACACTTTCAAAACCGAGCATTATGGAATCATTTTTTTTGTGGGGTGAAAAATGATGCGATCAGAAGGAAGTTATTGACGACGGATGACTTGACTTTTGAGATTGCTTGTCAGACAGCGAGGTCAATGGGCATGGCCGGACAATATTACTGAGAATTAAATAATAATTACGGTCATCAGTCAACCGAGGTAAATCACCTGCAGGTTCAAAGTAAAAGATGGTGGAGGCCCAAAGTCTCAAAAACTGGAAATTCTAACAGAGCGTCAAAGTCGTGCTATAGATGTCTGGGACAACACATTGCTCAACATTGTCCATATGTGAAGGCACAGTGTTTCTTCTGCAGGATGACTGGGCATCTTGCGAAGGCATGCCGACTGAAGGGTAAACCAGCTTCCAAAGCTATGAGTCCAGCGTTAAAAGCTATGAGTAGAAATCCCAAGAGACTACATAGCATGGAAGAACAACAACAGGACCAGGAGATGTTAGAGTTACACGTCATCAGGAGCACGAGGTTAACGGACAGCGATTCGGAAAGCATCAGAATTCATATAGATGTTGCGGGATTCAAGATAACAATGGAAATTGACACGGGTGCATCCGTGAGTGTAGTACCGGAGTCGCTGTACCTCGACAAATTGCGCGATTTCCAACTGGAGAAATCCAAGAAAGAGCTGCGAGGCTACTCGGGAGAGAAAATTCCTGTGGTAGGTCGTATCACCGTACCGGTGAAATATAAAGATCAATTTCAGAACTTGCCTCTAATAGTAGTGGCAGGAGACAAGCCTGCCTTACTAGGAAGAAATTGGTTGAGCTCACTGAAGCTGAGTTGGAGTAAGATTTTCTGTGTGGAAGCGAGATTTTCATCAATGGATGAGGTTATCAAGAAGTATCCGAAGGTGTTCTGCAAAACGGGCAGTCTGATCCAAGGCTTCAAGGCGAGTGTCAGGGTACAGAAGGACGCTAGATCGATTTACTACAAGAACGTTCGTACCATATGCACTCAAGGAGAAAGTTGAGCAAGAACTCAAAAGACTAGAGGTTGAGAACATTATTTGTAAGATAGATCGATGTAATTGGGCTACACCCATTGTTGTTGTACCTAAGTCCGATGGTAAGTTAAGATTGTGTGATGATTATAAAGTAACCATAAACCAGGTTCTAGAGGGTAATGTCCCCAATACATTGCCGAATATAGAAGATTTGTTCACAACACTGACAGGTGGTCAGATCTTCTCAAAAATGGATCTTACGAATGCCTACTTACAGCTTGAACTAGATGAGGAGTCCAAGTCATGTTTGACTATAAATACTCATCTCGGCCTATATCAATTTAATAGGCTACCATTTGGAGTGTCTTCCGACCCTGCCATATTCCAAGGGGTGATGAACCAAATTTTGCAAGGTATTGAAGGGGTAGTGTGTTTTTTGGATGACATACTAATTTCAGCACCAAATAGGCAAATTCATAATAACATATTGAATTAAGTCCTCAAACGGCTAGAGAAGCACAGAGTACAAGTGTCTGCTCGTAAGTGTGAGTTATTTAAAAACTCACTGGAGTAATTAGGGTACAGAGTAGACAAAGATGGTTTACATCCAACCATGGAAAAATTGGATGCGATCAGAAATGTACCCACTCCCAGGAATGTCACTGAACTTCGTTCATTCTTGGGTCTTTTGAACTATTATGGGAAGTTCCTACCAAATTTGGCTACAGTATTACATCCACTGAATGAACTTTTGAAAAAACCGGTCCATTGGAAGTGGTCAAAAGAATGCGATACAGCATTCAAGGAGTGTAAAAGCAAATTGGTAGAGAGCACTATGTTAGTTCACTATGACATATCCGAGGAGATTAAGCTTGCATGTGATGCCTCTCCGTATGGAGTTGGGGCAGTAATCTCTCACGTATTAAGTAGTGGGGAGGAGAGACCAATTGCTTTTGCTTCACGCACTCTCAGTGTCAGTGAGAGTAATTATGCGCAAATTGAAAGGGAAGCTTTGGCATTAATTTTTGGGGTCAAGAAGTTTCACAAATACTTGTATGGTCATAAGTTTACCATCGTTATGGACCATAAGCCCCTAACAGCAATCCTCCATCCAAAGTCCCCAGTTCCAACATTAGCTGCAGCCTGAATGCAGAGATGGGCTTTGATTTTGTCAGCATATTCATATGATATAGAATACAGACGATTAGCTGATCACAGTAATGCTGATGCAATGTCTAGATTGTCTTCCCCATCACAAGTTACACCCGATAGGGAAGAAGTGTTTTATTTTTCATACATTGATGAACTGCCAGTCACAGCTGAAGTGATTGGTAGAGCAACCAAACGTGACCCAGTGATGTCAAAAGTGTATGAGTATATTGCAAATGGATGGCCAAACCAGGTAAAAGACAAAGATGCATATCCATTCTTCATTCGTAGGAATGAATTATCAGTCAATAAAGGTTGTATCATGTGGGGTGCAAAAGTGGTTATACCAAATAAATTCAGGTCCAACTTATTAGGAGACCTCCATGACCAGCACCTGGGAATGTGCTTGACCAAGAGTTTTGCACGCAATTATTTATGGTGGCCAGGTCTTGATAAAGATATAGAGTACATCGTGAGTTAGTGTACGACATGTCAATCGGTAAGCAAGCAACCACCACCAGTGCCATTACAGCCATGGAAATGGCCTCCCAGGGTGTGGCAAAGGCTACATATTGATTATGCTGAGTTAGAAGGACAACAATTGTTCATTGTGATTGATAGCCATTCGAAGTGGGTTGAGGTGTTTCCAATGTGGAAAATAACAACAAGTAAAACATTGGATATTTTATAAAAATTATTTTCTTCATTTGGCCTCCCTGAAGAGATTGTTTCGGATAATGGACCACAATTTTATTCAGAAGAATTTGCACAATTCACGAGCAAAAATGGTGTGAAACATACCAAGGTTCCACCATACGATCTTGCTTCGAATGGTGCAGCAGAGCGCACTGTACAAATTGTAAAACGTGCCCTCATAAAACAAATGTTAGGTCCAAATCCAAGGAAACGACAGTTGTCATTGGATCACAAATTGACTAATTTTTTGATTACATATCAAAATACTCCTCATACAACTACTGGTAGAACACCAGCAGAGTTGTTTCTCAAACGACAGCCACGAACCAGATTCTCGTTGTTGAAACCAAATTTGGCACAGTCTGTAGAAGAGACACAATTAAGACAGAAAGAGAATCATGATCGAGGTAGAGTAAAAGAGAGAAGTGTGAAATTAAACCAGAAGGTGAGAGTGAAGAACCATCACCATAAATGGTTAAAGTGGTTACCAGGAAGAATGGTGAAGATATGTGGTCCTCGCACATATTTGGTAAAGATGTTTGATAATGGACAGGTTAGGTTTGTTCATATTGATCATATTTTACCTACAGGCATGGAAGGAGTTGAAGGTGGGAATGATTCAATTATTTCTGACTCATCAGATAGTTTTGATACACCAGTAGCAATCCCTAAATCGAATGTACTGGAAACAAATCCAGGAGAGAATCAGAATGAAAGTCTAAGTCCGAGTCAGGAAAACAAAGAGCCTGAAGTTAGAGTGAGTTCAAATGAAAATCAAAGAAATTCCGTGGAGGAAAACATTCCTCAGAATGAGCCTCGAATGAGTGTGAAATCGACACCATGTTTGGAAGGTTCTGTTCGAGAGCGAAGCTATCCTCTTCAAAACAGAAAACAAGTGGTAAAGTTAAATTTGTAAATATGGAAAAAAAATAAGTTTATATCCTGCGTTATGAATAAACATGAAAATTATGTATGATGTTTGTTACAACAACTTCTTCATTAAGGAGGGAGAAGTGTAATGTCTGTAAGCTTGTAATGTTTGTTGCTCCACACTGTGGATGTGGACGTATTGTGTACTGCAAGTGCAGGGTTAATAATAAACAGAACCAGGCAGATTTCCAGAGGCTTCCGAGAGAGCTGCCTGCCATGTTAGAAGCTGTGTGTGCTTGTGCTCTGTGAAGATATCACAGTGAAAGAGGACATAAGAGTGGGAGCTCCACGCAAAGTGCATCTACTTCTCATCCATTGCCCCACACCCCTAGTCAGCAGCCCACCTGCTGCCTCGTGTCCCGATGGCTGAGTCTATCCCTGTAGAGGTGGAAGTGGAGCAGTCTTTGGTGGGGCCTTCATGGCTATAGAAACATAGAAACATAGAAAATAGGTGCAGGAGTAGGCCATTCGGCCCTTCGAGCCTGCACTGCCATTCAACAAGATCATGGCTGATCACCCCAGCAAGCACCCCCCCCACGCCCCCTCCACACCCCCCAACCTCCCCAGCCGCAAGGACCATATCCAACTCCCTCCCGAACACATCCAATGAACTGGCATCAATAACTCTCCATGGCAGGGAACCCCACAGGCCAACAACTCCCCGAGTGAAGAAGTCACTCCCCATCCCAGCCTCAAACAGCCCACCCCCCATCCCAAGACCGTGCCCTCCCCCCCTCCCCGGCTCCGAAACACTCCCCCCGTAACCAACCCACCCCATCCCGTCAGAATCCTTCCCAAATGCCGAACACCCACGGATGTCGCGCCCCCAGCTCCGGCCACCCCGGAGCCACGTCCGCGCGACGCCAACCACACCACATCCACCAACCACCATCTGCGCAGTCAACCCGTCCACCCCACTCCGAACACTCCCCGCACCGAGGTACAGAGCCCCCAGGCCCGCCCCTCCAACCCCCCGCCCTGGGTTTCTCCGCCCCCCCCCACCTCCACCACGCTCCCCTCCATCCCCCGCCCCCATCTCTCCTCCACTTCCCTCTGCCTCCCCGCACAGGCTCCCATCTTGGGGGTGGTAACCTTCTGGGGCAGGGAATTTTAGCCCCCAGCGTGGAAGTCCTGCTCCCGCCGCAGAATTGGCCTTACCACCCCTCAATAGAAACGGAGTGCAATTTCCCACACTCCACTTCCTTTGGGGGCAGTTACCGGGGCACGACTGTATGCTCCTGTGACAGTTTGAACTGGTGCTCTCCACTCTCCCATCCTGTGACAGTTTGAACTGGTGCTCTCCACTCTCCCATCCTGTGACAGTTTGAACTGTTGCTCTCCACTCTCCCATCCTGTGACAGTTTGAACTGGTGCTCTCCACCCTCCCACCCTATGACAGTTTGAACTGGTGCTCTCCACTCTCCCGTCCTGTGACAGTTTGAACTGGTGCTCTCCACTCTCCCATCCTGTGACAGTCCGAACTGGTGCTCTCCACTCTCCCGTCCTGTGACAGTTTGAACTGGTGCTCTCCACTCTCCCGTCCTGTGACAGTTTGAACTGGTGCTCTCCACTCTCCCGTCCTGTGACAGTTTGAACTGGTGCTCTTCACTCTCCCGTCCTGTGACAGTTTGAACTGGTGCTCTCCACTCTCCCGTCCTGTGACAGTTTGAACTGGTGCTCTTCACTCTCCCGTCCTGTGACAGTCCGAACTGGTGCTCTCCACTCTCCCGTCCTGTGACAGTTTGAACTGGTGCTCTCCACTCTCCCGTCCTGTGACAGTTTGAACTGGTGCTCTCCACCCTCCCGTCCTGTGACAGTTTGAACCGGTGCCCCCCATCTCCCATCCTGTGACAGTTGGAACTGGTGCTCTCCACCCTCCCGTCCTGTGACAGTTTGAACTGGTGCTCTCTGTTTCCTGTAAATATATTTGGCACTGTGTGGCCCCTTTAAAGTGCTGCATGGGCCATTCAAAATATCGCGTGTGCACGGTTTTTCATTAAAATGCTGGCAAGGTGGCTGTGCCAGTTCCTTGTTGCACCTTACAGGGAACACTGCTTCACGGACTCCAAATCCCAGAGCTCAACGGCCAAGAGCATCTCCACACCAGAGCAGAGATCCGAGCAGATTGCCTCTACCTCTGCTCAAGCCACAGGGGTTGCACCACGTCGCAACAGTAGGAAAAGGAAGAGTAAAGCTTTGTAGTTGCACACGGGTATGCACATGGGTATATGAGAAAATGTAATGCTGCCAAGTTTCTGTTGTTTAGTTAAAGCACATATATTTTATTATTTTGCACCACTTTCTCATCTTGCATAATATTGGTTGCTGGGTGGCAAGTCGCCTTTTAGGTTGTTTGATGATGAATGGGAAGACGTGGATTGATGGGGGCCAATGGGGGAATGTGAAAGGGGTGCTTGTGGGTTTGCAGGACTGCTTTGTGTCAGTGACATTCAGGGGAGTGGGAAGAGTGATCATTACATGTGGTTCTGACATGGGTTCACTGGTGCAACCTAAATGAACCTTGTATTAATAAGGGCATCCCAAACAGCAATGTGAGCAGCTGGTGGTGCATTGCCTTATCACCTTCGTCCTCCTCATTTTCCTCCTCGGAATTGTCCAAAGACGACCTGAGCTCAGCGCTTTGTTCCTCCTGCAGTTCTAAACCTCGCTGCTGTGCAATGTTGTGCAGTCGCAGCACACGACCACCATTCTGGAGATCCTGGCTGATACTCAAGGGTGCCTCCAGATCTGTCTGGGCACCTGAAGTACATCTTTAGTAAGCCGCTGGGTTGTTTGATCACACATATGGTGGCCATATGGCATTCATTGTAGTGCTGTTGAGTTTTTCATTGGTCGGGATTCTGACTGGTGTCATCAGCCAAGCTGGCAGTGGCTATCCTTTGTCGCCTAGCAGCCACCCCTTATGTCTGGCTGCAGGTCCGAAGACTTTCGGGAGCTTGGACTGCCGCAGGATGAAAGCAGCATGGCAGGTCCCCGAGAATCTTGCACACACCTGCAGAAATATCTTTTTGTGGTTGCACATTGATGGGGTGGAAGCCCTTATGGTTGAAGAATACTCCTGGGTGATCTGGAGGTACACGGATTGCCATGTGTGTGCAGTCAATATCACCCTGCACCAGTGAGAAGCCAGCCAGAGACGCAAATCCAAGGCTCATTCTGACTGGCATCATCGCAGGCGACGTTCATATCATTGCTGGCCCTGGCAAATAATCCATCAGTCACCTGCCAACTGGGAGATCCTGGACATGTTTCTGGCAGAGTCCTGGAAGGATCTGGAGGCAAAAGCGTTGAGGGTGGTGGTGACTTTTACAGCCACTGGTAATGCGTGGCCACCTAGTCCAGTTGGTCTTCTTCTAGGAGGCTGCAGATGTCTGCCACCATCTGATGCGACTGCCTGAGCCTCCTGAAACACTGCTGTTCTGACATGTCGAGGAAACACAGCCTCTGCCTGTACACTCTGTGTAGTGCCTCCTGTGAGCTGCTGTCCTCTCCGCTATTTAGCTGCAGGTCTCTCACTAGCAGGCTGGTGTTGCTGGTGCTGCTACTGGCCATACTGGTTCTCATCCGAGGTCCAATCTAAGGCAACCAAAGCGCCACCTATCCTGATGTGATTCAGAAAACCTCTTGTGTAGAAAGAACTATGAACAAACCCTTTCCCACTAGCAGGTAAGAAAGCAGCTGTGAGTACTGAGTATTTATTGCAGTATTTCAACGAGATTGATTCAGTATCCTCGATTGCCATTGTGTTCTCGCTGTGCTTTCACTGGCGAGTTTCCAGTAGCCCAGGAAACCCTTGGATGCGCCGCTAAATTTAAAAGTCAGTTGCAATATCGCTCCGGTTGAGCAATTAGCATTTGTTAATAGGCAGCCCACCTCTCCCGAGGGGGTTGCACAGCAAGCAGCCTAACGGCCTCCGGTTAAACAAGGAAGTTGGCGAGTTGGAGCCGGCTTTCCGACACACTGGCATTTTTCCCACATCCAAACCCACACACTCCGAGGTTAAAATTCCTCTCACCATGTCTTTTAATTTAAAATATACATTGTTCCGGAAGCTGTACAACATTTTTGGGAGCAAGGAAAAAGAACAAATTAAGGACAGTATATATAATAAGGACCAGATGTCAAACATGAATTAATCCACCACATTCAATATAAAGTTACATTCCCCCCAAGCTACCTCATCATTGGAAGCACAAACAATACAGTCTAGGAATCAATGTTGGTGATATTAGCAGGCCAATCAACCAAAGACATTTACAGCACAGAAGGAGGCCATTCAGCCCATCATGTCTGTTCCAGCTCTTTGCTAGAACATGGAACATGTTTGAACGACACTCCTCTATCTGCTACTTTAATACATGTATTGACCTGTGTATCTTAAATAGGTTAATGTGCCTGCTAGAATTGAAGTGTTAATGGCCTCTCGATGATCAGAACCACCATGTTATGGGCTTTTCTCTGTATTGTTTAAAGACATTTTAAAAATATACATTAACATTAAACAGTGATGATAGGAGCTAATGGTAATAATGAGCTTGAAGGTACATGCATAGTGTGGTTTCTGCTATCTCAGGTCTGTTTTAGTATTCTGTCACTGATGTGTAATTCTCCCAATGTATATGAGGACATTAATGAATAGCGTGTAGAGACAGTTACATTCTACCTGTCCATGTGACTGCAAGTGCACACATGATGGGATGATCACAAACAGGATGTAGGAAAAAAAATAGAATCAATCCATCTGATCAGGCCTAAAAATTAATACCTCTCAAATACCTATCTAATTCTCCTTTATATCTTTCACACTTTCGGCCTCCACCATCTCCCTGTGCAGTCCAATCAACACTCCATGAAGTAGTTAAATCTAAGTTTGAGCCAGTGTCCCTTGACGCTGGGGTCTGTGGCAATCTTGAGCATATTAGCAGATATCAATCTAACTATTCCCTTCAGGATCTTGAATATATCTCTCCTGAGCCTTCTCATCGCCACAGTAAACAATCACAGTAAACAATCCCTCATAGCTCGGATTCTTTCACTAGGTAACCTGTGTTCCTGTTCCTATGCAATGGGAGAAAATGTACATTTATTGTGCAAATGCATCAAGCTTGTAAAGTTTGGGCACTTAAAAAACCACCAACAGTGCAAGGAACCGAACGGTGTGGTCTGATCCCTTGCCTGGCGTCTTATTATCCAAACAGGGTGCACTGATTAAACTAAATACTCCATAACTTCCTCTTTTTACAACCTCAGGTGCCTAGTCGAGCTTTAGACAACTTATTTCAAATGTATCGAAGGTTGACAAAGGTTTCGACGATTCTCATCTAACGCAGCTCATTAAATATAAATTACATTTAAAAGTTAAACAGATTTGACACAGGCAACATAACAGATGAAAAGCAGGAGAGTGAAAAATATATGGCAGAAATTCTGAATTTCAAGTGGTTGCATATCTCTTGGTCACACTAAACTTCTGTAATGAAGTGTTTACCTCGTTTAAATTGTTTAAATCAGCTGCTTCAGTTTAAGTAAAGTAACTGAAATCAGACCTTCATCAGTCTTCATCTCCACATTCTGTAATTAGCATGGAGACCAGGGACTCGGACTGTTCTCGGGGGCTCCACCAGATTCCTGCTGTAGCTTCGGTGGGAGACTGGCGGAATCTCCAAGAAACTGATACCTTGTGAGAGGGAGAACGATCATCTGCCTATTACAGGGCCAAGAGCTGGCAGTGGGCGGGGTGAGCACCAAGCTGGTACTTGTCGTTCCTGAGCCCCAGTATAATGCTACGAGCGAGTAGAGGCTTGTTGGCCTCCACAAGGGCAGATGTTGGTTCCCATCAGTGGGGTCCAGGCCAGATGTGAGAACTTGCTTCTGTGTCAGAGGCCATTGTCCAATTAGAGTATGCTAATATTGGAGATTAGTCGAGACAATGGGAGTAGCAGATAGCAGACAGGATGGTTACACCCCATGTGAGGTGCTAGTATCAGGAATTGGCCAGAACGGAAGCACCATCATATTAACTGTCTGGGATTGTCATTCCGTTCCTTTTGTAATGTTAAGGCAGGATGTTAGGTTAAACTGATTTACAGTTAAACCATCAAGATGGATATCACATTCTAGGCATCATGTGATATTGACTCAAATTAAAAGGTGGAGGACACCGTAAGGATGGCTGGAAGGCTTTTGAACACGTGACAGATGACAAAAGAGATATACAAAGAACATGTAGCAGCCTTCTTGTAGAGAGAGCTCACGGGATGGTCAGAAGTTAAACTCCTACGGAGGCCAAACTTGATCACCTTGAGTCTGCAGGAAACCAGGTTGTCTGACTCTATGGTATAACCATAATAGTTATTATATGATTAGTGTCTGAGTAATAAACTTGCATTTGGACAATACGCTCGAGCCTGAATCATGAGGAATCATTTAATTGGGTTTAAGAGATTTCCTTCCGTCAGGCCAGGCAAGCAGCCTGGACATTCAAAGAAACAGCAGGTGAGGGTTATGAAAATCTCTGCAGAATGGCCCCATGTTCAGGGGGTCGAGGAGAATGTTGTCAGGGTTGGGGTGGTGGGGCGGGGGGGGGGGGTGAGGGTTGCATGGGGATGGGAGTAGTGGCAGCTCTCCCACTCTAAGGGCTCAATTTTCCCCAGTATTTGCTCCGATTTTTTTGGAGTAGGCTGCTTTTTCTGGCCTAACTTAAAAATCCCCAGTTTCCCCAATCAATTTGCACCAGACTTAGTTACGTTTTTTTTAGGTAAGCTTTTGTTTTGCTCAAAAGAGGGCATTACCAGCCACCTGGCCATTGAGGCAACTTTGGCCAGCTAATATTTATTCCAGTTCTACTTAGGCCAGCGTATGTGGCCACTCAAGAAAACCCGTGCGGAGAGTTAAAGAAATCGGTGCAGGTAAGTGCAGCAGATGTCCGGACATCAGCAGGAAAGGTAAGAGAGAGGGGGAGAGAGATCTGGGGGAGGAAGAGAGATGTGGGGGCAGGGAGAGGGGGTGGGGGGAAGCCTTTGACCGGTAAGGAGGAGAGCACTCGGCCTGGTCCAAGGGCAGGAGAACGCACTGGCGAGCCCTTCAGCCAGGGCTAGGGGTGGGGGAGCAGACTGGGAGGCTGAAGACAGAAGGCTACAACATAATTACAAAAAGAACGAGATTGAACAGTCCACCACATAAAGGGAAACCATGGGATTATGCATCAAGCAAAACGTGTGGGGAAAAACATATGCAGCTTAACAAAAGACCCCTCAAAAGGTTGGGATTCCAGTTCAAACAAGACATCGGGGCCCAGTTGGAAAAAAAAGGAACTCTGAAACTATGTAGCACTCGACAAACTAAACCAACACGTATTATATAAACCAACTAGGGAGTGTACTCACCGCAGCGGACCAGGAAGGCAGCGCTACTGCGCATTTCAGAGACGTCAGGAACGTCACTTTTTTCCACCGCGCATGCGCAGATGTCCCAGCACATTTTTCCAGCGCAGCCCGCAGGCTCCACCCCCCAGGGCGACTGGCCACGCTGAGCGGCTGCAGAGTAGAGGCCAATCATCGGCGAAAGTACGAAGATTTTTTTCTGGAGCAGCTACTGACGTAATGAAGCGGCGCAACTCAGGCAAGTACGCTAGAAAACGGGCTCGGGGAAAATTGAGCCCATAGGGTGGAGCAAAAGTTGAAGATTCCATGAGCATGGCCCAGCATCCCTACAATGACACTTACTCCAGGCTGCCCCATGTTAATGAGGAGCTCCTCCAACTGACCCTACTAACTCCAACAGGGTCAGCACTGGCACATCCCATCATATGCAATCCCGACGTAAATACCAGGATCACATCCTGAGCAACTTCAGGGTCAGACTGAGTTGAGCCGCCTCTGGGAAGAGCAACGACCCTGAAATTCTGCAAGGGTTCTGCCGGTCTAACTCCAGCAGAAAACCGGTCAATGGCAGAGACCCGGTTGTGCCCATGCCTGATTATGCATTGTGACCTCTGTCTTCCCTTTACCAGTCAGATGATGGCTAAGGAGGACAGAACCAGGGGTGGGGTCTCCCTAAAGCTGGACCTCCCACTCCTCACCCTTGCTCAGGACCTGGTGTTGTAGTGCTGGCTAGTGCTCAGGGTGAGAGGAGGTGTACAGGTCTCTATGAGGAAGCGTGGGAGCTCCACCTGTGGTGTCGTGGACTCCTGCAGAGCATTGAATCTTTTTATAATTGAATGAAATCAACCTCTTGCTCAGGGAGCCTATAAGAGCATTGGCAGGTAGAGGGGTGGTGGGCAGTGTTGAGGACCTGGGCAACACCTCCTCAAGGCTGGACAATGGACAATGTTCCTGTGGGAATGAACAAGCAGGCCCCACAGATGTGCCCACAGTGACACTTGTTCCTACTGGCCTGTTAGCGAATTGTTTCCATGGTTACCATTGCAACAAAGGGTTGTTAGTCCGGTGACAATAACTCCGCTTATGATTCCTGCACGAGTGGGTTTTATAATTACAAGCTTTATTACATTGACTGGTAACGGTCTTCCATTTATATTAAATGGCAAGAAGACATGCAAGTAATAAAACCAGGTTCCCAGGTTGCCACTACCTTGAGAGTGGCTCCGACCCCAGAGAACAACACAATTCATTCCTAAGTCCCAGAGCAACCAGGTCCAGCCCTCCGCGCGACTGTGTGCTCCCTATCCTTCTGAGAACGCTCTGCCTTAAAGGGGAAATGTGTTCTGTGGTGTATGTCGCACACAAATTACTGACTCCACACTGTCTGGTGTTGATCTAACTGCTGTGACCTTAGTCCTTTATTGAACAGCTCCAGAGTGGCCTCCAGGTGTGGTGGGCAGCCTTTTATACTGTCTCGTGCAGGTACTTTCAGGTCTCCCACCACAGCGCCCTCTGTGGTGCACCGATGTACTTATATCATACATTTAATGTACCAGAGCAATACACAACATCTCACTCCTCCCCCAGTTCAAAAAGCCATTGCTTGAATGCCCTAAATCGAACATCGCATTAGCCCATTGGTAATGTTAGTCACGGATCCATGTCCCTTTTTCTTGAACCTCGTGGTATCAACTCTTCCTGTGATTCATGTCCATGATTTCAAGCACAGTGACCATTCAGCATTGAAATATTAACTCTTATCATATTTCATAATTCATATCCATTATTTTAAACACAGTAACCATTCAGCATTGAAATATTAACTCTTATCGTAATTCGTAATTCATATCCATTATTTTAAACACGGTAACCATCCAGCATTAAAATATTAATTCTTATCATAAATCCATCATCCTACATTCACATAGCACATTTAGACTCGCTCTTGCCTTATAAAATTTTTTACGTGGGGACCACCAATGGTGTAAGGCCCTTTCAAGACTCCCGGGAGCATTTCTCTTTTAAGACACCATCTTGTGGCTTCCCACGAGGCGCCACAATCTTAGGTGTTCTGCTGGCCTTTGTCTGCAGGGCTCTGTTACCACGAGGCTCACCGCCATCTTGAGCTCGCTGGCGAAGAAAGAAGAGGGGGCAAGGAAGCAGGGAAGGGGAAAAAGAGAAAAAAAAATGGCCCATCTTGCAGAAGTCGGTCTGGACTCGATCAGTCACTGTCCCTGTGAGTCGCTCCGTGCCTGCTGCCGCATCCACCACTCTGGCTCGAGTTCCCCCGCGTCTCGCTTGCCGCCGCCGCAGCCTCCGCTCCCGCCGTTGTCTCCACACTTGCCCAATGTAAACTCCAGCTGTTGATCTCCCCACTTGTCGCCCCTCCTGCGGCTGCCGTGGCCCCCTCTCCTGCGGCCGCCGTGGCCGCCACCATCGCAGCCGCTGCCATCGCCCGACTGTTCTGCTGCGTGGGCCCCCTGGATCCGCCGGCCACCGATGGGCCTCCCGCTTCTCGCCCGCAGCGCCCCGCTGGCCCGCACCCCAGCAATAGGCCCGCACCTGCAACTTTGTTCTTCCAGGGTCTGCTCATCTGTGGAGGCTGAGGCTGCAGGATTGCTTGGGGTCAGGAGTTCTGGACTGCTGTCGCCTGTGTGTGGATTTAGGCTGCAGCTCCAGCTCGGTTGGCGCTGCTCTTTGGGAACCCGGGGAGCAGCAGTCTGTGGAGGAGTGAAGTCTTCCCAGCTCCCACGGATCTTTCTTATACTATATTATTGTATATTCTTAGACTATATTACAACCTTACTCTGTGCCCACCCATAGCTGAGGTCACATTTTTAGTTGTTTACCCAGCTTCTAGGGGAGGAAATTTGATTGCGCCTCTGTTGCGGAGTTAAAGCGGGCAGAGTGGTAAATTTTGCCCCGGGAATTGGTTTGCGTCTCCAGCCGCAAATTTCACCAGCCGGGCCCTGAGTTTGGAGCGCAGCGTTACAGGAGGCGTTCCACACCTCCTTTAGGGCGCTAGGCCAGTTGAGCCACTGAAAATCCCGAGCTAAGCGGCCAGCCTGGAAGCGCCCTAACAGGGGCTTACGTGGAGAAAACAACCCTGAAAAAAACGACCAAAACATTCCCAATTCATTACTGACACACTCCCAACGTAAATCCCAAATTAACAAAAAAAAACCCATCACACTTACCCAAAGTAGTCATGTCTTCAATCACTTTGGCCGGTACAGCTTGGAATGGCAGCTTTCCCTGGCCTTCCCACTAGGGCACACTGCGGGACGCTATGGAGCGGGCGTGATCCAAATTTCGAGCCGGTGTTGCAACCAGAGGCGTTGCACACTGGCTCGCCTCTCCTGGGCGGTAATGCTCCACCCCCCCCCCGCCCCAAACCCAGGACCGAATATACCGGCAGGGCGCTGGAAACTGGCCGCCCGGGCGCAAGTGCTTTCTGCCGCCATTGCCGCCCTTCTCGGGTGCTAAGAGGGATGGCAGAAGACCGAAAATCCAGCCCAGAATCTTTTCAGCCAATGCCTTTGTGCTACAAGCTTTGTTCATAATACAGTAAGTCCGTAGGCTAAATATCGATCTTCTAATGTCGCATGTGGTGGCTTGGCAACTAGTCTCATATCAGGGTATGGACCTTTTTCCTGACCTGGATGTTTCCATTCTCTGCCCTTGCATTTTAAAACAGCCCGTTGTTCATATATAGTGACATGATTAACATTTCCCTTTCTCCTTCATTTGCTCCAACACTAAAAATGCTAAAAGAAAGGAATGTTAGGATAGCTTGACCATTTAAATCATTTCTTAGTCAAACATGACCCTATGCAAATAAGGTGTCCTCCCTCTGACCCCACAAACTCTGACCAGTTGAAGCGCTCTGTCAGGCTCAATCCAAAATTGCTGGAATTGCAACCCAAGGAATTTTGTCCCCAACTTTATGAGGTTGTTTTATAGCTTAAGTGATACAAAGTTAGAGATAAATATCAACAGGAGGCAGATTATCCATAGATCCATGGTGGTGGGCTTTGATTCCACGCCAACCACAAACTCACAATGAGAAAGTAAACTTTATGCTTTCAATTAACAAGGAATTTAATAGATTAGCCAATAACCAAAGGGTAAAATAAAAAGTAATTGTAAAACACGACTCCAATTGAAAACAAGTGCAGAATGAGAGAAGACAGTAGCTTGAATATTGCTAGAGTGTGCCAGTAGTAGGGAGACACTATTAGATGGTTTTTGAGTGCCCTATACCCCATAATCAGACGCACTCGTGTTGTGATGGAACAGAGACTTGGGCGGAAATCAGTTACGTTCAATCTCTACCCATAATGTGCATCGTGCACATTTTCAGCGTGCGTTACACACAGTACAGAGAGCTCCTGGCAGGAACAGGTGGGTATTTTATTTCAATATGTTAATAAGGGGTACTATGGAGGTGACAGGTTAGCATTCCTGCTCTTTTCCAGCCTTTTTTGCAAGAATGCCATCTTACAGCGGGCATCCAGGTTTGCGAGGCAGCCGATGGAGGTATATCATCATCGTAGGCAGTCCCTCAAAGTCGAGGAAAACTTGCTTCCACTTTAACAATGAGTTCTCAGGTGACTGTACAGCTCAATGTGGGAATTACAGTCTCTGTCACAGGTGGGACAGACAGTGGTTGAAGGAAAGAGTGGATGGGGAACCTGGTTGCTGCATGCACCTTCCGCTGTCTGTGCTTAGTTTCTGCATGCTCTCGGCGACGAGACTTGAAGTGCTCAGCGCCCTCCCAGATGCTCTTCCTCCACTTTGGGCGGTCTTGGGCTAGGGATTCTAAGGTGCCGGTGGGGATGTTGCACTTTGTCAAGGAGGCTTTGAGGATACCCTTGAAACGTTTCCTCTGCCCACCTGGGGCTCGCTTGCCATGTCAGAGCTCTGAGTAGAGCGTTGCTTAGGGAGTCTCGTGTCAGGCATGCGGGCCATGTGGCTCACTCAATGGAGCCGGTCGAGCGTGGTCAGTGCTTCAATGCTGGGGATGTTGGCCTGAGCAAGAACACTGATGTTGGTGCATCTATCCTTCCAGTGAATTTGCAGGATCTTGCAGAGGCAGCGCTGGTGTTACTTCTCCAACGCTTTGAGATGTCGGCTGTATATCGTCCACATCTCTGAGCCATATGGGAGGGCAGGTATCACTACTGCCCTGTAGACCATAAGCTTGGTGCCAGATTTGAGTCCTTGTCTTCAAACAGTCTCTTTCTCAGACAACCGAAGACTGCGCTGGCACACTGGAGGCGGGGTTGGACTTCGTCATCGATGTCTGCCCTTGCTGATAGTAGGCTCCCGAGGTATGGACAATGGTCCACATTGTCCAAGGACGCGCCGTGGATTCTGATGACTGGGGGGTAGTGCTGTGTGGCGGGATCAGGCTGTTTAGTGTAAGGCCCATGCTTTCGTACACCTCAGTGAAGGTGTTGACAATGGCTTGGAATTTAGCCTCTGAGTGTGCGCAGATGCAAGTGTCATCCGCGTATTGTAGTTCGATGACAGAGGTTGGGACATCCTTGGATCTAGCCAGCGGCGGCTAAGGTTGAACAGGTTCCCATTGGCTCTAGAGTTTAGCTCCACTCCAGCGGGGAGCTTGTTGAGAATGAGATGGAGCATTGCAGCGAGGAAGATCGAGAAGAGGGTTGGTGCGATGACTCAGCCCTGCTTGACCCTGGTCCGGATGTGAATTGGGTCTGTGGTGGATCCATTGGTCAGGATCACAGCTTACATGTCATCATGGAGCAGGCGGAACATGGTGACAAACTTTTAGGGGCAGCCGAAACGGAGAAGGACGCTCCATAGTCCCTCAAGGTTGACAGTGTCAAAGGCCTTTGTGAGGTCAAAGAAGGCCATGTACAAGGGTTGATGCTGTTCCCTGCATTTCTCTTGTAGTTGTCACGCGGTGAATCCACATTGTGGCTCTGGGAGGAGCTCTTCAGCCACACGGAGAAGACAATTAAGGAGGATTCTTACAATAACTCTCAATTTAAAAGGACAGATAGAGCCCAGGTTTGAAAAGTTATTTTAATTGTTTTCTGTGTGGTTTCTGTAAAATATTGATTACTGGCTCACTGAGTAGGTGAGAAGATTTAGTGCCATGGGTTGTGCTGTTGCTATATTTGGATTAGGTCTCACACATTGGCCTAGACTTTCCATTTTGTTTGCATCGATACCGCCCACTTAATCCCCATCTTAACGCTGAGATGAGGTATAACGCCCAGATAGCGGCCATTTAGCAACAAAATGGAAACGAACACCCATTTATCGCTCACTTATCGACCAGCATTACTTTCGGCATGTAGTTAACGGCGAGAATTAATAATGCCGCCCACCCACATTTTTTTACCGTAAAGATCAGAATGCGCGAAACTAACGCCCATAATATCGCCAAGTGTTACCTTCGGCACCTCGGCCACATATCACCGAAAATATCGCTCGCCGAAAAAACTGCTGAGAAAAAGTTGTTCTCACCTGAACTAAATCCAGCGGTATGGACGCCATTTTGTAAATCGGAGGTCGGTTCATGTAAAAGGCTGCTTGAAGTTCTGCGGAGTTTTGATGTGCTGTGCAGTTCTTTTAAGGTGATTTGAACATCTGAACAAACATTTATTTTCAGTGTGTTAGTAGATAAACTTATTGTTTGTGAACAATAGGTATAATACTGATTGTGATTGTAATGGGGCCTGTAATTTCTCAGCCTGTCTTGATGACTACGCACATGCTGCAGACTAGAGATGGCAGAAGGTATATTCAAGAGCATTATGTGCCCAATCAAAGAGATGGCAGACTGCTGAGGAGGACGAGAACTTACACCCCACGCACTTACAGGGAGAAGCGGTCTTATCTGAGACCGTGCGAAACAAGGTTATGTGAAATAAAAACCATTTACTGAGAGCATTTGTATAAAATTATAATTATAACTGTAAAAAACACCCCACCCCAACCCTACCTCACCCCACAACAAATTGATGACATTTATGTCATTCATAAAAGTGTTTACATTTCAAATAAAACTTCATAATCAAAGAACACAAATACAAAAAAAACAAAATACCCCCCCTCCCCCCTTCCCCCAAAACCTCCCAACAAAATAGCAACCACAACATAAAAATACTGTGATCAATACAACTCCTGTGGCCATGCACCTCACTTTCCTTTCCCCCCGCTCCTCCTCCCCACCTCTACCCCTTCCCCTTCCCCTCCTGACTCCAAGCCGCCTTGCCGAGGAGCTCCTCAGGCGCTGCTTCATTGGGGGGGATGACGGCAGAACCGCTGGTTGGCTGGATATTGGAGAAGACGTTCCCCAGGTGGGAATGTCCTCTGAGCCAGAAGCAAGATCTTCCTCCTGACTCTCATGTGTCGTTGGCAATGGGTGTGCGGTACCTTGGGGTGCAGAGCCCTCTGCCACCAGTGTTCCTGGCTATCACCTCCAGGGCCTCCGCCATCCGCAGCACATACTCGGTCATGATGGTGGTCATGCTGGCCAGCTGTTGAGATATGCCCCCTCATTGTCTGTAGAATCTTCTCACCTATGTCAACACTCCTCCTGGACAAGTGTACCATGACCCGCTCAGATCTGAAGCTTGTGGAGCAGACCTGCTGCGTCGAACCAACCTCCGCGTGGTCGATGACGTCATGGAGACACCTCGGGTGCAATGTAGCAAGGTGCTTGGGCCCGCTCCCTCCACGGTGGAGGAGTGCATGGCCGCAGGAGCACAAGATGTAATCGGTGTCGGATGCATTATGGAGCTTGGCGATGCACGCTCCTCGAAGTCCGCACTGTCATCCATGGAGGAGGCACCCTGCAGCTCCACGGGCAATAATCGGGGCTCCTCAGCACCAGATGGATGATCATCCGGTGACTCCGGCCCCAGACCATCAGCTTCTGGGCTCGGTGGTCTTGCATGGGGTCGCGCTGCTGGCTGAGCTACAAAACATAAATGAGGTTATTAGAGGAGAAGGGGGTGCTAGGGTCACAAGGTGAGTCCAGCACTTCACACAGCATATGCACGACAAAAGCACTACCGCTATCAAAATCATCACAGACATCACATTTCATGACCATGATCAAATTCTGCATTGCAATGATTCTCATGAGGCCATCATTATTTATATAACACTTTTATCAATCATCTATCATATATTATTGGTCGGATATGAGTGGGTGTGGCATCTCTTGACTTTACATCATGCAATGGTGTATTCTTTACTCATGTGGCATCATATCAGGTTCTGCTGTTGCTTGTGTGACTGACCGGGGGTGGCTCCCCACTAGTGCCAGCACCCGCTCCTCGATGTCGGTGAGTTCGATGATGACGGGTGGCCCGCCACCCGTTCGCCTCTACTCAGCCCTATTCTTTGAAAGTTTCTTCTGTAAAAGATAACACCAGCATGACATGGCATGAGATCATTGCCTGAGATCATTGCTAGGTACTGTCACAGAGACTGATACAATACAAAACCAACAGATTTAATCATGATTATTAAGAAAATTATCATTATTTATCTAAAGATGTACATCGTTAACCCAGGCTTTGAGTAAAACATTCCCGGTATAAGTGCAAGACATCACATCTGATTTTAATCACTCATTATACTTACAATTCAAATTATATAAATATATAAGTACATGTAAATAAATGTAATACTTACTTTGGCAGATCCGACAAGGTCATTCCAGCGTTTGCGGCACTGGTTGCCCTCATGCACTTTGTTCGTCGCCGACGAGACTACCTCGACTATGTCGGCCCATATCCGCAGGTAGACCTTTGGGGTGGGCTTCCCACACCCACCCAGGGTCAATTGACCCCAGCATGACTACACCTCTGGCAGAAGGGAAGCATTTGCCTCATCGGAGAATCTCCGAGCTCATTTTCGTCCTCCCATTAGTTCCTTTCCCACCTCACTGCTTTCGCTAGCATCCTCAGTCTCCACAGCATGCTGTGTCACCTCCTCCATCCCTTCCATTTTAACTATATTTTTTTCCCCCAAAACTCCATGGGAACAATGCTATTTGTGCTCACAAGTCTTTTTGCTGCTGGTAAATCTCCCTCCTACCTCCCACAACAGCCAAACAACCACACAACATACCCACACACACTTTCAGTTCCTCTCTGCTCCCTCTTTCTCTCTCTCCTCTTCTGCGCATGTATTGATGACCCCTGACCTCCTGAAACGTGGGAAACGGCCATTGCCATGGCGTTGATATGGACAGCGACAGTTTACGGCAGAAGATTAAAAAATTTAATGCTAACGCCCATTTCAGATGGCTCGCAGTAATGCCCATTTTATAAAATTGATAGTTTGGGTTTTGAAAATGGATGATAATCCAACGATCTCAAAACCCATATTTATCACCAACACTGGAAATAAAGCCCATTTTTGGGTGATCTGCACAAAAGTGGAAAGTCTAGCCCATTATGATGATCGGTCTCCCTATGGGAATCCTCGATGTTTATATTTCTGCAGGAAGAACAGAAAGAAGAATGGGAGATTCCAGATAGGTGAGATTGCAGCATAGAGGACTGTGCCCATCCAAAGTCATTTTACAAGCCACATATATAGGCAGAGCTGAATCTACCTCCACTCGTCCAAAAATTGTCTACATACACCATGATTTTCCAGGGAGGCTGTGATGGAGTTGGATACCCTACTGCAAGGACATGGGAAGCATGGACCATTGTGGGTCGGGTCACATGTGAACAGCATTGGCGAGCTGCCCACTCCAAACAGGCCGGCGCAATATCAGACAGTTCAGAGATCACCCCCCTGGCAGCAAGGGGCGCTCATGGTCCGCCAGGCCCAAATCAAAATGAATTCCATAAACTACCATTGAGAGCCTCCACTACTTGTCCGATGGGTTCGACAGAGCAGAGCGTGTACAGCGGACATTCTACTTAGTGGGCCCGACGGATCTGGGGGCCAATCTATGTGAGAGGACCTCGAACCAAATGTTTTCATGAGGTTCCTGCCCGAGTCAGACAGGCGCCTCGGCCACCTAGTAAACCAGGGACAGGAAGATGACACCAGGGTGGAAACTGTCGTAAAGCCTAGCGCTTTGATTTGAACTCCCATACTGCCCAATTTCACTAGGTAGAGGGAGCTAAAAGCCCTCCTTTTATGTGCAGAGCCCTTGGATGATGTGAATGTACCAGGAATCAGTTGTAATGTATGGATATGCATGGTCAGCAATAAAAGAGCTGTAAGGTTGTGTGTAGCCTTGGAGATGGCCAGTGTAATCTATGCATGAGAGGATGCTCACAGGTTTGTAGAGCTGGCGCATTGTGAGTGGCTTAGCCAGTCACATGATGTTCACAAGACTCAATAAAACCCCAGTCAGTTGGGTCTAGCTCATCCATGATGAGGTATGCAGTTTTGAGCCTAGTGGATGGACTGGTAATGTATAGTGTGATTGTTAAACCTTTGTTACTAAACCAACTAGTTCTGAATATCAATTTGTTGCTATGAATTCTTAAGCAAAGGACCCATGAAGCAAATAAGTTAAAGCCAGCAGTAGGTCTGTAACAGATTGCTGAGAAGTACATTATGGTATGCATATGTAGGCACCAACTTGGTAAATGGAACCACTGGATAAACTTACCTTGCCAGCTTCCCCAACGTGTGCCATCTTCTACATCTGTCCTAAGACCTTTCAGGCAGAATACACAGCATTGAGCATGGCTACATCCTTCTGCCAGGCCTGCCACCCTCTGGAGATGGTACCCTACAGTGAGTAATAGGAGAACCATCTTCATACCCACCTCATGCAATAGCATCACCACTTAAGTGTCAGCTGTGGCTCAGTGGGTAGCACCATTGCCCCTGAGTCAGAAGGTTGTGGGTTCAAGTCCCACTCCATGAGACTTGAGCACAAAAAAATCTAGATTGACACTCTAGTGCAGTATTGTGGGAATGCTGCACTGTTGGAGGTGCAGTCTTTCAGATGGGACATTAAACTGATACCATATCTGCTCTCTCAGGTGAATGTAAAAGATCCTGCACTATTTTGAAAAAGAGCAGGGGAATTATCCTGGCCAATAATTATCCCTCAATCAGCATCTAAAAAACAGATGATCTGGTCATTATCATATTGCTGTTTGTGGGAGTTTGCTGTGCACAAATTGGCTGTTGCGTTTCCAACATTATAACAGTGACTGCACTTCGAAAAATACTTTGTTGGCTGTAAAGCACTTTGGGATGTCTGGTGATCATGAAAGACACTGTATAAATGCAAGATTCTCTTTCTTTCTATCTTTGATAGCCATCCAGCAGGTTCAAATGTAATCCATTGCTAGCTCATAGACTCTATTTCCTTCTTTTGTCTTTATTGTGCGAGCAACTGGGTTTGTCCAGACACTTTCTTTGTCCCAGAAAGCCTCATGGTTTAAACTTGCATTGAAAATATTTCTTGCCTTTAAATACTGAATCAATGTTTTTCCCTATCTGGGACCTTTAAGTGGCTTTAAGGTTTTCCCATCTTCCAGTAGACTTCTGACATACATTTTCCTGATCCCACCTGACGATCTTCCACCAACAAGAAAAATTCTCTCAGGTAAGTGAGGGATTCACGGAGATGCAACATCTACCGGCCACACAATGCTTGAATACAACTATTACAGGAGCAAATACAGTAACCTGTTTATAATTTGTAGCTGAATCATCTCAACATTAACAGTCCTGTGTTCCTGTTTTGTATCAGAGGTCAGGGTGCATGTATTGAAGATTCTAATGGGGGGCTTTCCTCGGTCTACCAATCATTATTCACACAGCCTGCAAGTATCGAGGGACACTGAATCACCCTCCATGGAAGCAAAATTAGGCGGGTTCCCTTTCACACGAGCACTCCAACACAATCAACTTTCCGATATCCGCTGCACCCATAGCCAATACAATGTACCTGGGTGCAGCCCCAGGAAAATCTCCCCTGAGGATTGTAGGGCAAAAATCGAGACTGAGGGGTCTATTTTGACCAGCCGCCCATTCTGGCAGCAAAGAGGCCCTCATGAGATTTAAGGCCCTGTCCTCATTTAAAACTAGCAGGCGAGCTGAGGGACACTACATAGGTATCCAAGCAGCTCGCCGGAATATGGGGAGACCTTTTTGTCTTCTTCAAATAGTACCGTCGGACCGTTTATAGCCATCATATAGTGCAAATACATTGTAGTGGAGAACTTGTGAGGAATCAGAGTAAATGGACACTTTGTCTAATGAAGTCACGCAAATAGTTTGAACCTCATCATGTCCCACACATCATGTCCCACACATCATGTCCCACACATCATGCGCATACCAGGGTCCTGCAAGTATTTTGCCAATCATTATTCACGCAGCCTGCAGATATCTGCTAGCTTTAATAAGATTCATCGCTCATGCCCATTGGCAGTCAAATGGCCTTGCCAGCGACACCCACAGCCCAGGAACAAATACATAAAAAAAAATATCCATCAACCATAAGACAATCAAAATGGCTCAGAAATCCCGGCATCCCGTGTCCGTACGAAGTTTCTACGGACCCGGGAAGGCATCGGAAAAGCTAGTTTTCAGTGCGCAATGCACATGCGCTGAAAACCGGCTTTTCCGATCGACAGATCCTCCGTATCTCGGGAGCGAGGACATTTGCAAGGGCAAGATTGTGAGATTTACCTATATCTTGCCCAGCAAATGTCCTTAAAACTCTTGCGCCTGATAAAAGCGGGCACATAGTCTATTTTTACAGGTGTAAGCGTTTAAAAACATACAAAAATATAATTAAATTTAATTTTAAACATATTATTTTTAAAAACCCTGCCCACTACGTTATATTTATTTTTAACCATAATTAAAACATTTTTTTTAAATCGGCAAATTTTTTCTTTAAAAAATATTTCTATCAATTTTAGTTTCTGTAATGTATTTATGTGAGGTGTTTTTTTAAATGTTTTATGTAGTGTTTGGGTATTTGTGGGGGGGTTCTCATTCATAATAATAGGCGTTTCGGACTTAGGAAACTGCTATTACTATGAATGAGAAAATACTTTACTGTGATTGGCTATCCAGGCCCACGTGACTCCTGCGGATGTCCCAACGTGAATGCGCTCCATTGCGCAAGAAGAGGAGGCCTCGAGTCCGGGATCTCTGGCGGGCATTCGACCAAAAGATAGATTTGTATCTTTTCTCTTATTTTTGGTCGAACGCCCGCGGGAAGAAGAAACAGGGATTTCTGGGCCATTAACTTTCTTGATAGCTAACTTGTTTGTTCATGCCTAACAGCCAGTGTCATCTTGAGGTAGCTGACAACACTAGAAACAATTGGCAGGGATACAAACTGGAAGTAGAGTAGCAGTTCCCACAGTCAAACTCTGGAGGTTTCAGCAAGTCAGCAGTCAAGAAAATATATGCTTAGAAGTGGGGAAACAGGCTGGGTAAACTGTGTTCGGAACAGATTTATCTGTTCATCTGCCAAGAAAGAGATTTCACAAAGTAAAAATGTCAACAGCTGTGGTTTATTTCTTCATGGACTTATGATTTCCTCTCTCCCTGCCTAATATTCTGCCCTCATCTTGTAAAGACAGCGAGTCATGCTGGGATACAATTCAGTAGTAACCAACAGCGTGTGAGGTGAAGGGATTAGGAGGATATTTCAGCCACACATCCCAGCCAAGTACCCTAATTATCTACAGATACAAATATCCCTGTGAGGGTCATTGGACAGGACCAGGAACCCATGCTGATTTTATCCTCTTCCTCGCCTGGGGACATTGAAACCAATTATATCACCCTGTTGCCTTAACTTAGACCAGCTAACTCAGTGCAGACCAATGGTTGCACATGGGACCTTCCTGCTCCTACTCACTGAGTAATAGTGGAGCTTTGGCCCCGAAAATTCTTTCCATTTCCTCACGTAGTTCCAAATTTCACTGAACTTATTCATAATTGATTGACTTGGAAGCGAGCAGTTCTGTATATTTCTGACCAATAAGCACATTCCTTTTGCAGGAGGTGAAGTAAAAAGCTGAGCTGGAATAAGAAATAAAAGTAAAAGTAATCAGTGTGATGGAAATCGATGGAAGTGGGATCTAAGAATATACAGAATTTTACAGCACAGAAATAGTCCATTTGGCTTAACAGGTCTGTGCCGATGTTTATGCTCCACTTGAGCCTTCTCCCACCGTACTTCATCTCACCCTATCAACATATCCTTCTATTCATTTCTGCCTCATGTACTTATCCAGCTTCCCCTTAAATGAATCAATGCTATTCACCTTAATCACTCTGTGTGGCAGAGTTACACATTCTCACCACTCCATGTTCAAATTATAAAAGCAGAACATTAATATTGATTCTGTGTGCATTTTATGTAAGCGCTTGCATTTTAAGAACATCCAGTTGGTTTTCAGTGCAAGGTTATGAGTTCAAAAAAACACTTGTCAATGTACAACCTACTTGGATATCTGATCAAGAATGTTTTTAAGTTAAAACCAGGTAAACTAAATTAAAAAGTGTCAGCATGCCAAGTGCCAAAGATTAAATATTTATGGAGAAAATACCCTTTTTTGCTGAAAGCAAAATTATTTGGAAAAAGAGACTAACTCTGACTCACTCAGCTCACTACGGAATTTGTGCACGACACTCATTCTGCTCATTTTTATAGCATTTTTTCTTCTGCAACATAGCACTAATATTATAATTGTATATTTTTTGGATAATAAAGATAAGAAATGAAATAAAGGTTACAACCACCAGTAGCACCAGTGAAGCCTGTTGCTATGCAGGTGATGTCATAATGGGCTCAATTTTCCCCAATGCCGCTTTTTGGCATATTTCAAGAGTTACGCCCATTTTTTTTGGCCCCGACTACTCCAAAAAAATAACTTGCAAGTTTCCCTGTTCTAATTTTTGAAATTGGTGTCACGCAGCATGTTCTTTCGCTTCGGGGGGTCGAGCCTAATGGCTGCGCTGAAAAAAGGATGCCCCTCCCTTCAGCCCATGCGCGATAAAATGATGTTTTTTATGTGACTGCTATGGGCGCACGTGCCCAGTATAGCTCCCAGTCTGCATTCGGTCATTAAAGAGCCAGTTGTATGTGAGAACTTTGAGTGCTGTGTGAGAACTTTAATTCTCAGTGAAAAAATTGAAGCTGCATAATGCAATGCGGCTCAAGGACTATACACCGTTGATGGACAGTTGTTGGACAGTTGATGGACAGTTGATACACCATTGATGGATAGGATGAAGTGGAGACACTAGTTACTGTGATTGAGGCCAGATGGCATGAGCTGGACACCAGCAAAGGTCGCATAAAAGTTTCACCAAAAGAAATGAAGAAACACTGGAACCAACTTGCAGAAGATTACAGTGCAATGGTGACCACCCCGTGGTATGGAGGCCAGTGCAAAAAGAAGTGGCAGGACCTTGGTCAAGTTGTTAGTGTAAGTAATATTTTCATTTATTCACTGGAATTGCAATTGTAAATGTGACCATCTGTATGTCCCACCCAGCAGAAAGATACCCTCTCTAAAAAGTTATATTTTCATCTTTGCAGAGGAAGGTGGCAAACAAACAAAAGAGAGAGAACTCGAACAGGAAGAGGCCTGGCAAATCTGCACCCACTGACACATTTGGAAGACAGGGTCACTGCTTTGATGGGTCCTGCCTGGAGAAAAGCAACCACCACTGCACAAGCTGGGCCCACACTCGAGGGAGAGGGTAAGTCCTGCAAATTCCACAGTCTGGCTTTGCTAAATGTTAAGTAATGCACAGGCTAGCCATGCTTCAGTTTGTGGGGATGTCTCCATCAGCTACGCTTCGGTTGATGCAATGTGCTATCATTCGTCGTGGTCCTTCAAATCAGCCTGCTGCCTGCGCTGTGTGAGCCTACTCATACCACCCACCCTGCCCCCTCCTCTGCTGCGAGCCATTTGTCTGTTCTGTTATATTTTGCAGAACTTGAGGCCAACCCTGATGAGGTGAAGCCGATGCAGAAAAAGATTCAGACGCGGATGAGCCTGAAGAGGAGAACATCTTCCAATGGTACCTTCCAGACCAAGAGCATGGGGGTGAGGGGAAAGGGGAGGTGGAGGGACAGGGGGAGGGGGAGGGGCAGGGGGAGGGGGAGTATGAAGCCTCCCACTGTTGTATTCACTCTGGAGGAGGTGCAAGTGCCGTCCATTGAGATGCCAGTCCCTTTCCTGAGTGGTACGAGTGTTGGGACATTCCATGGTTTCGCACAGTCCGAGGCTGCGGGTCCCAGTGGGATGCAGTGAGCCACACCCATGGTGAGGAGGGGAAGGAGAGCTTGACAGCACTCTCCTGAGGTGAAGGATGTAACAAATGTGGTTCAGATAATGGCAATGAGTGCAGAGAGCATTGACCTTACGCAGTCACTCCGAGGCACCATCAGTGGGGTGGGTAATGAGGTATTGGGACTGTTGGGAGAAGTAACAACAAACTCACGAGAAATGGGAACACTGTCTGGGCACATGAGGGAGGGAATGTCGCAGACAGCTGATACACTGTCAGTGAACATGAGGGAGGGAATGTCACAGGTAGCTGCTGCAATAAGGGAACACGCCTAGACCCCGCGGCCGATGACGGAATCAACTGCCACTCCCACTCCAATCCTCAGACCAGCCTCTGAAGAGGCCCAAGCCAGGCCCTCCACATTACCGCCTGCCCATGCCCCCCTATCAAGAAGTGCACATTACCCGAGATGCTCGAAAGAATAAGCTTGGTACTAACCCGAGAAATGCTGCGCCACCACCTGTGGGCAGGGGTGGAGTCACCAAGACCAAGCGCAGCAGGCGGTCTTAGAATAAGATGGAGGAGAGATGGGTGTAGCCTTGCTTTGCTGCAGTTGTTGCTCTGGTATTATTGTTGTTACTGCTGTAACTGTTCTCAAGTTAAAAGTTTTTTGTAAGTGATGTAAATTTACAAGTTTAAAAGTTTGTAAGTGATCTTAACTGAAAACTTTAAAGTTTGATACAAGAATATTTTTATTAAAGTTAAGTACAAACAAGTGTTCAACCTTTGAATAAAATATATTTTAATTTCTAACTGAATCATTTCCATTATTTGTTCCATTATTAACACAACTTTTTGAACTAAAGAAGAATCCTTTCCATTATTTGTTCCATTAACACAATACAACATTAGAGAACTGGTCCAAACAGTAAACATGGTCCATTTGGAATAATTGTCGCTGAGCCTTCAGGTAGCAAGGCGTTCACGGATGAGCTGCTGCTGCAAGGCTCGAGCAATCGTTAAAGGGGCACGAAGGCCCGCCCTCCTCCGCCTTGGTGCTCCGGGTTCAGGTAGTTGCATGGCTTGCTCCTCCTCCTCGTCATCTGCATGTTCCTCCTCATCATTAGCCACTCTCACCTCAGGTGGGTCTTCTACTACCAGCTGCTTCTGCCTCATAATGGCTAAGTTATGCAGCATGCAGCACACAACAGTGAACTGACCGACAACCTCAGGGGACTATTGCAAGTAACCTCTGGAATGGTCCAGGCATCAGAAACGCTGTTTCAAGATGCCAATGGTCTTCTCTATTATGCTGTGCGTCGCAATGTGCGACATGTTGTATTCCCAGTCAGCTTCCGTCTGGGTTACACGTAGGGGCTTCATGAGCCAGGTGGCGAGGCTGTACCCTTTATCTCCCAGTAGTGTAGGGGGTTTTTGCTCTGCCCAATTACAGGGGTCTTTGGTGGCTGTTGGTGTATTGGGCATCTCTGTCTCTTCCAGTGGACGGTCCAGCAGCTTATGGCTCGCTGACCACTAAACTGGCGGTTTCGAAGCGCCCTCGCACCCCTATCTGGTTCTAAGCTCAGAATTTTGGTGGATTATGAGCTTCCACAAGAGAAAACAAAACACTCAGAGACAAGTGGTACTTGGAACAAAAAAAAACGGGTAAGTCCAATTTATTAACCACGGTAAGTTTCCAACAAGGTCAAACTTCATCAAAACACATATCTGACACACACTTATAAACTATGAAAATCTATGGGTAGAAACGGACACAACGAAAACCTTACACAATTTTATCTTTACAAGACTGTTGCAACACCACCCCCACGCCCCTTTTTACCTGACTGACCTAGGCTGACAGTTGGGAAAAGAAAACCCCAGGATAATACTTACGATCCCTTTTGACAGTTATCTTTTTAGCCTTAGGATGGTTGGTTTACGGGGTAGCTGGAGTGAATGTTGCCTCTCCCAGTTACTTCGGTCTCCGGTTCTTCAGCTGTTTGGCCTCGGAGCATTGTTCGGTGTGCGGCTCAGCTGCTTGAGACGATGTTGGGCCTTTCAGTAGTTGGGTTGTATATTCTGCACACAAGTCGAGTCCAGGGCCCGTACGATGGTATATTGCTTCCTCTGTTGTTTGTCTGTGGTTCTGTAGGTCCTACTCCTCCAGCTGCTTTTTCTACTATATTCAAACTGGGCCGGGTAGTCCCCATTGGTTGAGGATTTCCCCGCTTCAGGCCCGACTTGACCCCTGATTGGCCTGCCAGAATGCACTATTCCCCCATTGGCCAGTGCCTCTGTCTCGCTTTTGAGGCAGACTCCACAATGTAATCAGAAGATGTCACAGGTAGGTGTGAGGACCCGGGTATTGTTTCAGTGCACATTGGTGCCTCAACGTCTGTTGGTCCATTGTAACGTCCTGGGAGTCAATTACCACAGTGATCTCCGGGCTATTGACCATTGTCCATATTAATTAGGTAGATAATGGTCCACATTCATAATTTGATTATGGGTGAGTCATATTTTCAAACTGGGTCGGGTAGTCCCCATTGGTTGAGGATTTCCCCGCTTCAGGCCCGACTCGACCCCTGATTGGCCTGCCAGAATGCACTTTTCCCCCATTGGCCAGTGCCTCTGTCTCGCTTGTGAGCCAGACTCCACAATGTCTGTATCTGCCTACACATTTCCCAGCCTGCCTGGTTTGAGGGTTTGACTTGGCCAAAAATGTCCATTTAAAATACATAGAGTTAAAACAACAGTGCACTACTTGGCCAAAAATTTTCATTTTTAAATGTATAGGACAATCCCTTTTAGTTTTCTTGTCCTTAGGGTATTCCAATAAAATGCGGCCGTGGATTTTCGAACCTTACACTCCCCCATCTTGACACACCCGGATATAGACGGAATGTGTCAAAAGGTTTGCAAGAAAATCCTAGAGCTCCCCAAGTGTCAGCCATCCCCATAATTACTCTAAACTATAGACCCGCATAAACCACTGTGCACAAACAATATTTCTATCCATAATTGGTGCACTACCCATGCTCCTTTACAGGTAAACTACAAACAAAGTACCATTTTTACTTTTAGTTACATAGAGTTAAGTACATAATTATGGCACATCATGTCGCGTGTTCCTTGCATTCCTTGAAAGATTATTCCACCATCACAGCATATAGAACAGATGTATTTACACTGTGCAAATGTCTATCTGTGATAAGTAAGTCCTTATTGTGTTCTGTCATGGATAGTTTTAACAGCTTACGTCGTCGACAGTGCCAGTCAGTTTCCAGGTACGAGTTTTCGTGGTGTTACGGCAAACCAGAATGTTCCCTTTTGTTTAAACCACCTGGAAACAAAAATGGCATTCTTGTGTGTTAGACTGGGCTATCTTTCTGTTGTTTCTGGAATATTTTAAGATAACCCTGTGCTATTCGGGTTCTTTTGGATCTGCAGGCATTGATGATGAGACATAGGACAATGACCAATTGTACAATCACCAGTGTGTGGGAGGCCATGCGAAGCCAAACCAGGATATCTACTCTCGTACCCCATTCCCACCATGCTGGTGACTGTATGTCCGCGATTTCGAGGGCTATGTCTTTGGTCTTTTGCTGTAGGGTGTAATAATGTTTTTGGCTGAGATCCATTGCCTTCAACAGGGCGGTGAGTTTCTCAGGTAGTAAGGGTATGGGGTACCCAAAATGGGCAACATAGTTCTGCAGATCACTCGCATTATACTGTACCGTGAGGTGGACCGTGGAGGGTTCCGGGATTGGGATGATCCTTTCCAGGGCCACTTGAACTTCTGCCCTAGGTTTAAAGCAAAAACTGCTGTCCAGAATATCACACCACTTACTCGGGCCATGTCTATACCGGTGGGCAGTCGTGGCGACACAATACGTCCCACCACCTACATATGCTATCTGTGGAGGTACATGGCCAGGTGTACCTCACCTCCATCGTGCAATTTATAGGTTCTGCCCCAGCAGTGCTAAACCCGCACTGTGGCCTCCCGAAGGCGTTCAAGTGCTGGCCTGTGTTCCTCGGCTACGGCAGCCAGATAGGTCTGTACCCCTCATTGCGCGCTCCCACACAATGACCCGCTGCGAAGCAGACGTGTACCTCCCCATGAATTACTCCAATATTCTCTATATGGTACAGGGGTGGCTTGGCGGATGGCCTCATCACTGGCATTCGCACAACTACACCCATAATAGTGTGGTTGGATTTCACGCCGTCAACAGGGACAGGATAGGCTTCCGACGCCATGCGGAGTTGGCAGGGACTGAGGGTGCTGCTGTATGGGTGTAGTGCCTCCAGGTGCTGGTTGCTGATCCAGGAGGGGACCCAACCTTGCCTAAGGTCTTCCAAATTGCTCCGTCCCTCTCCCAGAAACCAGGCCCCATAGAGTACACACACCTCATTCTGTGCAGCCTGATCCGAGGCCAGCCGGTCCTCCTTGATCAAGGTGTATATTGTCCGGGCGTGAGCCTCTAGCTGGGCAATAATTTCTTTCAGATGCACCGTCATAGCTACCCCCTCGTGAAGTGTGGAACCCAACACATTATTCTCTTTCCCTAGGATGCTGCGCAGCTGTGATTTTAACCCATTGCTGTGTAGGGCCAGCTGCACATCATCCAGGCTGTTCATGACGGATGCCCCAGTGTTAAATCCGGTGAAAACTTCATTCATGACCCCCCTGCATTGTCGGCCCCGCTCGGATGTATCTTCTTGTCTATACAGGTCCGCCACATTGACATCCCCAAAGTCCAGCTCGTAAAAGCTCCTGAACATTTCCTTCAGTCGAGCTTGGTACAACAACTCGGTTTCTCTGGGGCAGAAAGCAGGTAGGTGAACTTCTGTCAGGTTTAGAATTACTAAAGCAACAGCATAATGTACTCCCTGGTATACTAACTTATCTGTCGATACTAACACTAACCCATTCCCAGGTCCCCTAGTGATGGACGGACATTCATAACTGTCAATGGGCTTGGGCAGGGGTTTCTTCACCTGAGCCAGCAGCTCGGTGGCGTTGACCAGTACCGGAAAACGAGGGAGCACACAGTCTTCCCTGCTGCGATCCCATTCCATCCCCTTCCCCGAATCCTTCCACCATCGGGCAAAAGCAATGGACAAACCCGCTGGGCACACCTGGGCCGACCCCCATAGGCATGTATAGATCCCCTGATCATAGGCCTACCATTTCTCCCAACACACAGTGACCCCCCCCCGGTGACCCCGTGATCGTTCAGTAGGTGTCATTGCTCAGACGTTTCCAGTCTGAGCTTCTGTCCTCGATGTCCGCGCTCAGTTTCCTGAGCCACCACCAGCGTCCCAAAGGTATGTCCCCAACACACGTTAAACACACTCTCCTTCCCTCTGTCACCCTAACCCGGGACATGGCCATCTCGATTTCGGGGCAAGGGATGGAGGCCTCCCCATAGGTAAAACTCTCGTGGCTCGAATACCGGGTGGAATTCGAACCCAACCACCCCGGCCATCTCCCTTTGTGGAAGTAGGTGGCCTGGCCTTCTGCCTCCATGATCCCTTCTCCCGTGGTCACGATTGGCGCCCTGCCCCCGGAGCACCCGTATGTCAAAGACATCTCGATGTCGAGTTTCTGTCCGGTGCAGGTCCCCAGGTAGGTAAATGACATCGCGATAGTCCGGAGCATCTTCTGGAACACAAGATTGAACACAGTCTTGCCTGAGATTTCTTCAGGCTCGACTGGAGTAACATCACAAAATAAAAACACCATCACCTCACTTTAAAATCTCCCTAAACTATATACAGAACACTGGGCTATATACAATGCCACCCGTCTCCGGGTGGCCAGGTCAGTCTCTGATACTGATTTGGCTTTGTCGGCCATCTTGCTGACCTTGCTCCAGGAGCCGGATTTCTCCCTTTTGTAGGGCTTGCAGGAGGACTTCTTTGAAATGTCCTGCTTCCATTTCTGTGAGCCCTTCGGTGTCTGGGATCTTTCCCGGGTCTTTCGGTGGTGTCCCTTTTACCGCACAGAGTCTGCCACTCTTGTGCTTCTTTTCTCGTTTTGACTCTGGGATGGGCGGGAAGGTATACGGGGTCCAAGGCATCCTAGGCTGCCCCACTCTGGAACTACGCCTAACCAGGGGCGCGGAGTCCCATGTTACGGGCTGCACCCCCTGGTCCTCCACTGGTCTATCCCTTCCTCTATCTGCCCTGTCGTTATACTGCACAGGACTCCCTTCTCCTGTGCTAAGTCCCTTTCCTGCCTATCAGGCTGTGCCACTTCACTCTGCTGTGTGATGGTCTTACTGTGGCAGTGGACTATTCCGGGTTGTGGGGCTTCGGGGCCGGGGTTGACCTCTGTTACAGCCTCCACATCCACTGGAATGTCCTCTGCCTCCCGTGAGGTTTCTTTACCTGTGGGAGCCTTCCTTTTCCCTGCCCGAGTAGGGTCGAACCACTTGCATTGGTTTATGTGGTACCACTTTACCCGGCGGGGTAATTGGATCGCATAAACCATAGGGCTTACCTTGTCCACTATACTGTAGGGCCCCATGTACAGTGGCTCGAACACCCCCACCCTGGCAAAGCTGCGTACCACGACCTGGTCGCCTATTTCCCAGTCGTGGTGGCTACAGGGTTCCAGCAGCAGCTTGTTACTAAAGTGCTGCTTTTCCATGTTGGTGGCTGCCTGCCAGTGAATCTGCTGCAGCCAATCCAGCAGATTCCTAGCAAAGCGGTCTCGGTTAGCTTCCTGAAGCTGTCCTTCGGTGAGACCCGGCATCAATGTGTGTACTGGGGTCCTCATGGGTCTCCCAGTCATCAGCTCGTGGGGTGAATACCCTGTCATTTTCGACTGACTGGCCCGGATCCCCATAAAGGACCAGTGGCAAGACCGCTACCCATCTGTTGGGTGAATTCCCTGTCTCCTTGCGGAGCCTTTCCTTGATGGTGCGGTTGAGATGCTCTACAGGGTCTGAGGACTGGGGGGGTTGTACGCTACATGTCACCGTGCTTTAATCCCCAGTACCTTAAAGGTGGTCTGCATCACCTGGCCGGTGAAGTGGCTTCCCTGGTCAGACTCCACAAACTGCGGCAGACCCCACCTTGAGAACACTTCCCTGACCAGGATCTTGGCCGTCCCCAATGCAGTAGCTGTTCGGCAAGGGAAGGCTTCCACCCATTTGGAGAATACATCCACCAGCACTAGACAGTACTTGTACCCCCCCCGGGCGGTTGGCAGGGGCCCTATGTAGTCGATTTGGATCAACTGTCATGGTCCCTCTACCGCCTGATGTGTCCCATGGATGTCTTTCTTTTCTTGGGGTCTGGGTTGTTGGCTGCACACACCAGACAGGCTGCGCAGAAATCACGGACGTCATTCCGGAGCTCTGGCCACCATGCTGTCTGTTCCACCTTCTGCCAGGTGGACTCTGGCCTGGGGTGTCCTGCACCTGGACCCTCCTGGGCCTGTTGTAGGAACTCCTGCTGGTGTTGTGCTGGAACCACCCACTTATCCCCTTTGAACTGCATCCCTTCCTTGACAGCTATATCAGCGGCACTGTATAGGCTCTCTTCCTTTCCTCCACTTAGGATGGTTGCTATGGCAGCCTTGAGGACGGGATCCTGCGCCTGAACCGTTCTCAGGTCCGGGGCCACTGCTACCCTTGCACTCCCTTGTTTCCCTGGCTTGCCTCTAGCTGTTATCACCCTGCCTTTCTCATACGGGTCCCAGAAGTGACCTGTCTTGGCTCCTTCTCTGGCCAGGAGGTCCGCCCGCTGGTTACCCTCTGCCCTGGGCTCTGTCTTAGAATGTGCCTTAACCTTGTGGATGTCGTCGTCCCTATTGTTCCCCAGGGCTGCCACTATCCTTACTAGCAGGGGCTTGGTTACCAGGGGCTCCCCATCTGCGGATGTGTACCCCCTGCGTGACCAAATAGCCAAATACTCTGTACACGAGTTGCAAGTAAACATACTGTCCGAACAAATCGTGTACGGGGTGGGGAATTCCCCAGGGTGTGTCACCACGTACATCACCGCCGACAGTTCAGCCTGCTGGGCGCTCAGGGTGCTGGGGAGTTTAAGCGCCAAGGCTATGTCTGCCTTGGGGTCCCAAACTCCGCAACCCGTGAGTCTTGTACCCGCAGACACTGAACTGGATCCATCGACGTAGATCTCACGGCCTGTGGGATGTACCCCTGCCTGAAATCCAAAGTCAGTGTCCCAAACCCCTTCTACTGAGCATCTGTGTGGCTCCCCTGCATATATGAGGTTATCTGCGAGCCTGGGCTCACAGAGGCCCCTGACCCTGATGGCCATTTGGAAGAGGAGGAGGGTCCAGCGAGTGATCCTGGTACTGCTGACTGTTCCATCCTTTATTCTCCCATCTAACAACATCTGGGTCGGGTAAGGGTAAGGAGTATAATAGGGGATACTCCTGTGAAAACCTGTGCTCTTTTCACAGCCCAGTGAGTGGCTAACAGATGCCTTTCACAGTTGGAGTACCCCTTTTCCATCTCTGCAAGGACTCTAGAGGAGTACACCACCGGTCTCAGCTGTCCGTGCCTTTCCTGTAAAAGCACCGCACTCAGACTGTCCCCGCTGGCTGCTACTTCTAAATAGAAATCCTTTCCCCCATCAATAGCCCCCAGTGCAAGTGCCTTCTGCAGGTTCTGTTTCAACTGAAGAAATGCAGCTTGGCAGCCTTGGTCCCACTCCCACTCGACCCCTTTGTGTAGGAGCCTGAGTAGAGGGGCTGCAGTTGCTGCATAATATTCTGTGAAATCTCTGCAGTCGCCTGTGACCCCTAAAAAAGATCTGACTCCGAATACGGTGGTCAGTACCGGGAGCTCCTACACGGCTTGCCTTCGTGCCTCATCTATACCTCGTTCCCCTGCTCTGAGTGTTAGACCCAGGAATTTTACTTCCTTTAACCCTATCTGGGCCTTCTTGGGGTTGACCTTAAAACCCCCCTCCTTAAGCACAGCCAACAGTTCTGCCAGCAGGGGACCATGCTCTTTACTGTTGTCAGTGAAAAGGAGCAAGTCACCCACATACTGCACCAACTGTTGCGGCTGGCTGAAGCTCTTCAAACAGTTCGCCATGCACTGGTGGAAGATGCTTGGACTGTTGTGAAATCCCTGAGGGAGACAGCTCCAAATATATTGCTGTTCCTTAAAGGTGAAAGCAAACTTGTACTGGTCCTCTCTCCTCACAGGGATAGACCAGAAGCCATTTGAAATGTCTAGGACTGTGAAGGTGGTTGCAGACGCAGGGATTTCCCTGATCAGGTCTGCCACTGTAGGAGCACAAGCTGGGATGTTTTTATTGAGCACCCGGTAGTCCACGGTGGCTCTCCACGAGTTGTCCGGTTTTCTGACCGGCCACAGGGGAGAGTTCACGTGCGTGGCTATGGGTCTCAACACACCCTGCTCCACCAGTGAGCTCAGTGCCACTTCCAAGTCGGCTTCTGCCTCTCTCGGGAAGTTATATTGCCTCTGAGGTTGGGACATGGGATCCCCATCTATCCTGACCTCTACTCCGGTGACTCTCCTACAGTCATATTTGTGGGTGGCAAATGCTGCGAGACTGGCTCGCACATAGGCCCTGTACTCTGCCGGGGTGTTCCTGACCAGAAGCTCTAAGTCATAACCCCCTTTTGGCTTCACAGTACACAGAGCCCCTTTGTCTTGTATTCTTTCTATAAGCATGACCTCGTTGTTTATACCTGGGTCCACTGTTCCCCATAAGCAGTGATTTCGCAGATCCACCAGGATCTGGTGGGCTATAATGAAGTCTGCCCTCAATATACCTTTGTTAGCCTGCTCCCACCTTATCAGGACGCACTTCCATTTGGTGGTCAGTGCTCCCAACTTAAGGGTCAGTGGGATCAAAAAATACCCTGTTCTTTCATTCCCCGTGAAGCCGACCAGCTCGTAGGGCACACTGCTGGACTGGGGCGAGGAGGCCAGGTTTTCTGTGTGGACAAGGGTGTTTGAAGCCCCCGTGTCCAACAAGTAAGTTCCCTGGTTCCTCTCCACCTCCATTTTTACCCACGGTCTTCCCCACGAGTCATAGTGCAGCGGACACAGGTAGGCAGGCTTGGTGGGTGCTAGTCATAGTTCCTGCCATATGGGAGCTGTGGGGATCTCTCTACCCACCGCTACATTGATACGGCCGGGACCTGTCAGCAGCTGCCTGAGGGTTTCTACAGCAGTTTCAAACATTGTTGGGGCACCTGCTTTCTCATTACCCGATTTCACCTTCGTGGGTGTTTTTACTTCGTTCATGCGGTAGGCATTGGCCCTGCAGTTGCTGCAGTAGTGGCCAGGCTTACTGCACCCGTAACACATCCCCCTTCTATTGGGAGAATGTCCACCCTCCTAATGCCACTCTCTCTTGGGGGTTTAGTTGGGTTGCACTGCATGAACCCGGCCTTTTACTGTTTTCTCTGGCTTCCCCTCTTCCTCCCCATCCCGCCGCCGTGTGGCAGCCAGTCTGCCTATCACGATGGCTTTGGTGAGATTGAGGTCTCCCGGGATGAACCAGAGATCTGCCCTTTCCTTGACACTGAGCAGGCTGTTCACAATTATGGTGCGAAACCATGCTTCCCTTTGCTTCGCTGTAAGATTGTTTCTGACAAGCGGGCCCCCACATGCTGTGCTGTAGACCAGCCATAACCTTTCCACATACATCTGTGGGGCTTCCCCTACTAACTGGCGTGTTTTCGCTATCCTTTTAAAGGGACTCCTTTCGTTCCACCCCATGGCCTCTAGGATACCCCTCTGTAGTGCGAGGGTGCTTTGTCCCGCGCGACAATCTGGGGGAAGATCCTGGTAGATCTTCCTGTCAATGGAAAAAAGGAGCACTTTAACTGCTTCCGCGTTATCGCATGTGTTCATGTCCACTGCCTGCGCTATCTCCAGGAAGTGAGCATATGGATCTCCCACTCTAGTGAGCTTTGGGATATGTGACACCATGGCCTTTAATGCAGCAACTGCATGCGGAATGATAAACTCGCTGTCCAGCAGTCCTTGGGGTTGTGCACCTTGTGGGGGACCGTACTTCCTCTGCACAGCCGGGCACATCGGTCCCGCAGCAGACACCACCACTGGCTCCCCCCTTTCCTCAGCCTCAACTGCCTCTGAATTTAAATCTGCAGACTCGACCCTTTCTGCGTGTGTCCCATACACCTTTGGCTGGACCGGCTCTACCTGGCTGATCCCATGCCCTGTGGGTTTCTTGGGCTGCACCCTCTGATCCTCCGTAAGGCCTGCCGGACACACTACCGGCGCCTCAGGAGGCGGTCGACTGTCCTCTGCCACCGGATCCTCTTCCACTCCCCAATACCCCGACTCGTTGGTTGCCTCCCTGGGCCCCAACAGACAGACTGCCCCCTTTACCTGGGACAGAGCCTGGAGGAGGGATTGGATCCGCTTATGGCAGGGTGCATGATCTGCTTTCTTATGGCTTATTTCGGTGTTAACTTTATAGGCTGTGCGCAAATCCCTTAATTGGACCTGAAGTTCTTGGACCTGCTGGGCATAAGCTGTGCTCTGCTTCCTGTACTTCTGTTCCGTAGCCCGTGACACCGTAACCTGACTCTGCAGGTACTCCTGATGGTTGCGGAACGTTTCCTCTAACTGTGCCCTTCTATTCCTTTCCCCTATTAGCTCTTCTGTGGCCTTAGTACCCGCGGCCCCCCTGGCCGCTGAGGTTATAACGGCATCTTTTAATTCTTCTTGTAATTTTTCTACCTGGAGGTCTAACTCCCGAACCTGCCTAATGAAACATATCAGCCAAATTGCCTTTTCTACTCTTTTGTTATGTGTAGGCCCTTCTGTCCACTGGCTGCCGCGTCCGCTGGACCCATGTTTTGGCAAAATTGACCTTGGAGAAAACATAGTCCGCGATTCTCTTCTCCATTTTAGATTTTTCCAGTGCCACCTTCTCTGAGGTTGCAAGCTCATTCTCCCATTGAGCTCCTACCTGGCTTGCCATGAGTGTAGGGGGTTTTTGCTCTGCCCAATTACGGGGGTCTTTGGTGGCTGTTGGTGTATTGGGCCTCTCTGTCCCTTTTAGGGGACGGTCCAGCAGCTTATGGCTCGCTGACCGCTAAACAGAGACAAGTGGTACTTGGAACAAAAAAAAAACGGGTAAGTCCAATTTATTAACCACGGTAAATTTCCAACAAGGTCACACTTCATCAAAACACATATCTGACACACACTTATAAACTATGAAAATCTATGGGAAGAAACGGACACAGCGAAAACCTTACACAATTTTATCTTTACAAGACTGTTCCAACACCACCCACATGCCCCTTTTTACCTGACTGACCTAGGCTGACAGTTGGGAAAAGAAAACCCCAGTATAATACTTACGATCCCTTTTGACAGTTATCTTTTTAGCCTTAGGATGGTTGGTTTACGGGGTAGCTGGAGTGAATGTTGCCTCTCCCAGTTACTTCGGTCTCCGGTTCTTCAGCTGTTTGGCCTCAGAGCATTGTTTGGTGTGCGGCTCGGCTGCTTGAGACGATGTTGGGCCTTTCAGTAGTTGGGTTGTATATTCTGCACACAAGTCGAGTCCAGGGCCCGTACGATGGTATATTGCTTCCTCTGTTGTTTGTCTGTGGTTCTGTAGGTCCTACTCCTCCAGCTGCTTTTTCAACTATATTCAAACTGGGCTGGGTAGTCCCCATTGGTTGAGAATTTCCCCACTTCAGGCCCGACTTGACCCCTGATTGGCCTGCCAGAATGCACTTTTCCCCCATTGGCCAGTGCCTCTGTCTCGCTTTTGAGGCAGACTCCACAATGTAATCAGAAGATGTCACAGGTAGGTGTGAGGACCCGGGTATTGTTTCAGTGCACATTGGTGCCTCAACGTCTGTTGGTCCATTGTAACGTCCTGGGAGTCAATTACCACAGTGATCTCCGGGCTATTGACCATTGTCCATATTAATTAGGTAGATAATGGTCCACATTCATAATTTGATTATGGGTGAGTCATATTTTCAAACTGGGCCGGGTAGCCACATTGGTTGAGGATTTCCCCGCTTCAGGCCTGACTTGACCCCTGATTGACCTGCCAGAATGCACTTTTCCCCCATTGGCAAGTGCCTCTGTCTCGCTTGTGAGCCAGACTCCACAATGTCTGTATCCGCCCACACGTTTCCCAGCCTGCCTGGTTTGCGGGTTTGACTTGGCCAAAAATGTTCATTTAAAATACATAGAGTTAAAACAACAGTGCACTACTTGGCCAAAAATGTTCATTTTAAAATGTATCGGACGATCCCTTTTAGTTTTCTTGTCCTTAGGGTTTTCCAATAAAATGCGGTCGTGGATTTTCGAACCTTATAGTAGTCAGCTCTGCCGTTCTGGCTGCTGCTGAAACATGGCAGATATAGTGTTCTCGTGTAGGATGAACGCATCATGGGTGCTCCCAGGGTATCTCGCATCAACTGCCATGATGCGATGCATGTTGTCACAGACGAGCTGCACATTCACGGAGTGGAAGCCATTTCTGTTCCTGTATATCTCAGAATTCTCCAAAGGTGCTCGCAAGGCGATGTGGGTGCAATCAATGCAGCGCTGTGCCTTTGGGAAGCCAGCAATCCTGGAGAAGCCCACAGCCCTGTCATGCATTGCCTGGGCGGTTATGTAGTCATTCCTCCGGGCATATACTGCAGCAGTCACCTGCCGAATGCAGATATGTGTTGCATGTTGAGAAATGGCGCACACATCCTGGAATGATCCAGATGCATATAATGAAAGTGCAGCTGTAACTTTACTTTAACTGACAAAGCAGTCCTCCTGGTGCTTCTAGGTTGCAGGTCCACTTTTATTAACTCACAGATCTCGATTACAACTTCTTTGTGGAAACGCAGCCTTCTCACACAGTCTGCATCACTCAGGTGCAGGTATGAACACCTGTCTTGATATACCCGATGTGGGTATGGCCTCCTGCCCATCCTATGGGCTCTGAGGTTCCTCAGGTGATGCTGCCTAATCAATCTTCTCCTCTGCAGAATGTAGAAGGCTTGCATGAGGTATGGTATTGTCAATATTGCCCCCATAATTTAATTGTAGCTGTGCAAGAAGTTCAAAACAGCAGGAGAAATGACAGCACTCAAACCTTCTTTCCTCTCTCTCCCCCACAAGGTCAATTTCCTAGTATGGACCACACCCTGGTCTGCGCATGTGCAATAGGCTTGCTTAGAACAGGAAGCTAGGCATTCAATGAAGACATTTGGGACAACGAAGTCTAATGCAATTCTTTAATTTTTGATTTTTTTAAAAAAGTACCACCCCACCACCGACCGAACATCTCCGCACGGGGCTCAAGGGTCGGCCGGCAGAATCGCTCCCTCGCCCGGACACAAGGACTCGACTTCCACCATCTTCCCCCTTCCCCCCTCCCCCGCCTTCTTTTGAAGCTGCTGTATAGCCGAAGGGTTCTCATCCCTTCAGTTCAGCTTCCACCCCACCACAACCCCCTGGGCTTTATTTGAAGCTGAGCCCCGAGCCTTTGTTTCTGGGCGAGGGAACGATTCTGCCGGCTGACGCTCTGATCCTTGAGCCCGGTGAGGAGATGTTCGGCGGTGGTGTGGTACTTCGAAAAAAATCTAAAATTAAAGAATTGCATTAGACTTCCATTTTTTCCCTTTTGACTTTGAAAAAATTAAGCTTCATGATGCATATTCTTTGCCTTCTTGACTCGCTCCAAAACTGCACCTAAAAACAATGGCGTCTTTCTGTGCTGATATTTTAATGTGTGCTGGTTTTTCTTAAGTGCCCAGAAGGTTTTTTGGGAGTGGTCACATACGCCGTCCTAGGAAAAATTGGCCAAATTTGCTTAACTGTGGAAAAACTGGCACAGACATCAGATTACGCCCCTAAGACGCAAAAAAATACTAACCTAAAAAAATCATGCCTAACTGAGTTAAGCTGGTGCAGAAACTTTGGGGAAGCTTTTAATTTACGCCAAAAAAAGCAGTGCACGGCAAAAAAACGGCACAGATAACTGGGGAAAAATATGGTGTTTGGCTAAATTGATAGCGTTGTAAGAAATTATCATTCCTGTTTCTGTTGTTCTGAGTGCTCCCTCATGTACCTCACTGAGCCTGTTATATGTTCACACTACTGTAACCAAATGGTGAAGAGTATGTGCATTTCATTTTCCTGTACTCAACATTTTCTAGAAACGACAGCATGAAGTTAGCCAAGAATTCAGTATTGAATGGATCATTGGCAGTCAACGACACTGGCCAAAATATAGACTTTTATAAATCACGAAACAGCACATTTCTGGTTTTAATCACTTTGCTGCATTTTTACAATGGCCCCGAAATCCCGGTCGAGGTCTTCCCGCGGGCAAACGACTGAAAAAAGGAAAAAAAATGCACACTTACCTGTTCCTGCTGCGCCCATCAGCGATCCCGGTCCTGAGGCCTCCACTCACTGCGCATCGCAGCGCGTACTCATCGGGACGTCCGTAAGCTGGAGCTGGAGTCACATGGCTCTGGGCAGCCAATCAAAGTACAGTGTTTTCTCATTCATAATAATAGGAACTCTGTAAGTAGGAGTTCCCATTATTATGAATGAGAAACCCCCCCCAACACCCAAAACACTAATAAAAAATAGAAAATATACACTACATATTTAAGAATAATTTAAATTAAAGTTATTAATGTCTTATAAAAATATATATATTTATCCGATTTTTAAAAAAGTTTTTTTAATTATGGTTTTAAATAAACTTTCCATAATGGGCAGGGTTTTTAACAATAAAATGTGTTTGTTAAATTTTATTTTGTTATGTTTTTGTATGTTTTAAAACTCTTACACCTGTAAAAGTAGGCTATGTGCCTGCTTTTATCAGGTGCAAGTTTTCAGGACATCCGCTGGGCAAGATATGGGTAAATCCCGCAATCTTGCCCTTGCGAATGTCCTGGATGTGAGGATATGGAGGGTCTGCTGAACTTCGGCTTGACAGATCGGAAAAGCCGGTTTGCAGCGCATGCGCATTGCGCACTGAAAACTGGCTTTTGCGATGCCTTCCCGGGTCCGTACATACTTCGTATGGGCCCAGGAAGCCGTGATTTCTGCCCCAATATCGTCTCAATCTGTGGTGGAGCCGTAATTGTGATCAGAGAAATAAGAAAGTAATAATTATTGCACATCTCATATAGACAGTAAAAGAATGAACAAATATTTGAAAGCTATAACTTATGGGTGTGCTTTGTCGGAGGAACACTTGTGTAAAACATCTGAACTGTACTATCATTGACTGAATTCTTCCAATAAGACTGTAACCAAACAATGTAAAGGTGTGTGTCTGTCTGTGTGTTATAAAAAGTGTTTTATGTGTAATGGGTGTACTTTGAAAGCTGATGTTCACTTAAACATTTAATTTGCACGCCCTTTCCTAGTAGATTTCTGCAAATAAATTAATGCTGTGAGCTAGGCCTAGTGCAGGTCACATCCCATATTAATGTCAGGTGGATTGCTCAAGCAGAGCAGGGAACTCTACCTTATTTAGGTTTGCTTGATACTGGTGTTGGATGAAAACACATGGTTGCCTATTCTATTCACCTGCATTGGCATGGCGGGTGAGCTCAAATGCATAGGGTTTTAAGCAAAGATTAGTGGGAAAGCGGGTTGTGTAGAGGACACAGAGAGGCTGCAAAAAGATTTGGATAGGTTAAGCGAATGGGTTAAGGTTTGGCAGATGGAATACAATGTCGGAAAGTGTGACGTCATCCACCTTGGGAAAAAAACAGTAAAAGGGATTATTATTTGAATGGGGAGAAATTACAACATGCTGAGGTGCAGAGGGACCTGGGGGTCCTTGTGCATGAAACTCTTTTGAGTTTACCTGCAAAAACATAAACATTAAAACCATGCCACCCGACCTGGGTGACACAGCAGACATTTTCAAGGCCCCTTTTTTTTAAAAATTTATTTTTTTTAAATTTTTTTTTGTGGTTTTTTTGGGGCGCTAAAATCAAATTTTTCCAGTGCCCCCTATAAAAGGGGAGGGGGACACTAAAAGCACCGGCAATGAAAACAAATTAAACTTTAAAACGTAAAATCAAATTAAAATTTGGTTGCCAGGCGTGATGATGCACTCCAGTCCCTCCGGTGCCCACCTCTCACGGAAGGCCGCGAGCGTACCGGTGGACACCGCGTGCTCCATCTCCAAGGACACCCTGGACCGGATGTAAGAGCGGCAGAGAGGCAGGCAGTCAGGTTGAACGACCCCCTCGACCGCCCGCTGCCTGGACCGGCTGATGGCACCCTTGGCCGTGCCCAGGAGCAGTCCTACGAGGAGGCCCTCGGACCTACCCGCTCCCCTCCGCACAGGGTGCCCAAAGATCAGGAGAGTGGGACTGAAGTGCAGCCAGAATTTCAGGAGCAGCCCCTTCAAATAATGGAACAGGGGCTGCAACCTCGTGCACTCAATAAAAACATGGAACACGGACTCCTCCAGACCGCAGAAATTGCAGGCGGCCTGGGAGTCCGTGAACCGGCTTAAAAATTTGTTGCACGGCACTGCTCCGTGCACCACCCTCCAGGCCAAGTCCCCGATGAATAGTGGGAGGACCCCTGCGTAGAGTGCCCTCCATCGGGGACCCCCGCCTCCTCCAGACGGCAAGATGGTATGCCATGGCGTGTCCGGACGGCCGGCGAGGATGGCAAAGTTGAGGGTGTGCAGGAGCAGCCCGTACAGGAAACCCCTCCGCGCGAAACTGAAAGGCACGGAAGGGATTTCCCCGAGGCGGCTCAAGTTGTGAGGCGCCGGCCCCCGAGGGAGGTTCCGGGGTTTGGCGCCAATGAGGAATTCCGTCCGGACGGGGGTCAGTTCGGACGGGATCTCCCCACGTGCTTGAGCCTCCTCGATGCACCTAACGGAATCAGGGCCCAGAGCTGTTTTTAGCGACTCGATGGCATCGGCCGCGTGGCGGACGTTGGCAGAATTTAGGCGCCGCGCCAGCGTGTCTGGCACCATCCAGCCCGCCCCTCCGCCATCGAGCAGGTCCCTGACCCTGGTCACCTCACCAGCCACAGCCCTCTCTTCCGACCGCCACATAAAACCTCGGCCGTGGAGGTACGGATTCCCGAGCAGCGGTTCCTGCAGGACGGCCGCCACTCCAGCCGGCGGAGAGCTGCGCTTGGTGGAGACTTTGTTCCAGACCCAGACAGGCAGCTCCCGGAGGGCGGTCCTGGCACCCCCCAAGTTCACAAACAGGAGCTGCGTGTCATAATTGAGGTCGAGCTGCTGGCGGAAGAAATACCTCGCCAGAGCACACCACCTAGGAGGGGGCTCGACGTAAAGGTATCTCTGCAGGGTCTGAAGACGGAAAGTCGCGAGCTGGGCGCTGACGCACACCAACGACTGACCGCCCTCCTCAAGCGGGAGACTCAGGACCGCGGCAGAGACCCAGTGCTTCCTGTTGTTCCAGAAGAAGTCCACCAGCTTCTTCTGTATCTTGGCGACAAACGCAGGGGGAGGGGTCAAAGTGACCAGCCGGTACCACAACATTGCGGCCACCAGCTGGTTTATGACTAGCGCTCGACCCCTGTAGGACAGCACTCGGAGCAGTCCTGTCCAGCGCCCTAGGCGAGCGGCGACCTTGGCCTCCAGCTCCTGCCAGTTCGCCGGCCAGGCTCCCTCGTCGGGGCTAAGGTAGACTCCCAGATAGAGGAGATGGGTCGTGCTCCAGGCAAAAGGCCTGAGCTCCTCCGGCAGGGAGTCCACCCGCCACTGACCCACCAGGAGTCCGGAACATTTCTCCCAGTTGATCCTGGCGGAGGACGCGGCCGAGTAAATCTCCTGGCACTCACGCATCCTCCGCAGGTCAGCGGGATCCTCTACCGCGAGGAGCACGTCATCGGCGTAAGCCGAGAGGACGACCTCCACGCCCGGCCCTTGCAGAGCCAGTCCCGTCAACCTCGTCCGCAAGAGGCGCAGGAAAGGCTCCACGCAAACGGCGTATAACTGGCCGGACATGGGGCATCCCTGGCGCACCCCTCTCCTAAAGCGAAGGGGCGCCGTCAAGGACCCGTTAACCTTAATCAGACACTCCTCGGCGGCGTACAAAAGTCGGATCCGGGCGACGAAATGCATCCCGAACCCGAAAGCGCGCAGAGTTCCGAGCAGATAGTCGTGATCCACCCTGTCGAACGCCTTCTCTTGGTCGAGGGATAGGAAGGCGACCGACAGACCAGCCTCCTGGGAACAATGGATGAGGTCCCGGACCAGATGGATGTTATCGTGGATTGTCCGGCCCGGGACCGTGTAGGACTGGTCGGGGTGGATCATGTGGTCCAGCACGGCACCAAGGCGAGCAGACATCGCCCTGACGAAGATTTTGTAGTCCGTGCTGAGGAGGGAGACCGGGCGCCAGTTCTTAAGGAGGCGGAGATCGCCCTTCTTAGGCAGCAGGACGATGACTGCCCTGCGCCAAGAGAGGGGCATCTCCCCGGTCGCCAGACTTTCCCCCAGGACCCGCGCGTAGTCGCTCCCCAGGACGTCCCAGAACGCCCTGTGGAACTCCACGGTCAGCCAGTCCAGCCCCGGGGATTTTCCCCTCGAGAGCCGGGCGAGGGCACCGGTCAGCTCCGCCAGGCTTAGCGGAGCTTCCAGATTTTCGGCGCCCTCCGGGCTGACCTTCGGCAGGTCCTCCCACAAAACTCTACGCGCTTCCTCGCTGGACGGATCCGGAGAGAACAGAGCCCCGTAATATTCACGGGCCCTGTTGTTGACGCCCTCCGGATCCGAGACGAGAGAGCCGTCGTCGGCCAGCAGCGTCAAGAGCTGCTTACGGACACTCTGCCTTTTTTCCAGCGAGTAGAAGAAGGGGGAGCCGCGGTCCAGATCCCGCAGGAACCGGATCCGCGACCTCACGAACGCGCCTCGGGACCCGACGAGCTGCAGGTCCTTCAGCGCGGCCTTCTTCGCTTCGTACACCGTCCGCAGGGCCGGGTCCTGGACGACTTGACCGAGACGGGCTTCCAGGTCGAGCACCTCTTTTTCTAGGCGCCCGACTATGGCCGCCCGCCTCTTGGTCGACCCCCTCGCGTACTCTTGACAGAAGACGCGGACGTGAGCCTTGCCCACGTCCCACCATAGCCTCAAGGAGGGGAAGCCCCCCTGCTTCCTTCTCCAGTCGGACCAGAATCGACGGAACGAGTCCTGGAACCGCACGTCCTCCAGCAGCCGGTTGTTAAAGTGCCAGTACACGGACCCCGTCCTCGCGCGGAGCGAAGCGAGCTCCGCCCACACCAGGTGGTGGTCCGAACACGGCACCGGCCGCATGGAGGCCGCCGGGACGCAGGAAACGTACGCCCGAGACACGTAAAGGCGGTCGACTCTAGACCATCCAACTCCAGGCCTCACCCAAGTAAAGGCGCTGGAGTCGGGGTGGAGATTTCGCCAGACGTCCACCAAGTCGAAGGACCCGACCAGGTCCCTCAACTTCTCCATCGCCGCCATGCACTGCGGGGCACCGGAGCGGTCCCTCGCCCCGAGGGTGCAGTTAAAATCCCCCCCGAGGACAATGCAGTCGCCGACGTCGACGGAGCCAAGAAGAGCGGACACCTCTTCAAAGAAGCGCGTTTGCTGCGGGCCGGACTGAGGGGCGTACACGTTCACGAGATGGAGCGGCACGTCCCCCAGGCGAACCGTTACGTGCAGCAAGCGGCCTGGCACGGGCTCCTCGACCCCCAAGATCTCCGGCTGAAAATGCGGGCCCAGCAAGATGGCCACCCCACTAGAAATGGCGGTGAGGTGGCTCATGCGGACCTCTCCTTGCCATTCCAGGAGCCACGTGGCTTCGTCTCCCGGAACGGTGTGGGTTTCTTGCAGGAAGCACATCGCATATTTCCCCTCCCGCAGGAGCGAAAAATTGTCAAATCTACGGCGTGCCCCTCTGCCGCCGTTGATGTTGAGGCTGGCTATGGTTATCTTCATGGCAAAAGCATAGTGCAACCTCTACCTTAACCTATTGTGGGGGAGGGAGCGGAGTCTTTTGTTGAACTCCGCTCCCTCCGCAGCCCAGCGAGGAGTCCGTGGAGCTCGCGCAGCTCAAGGTGTTGCGCCTTTGTCAAGGGCCCGCCCGCGGCCAAGGTTTTGACGGCGGCGCGGACGGACCCCTTGATCAGCTCTGGCTCGGACCATTTTTCCAGGGCCAGTCGGGCTTGGTTGCAGCGACCCCGGCTCTGGGCCAAAAAGTCCCGGAGTTCCTTTGCAGGAATGAGGATGGTCTCGGCGGCGGCCGCGAGCAGATCCACCGCCTCGCTGGCGGTGGTCTCTAGGTCTTCAGCCGCGTCCCCCACCGAGTCCCCGTCCTCCTCCGGGAGGTGGCCGCCAGCAGCCGGCCCATCGACCGCACAAGGTACGGCAAATGACCCGGCCGCTCCAACCGGCCCTGGCTCTGCCCCGATCCCACCCCCAGGATCGTCGGCAGAGGAGTCCCCACTGGGCTCTTTTAAAAATGGTGCTGGGTCGGGAAATGACAGCGGAAGGGGTTCCCCCTCCGCCCCAGGAACTGGGGAACAAGGAGACACCCGGCCATAGGAAATCCCCAGGCTCCCCAAGTGCACCAGCTCCAAAGTAAGGGGCGAGGGTGGGTGTTCCTCCCCCTCCCCGCTGCCACCCCCCGGCCCAGCATCTACAGTGTCATAAATATTTGTTTCGGTTTCTGCCGGGTCGAGCGACTCCTGGGGGAAGTTGGGTATTGGCTGGGCGGGCTCAGGTTCGGCCTTTTCGGCCCCGCCCGCCTCAGTCCCCAGGGCGCCCGGCCCAGCGGCAATGCATTCCTCCGCGGTCCCCACGACCCCCACGACAGGCAGATCTTCCACGCCATCCCCGGGAGGCAGAAGCTGGGCAGCCTCGACTGTCTCACCCTCCCCGGGGACAGACTCCTCCCGCTTACGGCGCTGCTTGGGGGCGCTGGTGGGGGACGCGGGACACGCGGTGGGCACCGACTCCTCCGCGGAGGGATGTTGTTCCCCCTCCGCCTCAACAGAGCGGCGCCTCCTTTTGTTGCTGGAGGCGCGCTGAGGCATGGAGACCTCCATGTCTGCCGAGGCCTCCCGCTCCGCCCCCCCCTTTTTCTTTTCTTGCCCGCGCCCGGGCCCCTCTGTGGTGTTGTTCAAGGGCTCGGGCACGGGCTCGGGGCACCCCGTGCTCGCCGGTGACTGGGTTGGGCCGAGCGCGGTAAACAAATTGTCTGGCGCACCGAGGGGACCCGCCTCTGGATGTTTTGCCTTGTCCCGCGCCTTCCTTCCGTTCGGACGCTCTCCCTCCCCCTCGCCGGAGGCCCCGAAAACAAAGGCCTCCGACGCTGCCCGCGCACCTATGGCTCCCGGCACGCGGACGCAACTAGGGGGAGGGGTGGCGGCGGCGCCAGCCTTGGCCGCCTTCGGTGGTTTGGCGGCCTTGGAGGCGGGGCAGTTCTTGCGAATGTGCCCCACCTCTCTGCAGGCATGGCACCGCACGCCGTCCGACGTCCAGAAGACGCGGTAGGCAGTCCCCTCATGCACCACATTAAAAGACCCCTCCGTCGTCTCCTCCCGCGCCAGCCGGACAAAGAGCTGGCGGTGTAAGGAGAACACGTGGCGCAGGCTGCTCTCCCTGAGGCCGAGCGGTATGGGGTTGATCCCCGACCTTACCTCCCCCAGTTGGTGTAGGTGAGGGAGGAGGAGCTCAGCGGGAACAAAGGGCGGGACGTTCGATATGATGACCCTCTGCGCGGTGGCCTTGAGAGGGTCCACCGGCAGGAACGTCCCGCCCACCGTGAGCCCCTTTTCGAGGGCCAGGGACACCGCCCGCTCCGACCCCAGGAAGAAAACAGCCTTCCCAGCCTTCCCGCGACAATGGCCGAGGGGCCGACTACCCCAGCCATCGCCCGCACGCACTCCTCAATGCTCATTGTGGGGTGAGTGTAGCTCTTGACCCCGTGTTTCCTGGTTATAAGTTGAAAAGGTGGCAGGGCAGCGGGTGGCGCAGGAGGTGCCGTGGAAGCGGTTGCCACCTGCGCATATGTCCTCGCTGGCCCTGCCACCGGCGTGGATGGGGTCGCCATCACGGGGTCCCTTTAAGGGCTACACCCACCCCAAAGTCACAGGCCTTAATGGTCTTTATTGGCCTTGTATATTTAACTGAGCAGAGGAGCCCTTAACGAGGCACCACTCCCCTAGTTGGCAATTGGGGAGGGGCCTTGCTCCCTCTGCTCAGTTGTCTCAATTGTTTTTTTTTTAAATTAGGAGAAAGGGGCCTCAGAGAGAGAGGGGAGAAACAGAGCAACAGAGAAAGAGAGAGGGGGGTGGGGAGGGGGGTGGGAAGGGGGGGGGAACTGCGAGGGCAGGTCTCCCCTCGCAGCTGTGGGTGGGTGCAATCCCCAGATGGCAAAACACAAAGTCTTTGGGGTGGTCTTCAGGTGAGGGGAGAAGATGTCTTCACCTGGGGCAGCTAGAGCCACCAGGCACACACTCCCAACGATGTTTAATTAGGGTGATTAAGGAAATTCTTGAGCCTGGTAGCTCCAGCTATCCCAGGCTAGGCAATTGGGGGGGGGGGGTTAATTGTGTGTGGGGCCTAGTTGTAAGCAAGGCCCCCACACACACTTTCCACACACACACACCCCCCGCGATGTTCCGGCCCTCAGTGGTCTTCTTTCCTCCCCCCACCGATACAACAAAGTATGTTTGGGAAATGCACCCACACCCACCTGTAGAAGATGTAGAGTCTCCCTCCTTCCACACTGGATGTTGTTGGTCTTTCCCCCTCTCTCCAACTCTTTGCAGAATGGTAAAGTTGTTCAAAGTTTTCTGTTCTCCTCCTCTCCCTCTGGGTGAAAGTGGTGGTGAAGCCCCTTCCTTCCTCCTCTTCCTGGGCTGGTCTCAGGGCTCTCCAGGCAGGAGCTCAAGTTGATAGCTGCTCTCCTCACTGCTCACAGCTCCAACTGTGCAGGACACGCCTCCACTGCTCCACGATTGGTTCCTTGTGCATGAAACTCTTTTGAGTTTACCTGCAAAAACATAAACATTAAAACCATGCCACCCGACCTGGGTGACACAGCAGACATTTTCAAGGCCACTTTTTTTCCGTTTTTTTTGGGGCGCTAAAATCAAATTTTTCCAGTGCCCCCTATAAAAAGGGAGGGGGACACTAAAAGCACCGGCAATGAAAACAAATTAAACTTTAAAACGTAAAATCAAATTAAAATTTGGTTGCCGTGCGTAATGATGCACTCCAGTCCCTCCGGTGCCCACCTCTCGCGGAAGGCCGCGAGCGTACCGGTGGACACCGCGTGCTCCATCTCCAAGGACACCCTGGACCGGATGTAAGAGCGGAAGAGAGGCAGGCAGTCAGGTTGAATGACCCCCTCGACCGCCCGCTGCCTGGACCGGCTGATGGCACCCTTGGCCGTGCCCAGGAGCAGTCCTACGAGGAGGCCCTCGGACCTACCCGCTCCCCTCCGCACAGGGTGCCCAAATATCAGGAGAGTGGGACTGAAGTGCAGCCAGAATTTCAGGAGCAGCCCCTTCAAATAATGGAACAGGGGCTGCAACCTCGTGCACTCAATAAAAACATGGAACACGGACTCCTCCAGACCGCAGAAATTGCAGGCGGCCTGGGAGTCCGTGAACCGGCTTAAAAATTTGTTGCACGGCACTGCTCCGTGCACCACCCTCCAGGCCAAGTCCCCGATGAATAGTGGGAGGACCCCTGCGTAGAGTGCCCACCATCGGGGACCCCCGCCTCCTCCGGACGGCAAGATGGTACGCCATGGCATGTCCGGACGGCCGGCGAGGATGGCAAAGTTGAGGGTGTGCAGGAGCAGCCCATACAGGAAACCCCTCCGCGCGGAACTGAAAGGCACGGAGGGGATTTCCCCGAGGCGGCTCAAGTTGTGAGGCGCCGGCCCCCGAGGGAGGTTCCGGGGTTTGGCGCCGATGAGGAATTCCGTCCGGACGGGGGTCAGTTCGGACGGGATCTCCCCACGTGCTTGAGCCTCCTCGATGCACCTAACGGAGTCAGGGCCCAGAGCTGTTTTTAGCGACTCGATGGCATCGGCCGCGTGGCGGACGTTGGCAGAATTTAGGCGCCGCGCCAGCGTGTCTGGCGCCATCCAGCCCGCTCCTCCGCCATCGAGCAGGTCCCTGACCCTGGTCACCTCACCAGCCACAGCCCTCTCTTCCGACCGCCACATAAAACCTCGGCCGTGGAGGTACGGATTCCCGAGCAGCGGCTGCTGCAGGACGGCCGCCACTCCAACCGGCGGAGAGCTGCGCTTGGTGGAGACTTTGTTCCAGACCCTGATGAGTTCCCTGTAAAAGACAGGCAGCTCCCGGAGGGCGGTCCTGGCACCCCCCAAGTTCACAAACAGGAGCTGCGTGTCATAATTGAGGTCGAGCTGCTGGCGGAAGAAATACCTCGCCAGAGCACACCACCTAGGAGGGGGCTCGACGTAAAGGTATCTCTGCAGGGTCTGAAGACGGAAAGTCGCGAGCTGGGCGCTGACGCACACCAACGACTGACCGCCCTCCTCAAGCGGGAGACTCAGGACCGCGGCAGAGACCCAGTGCTTCCTGTTGTTCCAGAAGAAGTCCACCAGCTTCTTCTGTATCTTGGCGACAAACGCAGGGGGAGGGGTCAAAGTGACCAGCCGGTACCACAACATTGCGGCCACCAGCTGGTTTATGACTAGCGCTCGACCCCTGTAGGACAGCACTCGGAGCAGTCCTGTCCAGCGCCCTAGGCGAGCGGCGACCTTGGCCTCCAGCTCCTGCCAGTTCGCCGGCCAGGCTCCCTCGTCGGGGCTAAGGTAGACTCCCAGATAGAGGAGATGGGTCGTGCTCCAGGCAAAAGGCCTGAGCTCTTCCGGCAGGGAGTCCACCCGCCACTGACCCACCAGGAGTCCGGAACATTTCTCCCAGTTGATCCTGGCGGAGGACGCGGCCGAGTAAATCTCCTGGCACTCACGCATCCTCCGCAGGTCAGCGGGATCCTCTACCGCGAGGAGCACGTCATCGGCGTAAGCCGAGAGGACGACCTCCACGCCCGGCCCTTGCAGAGCCAGTCCCGTCAACCTCGTCCGCAAGAGGCGCAGGAAAGGCTCCACGCAAACGGCGTATAACTGGCCGGACATGGGGCATCCCTGGCGCACCCCTCTCCTAAAGCGAAGGGGCGCCGTCAAGGACCCGTTAACCTTAATCAGACACTCCGCGGCGGCGTACAAAAGTCGGATCCGGGCGACGAAATGCATCCCGAACCCGAAAGCGCGCAGAGTTCCGAGCAGATAGTCGTGATCCACCCTGTCGAACGCCTTCTCTTGGTCGAGGGATAGGAAGGCGACCGACAGACCAGCCTCCTGGGAACAATGGATGAGGTCCCGGACCAGATGGATGTTATCGTGGATTGTCCGGCCCGGGACCGTGTAGGACTGGTCGGGGTGGATCATGTGGTCCAGCACGGCACCAAGGCGAGCAGACATCGCCCTGGCGAAGATTTTGTAGTCCGTGCTGAGGAGGGAGACCGGGCGCCAGTTCTTAAGGAGGCGGAGATCGCCCTTCTTAGGCAGCAGGACGATGACTGCCCTGCACCAAGAGAGGGGCATCTCCCCGGTCGCCAGACTTTCCCCCAGGACCCGCGCGTAGTCGCTCCCCAGGACGTCCCAGAACGCCCTGTGGAACTCCACGGTCAGCCCGTCCAGCCCCGGGGATTTTCCCCTCGAGAGCCGGGCGAGGGCACTGGTCAGCTCCGCCAGGCTTAGCGGAGCTTCCAGATTTTCGGCGCCCTCCGGGCTGACCTTCGGCAGGTCCTCCCACAAAACTCTACGCGCTTCCTCGCTGGATGGATCCGGAGAGAACAGAGCCCCGTAATATTCACGGGCCCTGTTGTTGACGCCCTCCGGATCCGAGACGAGAGAGCCGTCGTCGGCCAGCAGCGTCAAGAGCTGCTTACGGACACTCTGCCTTTTTTCCAGCGAGTAGAAGAAGGGGGAGCCGCGGTCCAGATCCCGCAGGAACCGGATCCGCGACCTCACGAACGCGCCTCGGGACCCGACGAGCTGCAGGTCCTTCAGTGCGGCCTTCTTCGCTTCGTACACCGTCCGCAGGGCCGGGTCCTGGACGACTTGACCGAGACGGGCTTCCAGGTCGAGCACCTCTTTTTCTAGGCGCCCGACTCTGGCCGCCCGCCTCTTGGTCGACCCCCTCGCGTACTCTTGACAGAAGACGCGGACGTGAGCCTTGCCCACGTCCCACCATAGCCTCAAGGAGGGGAAGCCCCCCTGCTTCCTTCTCCAGTCGGACCAGAATCGACGGAACGAGTACTGGAACCGCACGTCCTCCAGCAGCCGGTTGTTAAAGTGCCAGTACGCGGACCCCGTCCTCGCGCGGAGCGAAGCGAGCTCCGCCCACACCAGGTGGTGGTCTGAACACGGCACCGGCCGCATGGAGGCCGCCGGGACGCAGGAAACGTACGCCCGAGACACGTAAAGGCGGTCGACTCTAGACCATCCAACTCCAGGCCTCACCCAAGTAAAGGCGCTGGAGTCGGGGTGGAGATTTCGCCAGACGTCCACCAAGTCGAAGAACCCGACCAGGTCCCTCAACTTCTCCATCGCCGTCATGCACTGCGGGGCACCGGAGCGGTCCCTCGCCTCGAGGGTGCAGTTAAAATCCCCCCCGAGGACAATGCAGTCGCCGACGTCGACGGAGCCAAGAAGAGCGGACACCTCTTCAAAGAAGCGCGTTTGCTGCGGGCCGGGCTGAGGGGCGTACACGTTCACGAGATGGAGCGGCACGTCCCCCAGGCGAACCGTTACGTGCAGCAAGCGGCCTGGCACGGGCTCCTCGACCCCCAAGATCTCCGGCTGAAAATGCGGGCCCAGCAAGATGGCCACCCCACTAGAAATGGCGGTGAGGTGGCTCATGCGGACCTCTCCTTGCCATTCCAGGAGCCACGTGGCTTCGTCTCCCGGAACGGTGTGAGTTTCTTGCAGGAAGCACACCGCATATTTCCCCTCCCGCAGGAGCGAAAAATTGTCAAATCTACGGCGTGCCCCTCTGCCGCCGTTGATGTTGAGGCTGGCTATGGTTATCTTCATGGCAAAAGCATAGTGCAACCTCTACCTTAACCTATTGTGGGGGAGGGAGCGGAGTCTTTTGTTGAACTCCGCTCCCTCCGCAGCCCAGCGAGGAGTCCCTCGAGCTCGCGCAGCTCAAGGTGTTGCGCCTTTGTCAAGGGCCCGCCCACGGCCAAGGTTTTGACGGCGGCGCGGACGGACCCCTTGATCAGCTCTGGCTCGGACCATTTTTCCAGGGCCAGTCGGGCTTGGTTGCAGCGACCCCGGCTCTGGGCCAAAAAGTCCCGGAGTTCCTTTGCAGGAATGAGGATGGTCTCGGCGGCGGCCGCGAGCAGATCCACCGCCTCGCTGGCGGTGGTCTCTAGGTCTTCAGCCGCGTCCCCCACCGAGTCCCCGTCCTCCTCCGGGAGGTGGCCGCCAGCAGCCGGCCCATCGACCGCACAAGGTACGGCAAATGACCCGGCCGCTCCAACCGGCCCTGGCTCTGCCCCGATCCCACCCCCAGGATCGTCGGCAGAGGAGTCCCCACTGGGCTCTTTTAAAAATGGTGCTGGGTCGGGAAATGACAGCGGAAGGGGTTCCCCCTCCGCCCCAGGAACCGGGGAACAAGGAGAGACCCGGCCATAGGAAATCCCCAGGCTCTCCAAGTGCTCCAGCTCCACAGCAAGAGGCGAGGGTGGGTGTTCCTCCCCCTCCCCGCTGCCACCCCCCGGCCCAGCATCTACAGTGTCATAAATATTTGTTTCGGTTTCTGCCGGGTCGAGCGACACCTGGGGGAAGTTGGGTATTGGCTGGGCGGGCTCAGGTTCGGCCTTTTCGGCCCCGCCCGCCTCAGTCCCCAGGGCGCCCGGCCCAGCGGCAATGCATTCCTCCGCGGTCCCCACGACCCCCACGACAGGCAGATCTTCCACGCCATCCCCGGGAGGCAGAGGCTGGGCAGCCTCGACTGTCTCACCCTCCCCGGGGACAGACTCCTCCCGCCTACGGCGCTGCTTGGGGGCGCTGGTGGGGGACGCGGGACACGCGGTGGGCACCGACTCCTCCGCGGAGGGATGTTGTTCCCCCTCCGCCTCAACAGAGCGGCGCCTCCTTTTGTTGCTGGAGGCGTGCTGAGGCATGGAGACCTCCATGTCTGCCGAGGCCTCCCGCTCCGCCCCCCCCTTTTTCTTTTCTTGCCCGCGCCCGGGCCCCTCTGCGGTGTTGTTCAAGGGCTCGGGCACGGGCTCAGGGTACCCCGCGCTCGCCGGTGACTGGGTTGGGCCGAGCGCGGTAAACAAATTGTCTGGCGCACCGAGGGGACCCGCCTCTGGATGTTTTGCCTTGTCCCGCGCCTTCCTTCCGTTCGGACGCTCTCCCTCCCCCTCGCCGGAGGCCCCGAAAACAAAGGCCTCCGACGCTGCCCGCGCACCTATGGCTCCCGGCACGCGGACGCAACTAGGGGAAGGGGTGGCGGCGGCGCCAGCCTTGGCCGCCTTCGGTGGTTTGGCGGCCTTGGAGGCGGGGCAGTTCTTGCGAATGTGCCCCACCTCTCTGCAGGCATGGCACCGCACGCCGTCCGACCTCCAGAAGACGCGGTAGGCAGTCCCCTCGTGCACCACATTAAAAGACCCCTCCGTCGTCTCCTCCCGCGCCAGCCGGACAAAGAGCTGGCGGTGTAAGGAGAACACGTGGCGCAGGCTGCTCTCCCTGAGGCCGAGCGGTATGGGGTTGATCCCCGACCTTACCTCCCCCAGTTGTTGTAGGTGAGGGAGGAGGAGCTCAGCGGGAACAAAGGGCGGGACGTTCGACACGATGACCCTCTGCGCGGTGGCCTCGAGAGGGTCCACCGGCAGGAACGTCCCGCCCACCGTGAGCCCCTTTTCGAGGGCCAGGGACACCGCCCGCTCCGACCCCAGGAAGAAAACAGCCTTCCCAGCCTTCCCGCGACAATGGCCGAGGGGCCGACTACCCCAGCCATCGCCCGCACGCACTCCTCAATGCTCATTGTGGGGTGAGTGTAGCTCTTGACCCCGTGTTTCCTGGTTATAAGTTGAAAAGGTGGCAGGGCAGCGGGTGGCGCAGGAGGTGCCGTGGAAGCGGTTGCCACCTGCGCATATGTCCTCGCTGGCCCTGCCACCGGCGTGGATGGGGTCGCCATCACGGGGTCCCTTTAAGGGCTACACCCACCCCAAAGTCACAGGCCTTAATGGTCTTTATTGGCCTTGTATATTTAACTGAGCAGAGGAGCCCTTAACGAGGCACCACTCCCCTAGTTGGCAATTGGGGAGGGGCCTTGCTCCCTCTGCTCAGTTGTCTCAATTGTTTTTTTTTAAATTAGGAGAAAGGGGCCTCAGAGAGAGAGGGGAGAAACAGAGCAACAGAGAAAGAGAGAGGGGGGTGGGGAGGGGGGTGGGAAGGGGGGGGGAACTGCGAGGGCAGGTCTCCCCTCGCAGCTGTGGGTGGGTGCAATCCCCAGATGGCAAAACACAAAGTCTTTGGGGTGGTCTTCAGGTGAGGGGAGAAGATGTCTTCACCTGGGGCAGCTAGAGCCACCAGGCACACACTCCCAACGATGTTTAATTAGGGTGATTAAGGAAATTCTTGAGCCTGGTAGCTCCAGCTATCCCAGGCTAGGCAATTGGGGGGGGGGGGGTTAATTGTGTGTGGGGCCTAGTTGTAAGCAAGGCCCCCACACACACTTTCCACACACACACACCCCCCGCGAAGTTCCGGCCCTCAGTGGTCTTCTTTCCTCCCCCCACCGATACAACAAAGTATGTTTGGGAAATGCACCCACACCCACCTGTAGAAGATGTAGAGTCTCCCTCCTTCCACACTGGATGTTGTTGGTCTTTCCCCCTCTCTCCAACTCTTTGCAGAATGGTAAAGTTGTTCAAAGTTTTCTGTTCTCCTCCTCTCCCTCTGGGTGAAAGTGGTGGTGAAGCCCCTTCCTTCCTCCTCTTCCTGGGCTGGTCTCAGGGCTCTCCAGGCAGGAGCTCAAGTTGATAGCTGCTCTCCTCACTGCTCACAGCTCCAACTGTGCAGGACACGCCTCCACTGCTCCACGATTGGTTCCTTGTGCATGAAACTCTTTTGAGTTTACCTGCAAAAACATAAACATTAAAACCATGCCACCCGACCTGGGTGACACAGCAGACATTTTCAACGCCCCTTTTTTTCCTTTTTTTTTTGGTTTTTTTTGGGGCGCTAAAATCAAATTTTTCCAGTGCCCCCTATAAAAAGGGAGGGGGACACTAAAAGCACCGGCAATGAAAACAAATTAAACTTTAAAACGTAAAATCAAATTAAAATTTGGTTGCCGTGCGTAATGATGCACTCCAGTCCCTCCGGTGCCCACCTCTCGCGGAAGGCCGCGAGCGTACCGGTGGACACCGCGTGCTCCATCTCCAAGGACACCCTGGACCGGATGTAAGAGCGGAAGAGAGGCAGGCAGTCAGGTTGAACGACCCCCTCGACCGCCCGCTGCCTGGACCGGCTGATGGCACCCTTGGCCGTGCCCAGGAGCAGTCCTACGAGGAGGCCCTCGGACCTACCCGCTCCCCTCCGCACAGGGTGCCCAAATATCAGGAGAGTGGGACTGAAGTGCAGCCAGAATTTCAGGAGCAGCCCCTTCAAATAATGGAACAGGGGCTGCAACCTCGTGCACTCAATAAAAACATGGAACACGGACTCCTCCAGACCGCAGAAATTGCAGGCGGCCTGGGAGTCCGTGAACCGGCTTAAAAATTTGTTGCACGGCACTGCTCCGTGCACCACCCTCCAGGCCAAGTCCCCGATGAATAGTGGGAGGACCCCTGCGTAGAGTGCCCTCCATCGGGGACCCCCGCCTCCTCCGGACGGCAAGATGGTACGCCATGGCGTGTCCGGACGGCCGGCGAGGATGGCAAAGTTGAGGGTGTGCAGGAGCAGCCCGTACAGGAAACCCCTCCGCGCGGAACTGAAAGGCACGGAGGGGATTTCCCCGAGGCGGCTCAAGTTGTGAGGCGCCGGCCCCCGAGGGAGGTTCCGGGGTTTGGCGCCGATGAGGAATTCCGTCCGGACGGGGGTCAGTTCGGACGGGATCTCCCCACGTGCTTGAGCCTCCTCGATGCACCTAACGGAGTCAGGGCCCAGAGCTGTTTTTAGCGACTCGATGGCATCGGCCGCGTGGCGGACGTTGGCAGAATTTAGGCGCCGCGCCAGCGTGTCTGGCGCCATCCAGCCCGCTCCTCCGCCATCGAGCAGGTCCCTGACCCTGGTCACCTCACCAGCCACAGCCCTCTCTTCCGACCGCCACATAAAACCTCGGCCGTGGAGGTACGGATTCCCGAGCAGCGGCTGCTGCAGGACGGCCGCCACTCCAACCGGCGGAGAGCTGTGCTTGGTGGAGACTTTGTTCCAGACCCTGATGAGTTCCCTGTAAAAGACAGGCAGCTCCCGGAGGGCGGTCCTGGCACCCCCCAAGTTCACAAACAGGAGCTGCGTGTCATAATTGAGGTCGAGCTGCTGGCGGAAGAAATACCTCGCCAGAGCACACCACCTAGGAGGGGGCTCGACGTAAAGGTATCTCTGCAGGGTCTGAAGACGGAAAGTCGCGAGCTGGGCGCTGACGCACACCAACGACTGACCGCCCTCCTCAAGCGGGAGACTCAGGACCGCGGCAGAGACCCAGTGCTTCCTGTTGTTCCAGAAGAAGTCCACCAGCTTCTTCTGTATCTTGGCGACAAACGCAGGGGGAGGGGTCAAAGTGACCAGCCGGTACCACAACATTGCGGCCACCAGCTGGTTTATGACTAGCGCTCGACCCCTGTAGGACAGCACTCGGAGCAGTCCTGTCCAGCGCCCTAGGCGAGCGGCGACCTTGGCCTCCAGCTCCTGCCAGTTCGCCGGCCAGGCTCCCTCGTCGGGGCTAAGGTAGACTCCCAGATAGAGGAGATGGGTCGTGCTCCAGGCAAAAGGCCTGAGCTCTTCCGGCAGGGAGTCCACCCGCCACTGACCCACCAGGAGTCCGATACATTTCTCCCAGTTGATCCTGGCGGAGGACGCGGCCGAGTAAATCTCCTGGCACTCACGCATCCTCCGCAGGTCAGCGGGATCCTCTACCGCGAGGAGCACGTCATCGGCGTAAGCCGAGAGGACGACCTCCACGCCCGGCCCTTGCAGAGCCAGTCCCGTCAACCTCGTCCGCAAGAGGCGCAGGAAAGGCTCCACGCAAACGGCGTATAACTGGCCGGACATGGGGCATCCCTGGCGCACCCCTCTCCTAAAGCGAAGGGGCGCCGTCAAGGACCCGTTAACCTTAATCAGACACTCCGCGGCGGCGTACAAAAGTCGGATCCGGGCGACGAAATGCATCCCGAACCCGAAAGCGCGCAGAGTTCCGAGCAGATAGTCGTGATCCACCCTGTCGAACGCCTTCTCTTGGTCGAGGGATAGGAAGGCGACCGACAGACCAGCCTCCTGGGAACAATGGATGAGGTCCCGGACCAGATGGATGTTATCGTGGATTGTCCGGCCCGGGACCGTGTAGGACTGGTCGGGGTGGATCATGTGGTCCAGCACGGCACCAAGGCGAGCAGACATCGCCCTGGCGAAGATTTTGTAGTCCGTGCTGAGGAGGGAGACCGGGCGCCAGTTCTTAAGGAGGCGGAGATCGCCCTTCTTAGGCAGCAGGACGATGACTGCCCTGCACCAAGAGAGGGGCATCTCCCCGGTCGCCAGACTTTCCCCCAGGACCCGCGCGTAGTCGCTCCCCAGGACGTCCCAGAACGCCCTGTGGAACTCCACGGTCAGCCCGTCCAGCCCCGGGGATTTTCCCCTCGAGAGCCGGGCGAGGGCACCGGTCAGCTCCGCTAGGCTTAGCGGAGCTTCCAGATTTTCGGCGCCCTCCGGGCTGACCTTCGGCAGGTCCTCCCACAAAACTCTACGCGCTTCCTCGCTGGATGGATCCGGAGAGAACAGAGCCCCGTAATATTCACGGGCCCTGTTGTTGACGCCCTCCGGATCCGAGACGAGAGAGCCGTCGTCGGCCAGCAGCGTCAAGAGCTGCTTACGGACACTCTGCCTTTTTTCCAGCGAGTAGAAGAAGGGGGAGCCGCGGTCCAGATCCCGCAGGAACCGGATCCGCGACCTCACGAACGCGCCTCGGGACCCGACGAGCTGCAGGTCCTTCAGTGCGGCCTTCTTCGCTTCGTACACCGTCCGCAGGGCCGGGTCCTGGACGACTTGACCGAGACGGGCTTCCAGGTCGAGCACCTCTTTTTCTAGGCGCCCGACTCTGGCCGCCCGCCTCTTGGTCGACCCCCTCGCGTACTCTTGACAGAAGACGCGGACGTGAGCCTTGCCCACGTCCCACCATAGCCTCAAGGAGGGGAAGCCCCCCTGCTTCCTTCTCCAGTCGGACCAGAATCGACGGAACGAGTACTGGAACCGCACGTCCTCCAGCAGCCGGTTGTTAAAGTGCCAGTACGCGGACCCCGTCCTCGCGCGGAGCGAAGCGAGCTCCGCCCACACCAGGTGGTGGTCTGAACACGGCACCGGCCGCATGGAGGCCGCCGGGACGCAGGAAACGTACGCCCGAGACACGTAAAGGCGGTCGACTCTAGACCATCCAACTCCAGGCCTCACCCAAGTAAAGGCGCTGGAGTCGGGGTGGAGATTTCGCCAGACGTCCACCAAGTCGAAGAACCCGACCAGGTCCCTCAACTTCTCCATCGCCGTCATGCACTGCGGGGCACCGGAGCGGTCCCTCGCCTCGAGGGTGCAGTTAAAATCCCCCCCGAGGACAATGCAGTCGCCGACGTCGACGGAGCCAAGAAGAGCGGACACCTCTTCAAAGAAGCGCGTTTGCTGCGGGCCGGGCTGAGGGGCGTACACGTTCACGAGATGGAGCGGCACGTCCCCCAGGCGAACCGTTACGTGCAGCAAGCGGCCTGGCACGGGCTCCTCGACCCCCAAGATCTCCGGCTGAAAATGCGGGCCCAGCAAGATGGCCACCCCACTAGAAATGGCGGTGAGGTGGCTCATGCGGACCTCTCCTTGCCATTCCAGGAGCCACGTGGCTTCGTCTCCCGGAACGGTGTGAGTTTCTTGCAGGAAGCACACCGCATATTTCCCCTCCCGCAGGAGCGAAAAATTGTCAAATCTACGGCGTGCCCCTCTGCCGCCGTTGATGTTGAGGCTGGCTATGGTTATCTTCATGGCAAAAGCATAGTGCAACCTCTACCTTAACCTATTGTGGGGGAGGGAGCGGAGTCTTTTGTTGAACTCCGCTCCCTCCGCAGCCCAGCGAGGAGTCCCTCGAGCTCGCGCAGCTCAAGGTGTTGCGCCTTTGTCAAGGGCCCGCCCACGGCCAAGGTTTTGACGGCGGCGCGGACGGACCCCTTGATCAGCTCTGGCTCGGACCATTTTTCCAGGGCCAGTCGGGCTTGGTTGCAGCGACCCCGGCTCTGGGCCAAAAAGTCCCGGAGTTCCTTTGCAGGAATGAGGATGGTCTCGGCGGCGGCCGCGAGCAGATCCACCGCCTCGCTGGCGGTGGTCTCTAGGTCTTCACCCGCGTCCCCCACCGAGTCCCCGTCCTCCTCCGGGAGGTGGCCGCCAGCAGCCGGCCCATCGACCGCACAAGGTACGGCAAATGACCCGGCCGCTCCAACCGGCCCTGGCTCTGCCCCGATCCCACCCCCAGGATCGTCGGCAGAGGAGTCCCCACTGGGCTCTTTTAAAAATGGTGCTGGGTCGGGAAATGACAGCGGAAGGGGTTCCCCCTCCGCCCCAGGAACCGGGGAACAAGGAGAGACCCGGCCATAGGAAATCCCCAGGCTCTCCAAGTGCTCCAGCTCCACAGCAAGAGGCGAGGGTGGGTGTTCCTCCCCCTCCCCGCTGCCACCCCCCGGCCCAGCATCTACAGTGTCATAAATATTTGTTTCGGTTTCTGCCGGGTCGAGCGGCTCCTGGGGGAAGTTGGGTATTGGCTGGGCGGGCTCAGGTTCGGCCTTTTCGGCCCCGCCCGCCTCAGTCCCCAGGGCGCCCGGCCCAGCGGCAATGCATTCCTCCGCGGTCCCCACGACCCCCACGACAGGCAGATCTTCCACGCCATCCCCGGGAGGCAGAGGCTGGGCAGCCTCGACTGTCTCACCCTCCCCGGGGACAGACTCCTCCCGCCTACGGCGCTGCTTGGGGGCGCTGGTTGGGGACGCGGGACACGTGGCGGGCACCGTCTCCTCCGCGGAGAGATGTTGTTCCCCCTCCGCCTCAACGGAGCGGCGCCTCCTTTTGTTGCTGGAGGCGCGCTGAGGCATGGAGACCTCCATGTCTGCCGAGGCCTCCCGCTCCGCCCCCCCCTTTTTCTTTTCTTGCCCGCGCCCGGGCCCCTCTGCGGTGTTGTTCAAGGGCTCGGGCACGGGCTCGGGGCACCCCGCGCTCGCCGGTGACTGGGTTGGGCCGAGCGCGGTAAACAAATTGTCTGGCGCACCGAGGGGACCCGCCTCGAGATGTTTCGCCTTCCTCCGACGATGCCCGCGCACCTATGGCTCCCGGCACGCGGACGCAACTAGGGGGAGGGGTGGCGGCGGCGCCAGCCTTGGCCGCCTTCGGTGGTTTGGCGGCCTTGGAGGCGGGGCAGTTCTTGCGAATGTGCCCCACCTCTCTGCAGGCATGGCACCGCACGCCGTCCGACGTCCAGAAGACGCGGTAGGCAGTCCCCTCGTGCACCACATTAAAGTGCCCTTCTGTCATGTCCTCCCGCGCCAGCCGGACAAAGAGCTGGCGGCGGAAGGAGAACACGTGGCGCAGGCTGTTCTCCCTGAGGCCGAGCGGTATGGGGTTGATCCCCGACCTTACCTCCCCCAGTTGGTGTAGGTGAGGGAGGAGGAGCTCAGCGGAAACAAAGGGCGGGACGTTTGACACGATGACCCTCTGCGCGGTGGCCTCGAGAGGGTCCACCGGCAGGAACGTCCCGCCCACCGTGAGCCCCTTTTCGAGGGCCAGGGACACCGCCCGCTCCGACCCCAGGAAGAAAACAGCCTTCCCAGACATCTTGGAGGCCGCGACAATGGCCGAGGGGCCGACTACCCCAGCCATCGCCCGCACGCACTCCTCAATGCTCATTGTGGGGTGAGTGTAGCTCTTGACCCCGTGTTTCCTGGTTATAAGTTGAAAAGGTGGCAGGGCAGCGGGTGGCGCAGGAGGTGCCGTGGAAGCGGTTGCCACCTGCGCATACGTCTTCGCTGGCCCTGCCACCGGCGTGGATGGGGTCGCCATCACTGGGTCCCTTTAAGGGCTACACCCACCCCAAAGTCACAGGCCTTAATGGTCTTTATTGGCCTTGTATATTTAACTGAGCAGAGGAGCCCTTAACGAGGCACCACTCCCCTAGTTGGCAATTGGGGAGGGGCCTTGCTCCCTCTGCTCAGTTGTCTCAATTGTTTTTTTTAAAAAAAATTAGGAGAAAGGGGCCTCAGAGAGAGAGGGGAGAAACAGAGTAACAGAGAAAGAGAGAGGGGGGTGGGAAGGGGGGGGGGAAACTGCGAGGGCAGGTCTCCCCTCGCAGCTGTGGGTGGGTGCACTCCCCAGATGGCAAAACACACAAGCACAGTCTTTGGGTTGGTCTTCAGGTGAGGGGAGAAGATGTCTTCACCTGGGGCAGCTAGAGCCACCAGGCACACACTCCCAACGATGTTTAATTACGTGATTAAGAAAAATCTTCAGCCTGGTAGCTCCAGCTATCCCAGGCTAGGCAATTGTGGGGGGGGGGGGCGTCAAATATGTGTGGGGCCTAGTTGCAAGCAAGGCCCCCACACACACTTTCCACACACACTCACACCCCCCGCGATGTTCCGGCCCTCAGTGGTCTTCTTTCCTCCCTCCACCGATACAACAAAGTCTTTTTGGGAAATGCACCCACACCCACCTGTAGAAATGTAGAGTCTCCCTCCTTCCACACTGGATGTTGTTGTTTTGGTCTTTTCCCCCTCTCTCCAACTCTTTGCAGAATGGTAAAAAGATGTTAAAAGTTTTCTTTTCTCCTCCTCTCCCTCTGGGTGAAAGTTGGTGGTGAAGCCCCTTCCTTCCTTCTCTTCCTGGGCTGGTCTCAGGGCTCTCCAGGCACGAGCTCAAGTTGATAGCTGCTCTCCTCACTGCAGCTCAGCTCCAACTGAGCAGGACACGCCTCCACTGCTCTACCATTGGTTCCTTGTGCATGAAACTCTTTTTGGAGTTTATCTGCAAAACAAAACACATTAAACCGTGCCACCCGACCTGGGTGACACACCAGACATTTACAAGGCCCTTTTTTTCCTTTTTTTTTTTTGGTTTTTTTTTCTTTCTTTTTTTTGGTTTTTTTTTTTGGGCACTAAAATCACAATTTTTCCCCAGTGCCCCCTTCCTTTTGAGTCCTTGTGCATGAATGACAGAAGGATAGTTTGCAGGTGAAGCAGGCAATCAGGAAGGTGAATGGAATGTTGGCCTTCATTGCGAGAGGGATGGAGTACAAAAGCAGGGAGGTCCTGCTGCAACTGTATAGGGTATTGGTAAGGCCGCACCTGGAGTACTGCGTGCAGTTTTGGTCACCTTACTTAAGGAAGGATATACTAGCTTTGGAGAGGGTACAGAGACGATTCACTTGGTTGATTCCGGAGATGAGGGGGTTACCTTATGATGATAGATTGAGTAGACTGGGTCTTTACTCGTTGGAGTTCAGAAGGATGAGGGGTGATCTTATAGAAACATTTAAAAATAATGAAAGGGATAGACAAGATAGAGGCGGAGAGGTTGTTTCCACTGGTCGGGGAGACTAGAACTAGGGGGCACAGCCTCAAAATATGGGGGAGCCAATTTAAAACCGAGTTGAGAAGGAATTTCTTCTCCCAGAGGGTTGTGAATCTGTGGAATTCTCTGCCCAAGGAAGCAGTTGAGGCTAGCTCATTAAATGTATTCAAGTCACAGATAGATAGATTTTTAACCAATAAGGGAATTAAGGGTTACGGGGAGTGGGCAGGCAAGTGGAGCTGAGTCCACGGCCAGATCAGCCATGATCTTGTTGAATGGCGGAGCAGGCTCGAGGGGCTAGATGGCCTACTCCTGTTCCTAATTCTTATGTTCTTATGTTCTTATTAATGTTTTTAGCACCAAATTAAACTCAAACATAATTCCAACAATCCCATTTTATTGCCTTTCAACAATTTGCATTCCCAGTTCAAAGCTGTAGCTATGGAAAGCAGTTTGGCTAAAATGTACAAATTAAAATGTCTAGAGAACACACTAAAACATTTAACAACTACTGGTTGAATTAAAATAGTCGGAGACTACATTAAATGGAGATCATTTTAAATGGCTCAAAACTGTAACTAACCCACTGTTTGTAACAGCCCACAGCCTTAAGAAAAGTTAAATGTTAAAAAAAGCTTTCTAAAGGCAGAGAATAAGAGAATATTTTTTTTTAAAATGCGTATCTACCATATAATTAGAGTGACACGGACTGCATTCATCATTCAAACTTTTCCTACTTGCCTCACAAAAGAATTCTGTCTGACTGGAAACAACCGTGCCTTTTCTAATGCATTGGCTTAGAAATTTAAAGGGACAGAGGCAGCCACTGAACCAAGTCATACCAGATTAGGAAGAGCAGGAATGCTTGACATGGCAACCATGCAACCAGTACCTAGTGAGGTGCCGCAGGGATCAGTGCTGGGATCCAACGATTTACAATCTATATTAACAACTTTGAAGAAGGGACTGAGTGTAATGTAGCCAAGTTTGCTGACGATACAAAGATGGGAGGAAAAGCAATGTGTGAGGAGGACACAAAAAATCTGCAAAAGGACATAGACAGGCAAAGTGAGTGGGCAAAAATTTGGCAGATGGAGTATAATGTTGGAAAGTGTGAGGTCATGCACTTTGGCAGAAAAACTCAAAAAACAAGTTATTATTTAAATGGAGAAAGATTGCAAAGTGCCGCAGTAGAGCGGAACCTGGGGGTACTTGTGCATGGAACACAAAAGGATAGTATGCAGGTACAGCAAGTGATCAGGAAGGCCAATGGTATCTTGGCCTTTATTGCAAAGGGGATGGAGTATAAAAGCAGGGAAGTCTTGCTACAGCTATACAAGGTTTTGGTGAGGCCACACCTAGAATACTGCGTGCAGTTTTGTTTTCCATATTTATGAAAGGAAATAATTGCTTTGGAGGCAGTTCAGAGAAGGTTCACTAGATTGATTCCGGGGATGAGGGGGTTGACTTATGAAGAAAGGTCGAGTAGGTTGGGCCTCTACTCATTGGAGTTCAGAAGAATGGGAGGTGATCTTATCTAAATGCATAAGATTACGAGGGGGCTTGTCAAGGTGGATGCAGAGAGGATGTTTCCACTGATGGGGGAGACTAGAACTAGAGGGCATGATCTTAGAATAAGGGGCCGTCCATTTAAAGCAGAGATGAAGAGAAATTTCTTCTCTCAGAGGGTTGTAAATCTGTGGAATTTGCTGCCTCAGAGAGCTGTGGAAGCTGGGATATTGAATAAATTTAAGACAGAAATAGACAGTTTCTTAAACGATAAGGGGATAATGGGGTTATGGGGAGCGGGCAGGGAGGTGGAGCTGAGCCCATGATCGGATCAGCCATTATCTTACTGAATGGTGGAGCAGGCTAAAGAGGCAGTATGGCCTACTCCTGTTCCTATTTCTTATGTTCTTATGACAGAGACCCCCCTACCATGACCATCACCCCCATACCATGACCATCACCATCATACCATGACCATCACCATCATACCATGACCATCACCTCCATACCATGACCATCACCCCCATACCATGACCATCATCCCCATACCATGACCAGCACCCCCATACCATGACCAGCACCATCATACCATGACCAGCACCCCCATACCATGACCAGCACCCCCATACCATGACCAGCACCCCCATATCATGACCAGCACCCCCATACCATGACCAGCACCCCCATACCATGACCAACACCCCCATACCACGACCATCACCTCCATAACATGAGCAGCACCCCCCCCCCCCATCATGACCAACACTCCTCAAACAGGATCAACACTTCCATTTCATGAAGAACACTCCCAAATCATGACCAACACTCACATATCAAGACCAGTGTTCCCCTACATATTGGAGACAACTGTGAAGAGGGCGACTGGATTGGACGTCACCATAGCCCAGGTCGGTAATTGGAGCGTGGGCAGGTATAGCAGGAGTGGCAAGGTTGGGGCGAAGGAGCAGTGAGAGATTGCAGAGCGATGTGATCGGGGCCCAGGAGAGGCGTGAGTTCAGGGCCCAGAAGAGGCGAGGGTCCAGGGGCAGCACAGGCCAGCCCACACTGCGATATGTGTGCGCACTAGGTCCGTGCAGCAGAGCTGGTCTCCAGTCACCTTGGTTAATCCTTGCCACTGGACCAAGACAAACTCTGTCAAGCCCGTGTGGTGGCTGGTGTGCAACGGTCACCACACATTAAAAAAATCCAAATGCAGGCATCTTCCACCCTTCAATATGCAGTTCGGGACTGGAATATTAGGTCCTTCATTGAAACACCTGTGAACTCATTTAACTCATCCCTTTTTGGCGTGGAAGCAAGTTATCCTCGATTCACGGGACCGTCTAAGAAGAAGAAGAGAAGTTTTTTCCCCACATTTTTCAAATTCTTTTTTTATTTTTCTCTGTGAAAGTGAGAGTACATCCAAGAAAAGTGTGGAAGTCATACAATAGGTGATTATATTATTCCACAGCACAGAATGTGCCCATAGGCACCACTACTTTGATGACACCTTGTTCCACCTCCATGGAGATTGGAAATTCCCTGCATGTTCTGTTCCCATTACCCTTCAATTGCTAAGTTTAAATCACTACAAATTGTTTCTGTGGTGTTCATGTTAAGCAAGGAAGCCACCAGAAGCCACCAGCTTTTCTGATTTTCTGACTTTCCTTCCTGTTGTGTATGGAGAAAGAGTCAGACTGAACACCGTGAGCTCAAAGTAACGTGTGACCTTAGTCTTTTATTGCAGGGCTCCAGAGTGCCTCTCCAACCTGTGAAGCCTCCTTAAATACCTGTGCTCCCAAGGGATTATGGAATCCCTTGGGACTCCAGGGAATGAGCCTTCTGGTGGCTGTTCAGAGTAAATACAAGTCCACATATATAACACTTCCTTCATCTGTACACAGCATTCCCTTACACTCGACAGTATATCGTAAATTAACAATCCTTCTGCTGCAAGGTAAGAGTACAATAGTCAAGAAAATAAGAATCTCTGTTCATATGCTGCAGCAATGTGAAAGTAACCATCGAGGGATTGAGTAATTCTTCTACGTTACAGCAGAGACTATACTCCAAAAGTACTTCAATGGTTGTAAAGCACTTTGAGACATCCAGTGGTCATGAAAGGCGCTATATAAATGAAAGTCTATCTTTCTTACTTTCTTTCATTGACAACCTTGTAGGCAGACCAGCTGTGAACTAAGATTACTTTCATTGGGCCCATGGGTGTCTCTTGTTGACAGCTTTCACTATAATATCATCACCATCACCTTTATGGCACACTGGCGGGGGTGCAGAATTATACTTATGAATTTCACATAGTCCATCATGTCAACCTATAGCCAAAGTTGCCTCAGAGATGTTTATTGATGCCGAACCTGATTTTCTTTGGATAAGAAAATGTGCCTGGGCTTAGCTTACCTTTCAGATTATTTGAGCTCTATGTTAAAAATAAAATAGTCCACAGGCAGCAGGACGACCGAATGACCCCTATGAGCTAAGTCGTGAGGTCAAAGCCCCATTTCTGCACTATGAGATCAATCGATAGTAGATGTCTGGATTGAATGCAGAGCACAATTGGGATAATTACTCACAAGTCATCTTGTAAACGTGGAACAGCAGGCTTGCCTGGAAGTACAGAGGCAGATATTTTGTGGAACGCTATGAAAAGTTTAATAAAAATTTGAGACTTTCCCTTGAAAGGAGATATGCCAAACGTCTAGTTCCAGTTATTGATTAACATATGACCATAATATGGTAGAATTCTTTATTAAGATGGAGAGTGACACAGTTAATTCAGAAACTAGGGTCCTGAACTTAAGGAAAGGTAACTTCGATGGTATGAGACGTGAATTGGCTAGAATAGACTGGCAAATGATACTTAAATGGTTGACGGTGGATAGGCAATGGCAAACATTTAAAGATCACATGGATGAACTTCAACAATTGTACATCCCTGTATGGAGTAAAAATAAAATGGGGAAGGTGGCTCAACCGTGGCTAACAAGGGAAATTAAGGATAGTGTTAAATCCAAGGAAGAGGTATATAAATTGGCCAGAAAAAGCAGCAAACCTGAGGACTGGGAGAAATTTAGAATTCAGCAGAGGAGGACTAAGGGTTTAATTAAGAGGGGGAAAATATAGTACAAGAGGAAGCTTGCCGGGAACATAAAAACTGACTGCAAAAGCATCTATAGATATGTGAAGAGAAAAAAATTAGTGAAGACAAATGTAGGTCCTTTGCAGTCAGATTCAGGTGAATTTATAATGGGGAACAAAGAAATGGCAGACCAATTGAACAAATACTTTGGTTCTGTCTTCATGAAGGAAGACACAAATAACCTTCCGGAGGTACTAGGGGACTGAGGGCCTAGTGAGGAGGAACTGAAGGATATCTTTATTAGGCGGGAAATTGTGTTAGGGAAATTGATGGGATTGAAGGCCAATAAATTCCTGGTGCCTGATAGTCTGCATCCCAGAGTACTTAAGGAAGTGGCCCTAGAAATAGTGGATGCATTGGTGATCATTTTGTAACAGTCTATCGACTCTGGATCAGATCTTATTGACTGGAGGGTAGCTAATGTAACACCACTTTTTAAAAAAGAAGGGAGAGAGAAAACAGGTAATTATAGACCGGTTAGCCTGACATCAGTAGTGGGGAAAATGTTGGAATCAATCATTAAGGATGAAATAGCAGCACATTTGGAAAGCAGTGACAGGATCGGTCCAAGTCAGCATGGATTTGTGAAAGGGAAATCATGCTTAACGAATCTTCTGGAGTTTTTTGAGGATGTAACTAGCAGAGTGGACAAGGGAGAACCAGTGGATGTGGTGTATTTGGACTTTCAAAAGGCTTTTGACAAGGTCCCACACAAGAGATTGGTGTGCAAAATCAAACAGCATGGTATTGGGGGTAATGTACTGACGTGCATAGAGAACTGGTTGGCAGATAGGAGGCAGAGAATCAGGATAAACGGATCCTTTTCAGAAAGGCAGGCAGTGACTAGTGGAGTGCCGCAGGGCTCAGTGCTGGGACCCCAGCTCTTTACAATATACAATATACATTAATGATTTAGATGAAGGAATTGAGTGTAATATCTCCAAGTTTGCAGATGACACTAAACTGGGTGGAGGTGTGAGCTGTGAGGAGGATGCTAAGAGGCTGCAGGGTGACTTGGACAGGTTAGGTGAGTGGGAAAATGCATGGCAGATGCAGTATAATGTAGATAAATGTGAGGTTATCCACTTTGGGGGCAAAAACACGAAGGCAGAATATTATCTGAATGGCGGCAGGTTAGGAAAGGGGGAGGTGCAACGAGACCTGGATGTCATGGTTCATCAGTCATTGAAAGTTGGCATGCAGGTACAGCAGGCGGTGAAGAAGGCATGTGATTTGAGTATCGGAGCAGGGAGGTCTTACTGCAATTGTACAGGGCCTGAGTGAGGCCTCACCTGGAATATTGTGTTCAGTTTTGGTCTCCTAATCTGAGGAAGGACGCTCTTGCTGTTGAGGGAGTGCAGCAAAGGTTCACCAGACTGATTCCAGGGATGGCTGGACTGACATATGAGAAGAGACTGGATCAACTGGGCCTTTATACACTGAAGTTTAGAAGGATGAGAGGGGATCTCATAGAAACGTAGAAGATTCTGACAGGACTGGACAGGTTAGATGCGGGAAGAATGTTCCTGATGTTGGGGAAGTCCAGAACCAGGGGACACATCTTAGGATAAGGGGTAGGCCATTTAGGACTGAGATGAGGAGAAACTTCTTCACTCAGCGAGTTGTTAACCTGTGGAATTCCCTGCCGCAGAGAATTGTTGATGCCAGTTCATTGGATATATTCAAGAGGGAGTTAGATATGGCCCTTACGGCTAAAGGGATCAAGGGATATGGAGAGAAGGCGGGAAAGGAGTACTGAGGGAATGATCAGCCATGATCTTGTTGAATGGCGGTACAGGCTCGAGGGGCCGAATGGCCTACTCCTGCACCTATTTTCTATGTTTCTATGTTTCTATATGACGTTTGTATGAAGTTCAAAACATTTAATGCTATTGGAAACTAGCTGTAACTACCTGCCCAGTTACCTCCGTCTTGCTAAGTCCCATTTCTGCTCTTAAAAAACCCCCTCAAAGCCCCTGAACCACATCTTCGACCCCCACCCACTCTAGCCCTCTCCATTTTCATGTTCCCCACACTGCTGGGTGGAAACTGCTTTTCCTCTGTGCAGTAACGTGCTTTGCAATGTCTCCTTGCACACGGAAGGAGCACTGCGGAAAATTAAATTGTTGTTGTGTCCATTTCTTTGGAAGAGAATCAATGAGTTTTTCATTTTACAGTTTGTTAAAGTGATGGTAATTTCACCCCCGCCCCTCTTCACAACAGGAACTATTTTGTTATTTATCAGCGACATTGTTGATCCTCTTCTTCAAAGAAAGCTACAATTTACACAGTAAACAGCTCATAATAACTGTAGTTTATTGTTAATTACATGTAATATTCACACACTTAAAAAAAAGAGAATGAGGCTAAATTTGGGGATTGCTAAAATGAATTGTTAGAAAAATAATCCACTCAATTTTCAAGTTCAATTTTTCATTATTGCGTTTGCTTTGATGCCAGCTTTCAGTTGCTCGGACACAAGAACATAAGAATTAGGAGCAGGAGTAGGCCATACGGCTCCTCGAGTCTGCTCTGCCATTCAATAAGATCATGGCTGATCTTCAACCTCAACTCCACTTTCCCGCCCGATCTCCATATGCCCAACAGCGCTTGCTGTTGATTTTATATACAGGCTACTTAGAGCATTTTATGAGGCAACATTTGGAGCACCCAACACTATGAAGACAGACCTGCGTCCTGTCTGCCTGCCGAATCGCCAAACCATTGCTGCACAGTGGAGGCAAATGTACCATTGCTCCAACCCCATTGTTGTAAATTTAGCTTTTACTTGTTCAAAGTTACGTCAACTGTGAGTAAAGAGCTCATCTGTCACATCAACAACAACACCAACTTGCATTTATGTAGCGCCTTTAATGTAGTAAAATGTCCCAAGGCACATCACAGGAACATTATCGAACTAAATTTGATACCGGGCCACATAAGGACATATTCGCACAGGAACATGGTCAAAGAGGTAAGTTTTAAGGAGTGCCTTAAAGGAGGAGGGAGAAGTAGAGAGGAAGAAAGGTTTAAGGAGGGGATTCCAGAGCTTAGAGCCGAGGCAGCTGAAGGCACGGCCGCCAATAGTGGAGTGATTAAAATCAGGGATGCTCAAGAGACCAGAACTGGAGGAGCACAGAGATCTTGGTGGGTTGTAGGACTGGAAGAGGTTACAGAGGGGTGAGACGATGGAGCGATTTGAAAACAAGGATGAGAATTTTAAAACCGAGTCGTTGCCAGACCAGGAGAGACTGTGGGTCAGCGAGCACAGGGATGATGGGGGAACAGCACTTGGTGCGAGTTGGGATAACTGGATGTTGGACAAGTAGCGTGATGCAGGGGTCCATTAGAGGTGGGGGGGAGGGGGGGGCGGTCACTGAAGCAGCGTGACGCAGAGGTCCATCAGAGGGGGTGGGGACAGATTGTTGGCCCTAGCTATCTCTGGACACTCAAGCGGGGTGCAAGGTGGACAGTTGACAGTCACTCTGTGCACTCCTCAGACTTGCAACATTTCAACACAACTTGCAGGACATGACAGCACATGAGAGGAGGGCGCCCTAATTTTGGAACCCGCTGCCAATTTGAACAGACCATGTTTGACCTCATGTGGTTTCAAACACCGAGGGAATGGGCCTGGAGCAGTCTCAAGATATCTCCAAGACTATGTGCTAGCACCATCTTTCTTTTGTATATTTTTCCACCCACACCTTCTCTCACATCCTCACACTCATGGATATATGCTTGCACACGCTATTTATGCAAGTTATGTTTGAAGGGCTATTTCTCCGCCTTCATTTCAACATATCTTCTGTTTTTATAGGCAATCCCAAGGAACTGGTCCCAGTACTGACCAGGAATCCCTTGTGCTTCATGAGGGCCATGGAATTATGTGCAGGAGTCTATAATAGGACTGGAAATTCCCCAACCTATGTCAGGTTTTGCGGCGATATTTCGCTGTTTTGGGTGGAAAACGATACGGCGGGAAATTCCCTGAAGTCTTGCGCCAGCGGTTTTGAAATGCCGCTGGGGAGCGGACCGCCGGCGTGCAAGACTGGAAAAAGCATTTTCGCCCAATATTTGGGTCAGCGGTAGATAGGACAAAAAAAATGTTGGTGAAAACTCTGTGTTGCAGCCCTTGGAACGGCGGTAAGTATGAAGACCTGCAAAAAAGGTAAGTTAAAGTTTTTATTTTTTGATTATTTTACAGTGATTCGCTAGAAAAGGGTCTTGTGAATGTTTTATGATTTTTTTATTCTTTGCTTTTTGGAATTTTATTTTGATGTTTTGCCCCCCTCCCTGGGCCCAACTCGCAGCGGTATCGGCCTCGAAGAAATGTTGCAGAAAATTTGCGGTTCGCGCCACGAATTTTCGTGCAATGCCGATTTTTACCGCTAGGCACATTTTTTCCCAAATGCTATGTCTCGATATCATAATGGTGTGATTAGCAGTATTTTGGGCGAAAAATGCTGAAAAATTACCTCCATGACCAAAAACTGAATTTCTAGCCCGATAAAGGCACTTGGGTGCAACAATGTTACCATGGACCCTGGCGGAAAAAAGTAATTTCATACGAATTTGGCAAGATTTTGCGGTCAGCGGTGAATGAACAGTGTAAGCCATTCATTACACTTAAACTTACCCACAGACTTTCTATGGGTTTTTGCACTAGAATTTGCGGTGATTAGAAATCTAGAACAGCACAGCGCCCTCTGCAGGGGATCTGCGAGCTGCATGAGCAGAGAAAGCAACTCCGTATCTCCTTAACCAATTTGCCACGAAGTCTGGACCAGGAAGTGTAAGTTAGAAAAGTGTATTCAATGCCAAATCATGTGCAGAAAGCAAAATAAAGAGAGGGGAAGAAAGATGGGATGAAGCGAGAGAGAGATAAAAGAGACAGAAAGAAAAAGTAATTAAAAAAAAAAATTCCATTTTTTAACATCTCAACAATAATTAAAATCTGAAGGAATGATACTGCACACTTGTAAAAGTTAATTTTCAGTGTCAGAGAGGTCATTTGGCAATAATTAACACTTATCACGCCATTAAAAATACACTTAGAATGAACAAGCTCTAATGTTTTTTTGCCGGATTTAGTGTGCATCTATCACATAAGTATCCCAACTTTCTCGCTCTTCCATGTGTTTCAATGCTGAGTCTCTGAGCGAGATACCTTTGTAGCACAGCTTCTGGAGGGGCAGGGCAAGTCGCACGGCAGCTTCCTGATTTCTGTGTTTAACGGTGTATGTGCGGTTGCTGGAAGTTGCTGAGCGATTTACACTTTAGCAGCAGTGAGTGCTGATAGCCTCACCAATTTTTTTACTGTATTTTTACTGTTGGTGACTTCTATTGCAACGCAGTTTGCACAGTGCCTCAATAAGATGTAATCGTACTGGATAAAATAAAGAACAATAGCCTAAATAGCCCATCAGCCAATAATCATGATAATATCATGCAATTAGCATCAGAGATGGAGGGAAAAGCAATGTGTGAGGAGGACACAAAAAATCTGCAAAAGGACATAGATAGGCTAAGTGAGTGGGCACAAATTTGGCAGATGGAGTATAATGTTGGAAAGTGTGAGGTCATGCACTTTGGCAGTAAAAATCAAAGAGCAAATGATTATTTAAATGGAGAAAGATTGCAAAGTGCCGCAGTACAGCAGGACCTGGGGGTAATTGTGCATGAAACACAAAAGGATAGTATGCAGGTACAGCAAGTGATCAGGAAGGCCAATGGTATCTTGGCCTTTATTGCAAAGAGGATGGAGGATAAAAGCAGGGTAGTCTTGCTACAGCTATATAAGGTATTGGTGAGGCACACCTGGAATACTGCCTGCAGTTTTGGTTTCCATATTTACGAAAGGATATACTTGCTCTGGAGGCAGTTCAGAGAAGGTTCATTAGGTTGATTCAGAGGATGAGGGGGTTGACATGAGGAAAGGTTGAGAAGGCTGGGGCTCTACTCATTGGTGTTCAGAAGAATGAGAGGTGATTTTATCGAAATGTATAAGATTATGAGGGAGCTTGACAAGGTGGATGCAGAGAGGATGTTTCCACTGATGGGGGAGACTAGAACTAGAGGGCATGATCTTAGAATATGGGAACGTCCATTTAAAACTGAGATGAGGAAAAATGTCTTCTCTCAGAGAGTTGTAAATCTGTGGAATTCGCTGCCTCAGAGTTCTGTGGAAGCTGGGACATTGAATAAATTTAAGACAGAAAGAGACAGTTTCTTAAACGATAAGGGGTTATGGGGAGCGGGCGGGGAAGTGGAGCTGAGTCCATGATCAGATCAGCCATGATCTTATTGAATGGCGGAGCAGGCTCGAGGGGCCGTATGGCCTACCCCTGTTCCTATTTCTTATGTTCTTATGTTCTTATGTTCTTATGTAAAATACATAATGTAACTTTGCCCTGAATAGCATAAATACTAGCATAAATAATTGGCCCAGAAAATCCGATGCCTCCGACCTGAAAAATTTCTACGAATCTATCTGGTTTCCCGGAGGTTCGAAGGCTTGCGGTCCTCGGCCTCTATGTGATGACCTGTGTAGACGCACACGTATCCCAGCAGCATGTAGATTCCGTATGCATCAATGGGATCATGTGGGCCGGCCCAACCTATCAGAGTAGGGGATCCCCATTCATACTTATGGTGATTCCATGTGTGCAGAATCACCATACGGATGAATGGGAATACCCCCAAAATACACAAACACTGAAAATTACGGGGGAAAAAAAAATCACATAATTCAAATGAATAAAAATGGAATTTAATTAATTATTTAAAACAAAAATGTATTTTTTGAAAAATAAATGTACATATATTTAAGGGTCTAAAAATAAACATACCTTATTTTACAAGATTTTAAATGTTAAAACATTTTTTTAAATGTCTTTTTCTGTACTTCAAAAGATTGCCTTTTTCAGTTGTAAGAATTGGAAGGACATTGGCTGGGCAGGATTTGGGCAAATAGCTCAACTCTCTGCCCGCGGAGGCCCTTCAATTTTGAATGGGGATTATCATCACAAGTGCCGGGCTTAGGTGAGTGCGCTTCACATACCTAATCCCGGAACTTGCGGGGACCCCCATGGGCACATGTGCACCTCGTACGCGTCCGTGGGGAGCGCGATTTCAGGCCCAATAATCTTTCATAACATCCTAGTAGTTGGAGATTATGGAGCTCGAATTATGTGACTGGTCTACAGATCAGAGAACGTAAGTGTACTCAATTTCTGGCTGAAAAATTGTAAGTGCGGTGAATTGGGTGAAGTCACTTCAGTTGTGTGAGGCACTGCACCTGTTCCGAGGTTTGTAATTTCAGCGCTTATATCTCTGATAATGGGGTGAAAAAAAACACTGCAATTATAACCTGCAAAGCTGTTTAAAACAAGTTAAGAAGTTGTTTGTTTTCTGAAAGTAAACCTGTTAAGCTCATAATAAAGTAATGCAACTGAGTAGTGTAGACAATGAGTAAGTGTGACCTTAGCTCCTTTATTCTAACTCCAGAGTGTTGGTACAGCATGGGAGGCCTGCTTATATTCAGTGCTCCCAAGGAATGCTGGGATCCCTTGGGACTCCAACAGGTAAGCCCTCTGGTGATGGTATGATACATGTTGCCTAGGGTTGCATACATAACATCACTCCCTCCCAAAGTCAATAGTACACTTATTTACAGGGTGAGACGATCTGGGGCTTTTCGCTCCCTTGTCGATCGTCTTGGTACGAATGCAGGTGTGGGTGAGTTGGTTGGTTCTTCGCTGGGCTGCTGGGCAGCTGACCTTGCTGTGCTGCTGGGGATGGTCAGTTCATCTTTGTTGTCAACCGTGATGTTGGTTGCCACTTGTGTGTGTGTTGGAGGGTCGAAGTTGGTGGTGTCCTCTTCGGGTTGCTCGTGGCTGTTTGTGAATCGCAGTTTGGTTTGGTCCAAATGCTTCCTGCAAATTAGTCCATTGGCAAGTTTGACCTGAAACACCTTACTCCCTTCTTTGGCTATGACAGTGCCAGCAAGCCATTTGGGACCATGTCCATAGTTGAGTACAAATACAGGGTCATTGACTTCAATATTGTGTGACATGTTTGCGCGATCATGGGACATGCTTTGTTGATGCCGCCTCGACGTGATCATGGAGATCAGGGTGGACAAGAGAGAGCCTTGTTTTGAGCGCCCTTTTTATGAGCAGCTCGGCTGGGGGAACCCCGGTAAGCGAGTGGGATCTGGTGCGGTAGCTGAACAGGACTCGGGACAGGCAGGTCTGCAGGGAGCCTTCCGACACATGTTTCAAGCTTTCAAGCTTTCTTGATGGTTTGGACAGCCCGTTCTGCCTGGCCGTTGGATGCGGGCTTAAACGGGGCAGATGTGACGTGCTTGATCCCATTGCGGGTCATGAGGTCATGATTTCCTTGATGTCATGTATCTCACATTACTGTATATAACTGTATCCTACAAAGCTATACATGACTGTAACTGGATATGACCTGTAACAATAAGCATACCTTACCACCAGGGGTGCACTTGCAGAAGACACTCCATACCTGTCCCATTGAGGTATATAAAGGGAAGTCTCAGGCAAGTGCAGCTCTGGAGAGCTGGAATTAAAGGTGCAGGTCCTGAGTGACCTTGACTTCAGCATGTGTCTCGTGTAAGTCAGTACATTAGAGTCAGGACTTAACAGTGGCGACGAGTTACGGGATCACAGAATCCAGAGAATGGCTACCAACAGCTCAGATGAGAAATACAATGCTGGAGACAATTGGGATGACTTTATAGAAAGGCTCCAGCAAAGCTTTGTGACCAAAGACTGGCTGGGCGACGATAAGGCAGACAAGAGCAGAGCCCATCTCTTGACCAGCTGTGGCTCGAAAACATACGCTTTAATGAAAGGCCTGCTGGCACCCGAGAAACCAGCAAGCAAGTCATTTGAGGAGTTGAGCACACTGGTGAGAGACCACCTGAAGGCAGCAAGCAGCCTACACATGGCCAGACACAGGTTCTACAACTACAGACGCTGTGTGGGCCAAAGCATACCCGACTTCCTGGCGGAACTTCGGAGGCTGGCTAGTTCATGTGAGTTCCCCGATGAACTAAGGAGAGAAGTACCAAGAGACTTTTTTATTGAAGGAATAGGCCACGCAGGCATACTCCGAAAGCTTATAGAGACTAAGAATTTGACTCTAGAGGCAGCAGCACTGGTCGCACAGACGTTCTTGGCAGGCAAAGAAGAAACGAGGCTGATCTATACTTCGGGTACGACAACCAACGAGGCATCGGAACAAGGGGTTCACATTGTGAAACAAACCGCTACCCCCACACACAGACAAAGGTAGGAGAGCAGGCCTTCAACAGCAGACAGTGGCGCCAGAAGCCATCAAAATCAAGGGCCACATGAACAGTCGATCACACCTCATCAACCCACAATGCGAGCAATCAACAACAGATTGAGAGAAGCTCAAGGGAGATCAGCCAGATGCCGCTCATCCTTCGGAAATAATGGAAACGGTCTGTGTTGGAGATGTGGGGGAAGGCACTCAACCAGGGTGTGTCGATTTCAGCATGCTATTTGCAGAAACTGCAACTACACATGGCATCTGGCTCACATGTGCAGAAAAACAGCAGCTCGGCTGGTATACTAATCGGAAGGGTCGGAAAGCGGACCAAAAGACGGTTGGAACAGTGCACGGGACGCCAAGGTACAGCGGGTTAACACGATCAATGTCCACTGTTCTTACACCAAGACGCCTCCAATTATGATGAGGGTTCTACTCAACGGGATACCCGTCAACATGGAACTGGACACGGGGGCCAGTCAATCCCTCATGAGCGTTCAACAATTTGAACAGCGGTGGCCGCACAAAAGCTAACTGAGTACCATGACTGAAATTCGAGGGGGAGGTGGAATGAGATAGGGGACAAAGTGTTTGTGCTAAACTATGGCCGGGGTCCCAAATGGCTTGCAGGGACAGTAACAGACAAAGAGGGAAACAGGCTACTGGTTGTACAAATGGACAATGGCCAAACCTGCCGGAGGCATGTAGACCAAGTAAAAAGTAGATTCACTGATAACACTGAAGAACCAGAGGCAGACTACAATGTGGAACTCACACCACACCTGGTGGACAGACAGGTGGAACAACCTGAGGAAAGGGCAGTCTCAACAGACAGCCCAGGCGAGATACCAGCAATCACACCGAACGAAACACAGGCACCAAGGCAAACAACTGAACCACAACTAAGATGCTCCACGCGAGAGCGCAGACCACCTGAGAGACTGAATCTATAAAGGCAATAAGAGCTTGGGGGAGGGTGATGTCATGTATCTCACATTACTGTATATAACTGTATCCTACCATGTTATACATAACTGTAACTGGATATGACCTGGAACAATAAGCATACCTTACCACCAGGGGTGCACTTGCAGGAGACAATCCATACCTGTCCCACTGAGGTATATAAAGGGAGGTCTCAGGCAAGTGCAGCACTGGAGAGCTGTGAATTAAAGGTGCAGGTCCTGAGTGACCTTGACTTCAGCATGTGTCTCGTGTAAGTCAGTACATTAGAGTCAGGACTTAACACTTGAATTCAGCTCCGGTGAAGCACGGCCCATTGTCGCTGACTAGGACATCAGGCAGGCCGTGCGTGGTGAACATGGCTCGTAGGCTTTCGATGGTGGCAGTGGACCTGCTTACAGACATTATTACATATTCAATCCATTTTGAATAAGCATCCACAACATTTTGCCAAGAAACGGGCCCGCAAAGTCCATGTGGATCCTAGACCACAGTTTGGAAGGCCATGACCACAAACTTAGGGTGCCTCTCTGGGTGCATTGCTCAGTTGAGAGCAAGTGTTGCATTGGCGCACACATGACTCTAAATCTGAGTCGATGCCGGGCCACCACGCATGGGATCTGGCGAGAGCTTTCATCATTACTATGCCTGGATGGAACTGTGTGGGTCGCGTATAAACGTTTGTTTCCCTGTCCACGCGATTACCCCACAAAAGACAGCCCGCCTGTATGGACATTTCGTTTTTACGCCGCTGGAACGGCTTGATCTCTTCATGCATCTCCACTGGGACGCTGGACCAGCTCCCATAGAGGACACAATTTTTTACAAGGGACAGTAAAGGATCCTGGCTGATCCAGGTCCTGATCTGGCGAGCCATAACGGGTGACTTTTCGTTTTCGAATGCATCCATCACCAAGAGCAAGTCTGCAGGCTGTGCCATTTCCACCCCGGTGGTGGGCAATGGTAGCCAACTGAGAGCATCAGCGCAGTTCTCTGTGCCTGGTCTGTGGCGAATTACATAGTTGTATGCAGACAGTGTGAGCGCCCATCTTTGGATGCGGGCAGAGGCATTGGTTTTAATCCCTTTGCTCTCTAAGAATAGTGATATGAGCGGCTTATGGCCAGTTTCTAACTCAAACTTGGGACCAAACAGATACTGGTGCATTTTTTTCACCCCATAAACGCATGCCAGAGCTTCTTTTTCAATCATGCTTTCGGACTTGGACAAACTCCTAGACGCATAGGCAACCGGTTGCAATGTTCCCGATTCATTAGCTTGTTGCAACACACACCCAACCCCGTATGAAGACGCATCACAAGCTAGCACTAAACGTTTACATGGGTTATACAGAACCAGCAGTTTGTTGGAGCATAACAGATTTCTGGCTTTCTCAAAAGCAGCCTCTTGTGATTTCCCCCATACCCAGTTGTCTCCCTTGCGTAGCAGCACATATAGGGGTTCTAGCAAGGTGCTTAACCCGCGTAGGAAATTACCAAAATAGTTGAGGTGTCACAGGAACGAGCGCAGCTCCGTCACGTTTTGTGGTCTTGGCGCGTTCTTGATGGCTTCCGTCTTGGCGTCGGTGGGTCTGGTGCCGTCTGCCGCGATTCTTCACCCTAAGAACTCGACCTCTGGTGCCAGGAAAACACACTTCGAGCATTTCAACCTGAGTCCCACACGATCTAGCTGACTTAGAACCTGTTCCAGGTTCTTCAAGTGTTCGATGGTGTCTTGACCTGTGACCAGTATGTCGTCCTGGAAAACCACCGTGCGCGGAACCGACTTTAGCAGGCTCTCCATGTTCCTTTGGAAAATTGCCACGGCCGATCGTATCCCAAACGGGCATCTATTGTAGATGAACAGACCTTTGTGCGTGTTGATGCAGGTGAGGCCTTTCGAAGATTCCGCCAGCTCCTGCGTCATGTAGGCCGAGGTCAGGTCCAACTTGATGAACGTCTTTCCTCCAGCCAGGGTCGCAAATAGGCCGTCTGCCTTGGGTAGCGGGTACTGGTCCTGCAGCGAAAAACGGTTAATCGTTACTTTATCGTCCCCACAAATTCTGACCATGCCGGAACAATCAGACTGGCCCGCTCGTTGAACTCCACCGGTGCAATAATGCCTTCTCGCTGCAGCCTGTCCAGCTCAATTTCCACTTTCTTTCGCATCATATATGGCACTGCCCATGCCTTGTGGTGGATGGGTCGTGTACCGGGAACCAAGTGGATCTGCACCTTCATCTCCAAGAAACTTTCAATGCCTGGCTCAAACAACGACGGGAACTTGCTCAGAGCCCAGGCACATGAGGCGTCGTCGACGGACAAGAGTGCTCGGATGTCATCCCAGTTTCAGCGGATTTTTCCCAGCCAACTTCTGGTGAACAGTGTGGGGCCATCTCCTGGTACAATTAACAGTGGGAGTTCGTGCACTGCCCCATCATAGGAGACTTTTACTGTTTCACTGCCAATAACAGGGATCAGCTCTTTAGTGTAGGTTCTTAGCTTGGTATGAATGGGGCTAAGCTTGGGCCTGTGTGCCTTGTTGCACCACAGCCTGTCGAAGGCCTTTTTGCTCATGATAGACTGACTCGCACCCGTGTCCTATTCCATGGATACTGGAATTCCGTCCAGTTCAACTTTTAGCATGATCGGTGGACATTTCGTGGTGAAGGTATGTACCCAGTACACTTCTGCCTTCTCGGTTCGAGTATCTAGTTCAGCCTGATCCGTCATGGATCAATCCTCCTCTGCAACATGGTGGTTTGCAGGGTTTGCAGCTTGTCTGCTCATTCGCTGGAGGTGTCCCATTGTTCCACAGCCTTTGCACACATAGTGTCTGAAGCAGCATTGATGGGCTCGATGATCACCTCCACAGCGCCAACAAGGTGTTAACTGCCTTGCATTAATGGCGGCCTCTGGGTCATCTGAGGTTCTGCAGCTGCCGGCGTGTACGTTCTGCCATTTGCATTCCTGCCTGAAAACGACGTAACTGTGTGTACAGTACTTGCCGAAACGTCTTTATGCTGCGAAATTTGTTTGGTGTTATCGCTGGTGGACATAAATGCCTGGGCTATCGTTATGGCTTTGCTCAGAGTCGGTGTTTGAACAGTCAATAGTTTGTGAAGGATAACCTCATGATCAATGCCAAGCACAAAAAAGTCTCTTAGCATTTGCTCAAGGAATCCATCGAATTCACAATGTCCTGCAAGGCGCCTTAGTTCGGCGACGTAGCTCGCTACTTCCTGGTCTTCAGACCGTTGACACGTGTAGAATCGATACCTTGCCATCAAAGCGCTTTCCTTCGGATTTAGGTGCTCCCGGACCAGCGTACACAGTTCTTCATAGGATTTGGTTGTTGGTTTCACTGGAGCTAGAAGATTCTTCATGAGGCCATAGGTTGTTGCCCCACAGACGGTAAAGAGGATCGCCCTTCATTTGGCAGCATTCTCGTTCCCTTCCAGCTCGTTGGCCACGAAGTATTGGTCGAGTCGCTCCACGAAAGCCTCCTAATCGTCCCCTTCTGAGAATTTCTCCAGGGTACCAACAGTTCTTTGCATTTTCGCTTGGTTGTTCGTTATCTCTTCGCCAGTTGTTAAGCTCATAATAAAGTGATACAACTGAGTACTGTATGCAATGAGTAAGTGTGACCTTAGATCATTTATTCAAACTCCAGAGTGCTGGTACAGCATGGGAGGCCTGCTTATATAGAGTGCTCCCAGGGGATGCTGGGATCCCTTGGGACTCCAACAGGTAAGCCCTCTGGTGGCGGTATGATACAGGTTGCCTCGCGTTGCATACATAACAAAACCCATTTCGAATTACATGTTGCCTAGTTCAGATAATAAATTCTTTGTAATCTGAGCCATTATTGGGCTGTTCATTTGGTTTGAATTGGTTCAGAACAATAACTGTCTTGTCTTTCAGATACAACGACATTTGTTATGAGATTCAATATATCCTGAAATCAGAAACCCCAGTGTTCAATTTGTTTGAGAATAATCAGACTGCTGTTTAGAAACCGCCAGTAACAATAGTGATCAACAGGGACAAAAGGGCCTTATGTAAAATTTGGCACATATTTATTATGAGCAATCATGTTACTTTTTATTTTTGTCAAAACCTGCATTAAGTATCAGGAGGAGATACAGAAAAGGAAGTGTTGGAAAACAGTTAATAATCCTGGGGCACTTAGTTACGTGTGATAGCTAGCTGAATCCACTGACATTTGTAAAGCTTCTGCTGTTGACCTTTAGGCGCATGATCATCTGTGACAAGGGAATCGTGAAGCCACATGCCGCAGGAATTTGTTTTTACCCTCCGAGAAATATTTTGCAGGATTCAACGGTCTCATTTTATTTACCAGTAAATGAACACACATTTTAAAACCCTTCCCCCCACATCCCTACCACCCTCTAATTCATTTACATATCTGACTTGGATATTACGATCATTTCATACTTGATCCTGCTCCCATCTTATAATAATGCACATCGGAGGAGCAACCTTTATTGTGGAAAAGACCCATCAATCACTTGAATGCAATCTCCTTTTTCAGTTTTCTAACGTAAACTCAAACTTAATGGTAGGGGACTGAAAATACTTTTGAAGGCCTTATTTTCTTTAAGGCGGGCAGAAGAGGGAAGGTGATGACAGTCTGATTCCAAAGTGATTTTTAAACAGCTGGAGGTTGTGCTTATTCCATTCTCAGCTCTCACCAATTGCTGCAAATCTAATTATCGCCATTAGGTGGCGCTAAGGAAGCACGGAAAAAGTGCAGCGTTGCGAATCCGGAGTTCCGGAATTCGGGATCCGGACCGATAGGTAAAATGTTCCAGCATCTGGAGCCGCCGGCCTGCCGACTTCGGGCCTCGCCTTGCCGCTGCTCGCCTCACCCCGTTCGCCGCCGCTGCCCTTACATAGAAACATAGAAACATAGAAAATAGGTGCAGGAGTAGGCCATTCGGCCCTTCTAGCCTGCACCGCCATTCAATGAGTTCATGGCTGAACATGCAACTTCAGTACCCCATTCCTGCTTTCTCACCATACCCCTTGATTCCCCTAGTAGTAAGGACTTCATCTAACTCCTTTTTGAATATATTTAGTGAATTGGCCTCAACAACTTTCTGTGGTAGAGAATTCCACAGGTTCACCACTCTGGGTGAAGAAATTCCTCCTCATCTCAGTCCTAAATGGCTTCCCCCTTATCCTTAGACTGTGTCCCCTGGTTCTGGACTTCCCCAACATTGGGAACATTCTTCCTGCATCTAACCTGTCTAACGCCGTCAGAATTTTAAACGTTTCTATGAGGTCCCCTCTCATTCTTCTGAACTCCAGTGAATACAAGCCCAGTTAATCCAGTCTTTCTTGATAGGTCAGTCCCGCCATCCCGGGAATCAGTCTGGTGAACCTTCGCTGCACTCCCTCAATAGCAAGAATGTCCTTCCTCAGGTTAGGAGACCAAAACTGTACACAATACTCCAGGTGTGGCCTCACCAAGGCCCTGTACAATTGTAGCAACACCTCCCTGCCCTTGTACTCAAATCCCCTCGCTATGAAGGCCAACATGCCATTTGCTTTCTTAACCGCCTGCTGTACCTGCATGCCAACCTTCAATGACTGATGTACCATGACACCCAGGTCTCGTTGCACCTCTCCTTTTCCTAATCTGTCACCATTCAGATAATAGTCTGTCTCTCTGTTTTTACCACCAAAGTGGATAACCTCACATTTATCCACATTATACTTCATCTGCCATGCATTTGCCCACTCACCTAACCTATCCAAGTCGCTCTGCAGCCTCATAGAATCCTCCTTGCAGCTCACACTGCCACCCAACTTAGTGTCATCCGCAAATTTGGAGATACTACATTTAATCCCCTCGTCTAAATCATTAATGTACAGTGTAAACAGCTGGGGCCTCAGCACAGAACCTTGCAGTACCCCACTAGTCACTGCCTGCCATTCTGAAAAGTCCCCATTTACTCCTACTCTTTGCTTCCTGTCTGACAACCAGTTCTCAATCCATGTCAGCACACTACCCCCAATCCCATGTGCTTTAACTTTGCACATTAATCTCTTGTGTGGGACCTTGTCGAAACCCTTCTGAAAGTCCAAATATACCACATCGACTGGTTCTCCCTTGTCCACTCTACTGGAAACATCCTCAAAAAATTCCAGAAGATTTGTCAAGCATGATTTCCCTTTCACAAATCCATGCTGACTTGGACCTATCATATTACCTCTTTCCAAATGCACTGCGATGACATCCTTAATAATTGATTCCATCATTTTACCCACTACCGATGTCAGGCTGACCGGCTGTAATTCCCTGTTTTCTCTCTCCCTCCTTTTTTAAAAAGTGGGGTTACGTTGGCTACCCTCCACTCCATAGGAACTGATCCAGAGTCAATGGAATGTTGGAAAATGACTGTCAATGCATCCACTATTTCCAAGGCCACCTCCTTAAGTACTCTGGGATGCAGTCCATCAGGCCCTGGGGATTTATCGGCCTTCAATCCCATCAATTTCCCCAACACAATTTCCCGACTAATAAGGATTTCCCTCAGTTCCTCCTCCTGACTAGACCCTCCGACCCCTTTTATATCCGGAAGGTTGTTTGTGTCCTCCTCAGTGAATACCGAACCAAAGTACTTGTTCAATTGGTCCGCCATTTCTTTGTTCCCCGTTATGACTTCCCCTGATTCTGACTGCAGGGGACCTACGTTTGTCTTTACTAACCTTTTTCTCTTTACATATCTATAGAAACTTTTGCAATCCGTCTTAATGTTCCCTGCAAGCTTCTTCTCGTACTCCATTTTCCCTGCCCTAATCAAACCCTTTGTCCTCCTCTGCTGAGTTCTAAATTTCTCCCAGTCCCCGGGTTCTCTGCTATTTCTGGCCAATTTGTATGCCACTTCCTTGGCTTTAATGCTATCCCTGATTTCTCTTGATAGCCACGGTTGAGCCACCTTCCCTTTTTTATTTTTACGACAGATAGGAATGTACAATTGTTGTAGTTCATCCATGCGGTCTCTAAATGTCTGCCATTGCCCATCCACAGTCAACCCCTTCAGTATCATTCGCCAATCTATCCTAGCCAATTCACGCCTCATAACTTCAAAGTTAGCCTTCTTTAAGTTCTGGACCATGGTCTCTGAATGAACTGTTTCATTCTCCATCCTAATGCAGAATTCCACCATATTATGGTCACTCTTCCCCAAGGGGCCTCGCACAACGAGATTGCTAATTAATCCTCTCTCATTACACAACACCCAGTCTAAGATGGCCTCCCCCCTAGTTGGTTCCTCGACATATTGGTCTAAAAAACCATCCCTTATGCACTCCAGGAAATCCTCCTCTACCGTATTGCTTCCAGTTTGGTTAACCCAATCTATGTGCATATTAAAGTCACCCATTATAACTGCTGCACCTTTATTGCACGCACCCCTAATTTCATGTTTGATGCCCTCCCCAACATCACTACTACTGTTTGGAGGTCTGTACACAACTCCCACTAACGTTTTTTGTCCTTTGGTATTCTGCAGCTCTACCCATGTAGATTCCACATCATCCAAGCTAATGTCCTTCCGAACTATTGCCTTAATTTGCTCCTTAACCAGCAATGCTACCCCACCTCCTTTTCCTTTTATTCTCTCTTTCCTGAATGTTGAATACCCCTGGATGTTGAGTTCCCAGCCCTGATCATCCTGGAGCCACGTCTCCGTAATCCCAATCACATCATATTTGTTAACATCTATTTGCACAGTTAATTCATCCACTTTATTGCGGATACTCCTTGCATTAAGACACAAAGCCTTCAGGCTTGTTCTTTTAACACCCTTTGTCCTTTTAGAATTTTGCTGTACAGTGGCCCTTTTTGTTCTTTGCTTTGGGTTTCTCTGCCCTCCACTTTTCCTCATCTCCTTTCTGTCTTTTGCTTTTGCCTCCTTTTTGTTTCCCTCTGTCTCCCTGCATTGGTTCCCATCCCCCTGCCATATCAGTTTAAATCCTCCCCAACAGCACTAGCAAACACTCCCCCTAGGACATTGGTTCTGGTCCTGCCCAGGTGCAGACCGTCCGGTTTGTACTGGTCCCACCTCCCCCAGAACCGGTTCCAATGCCCCAGGAATTTGAATCCCTCCCTGTTGCACCACTGCTCAAGCCACGTATTCATCTGCGCTATCCTGCGATCCCTACTCTGACTATCACGTGGCACTGGTAGCAATCCCGAGATTACTACTTTTGAGGTCCTACTTTTTAATTTAGCTCCTAGCTCCTTAAATTCATTTCGTAGGACCTCATCCCTCTTTTTACCTATGTCGTTGGTACCAATGTGCACCACGACAACTGGCTGTTCTCCCTCCCTTTTTAGAATGTCCTGCACCCGCTCCGAGACATTCTTGACCCTTGCACCAGGGAGGCAACATACCATCCTGGAGTCTCGGTTGCGGCCGCAGAAACGCCTATCTATTCCCCTCACCATTGAATCCCCAATCACTATTGCTCTCCCACTCTTTTTCCTGCCCTCCTGTGCAGCAGAGCCAGCCACGGTGCCATGAACTTGGCTGCTGCTGCCCTCCCCTGATGAGTCATCCCCCTCAACAGTACCCAAAGCAGTGTATCTGTTTTGCAGGGGGATGACCACAGGGGACTCCTGCACTACCTTCCTTGCACTGCTCTTCCTGTTGGTCTTCCATTCCCTATCTGGCTGTGGACCCTTTCCCTGTGGTACGACCAACTCGCTACACGTGATACTCGGGGCTTCCTTCCTGGCCGGCCCGAACACCTCCTCCTCGGTGTGGCCCCACCCGAACAGCTCCTCGGCGGGGCCTCCCCCCTTTCTGACATTCCAAAACTCGGAAATACCCGAACCTGGGCTCGGATATTTCTGGATTCGCGACGTCAGAAAGACGATCAAAAGTCTGGAAAAGTCCAGAATCCAGAACGGCTTCGGTCCCGAGGGTTCCGAATTCTTAACGCTGCACCCATACAACTTGTGCTTTGTTTAGATCTGGTAGCTTTTTTTTAAATGCTTTTAATTCAATTTTATTTATATTAAGGTAGCTTCACAAAGAAAGCAACACACCATTTTTACATAATGAAAGATTATGTACAGATAAAATGATGATGAAATTAGGGTGGAATTAAAGCAGGTAAACTGGGAGAAAATCATGCAAAACACAGAGACAGAAAAACAATGGGAAATCTTTAAAAGGGTAATCGATGGAGTTCAAGAGAAATGTATTACACTAAAGACAAAAACAAGCAAGCTAATTATGGGGTATGTGGATATATAAAGAACTAGAGAAAATTGAATCTAAAGAAAACAATATATAAGAATCATGTGGATACTAAAGGAGAGGACAAAAGAGAATACAAAGAATTTAGAATAGAATTTTTAAAAAAATCATGTAGGCAAAGAGAAATTACAAAATCAAATTATCAAGGAATATAAAAATAAATAATAACGTGTTCGATAGACACATAAATAACAACAGGAAAATTAAAGTAGGGATAGGGCCACTAAAGGATGAGCAAGATAAAGTCACAGGTAATGACAGAGAAATGACAGAAGTGTTGAATAACTACTTCGCCTCATTTTTTACAAAAGAAGCTAACGAAATAGACACTTCACTGGAGGATAAGCTTAAAAAGTTTAATACAGTGGGGATAGAAAGGGAGAAAATAATTAATAAGCTAGCAAAACTAAAAGAGGATAAAATCCCAGGTCCAGATAGTATGCACCCATGAATATCCAAAGAAACTAGGGAGGAGATAGCGGAGGCCCTAATTTATATATGTAAACATTCCATGAAGAGGGAATAGTGCCAGAGGAATGATGGACAGCTGGTGGACTGGTGGACTGGGGGCCCAGAAGAGCCGAGGGCCCAGGGCCAGCCCACACTGCAATATGTGTGCGCACTAGGTCCGTGCAGCAGAGCAGGTCTCCAGTCGTCTTGGTTAACACTTGCCACTGGATAAAGGCCTAGCTCTGTCAAGCCCGTGTAATGGTTGGTGTGCAACAGTCACCACACGTTAAAAAAATCCATGCACAGGCATCTTCCACCCCTCAATTGGAGTTCAGGACTGGAACATCGGGTCCTTCATTGAAACATCTGTGACCTCTTGTGGAGGCAAGTCATCCACATTCGCGGGACCACCTATGATGATGACGAGGGACAGCTAATGTTGTTCCTGTATGAAAAAAGGAGATAGAAAAAAACCTGGGAACTATAGATGTGTCAATTTAACGTCAGTGATAGGAAAGATGCTGAAAGCTATACTAGAAGAAGTGACACAAGAGCATCGAGAGACAGAAAATGTAATAAAAAAGTCAGCATGGATTCCGAAAGGCTATGTCATGCTTAACTAGCCCGATAGAATTCTTTGAGGTGGTAACAGAAAGAGTAGACAAGGGTAATGTAGTAGATCTCAAATACTTTTTCAAAAGGCTTTTGATAAGGCACCGCATGGTAGGCTCCTGACAACGGTTAGGACATGTGGAGTCAGGGAACAAGTAGCTGAATGGATAGCAAATTGGATAAAATAAGTGTAAGCAGAGTGTAAGGGTAGAGGGTAGTTATCCAAACTGGAGGAAGGTAGAAAGCAGTGTTCCACAAAGATCAGTGCCAAGAATAGAGTTATTCATAACTTACATTAATGGTTTGGACTTAGGAACAACAACTCAGTATCAAAATTTGCAGATGATACCAAACTGGGTGGCAGAGGGTGGCGGTATAGCTAACAACAAGAGCAGACATTGACGACGAGGTTCAACACTGCCTCCAGTGCACCAGTGCAGCCTGAGGAAAAGTGTGTTTGAAGATCAGGCCCTCAAATCTGCCACCAAGCTCATGGTCTACAGGTCTGTAGTGATACCCACCCTCCTGTATGGCTCAGAGACATGGACCATGTACAGTAGACACTTCAAGTCGCTGGAGAAATACCACCAATGATGTCTCCGCAAGACTCTACAAATCCCTTGGGAGGACAGATGCAGCAATGCTAGTGTTCTCAACCAGGCCAACATCCCCAGCATTGAAGCACTGATCACACTTGATCAGCTCCACTGGGCAGGCCACAGTGTTCGCATGCTAGACATGAGGCTCCCAAAGCTAGCGCTCTACTCGGAACTCCATCACGGCAAACAAGCCAAAGGTGGGCAGAGGAAACGTTACAAGGACACCCTCAAAGCCTCCCTGATGAATTGCAACATCCCCACTAACACCTGGGTGTCCCTATCCTAAAACCACCCTAAGTGGAGGAAGTGCATCCAGGAGGGCGCTGAGCACCTCGAGTCTCATCGCCGAGAGCATGTAGAAATCAAGGGCAGACAGCGGAAAGAGCGTGCGGCAAACCTGTCCCACCCACCCCTTCCCTCAATGACTATCTGATCCACCTGTGACAGGGACTGTGGTTCTCGCATTGGACTGTTCAGCCACCTAAGGACTCATTTTAAGAGTGGAAGCAAGTCTTCCTCGATTCCGAGGGACTGCCTATGATAATGATGACACTATGTACGATCTCACACATTGCAAGCTACTGGGAGAAGATTCACACAGTGGAGGAGCTGGGCTAACCTACATCAAAGGGCAGCTGTTCTGCTTAGAATAGTAACCTTGATCGGCAGCTTGGTGGACTGACCCCCCCTCTCCCGCATCCCTTCCCCACCCCACTCCACCCATCTCATTGACTTGGGGTGGGACAGTTACCAGAGAGCTTGCTGCCCCTCTCTCTCTCCATTCACTTTCTCTTCCCCATGCAGAGGGTGATCTTTCTTCTTCTTCACCGCAGCAAGAATCTTACTTAATCCATTATTCGTTGAGCAGAAAAAAGAAAGCGAGACAGATTGGTAAAAGCTGGACTAGATATTGTTCAGAGTTACAAAGACAAAGGAAATATATCTTCGAGAAAGATTCATTTTTCTCTGTGGAAATGTCAAATGTAACTTTGCTCAGTATGTCAATTTGGTTTTCCCAGCTAGGATATGAATTTGGGCTACTGGGTGCACATATTATTCTGTAACTGCCTTGAGGGAAAGAGAAAACAGGGAATTATAGACTGGTTAGCCTGACATCGGTGGTGGGGAAAATGCTGGAATCAATTATTAAAGATGTAATAGCAGCGCATCTGGAAAGCAGTGACAGGATCGGTCCAAGTCAGCATGGATTTATGAAAGGGAAATCATGCTTGACAAATTTTCTAGAGTTTTTTGAGGATGTAACTAGTAGAGTGGATAAGGGAGAACCAGTGGATGTGGTGTATTTGGACTTTCAAAAGGCTTTTGACATGGTCCCACACAAGAGATTAGTATGCAAAATTAAGGCACATGGTATTGGGGATAATGTATTGACGTGGATAGAGAACTGGTTGGTAGACAGGAAGCAAAGAGTGGGAATAAATGGGTCCTTTTCAGAATTGCAGGCAGTGACTAGTAGGGTGCCGCAGGGTTCCGTGCTGAGACACCAGCTTTTTACAATATACATTAATGATTTAGACAAAGGAATTGAGTGTAATATCTCCAAGTTTGCAGATGACACTAAGCTGGGTGGCAGTGTGAGCTTCAAGGATGATGCTAAGAGGCTGCAGGGGGACTTAGACAGGTTAGGTGAATGGGCAAATGTATGGCAGATGCAGTATAATGTGGATAAATGTGAGGTTATTCACTTTGGTGGCAAAAACAGGAAGGCAGATTATTATCTGAATGGTGACAGATTAGTAAAAGGGGAGGTGCAAAGAGACCTGGGTGTCATGGTACATCAGTCATTGAAGGTAGGCATGCAGGTACAGCAGGCAGTAAAGAAGGCAAATGGCATACTGGCCTTCATAGTGAGGGGATTTGAGTATAGGAGCAGGGAGGTCTTACTGCAGTTGTACAGGGCCTTGGTGAGACCAACTTTGAGTATTGTATCTAGTTTTGTTCTCCTAATCTGAGGAAGGACGTGCTTGCTATTGAGGGAGTGCAGCGAAGATTCACCAGACTGATTCCCGGGATGGCAGGACTAACATATGAGGAAAGACTGGATCGGCTAGGAATTTAGAAGAGTGAGAGGGGATCTCATAGAAACTTATAAAATTCTGACGGGATTGGACAGGTTAGATGCAGGTAGAATGTTCCCGATGTTGGGGAAGTCTAGAACCAGGGGACATCGTCTAAAGATAAGGGGTAAGACATATAGGATCGAGATGAGGAGAAACTTTTTCACCCAGAGAGTTGTGGACCTGTAAAATTCTCTGCCACAGAAAGTTGTTGAATCCAGTTTGTTGGATATATTCAAAAGGGGGTTAGATGTAGCTCTTATGGCTAAAGGGATCAGAGGGTATGGAGAGAAGGCAGGGTTGGGGTATTGCGGTTGCATGGTCAGCCATAATCATATTGAATGGTGGTGCAGGCTTGAAGGGCCGAATAGCCTGTTCCTATTTTCGATGTTTCTATGTTTCTATCCCTCCTGATTATCTGTTATCCATGTCAATCACAGCAAGCCCCATCCCCAACAATCTTCATTTTTTTGATCCAAATGTAGTTAAGGATTTTTATTTTCTGAATAAATATTCACACTACTAACACTTCCTGTTTGCAATGGCCATCCCTTACAGAAGTGTGTGAGAGCATTGAATGTTTTTGTTCAGTAACGAGAGGCTTGGCCATTAATAGGATAATTTACCATTTTAAAGCCAAAATTCCTTGCAGTCAAGTGCAACAATCAGAAACATGTGAGTTAATAGTATTTTTTGTGTACAGACATTGCATGAAACATAAACATTTTTGTTATGAAGTTTTCATACATAAAGTTGTTTGGAGCTTTTACCTGGGGTGAATGGCGCTTTCTGGGGTAAATTCTGGATTGACAGCAAGACTGGCCATGTAGGGAGGCTCACCATTTATGCAGCCAAGGAGAGAGAGGCAGAGACAGTTAGTTGCCTTGTTGTATTTCTTTATGCTGCGAGTTATCTAAGGAAGGAAAGCAATACTTAATTATTGTCATTTAGCAGTCTGAATCATTACTTCCACCAAGTATTCACTTGGTCCAACATGACAACATGGTCTCCCTGAGTAGCAAAAATCGAAGTAAAATTAATAACTTTGATATAATGAGATGGAAGCCCTGGAAAAGCTAAAAAAGGTTCAATGCCCAGAGTACTAAGGGAGACAGTGTATGAGATTTGTGAAGCATTGACTGTCATGAGGAGTCAGTGAGCACTTGTAAGGTAGCAGGAGATTTGAAACCCATTTTCAAAAAAGGTGGTGAGAATACAAGGAACATAAGAAATAGGAACATAAGAATAGGAGCAGGTGTAGGCCATTTGGTCCCTCGAGCCTGCTCCACCATTTAATAAGATCATGGCTGATCTGATCATGGACTCATTCCACTTCCATGCCCACTCCCCATAACCCTTTATTCCCTTATCATTCAAAAAACTGTCTATCTCCACCTTAAATATATTCAATGACCAGCTTCCACAGCTCTCTGGGGTAGAGACTGCTACAGATTTACGACTCTCTGAAAGGAGAAATTTCTCCTCATCTCAGTTCTAAATGGGCGACTCTTTATTCTTAATCTATGCCCCCTAGTTCTAGATTCCCTCACGAGTGAAAACATCCTCTCTGCATCTACCTTGTCAAGCCCCCTCAGTATCTTATAGGTTTCAATAAGATCACCTCTCATTCTTCTAAACTCCAACGTGTATAGGCCCAACCTGTTCAATCTTTCTTCATAAGTCATTCCCTTCATCTCAGGACTCAACCTAGTGAACCTTCTCTGAATTGCCTCCAATGCAAGTATATTCCTCTTAAATAGGAGACCAAAACTGAACGCAGTACTCTAGGTGTGGTCTCACCAATACCCCGTACAGTTGTAGCAATACTTATCTGCTTTTATACTCTATCCCCCTTGCAATAAAGGCTAACATTCCATTTGCCTTCCTGATTACTTGCTGTACCTACATACTTTTTGTGAAACTTTTTGTGTTTCATGCACAAGGACCCCCATGTCCTTCTGTACTGCAGCATTTTGTAATCTTTCTCCATTTAAATAATAATTTGCTTTTCTATTTTTCCTGCCAAAGTGAATAACCTCACATTTTCCCACATTATACTCCATCTGATAAAATTTTTGCCTGCTCACTTAGCCTGTCTATTGCCTTTGCAGATTCTTTGTGTCCTCCTCACAACTTGCTTTCCCACCCATCTTTGTATCATCAGCAAACTTGGCTATATTACACTTGGTCCCTTCATCCAAGTCATGAATATAGATTGTAAATAGTTGAGGCCCCAACAACAATCCCTGTGGCACCCCACTAGTTACCGTTTGCCAACTGGAAAATTACCCATTTATCCTGACTCTCTGTTTTCAGTTAGTTAGCCAATTCTCTATCCATGCTAATATATTATCCCCAACCCCATGAGCTCTTACCTTGTGCAGTAAATTTATGTGGCACCTTATCAAATGTCTTCTGGAAATCCAGAAACACCACATGCACTGGTTCCCCCTGATCCACCCTGCTCATTACATCTTTAAAGAACTGCAGCAAATTTGTCAAACATGATTTCCCTTTCATAAAACCATGCTGACTCTGCTTGACTGTATTATGCTTTCCCAAATGTCCTGCGACTGCTTCCTTAATAATGGACTCCAGCATTTTCCCAATGACAGATGTTTGGCTAACTGGTCTATAGTTTCCTTCTTTCTTTCTCCCTCCTTTTTTAAATAGGGGCATTTACATTTGCGGTTATCCAATCTGCTGGGACCTCTCCAGAATCCAGGGAATTTTGGTAGATTGCAACCAATGCATCCATTATCTCTGCAGTCACTTTTTTAAAGACCCTAGGATGCAGGCCATCAGGTCCAGGAGATTTGTCAACCTTTAGACCCATTATTTTACCGAGTACTTTTTCTTTAGTGATAGTGATTGTTTTAAGTTCACCCCTCCTTATAGCCCTTTGATTATCTATTATTGGGATGTTTTTAGTGTCTTCTACCGTGAAGACCGATACAAAATATTTGTTCAAAGTGTCTGCCATTTCCCTGTTCCCCATTATTAATTCCCCAGTCTCATCCTCTAAGGGATCAACATTTACTTTAGCTACTCTGTTCCTTTTTATATACCTGTAGAAACTCTTACTCTCTGTTTTCATATTTCTTGCTTGTTTACTCTCATAATCCATCTTCTCTCTTTTTATTATGTCTTTACTCATCCTTTGCGGGTTTACAAAAATTTCCCAATCCTTTGGCCTCCCACCAATCTTGGCAACATTGTACGCCATTGTTTTCAATTTGATACCATCCTTTTCTTCCTTAATTAGCCACGGATGGTTCTCCCTTCTTTTACAGTCTTTCCTTCTCACTGGAATATATTTTTGTTGAGAGTTATGAAATATCTCCTTAAATGTATTTCACTGCTTATCAACCGTCTTACACTTTAATCTATTTTCCCAGTCCATTTTAGCCAATTCTGCCTTCATACCTTTGTAATCACCGTTATTTAAGATCATAAGGCGATGCAGGTAACTATAAACCCATTAGTTTTAATCGGATACTCTGTAAAATAATGGAATTGATTACCAGGAGGAAACTTGAGGATTCAAAAACTCAATGCAAATTGCTCAAGCTTGCAGATGATAACAAACTAGGATGAACAGTTGATTCTGAAACAACTGAGGAAATATAAAGTGAGTTGGCGAAAGTATACAAATGGGTAGAATAATGCGCAGATGGAATTTAATACAGACAAGTATAAAGTGCTACACAGAGGAAAAAAAAATGAGCAATACACATACTTCTTGCTTGGTGTTGAACAGCTAAGAATAAAGTTGAAAAGGATTGAGTAAACTCAATGCTTAACATGCCCAACCAATGCAGAGCAGTAATCAAACAAAACCAATAGAATGGTGAATTATATAACCAAAATTGTAGAGTATACGGCAGAGGAAGTCACGCTCAAATTGCGTAGTGATTTTGCCAAACCACATTGGTCACCAAGATAAAGAAGACCTCGAGCTTGCATTGAGCTTCATTGGAACAGTGTAGGAGGCCGAAGATGAAGAGGCCAGAGTGGGAGTGGAGCAGAGAATTATAGTGACAGGCGACTGGAAGCTCGGGGTCACAAAGGTGTTCTGCAATCTACGTTTGGTCTCCCCAATGTAGAGGAGACCACATCATGAGCAGCGAATACAGTATACTAAAGTGAAATAAGTACAAGTAAATCGCTGTTTCACCTGGAAGGAGTATTTGAGGCCCTGGATAGTGGGAACGGAGGAGATAAAAGGGTAGGTATTGCATCTTAAAACTAGGTCTGTTAACTAGGCAGGTTAAAACTAGGTCTGATATCAGGACATTTTCTTCACAGAAAGAATGAGAAATACACGGAAAGGAGTTTCAGATGTAGTAGTGGGGATACAAGCCCTGGAATCATACAGGAACCAATTCAAAGCAGCAATAGGGGCATACTGTACTGTCTTTCTGGTTGGATGAGCTAATATTAGGAAAATAGACTTCCTCATCTATATTATCTCATGATCGAGCAATACTTATTTCTATGTCTCCAGGGAGATTCTTACAAACTTACTGCTGAATGTGGTGCCCCAGGAATCCCTCGGTGCAGCCAAACCATAGGATCCCTCTCCAATTTGCTGCCCAAACACTATAGTACACACCCCAGCACTGCCAAAATTAAGCCTTTCCACCTCAGGGTTGCTCAACTCTCTGACTCGCACTCAGTACTATCAAACCCAAGACCTCTTCCTGCTGTTAAAGTCCAGCACTCCTAACCGCCCTGCATTCAAATCCCAGGATCACCATCAAAGCTGCCAAATCAGGACTTCCTTACTGACGCCAAACCTTAGGATCTCGAAGATTCAGATGAATCATCTTAATCCAAAGAGAGGTTAGAATGTGGCACTCCCTGTCACAAGAAATAGTTGAGGCATTTAAGGGGATGCTAGATAAACACATGTGAGAAAGGAATAAAAGGCTATGCTGATAGGGCTAGATGAAGAGGGGTGGGAGGAGGCTCGTGTTGAGCAAAAACACCAGCACAGACCTGTTGGGCCAAATGTCCTGTATCTGGGCTGTACATTCTATGTAATCCCCTGTCTCCAATTCTGAAAATCCTAGCACCATCACTATGTGTGCTTCCAAAGCCCTGGATGAATGTTTGAATTCCATGTTTGAATCCCTCCAATCAGGATTCCGCCCCAGCCACAGTACCAAAACAGCTCTCATCAAAGTCACAAATGACATCTTTTGTGACTGTGACAAAGGCAAACTATCCCTCCTCATGCTTCTTGACCTGTCTGCCACCTTTGACACGGTTGACCATTCCATCCTCCTCTGATGCTGCTTTACCGTCATCTAGCGTCATCTAGTTGGGTGGGACTGCACTCGCCTGGTTCCATTCTTATCTATCTAATCATAGCCAGAGAATTACCTGCAACGGCTTCTGTTCCTGATCCCGCATCGTTACCTCTGGTGTCCCCCAATGATCTATCCTTGACCCCTTCCTATTTCTCATCCACATGTTGCCTCTTGGCGACACCAACCAAAAACAGTGTCAGTTTCCACATGTACGCTGATGAGACCCAGCTCTACCTCACTACCACTTCTCTCGACCCCTCCAAGGTCTCTAAATTGTCAGCATGCTTGCCGACATCCAGTTCTGGATGAGCAGAAATTTTCTCCAATTAAATAATGGGAAGACCGAAGCCATTGTTTTCAGGGCACGCCACAAACTCCGTTCCTTAGCCACAGACTCCATCCCTTCCCCAACATCTGTCTGAGGCTGAACCACACTGTTTGCAACCTTGGTGTCATATTTGACCCTGAAATTAGTTTTCAACCCGACATGTGAAGCATAACTAAGACCGCCTATTTCCACCTCCGTAGCATCGCCCGTCTCCGCTGTTGCCTCAGCTCATCCGCTGCTGAAAACCTCATCCATGCCTTTGTTACCTCTAGACTTGACTATTCCAATGCATTCCTGGCTGGCTTTCCACATTCTACCCTACGTAAACTAGAGGTGATCCAAATCTCAGCTGCCCGTGTCTTAACTTGCACCAAGTCCTGCTTACCCATCACCCCTGTGATCACTGACTTACATTGGTTCCCGGTTAAGCAATGCCTCGATTTCAAAATTCTCATCCTTGTTTTCAAATCCCTCCATGGCCTCGTCTCTCCCTATCCCTGTAATCTCTTTCAGCCTCACAAACCCCAGAGATGTCTGCGCCCTTCTAATTCAGCCCTCATGAGCATCCCTGATTATAATCGCTCAACCATTGGTGGCTGTACCTTCCGTTGCCTAGGCCCCAAGCTCTGGAACTCCCTGCCTAAACCTCTCCACCTCCCTACCTCTCTTTCCTCCTTAAATCCGCACCTTAAAACCTACCTCTTTGATCTAGCTTTTGGGCACCTGCTTTAATTTCTCCTTATGTGGCTCGCTGTCAAATTAGTTGCCTCAAAATACTCCTGTGAACTACCTTGGGACATTTTACTATTGTTAAAGGCACTATAGAAATATAAGTTGTTGTTGTTGGATCTCCCAGTGCTGCTAAACTCCATGGGGGTGAAATTGCCCTGTGAAATTGTGGGTGGTAACCTGCTCGGGGTGGGACTTCCTGCACCCGTTGTGGAAGTCCCGCCCCGGCCGCTGAATTGGACTTACCGCCCCTCAAAGGAAGTGAAGCACAATCTCACGCACTCCATTTCCTGATGGCGCGGACCCAGCGGCATTAATGGGGTGCAATTGGGAGCGCTACGTATAAGCTCCGCGTAGCGCCGATGTGCTTCAATGCCCCTCCTCTTCGCTTAAAGGGGAGCGCCACTGCACACTCTGCAAGGCCTCTGATGGCCTCCGCTGGACTCCCAAAATGGAGTGCTCGGCTGTACGATGGCAGCCCGGATCACACAAAAAAAAGAGGTAAGTGAGTCGACCCAAGAGTCGTCAAAAAATGTAAGCTGGCAGCTCGGGGTGCTGGTGACCTCCCCTTTAACTTCTGCCCCATGAGAAGATGTCGGCCAGCTTCATGACCCGTCAAGCTGGCATTGACACCTGTTCCCTCCAGCCTCGCAGGCTGTGGGGCAATTTCCCCCGTGGGGCAGAAAAGGGGCGACGTGCGGCTGAGGAGTCGGCGCTCACGGTGATGACGTCATCACCGATTGTGCAGCGGCCCAGGGTGCTAACCGTGAGGTGTGCGCCGTTGCTGTGACAGCGTCTCCACAAATTCCCAGGCAATTTCCCGGTAGCTTCCCTGCCCCAAACCCCCCTTCCCCCCACCAGGCGAACAGTCTCATGCTCTGTCAGCACCCCCCAAAGGTGCTAACGGACCTCTCAATTTTACCTCCCACAACTCCACTTCTCTGTTGCTTCTAAACATGGAAGGGGGAGGACCGCCTGCAGTAGCACAACTTTGGTCAGATGGGGCTTCAACCTGCCGTATGTCTGCACCATAGGGTCTGGCCGAATTACCAGCGTCAAAGACATTACCATAACTTCGGCAAGCCCCTGGCAGTGTTTCCACCATCATTGAGCCCATTGCCTTGGATGGCAGGGAGGGAACTATTTGTAGCACCTTCTGAAGCGTAGAAAGTATTTACTGAGGAGTACGAAAGCATGGGTCTTACGCTAAACATCCGTAAGACAAAGGACCTCCACCAACCTGTCCCTGCTGCACAGCACTGCCCCCCAGTCATCAAGATCCATGGCGTGGTCCTGGACTACATGGCACATTTCCCATACCTCGGGAGCCTCTTATCAACAAGAGCAGGCATTGACGACGAGATTCAGCACCGCCTCCAGTGCGCCAGGGCAGTCTTCGGCCGACTGAAGAAAAGAGTGTTTGAAGACAAGGCCCTCAAATCTGCCACCAAGCTCATGGCCTACAGGGCTGTAGTAATATCCGGTCTCCTGTACGGCTCAGAGACATGGACCAAGTCGCTGGAGAAATACCACCAACGATGTCTCCGCAAGATCCTGCAAATCCCCTGGGAGGACAGATGCATCAAAGTTAGCGTCCAGAACCAGGCCAACATCTCCAGCATTGAAGTACTGACCACACTTGATCAGCTCCACTGGGCAGGCCATATTGTTTGCAAGCCCGACACGAGACTCCCAAAGCAAGCGCTCTACTCGCAACTCCTTCATGGCAAACGAGCCAAAGGTGGGCAGAGGAAATGTTACAAGGACACCCTCGAAGCCTTCCTGATAAAGTGCAACATCCCCACTGACACCTGGGAGTCCCTGGCCAAAGACTGCACTAAGTAGAAAAAGTGCATCCGGGAGGGTGCTGAGCACCTCGAGTCTCATCGCCGAGATCATGCAGAAAACAAGCTCAGGCAGCGGAAAGAGTGTGCGGAAAACCTGTCCCACTTACCATTTCCCTCAAAGACAATCTGTCCCACCTGTGACAGGGACTGTGGTTCTTGTATTGGACTGTTCAGCCACCTAAGGACTCATTTTTAGAGTGGACACAAGTCTTTCTCAAATCTGAGGGACTGCCTATGATCATGAGTGTCGCTGGCAGCCCCAATACAAATGGAACATAAAATGTTAATGAAAATTTAATTCTCTCACCTTTCGTAGTGCAGTCCATCGCATTGTGATTGATCAATTGCACTCAGCAAGGTGGTCATTTAAGGTTTAAATATGATTTTGTTTTTAACTCACTGACATTTAAATGACCTGTACAATGACATTTTCATTGCACAGCATGAACCACTTATGGTTTTAAAACAACGTATTCTCTGACTCACCATAAACAACAGTTTATATTATCCACTCATTATATTATAATAATTCCATGGACCCATTGCACTGCTGGAAGTGCAGTGAAGCAGAACTTCTGCTTTGACCTGCCCCAGACTCCATCAACATTTCCAGGGTTATTGGAATACTAAAGTGTGCTCTCAGCATGTAACAATGCAACCTCACTAGCCAGTCACAATATTGGAACAACACCCTGCCACTTCCAAAGATGAGCAGGAAACGTCCATTGGGCCAAAGACTACAGTCCCTAGGAAATCTTTTAAAAGGTCCTCCCTCACTGGCAGGGCCGAAATCTAATGGCAATCAATACATCTCGGATTACCTTTCACTTCATTGCTAGGCTGGGGAGTCCAACTGTGTCGCAGAACAAACATACAACTGCCGTCAACAGACATAGGGGACAAAATTGCCCCTTATTGAAAGGCCGGGCGCAGGAAGTCCCACCCCAAGCGGGTTACCACCCCCAATCGGTAGGCAGGGAAATTTCACCCCCATAGACACTGCCGGGCCTATCGGGACAGGATTTCTTAGAATCATACAAATTTACATGTCCATGCCGACCGACCAAGAGCTATCCAGCCTAATCCCACTTTCCAGCTCTTGGTCCATAGCCCTGTAGGTTATGGCACTTTAAGTGTACATCTAAGTATTTTTTAAATGTGATGAGGGTTTCTGCCTCTACCACCCTTTCAGGCAGTGAGTTCCAGACCCCCACTACCCTCCGGGTGAAAAAATGTACCCTCATATCTCCTCTAAACATCCCCACAATTACTTTAAATCTATGCCCCCTGGTTGTTGACCCCTCTGCCAAGGGAAACAGGTCCTTCCTATCCACTCTATTCAGGCCCCTCATAATTTTATACACCTCAATCAGGTCTCCTCTGTCCCAAAGAAAACAGACCCAGCATCTCCAATCATTCCTCATAGCCAACATTCTCCAGTCCAGGCAACATTCTTGTAAATCTCCTCTGCACCTTTTCCAGTGCAATCACATCTTTCTTGTAATGTGGTGATCAGTATTTCAGCTGCGGCCTAACCAGTGTTTTATACAGTTCAAGCATAACCTCTTTGCTCTTGTATTCCATGCCTCGACTAATACAGGCAAGTATTCCTTATGCCTTCTTAACCACCTTATCTACCTGGCCTGCAACCTTTAGGGATCTGTGGACCTGCACTCCAAGGTCCCTTTGTTTCTCTACACTTTTCAGTGTAATAACATTTAATGTGCATTCCCTTGCCTTGTTTCACCTCCCCAAATGGATTACCTCACACTTATCTGGATTGAATTCCAGTTGCCACTGATCCACCCACCTGAACAAATGTTTTGTATCAGTCTTCACGTTAGAAGACATTAAAAACATGCCAATAGAGGATAATCAAGGGGCTATAGGGAGGAAGGAACTTAATACAATCACTATCACTAAAGAAGTAGTGCTTGGTAGAATAATGGGACTAAAGGCGGACAGGTCCCCTGGACCTGATGGCTTGCATCCTAGGGTCCTAAAAGAAGTGGCTGCAGAGATAGTGGATGCATTGGTTGTAATCTACCAAAATTCCATGGATTCTGGAGAGGTCCCAGCGGATTGGAAAACCTTAAATGTAACGCCCCGATTTAAAAAAGGAGGCAGACAGAAAGCAGGAAACTATAGAATGGTTAGCCTAACATCTGTCGTTGGGAAAATGCTGGAGTCAATTATTAAGGAAGCAGTAGCAGGACATTTGGAAAAGCATAATTCAATCAAGCAGAGTCAGCATGGTATTATGAAAGGGAAATCGAGTTTGACAAATTTGCTGGAGTTCTTTGAGGATGTAACAAATAGGGTGGTTAAGGTGGAGCCAGTGGATGTGGTGTATCTGGATTTCCAGAAGGCATTCGATAAGGTGCCACATAAAAGGTTACTGCACAAGATAAAAGTTCATGGGTTTGGGGGTAATATATTAGCATGGATAGAGGATTGGCCAACGAACAGAAAACAGAGAGTCAGGATAAATGGGTTATTTTCCGGTTGGCAAATAGTATCTAGTGGGATGCCTCAGGGGTCGGTGCTGGAGCCTCAACTATTTACAATCTATATTAATGATTTGGATGAAGCGACTGAATGTAATGTAGCCAAATTTGCTGATGATACAAAGATGGGTGGGAAGGCAAATTGTGAGGTTACAAAAAATCTGCAAAAGGATATAGACAGGCTAAGTGAGTGGGCAAAAATTTGGCAGATGGAATACAATGTAGGAAAATGTGAGGTTATTCACTTTGGCAGAAAAAATAGAAAAGCAAATTATAATTTAAATGGAGAAAAATTGCCAAGTGCTGCAGTACAGAGGGACCAGGGTGTCCTTGTGCATGATACACAAAAAGTTAGTATGCAGGTACAGCAAGTAATCAGGAAAGCAAATGGAATGTTGGCCTTTATTGCAAGGGGATAGAGTATAAAAGCAGAGAAGTCCTGCTACAACTGTACAGGGTATTGGTGAGGCCACACCTAAAATACTGTGTATAGTTTTGGTCACCATATTTAAGGAAGGATATACTTGCGTTGCAGGCTTTTCAGAGAAGGTTCACTAGGTTGATTCCAGAGATGAGGGGGTTGACTTATGAAGATAGGTTGAGTAGGTTGGGCCTGTACTCATTGGAGTTCAGAAGAATGAGGGGTGTTGTTATCGAAACATAAGATAATGAGGGGTCTCGACAAGATGGATGCAGGGAGGGTATTTCCACTCATAGGGGTAGCAAAAACTCAGGGGCATAGTCTCAGAATAAGGGGCCGCCCATTTAAAAGTGAGACGAGGAGGAATTTCTTCTCTCAGAGGCTTGTAAATCTGTGGAATTCACTGCCCCAGAGAGCTATGGATGGTGGGTCATTGAATATATTTAAGGCAGAGATAGACAGATTTTTGAGTGATAAGGGAATAAATAGTTATGGGGAGCGGGCAGGGAAGTGGAGCTGAGTCCATGATCAGATCAGCCATGATCTTATTAAATGGCGGAGCAGGCTTGAGGGGTCAAATGGCCTACTCCTGCTCCTATTTCTTATGTTCTTATGTTCTGACCAGTACATTGATATCTTCCTGCAATCCGTAGCTTTCTTCTTCATTATCAACGATACAGCCTATTTTAGCGTCATCTGGAAACTTCTTAATCAGACCTCCAACATTCAAGTCCAAGTCGTTGATATAACCACAAAAAGCAAGGGACCCAGCACTGAGTCCTGTGGAACCCCGCTGGATACAGCCTTCCAGTCACAAAAACACCCCTCAAGCATTACCCTTTGCTTAATGCCTCTGAGCAACTTGCCATTTTGCCCTGAACCCCATGAGCTTTTATTTTCGTGACAAGTCTGCCACATGGGACCTTATCAAAAGTTTTGCGAAAATCCATATACACTACATCATACGTACTGCTCTCATCGACCCTCCTGGTTACCTCCTCGAAAAATTCAAGCAAGTTAGTCAGACATAACCTTCCCTTAACAAATCCATTCTGACTATCCTTGATTAATCCTTTCCAAATGAAGATTTATCCTGTCCCTCAGGATCTTTTCCAATAATTTTCCCACTGGGGTTAGACTGACTGGCCTGTAATTACTCGGTCTATCCCTTTTATCCCTTTTTAAACCATGTCGCTAGCCAACCTCCCAAAGTGCTACCAGAATATATGTGGGACAGTCAGGGCCGGCGCAAGGGTAATTGGTGCCCTAAGCAAACTGTTCACCTGGCGCCCCTCCAATCCCCTACTCCTCAATTTGTCCAAGATGTACTGGTCCTCGTCGATGGCTTTTTCGGAGGTGGACAGGCAAAGCAAGCTGCTCGATCGCCGGGACCAGGGTCCTTACAACCTAACTCTGCACAAGACCTGACCAAACCAAGTGGTCCAAGTGCGCAGGGCCATCAAAACAGCACCTTCTAGGTGGGGGAAATGCTTTTTGCTCAGCGATCTGTTCACAAAGGATGTGATCGGGTGCCCAAAAGCAGTGGAGTCTGCGTCAAAGCCCACTGGTGACAGTGGAGTGACGCTGATTGGGGCTGGAGCGAGTGGGCTTGGCGGATCCCTGATGGATCTGGGTGGGATGCCTACCTAGTTGGGCTGGATGTGATTGCTGGAGAGCATTGCCACCCCCGGGTCCCCTTTGCTCTCTAACCACACCCAGTGGGATCCCAGCCGCCGCCACATCAGGGGGCCTGCTTATTGGTTTATTTTAAGGGCAGGTATTGCCCGATGGCTTTTTAGAAGGTAGAGCCTCTGCTGGACGACTGGCTGAGCTCATCTTCATATTTGCACTACAATTCGCGAAAGGCTGGAATTAAATAACCTGCTAAAGGGGGATTAAGTTGGGTGAATCCGAAGGAAAGAGGGGTGGGGAGAAACTGAGTGAAAGACCATCAACGGGAGCTTTCTTACAGAAATGTCAAATCGTGTTGTGCACTAACTTCCACATCCATCCGTTCCCCCCACTCAACATAAACCCCCATTCCCAATCTCACATGGGTGCCTGGGTTAGGTACCTTTTCGGCCAAATTAATCAGGGTAGCTTGACACTTGACATTTTAATAATGGATCGCAATATGTATGTTTTCTTTCCGTTTTATTTTTGTGTATATATTTTAATGTGCACTCACTGTTGTATCTCTTTTAATGGTTTGCTTTTGAGTTTCGGGCTATACGTGTTTTCCTCAAAAGTTCCTCTATAAAAGCATAGACAACAAGCGGCTCGTTAACTGAGCACCCTGATTACTAGGCACAAGCTGTCCCTTTCCGCACATGACTGGCGCTATTAGACCGTTTGGAATTCAAGTTCATGAGTACCGATGTGATGTACCGCAGCTGCACCAATCTATCACATGATTCCTCCAAACATGCCTCACAGCTTGAGCCGCCTCGGGGAAATCCCCTCCGTGCCTTTCAGTTCCGTGCGGAGGGGTTTCCTGTACGGGCTGCTCCTGCACACTCTCAACTTTGCCATCCTCGCCGGCCGTCCGGACACGCCATGGCGTACCATCTTGCCGTCCAGAGGAGGCGGGGGTCCCCGATGGAGGGCACTCTACGCAGGGGTCCTCCCACTATTCATCGGGGACTTGGCCTGGAGGGTGGTGCACGGAGCAGTGCCGTGCAACAAATTTTTAAGCCGGTTCACGGACTCCCAGGCCGCCTGCAATTTCTGCGGTCTGGAAGAGTCCGTGTTCCATGTTTTTATGGAATGTACAAGGTTGCAGCCCCTGTTTTATTATTTGAAGGGGCTGCTCCTGAAATTCTGGCTGCACTTCAGTCCCACTCTCCTGATCTTTGGGCACCCTGTGCGGAGGGGAGCGGGTAGGTCCGAAGGCCTCCTCGTAGGACTGCTCCTGGGCACGGCCAAGGGTGCCATCAGCCGGTCCAGGCAGCGGGCGGTCGAGGGGGTCATTCAACCTGACTGCCTGCCTCTCTTCCGCTCTTACATCCGGTCCAGGGTGTCCTTGGAGATGGAGCACGCGGTGTCCACCGGTACGCTCGCGGCCTTCCGCGAGAGGTGGGCACCGGAGGGACTGGACTGCATCATCACGCCCGGCAACCAAATTTTAATTTGATTTTACGTTTTAAAGTTTAATTTGTTTTAAATGCCGGTGCTTTTAGTGTCCCCTTCCCTTTTATAGGGGGCACTGGAAAATTGTGATTTTAGTGCCCCCAAAAAAAAAAACAAAACAAAAAAAAACTCAAAAAAAAAGGAAAAAAAGGGCCTTGTAAATGTCTGGTGTGTCATCCAGGTCGGGTGGCACGATTTAATGTTTTATGTTTTTGCAGGTAGACTCTAAAAGAGTTTCCTCCAAACATGTGATTTTTTATTCCCTGGGTTTTTTTATTCCAACTGAAAGAAAGGCAAATACAAAATGGTACAGGAGTGAAACAGATCCCCAGAAGCGATGCGATATCAACGATTACCCTTGAACTGGAGTAACTGCAGGGAATGGAAACAACCCGGCTTTGGATTGCACATAAACACCTGCCCAAATAACCCAGTAAAGTTAGCGCTCAGAAACTATATCAAAGAACCCAGCAAGTAAAACAAGAGAATCACCTTGGGGTGGCTGGAGACACTCGGGTACCCGAGATATTGTACATAATTACTCATAATCTGGCTTCAGAATACTGTCAACCCATTGCCCCATTTCAATGAGTTCCTTGTCCCACGTTGCTTGCTCCATTTAAATGCACAGAGAAGGGATTATAGTCAACTTAACCTAAAACAACAAGTATTTGAAAACTGTGATAGATTTTGTATGAGAAAAAAATCTCCTTAAGATCCTGTTACATAATGGATAATTCAGTCACGATTTCGAGGTTATCCATGTTATCTGGCATGCATAGAAATCCAGATTCAAGCATAATCTTAGTTCAAGCGTAACATTCTTGGGCAACTCAATGATGCCCTTATTAGGATTAAACAGTGGTGTATCTCGAGAATTTGGAGAAACGCATCTGGTGTAAATAGGGATCTGTTTTTGCGTTTGATTGTACATTAAAGGAGTCATGATTCATGCACGATTAAAGCATGGTCCCAAAAAGGCATTGGTTATGTGGGACCGCTGTTGTGAAAAGGTAATTGGTCTAATAATAAAAATCAATAACAATATCATATGAGAAGAAGCCACATTGTATTTTTGTTGTTTCTGAACTGTCGGTGTTCCTGAAAGGTAGCAGCAGGCACCAGCTCCGGGCCAGGGTTTTCCTTCTGTACATCATCCACAGGAGAAGAAACTGACATCGTGGGTGATTTACGTGGAAAGCAAGAGATGCAGGAGGAGGGACGTGAGTTAGTCTGCCCGAGTCAGCCTTCTCTCTGCTGAGTCAGCGGCTGCACAATCCCGTTAGCCCGTGAAACTTCAGCTTCTCCGGGGCTAGAACCATTTAGGACGCGCACTGTAGATTAAAATGGTGCCGTCTCCACTGACCAAGACATTCAATTATAATAAACTCTCTCATTAATATGGCCAACCATTCAAAGTTCAACGCTCTGTTGTTATTTTAAAGGTGTAACTTGTGTTGGAAGCAACCGTTTAGTTTCAGATGAATTGTTTCCCTGATTTCGGCGTAACAACCCGTGAAGCCGCAAGATCTGATCCACGACATTTTTTGGTGTACCCAAAACCTTAGCGCCCTAGGCGAGCATCTAATTTGCCTAATGGTTGCGCCGGCCCTGGGGAGAGTGAGAAGAATTAACCGTCCCTTCCCAGATTGGGATTTCCTTCTTCTATCTGAATGGGATAGAAATCTAACCAATCCAGGCTCTGCTTCAATCTCTTACCCTGCCCGTAATCTGCTGTACAGGACTAGAATACAAGGGGCTGGAAATTCTGCTTCAGCTATATGAAGCCCTGGTTAGACCATACCTGGAACACTGAACAGTTCTGTGAACACCGTAGGTAGTGCCCCCCTCCCCTTTTATAGGGGGCACTTGGAAAAAATTATGATTTTAGTGCCCAAAAAAACCCACAAAAACCACCATTAAAAAAAACCATTTATTAAAAAAAGGGGCAGTTAAGTGTCTGGAGTGTCCCCCAGATCGGGGGTCACTTGATCGAATGTTATTTTGTTCCCCTCCAAAAAGAGTTGTGAACACCGTAGGTAGTGCCCCCTCCCCTTTTATAGGGGGCACTTGTAAACTTTATGATTTTATTGCCCCCCAAAAAAAATCACAAAACCTCCCCCCCCAAAAAAGTATTAAAAAAAACAAAAAAAAGGGCATTTGAAAAGTGGCTGGATTGTTCCCCAGATTAGGGGGCACTCGATTTAATGTTTATTTTGTCCCCCCCCCCAAAAGAGTTGTAGAGCTGTTGGGGGCAGTTAAGTGTCTGGAGTGTCCCCCAGATTGGGGGGCACTCGATCTAATGTTTATTTTTGTTCCCCAAAAAGAGTTGTGACCACCGTAGGAAGGATATAATAGCCTTGGAGGGGCGTGCAGCGTAGGTTTACCTGAATGATACCTGGCTTCCAAGGGTTAAATTACGAGGAGAGATTGCACAAACTAGTTGTATTCCCTGGAATTTAAAAGGTTAAAGGGTGATTTGATCAAAGTTTTCGCTCCCCCCCCCCCAGTTCCCATGCACCCCCCTTTCCTGGTACCTCCCCCGGTACCCACATTCCCCCTCCCCCTGGTACCCATGCTCCCCCCCCCCCCCGTTACCCATGCTCCCCCCGGTACCCATGCTCCCCCCCCCCCCGGTACACACGCTCCTCCGAGCCATTGCGCAGGCGCGCATGCTCCAACGCGCCTGCGCAACGCTACCGGCACTGAGAAGAAGGCATGATCCCTAGCCCTGCCCCCCTGCAGGCAGGCTCCTCCCCAGGGAGACTACGATGTGCCACGCCACGGTCCAGGAGGACCGGAGAATTGCTGCAGAATATTCTGCCGCATCTTCGAGCCCAGGCAGGTCACGTAAGTCTCGGAGGTGCACCGTTTTCACCAGATGCCGAAACTTGGGCCCAAAGAGTGGTAGAAGCTTGGAACTCTCTTCCACAAATAGTAATTGATGCTGGATCAATTGTTAATTTTAAATCTGAGACTGATAGATTTTTGTTCAGCAAAGGGATTAAGGGATATTGGGCAAAGGCAGTTATATAGAGTTAGTTTGCAGATCAGCCATGATCTCACTGAATGGCGGTACAGGTTCGAGGGGCTAAATGGCCTACTCCTCTTCCTAAAATCTGTTGCTTGATTTCTCCCCGAGTATGCCTAGCATAGATTTCCTGCTCATCACACTTCTATGTATTACATTATCTCCTGCAAATTTCTGTGCCACACTTACTGAATTTGTCCCATTGCAATTTAAATTTCCACTTGATTGCTTGAATTTTAATATTTATTAACTTTCTAATTATGATTGATAATCTTTTCAAATTCCTGCCATATGATTGGTTGATATGTAAATGTGTTGATTGTGGTTTTAATTCAATTTGATCCAAATTTCTTAGAAAATCACATTTCTCAAGTCTCTGAAAAAAATAATTATCGATAATTGTTTCCCCTTAGCCTGCCAGCTAAATTGTAAAGTTTGTAATATGATGATAAATTTTAAAATCACATTATCATGAATAAATTCAGCTATAAAGTTGTCTTTTTTGTCTTTGAGTTTCTTCTTTAACCTTCAGCCTATCTCAAAACTCTGACCTTGCAGTTGATATTTGTTCCACAGCTATGACTCTGTCCATAATTCACAGGATGCGACAGTCTGAGCAAATGCAATGAATAGAATTTTCGAGGAAGCATTAGTATGATTCTTTCATACTGCACCTTGCCTCATGCTAAAAGAAATTCTGAGTTTCTTTGGGGTGGAAATTTGGTCACCTGCTGTCCTTCTTAGTGCCCCGGAGGGGCGGCAATGGCGGCGGAAAGCAGTTGCGCCCGGGTGGCCATCCTCCAGCACCCCGCCGGGACATTCATTGTGGTATCGACATGGGGCATAGCAGTACCATCCGGGAGAGGGGAGCCGGTGTGCAACACCCCTGGTTTTGGATCGCGCCTGATCCTTAGTGCTCCGTACCATCCCCTGGTGGGAACGCTTGTGAAAGCGGGTGATCTGAGCTGTAGTGGCCGCAGTGAGGCAAGTAATGCCAATCTGAGGTAAGTGTGATTGTTTTAGAAGGATGAGAGGGGATCTCATAGAAACGTATACGATTCTGACAGGACTGGACAGGTTAGATGTGGGAAGAATGTTCCCGATGTTGGGGAAGTCCAGAACCAGGGGACATAGTCTTAGGATAAGGGGTAGGCCATTTAGGAATGAGATGAGGAGAAACTTCTTCACTCAGAGAGTTGTTAACCTGTGGAATTCCCTGCCGCAGAGAGTTGTTGATGCCAGTTCATTGGATATATTTAAGAGGGAGTTAGATATGGCCCTTACGGCTACAGATATGGAGAGAAAGAAGGAAAGGGGTACTGAGGGAATGATCAGCCATGATCTTATTGAATGGCAGTGCAGGCTTGAAGGGCCGAATGGCCTACTCCTGCACCTATTTTCTATGTTTCTAAAAACATTTTTTTTTGTGGTTTATGTTGTGGCGGCGCGAGCTATGTATTGTGAATGTTTCTGGTGGTTTTTTTCCAGGTTTTTTTTAACCCCGCAGGCCTCTGTTATGGTGCTCTGAGGCCTGCTCTTTAGCTCGAGATTTTCCCTTGCTCAGCCGGCCTAGCACCCTAAAAGAGGCATGCAATGCCTCCCTTAGTGCCCCGCTGCAAACTCCGGGCCCAGCTGATGAACTTTGCAGCGGCAGATGCAAACCATTTGCTGGCGCAAAATTTACTGCTCCGCCCGGGACACCGCCCCAATTGAGGCGCGACCAAATTTCCACCCCATAATCTTTCTAAATGATTTGAAAACAACCTGCACAGTGAATTTTAAAAGCCAATAAAATTTCTGATTTAAATTACTAAATGCTTAAGTTTTACTTCACGGACAAAGCCTCGGACAAAGAACAAGGGGGTAAAAGAGAGAGAGTGAGAGTGAGAGAGTGAGAGAGTGAGAGAGTGAGTGAGTGAGTGAGTGAGTGAGTGAGTGAGAGAGAGTGAGAGAGAGTGAAAGAGTGAGAGTGTGAGAGAGGGAGTGATTGTTCCATGCTCCACCTGCAATTTCTGATTTTCATACTTAGAAATCATAAACTATTGTTGTGTACATTAAATATTTAAATTTCTCAGTACTAATGTCAAATTATGTCTGCTCAATATTTCTGCGTTTTTTTCAAAATAGACCAATTAAGAAGCATTTCGAATATAAATTTCACATGAAAGATTTAATCACATTTTTTTTCTTCAATAGAATCTAACTCAAAGAGACTGAGCCACCTATTTAGAACACAATCCAGGACAAAGCAGCCCGCTTGATTGGCACCCCATCCACCACCTTCAACATTCACTCCCTCCACCACCGGTGCACTGTGGCTGCAGTGTGTACCATCTACAAGATGCACTGCAGCAACCCACATCTTCTTCGGCAACAGCTTCCAAACCCACGACCTCTACCACCTAGAAGGACAAGAGCAGCAGACGCATGGGAGCATCATCACCTGCAAGTTCCCCTCCAAGTTACACACCATCCTGACGTTGAAATATATCTGCCTTTCCTTCATCGTCATTGGGTCATCCAAATATATGCTGTTGAACGGGCTACCTTAATTCCCCAACCTAGCAATTTCCTCAAAAGATTCAACTCGGTTGTTAAGGCGTGACCTTTTTCAGAAGCTATGTTGAGAGTCTCTAATAACCACGTTTCTGTCCAGATTACCATAAAGTTTTTCTAGAATGATCTCTTCCGGTAACTTGCCTATAACCAGTCAGCTAATGGGCCTCTAATTTCCCATTTTTGAGTTCTTTCCCTTTTTGAATATTGGCTCGTAATAGTTCTTAGGATTACATAGGAAATACGGCACGGAAACAGGCCATTCAGCTCAACCAGTCCATGCCGGCGTTTATGCTCCACTCGAGCCTCCTCCCATCTTTCCTCATCTAAATCTATCAGCATAATCCTCTATTCCCATCTCCCTCATATGTTTGTCTAGCCTCCCCTCAAATGCATCTGTTCTATTTGCTTCATCCACTCCCTGTGATAGCGAGTTCCACATTCTCACCACTCTTTGGGTAAGAAGTTTCTTCCAAATTCCTTACTGGATTTCTTGGTGACTATCTTACATTGATGGCCTCTAGTTATGCTCTTCCCCATATGTGTAAACATTCTCTCTGTATCCACTCTATCAAAAACTTTCATAATTTTAAAGACATCTATTAGGTCACACCTCAGCCTTCTTTTTTCAAGAGAAAAGAGACCCAGCCTGTTCATCCTTTCCTGATACGTATACCCTCACATTTCTTGTATCATCCTTGTAAATCTTCACTGCATCCTCTCCAGTGCCTCTATATCCTTTTTATAATATGCTGACCAGAAGTGTAACTTCCCTACATTTCAATTCTATACCTCTAGAAATAAATCCTAGTACTTGGTTTACTTTTTTTTATGGCCTTGCTAACCTGTGTCGCAACGTTTAGTGATTTGTGTATTTGTACTCCGAGATCCCTTTGTTCCTATACCCCACCTGGACTCGTGACCTCCAAGTAATAAGTGATCTCCCTATTCTTCCTACCAAAATGTAATACCTCACATTTATGTGTTGAATTTCATTTGCCAATTATATGCCCATTCTGCAAGTTTATTAATGTTCTCCTGTAATTTGTTGCTGTCCTCCTCAATATTGACTATCGCCCCCAATTTGGTGTCATCCACAAATTTAGAAATTGTGTTTTTGATTCCAAAGTTGTAAGAGATTCCGTTCCTGTCCCCTCTTACAGACAGCTCTTGGACTTCAGGATTTATAAGAAAATACACACAGTACAGGGTTTGGCTCAACCTAAGCTTTGTTTGTTTATTGAACTCACAAAATTCTCCCTAGTACAAACCCCTCTGTGATTTGACCGGAATAATAGAAAACCCACAATACAAAACCCTTACACAAGGTTACCTGACACTGACGTGAAATCCCAGTTTAAACCCTTCCACAATTCGACTGTTTCTTACAAAATTACTCAGACTAACCCCTCTACAATTTGGCTGAAACTTAGAATCACCCACACAGCTGGTTGTTCTGGTGTTAATTGTAGGCCTGGACCAGGTGACCAACCTCCATCCTTCTTCCTGACTGCGGTAACCACGCTCCGAAGATTCATATCACAATATCTCAAACATATTTGCTGTTGTTATCCTGTTGAATCGTCCAATGGTTGACACCTTTTAATTATCAGTTCATTCCACGCTCTAGTCTAGATGGGACCAAGCAGACATGATCAGTTCTCATGCTGTTTAAAAAAATGCAACTCTTCCATGGTAAAAGATACCTGGCTCCTAAGTTGACGAATGTGTGACTGTCCCTCTTCCTTCTTGGCAGGAACCATTCGTGATGGTGATGACCATCGTCCAATGTTATTGTCTCTAAATCGTTAATATAAATTGTGAACAACAGTGATCCTGGCACTGATCTTTGTGGAACAACACTACCCACCTTCTGCCACTGTGAATAGCTACCTTTTACCCCTACTCTCTGCTTTCTGTCTTGAAGCCAGCTAGCTATCCATTCTGCTACTTGTCCCCTGACTCCGCATTCTCTGACCTTGTTCATCAGTCTATTATGGGGTACCTTATCGAAGGCCTTTTAACAATCTAGATAAATTACATCTACTGCATGACCATTGTCTACTCTTTCTATTACCTCTTCAAAAAATTCAATGAAGTTGCTCAAGCAAGACTTTCCCTTTTGAAATCCATGCTGACTATTGGTTATTATATTTTTGGTTTCTAGATGTTCTTCTATTTTTTCCTTTAGTAAGGATTCCATTATTTTTTCTACCATTGCTGTAAGCTGACTGGTCTATAATTCCCTGGACATGTTCTATCCCTCTTCTTAAATGTCGGTATTGCATTAGCTATCTGCCAGTCCTCTGGCACTGCATCTTTTTCTAACGAATTATTAAATATGTGTAGTAATGCTTCTGCTATCTCTTCCCTAGATTCTTTTAAAATGCGTGGATGCAATCCATCTGGGCCAGGGGTTTTATCCTCTGAGTTTGATTAGTTTATTTAATATATGTATTTAATATTTCCTCTCTTTTTATTTTAAATGCATTTATCTCATTACTAATCTCAGCATCCAATGTCATGTCCACCTGTTCTAACTTCCTGGTAAATAGGACAGAACAGAAAATTGTCTTGACGCCTTACATGTACAAAAAAGATAAACATACAGTCGTCAAACAGTTAGAGTTATCTACTAGAAGATCAGAACGACACAAATAATAAAACAGCTATTTTTCTGACTTTTCTACTGGCCATGAAGGAGCCTTGGAAATTTGGGCTGAATTTTGGACATTTTGCAGAATGCTGTTGCCAATAGATTCTGGAAAAGCTGTCCATTTATTACAAAGTGCAGTCTTTAACATTAAATGGATTATTTCGTACAACCTTTCCTGCTAGCTATCCTAACGGCTTCAACAACCCGATCTAGTCATTAATGGCCTCTTGACTGCTAACACAGTTAAACAAAAATCTTACTAATGCTACCACTCACTTCTTCTCCTCTGACCTCTGGCTGCACTGACAGCAGCTTTTGTTGCCTTTCACTGAGCTCATTACCTCTCCTAGTTCTCCTGGGAGGTATTTTCTTAATGACTAGATAGGTTGTTGAAGTATTGAGTCTGATTTAACATTGTACTTGACCAGTTAGCTGTTTTGACATTGCCCCCTTCTTTTGACTCTGGAGACACACAGGGCATAAAACGATAGTAACCCCCTTCTCCATATTTATGAAAAACAGTTTTACTACAATGACTTTATTATCATGAAATAAATATAACATTCTTGTGATATACAGCAAATTAATCAGCTTCTATAAAGAGAAAAGATAAGTTAGTGTTTCAAGTGCCCCCCTCACTAGTTCTGACAAAGAGTCTGCACCTGATATATTAACATTCTTCCCCTCCACTCATTTGAAGATGAAAATGAGAACGATAATATTAAAGTTAAATGGGGAAAAAAATCCTGTAAATGTTGGAAATTTGGAATAAAAATGGAAATGCTGGGAAAATGCAAAGATCCCTCAGCATCTGTCCAGAGAAAACACAGGTTAATATACTCTTCATCAGAACTAGCGAGGGGGGCACTTGAAACATTCATTTTGTTTTTCACTTTATAGAAGCTGATCAACTTGCTGCACATCACAAGAATTTAATATTTTTATTTCACCATAATTAAATCATTGCTACAAAAAACCTCAATGATTTATTTCTTGCCAATTTCTTTTACCTGCATTACAACAGTGACTACGCTCCAAAAATACTTCATTGGCTGTAAAGCACTTTGAGATGTCCGGTGGTTGTGAAAGGCGCTATGTAAATCCAAGTCTTTCTTTCTTTTAGAGGTCGGGGCCGAAATTTAGCCTCCTGAAAAGACCTCTTCCCGCCCGAAAGCGGCGGCCAAGTGGCGGAGTTTGGCCGCCGATTTGCGGTTGAATGACCGCTGCCAGCAAAATGCACCTTGCTAGATTTACCGGCAGTTCCCACTTCCATCCCGCTGCTGCTGGCTGGTCCTAAGTGCGTTATCAAAGCACGCACCGCTGATCTCCCACACCTGCAGTCAAATTCAGCTTGAAAAATCTTTGATCCGCCGCGCTTTTTCTGTCGATACACCTTGTTTTGTGTGTGAGGAACATGGCTGCGTGGCGGCCATTAAAGGCAAGGGCCCACTGCCGCGGCCGCCATGTTTTTTATTTTTAATTATGCCCCCCGGGTTCGGCTGGGCAGCCAACAGGTAGACTGGCACCCCCTCTTGCTGGTGGCCCAGTGGACCGAAGTTTTAAATTGCCGAAGGCTCTCCCCTTTAAGTGAAGGAGAGAGCCGTAGTGATGCACACGCGTCATGATGTCATGATGATGATTATTGACAGCGATGGTAACTCCGTCCCACCTCCACTTCCGCCCCTCTCATTGGCGATCTGCTGCTTACTGCCCCGCTTCTGCCCTCCATTATGACCGACTTCCGGTCCGCCTGAAAAAAAATAACAGAGCTAAATTTCGCGTAAGAGGCCACCTCATCCAGCGCGGCGGAAAACCACTTTAAAAAGGGTAGGTGCACCAGGTTTCTGGCAGGCCTGAATTTCTATCCCGTAGTCTCCTGACTGATGACTCTGTAGGTGAGACCTTGGGGTCAATTTGAAAGCAGAGAATGAATACCTTCTAATTTCCCCTCTCCTTTGAAGACACTTTGCTATTAGACCACTAGATCTTGTTTTGTGAGCTTTGATGCACTCTTACCATCATGATGGTCTTATTATTCACCATTGCAAGTTGAATACATTAATTTACTCTATCATTTAGAGCAGGTCAACATCAAAATGATGCTATCTGAAATTCAATACTACACTTCTTGTTGTTCTTGGTTTTTAACACTGACAGCATGGTGTTAAATTACAAAATTTCCAGTCTTTTTGCACAACTTTCATATCTAAGGATATTTGAATGATTGTGTTATTTTGTTTCTGACTTCTCTCAGAATTATAAAATGTAAACCATCAAAGCTCAATGTCTTTTCCACTTCGATTTCCACCAATTTCTTTAGTACCACATCCTTATCAATTGTTATCCTTTCATTCCCAATACATTACGCTTCTGCAACATCTGAAGAAAAGTACTTATTTAATATCTCTGCTATTATTTCATCCTCCATAAGATTACCTTGTACATCTTTAATTAGCCCTACTCTTTCTTTAACTATTTCTTGGAATCATATCATAGTATTATAGAAATTTACAGCACAGAAGATGGCCATTCAGCCCATTCCATTGTGTCTGTGTTGGCTGACAAAGAGCTATCCAGCCTAATCCCACTTTCCAGCTCTTGGTCCCTAGCCTTGTGGGTTATGGCTCTTCAAGTGCATATCCAAATACTTTTTAAATGTGGTGAGAGTTTCTGCCTCTACCACCCTTTCAGGCAGTGAGTTCCAGACCCCCACCACCCTCTGGGTGAAAAAAATTCTCCTCAAGTCCCCTCTAACCCTCCTACCAATTACCTTAAATCTATGCCCTCTGGTTATTGACCCCACTGCTAAGGGAAATAGGTCCTTCCCATCAACTCTATCTAGGCCCTCCTAATTTTATACACCTCAATTAGGTCTCCCCTCAACCTCCTCTGTTCCAAAGAAAACAACTCCATCCTATCCTATCTTTCCTCATAACTAAAATTCTCTCTTGATTTTACTATTTTCCTTTCTGTAACCTGACAGTCTTGTTTCATTTCTCCATTGAGCCTTTAATCTTGTTTTGCTTCCCCTCAAATTATGAAAATGAGCTATTGAGTGCAAGGCAGCAATACTAGCATTCCTCCATGACAAGTTGCATTAATATTCATTACTGTAGAGAACATGTTCTATAAATATGCATTATTATAGATAGAAAAGTATAAATATGCATAGCTATATTTATACTTGTACATGTACCAAAGCACACATGCACACATATAGTATTACATATTCAGATTAGTACATATACCATACATATTTAGAACAACTGTACACATGTTAATGCATTGTACTGCAATGTATGTCTATATAACAATGCATATGTGCACGCTATATAACTATGCATGTGTATGTATTGTTACATGGACATGTTGCATTTCAATATATATAAAAAATCTTGCTATGGAAAAATGTACTTGCTATTCACAAACCTTACTCCCTGTTGTCATGATTTTTGGTCACATTATCGTGTCAATGTTTCCCATTCAATTTTGCTATGTCAACTTTCACCATCATAGTTTGTTGACAAACCAATTGAATCACTCAAAATGCTTTTACAAAAAAATTCCTTTGTCATTTTCTTCTCACAGACTGACATTTATAATGTTCAAAATAAACAAAATTAAAACAAACTTATCTTTCACAATAATGTGATTAAATTTACCCACTGAATTGTCTTGTGTCTTTTGATACACGCAGCAATGTTTTTTATTTCAAGGCTTTCCGTCATACCTGTGCCTTCTGAGCATATGCAGTTTGCAGAATTTCCCAGCATGCACTCTTTACATCAAGATGCAGTGACGAGTTGAGATATGTGCTCCTTCACCCCATGAGATTGAGAGAGTTTCTTTCTTTTTGGTTGTTTATATTCAATTCAAAAACCTGCGGAAATTCACCCCCTAAATCTTTGGCATAATTGTACTTCCAGTATCATTTTTTAATCAAAGCTGCTGGGGCAGGTTAGTCTGCTTTACCTGGGATTGGGCTTATTGTTCCCTCTGAGGGAGCTACAACCAAGATCAAAGAAAAAGTCTGTACAAACAGGTTTGGTGAGGCATTGATGGCCTTGGCATCCCACTGCTTTTCGTTAACTCACAACCAATGAAAATGTTTTGTGGAATGCCTTCACCAATTTTTGAAATTTATGTACAATTAGGAAAAAGTCACAGACAGAAAATTGTGATTAGCTCAAATTTTTCGAGGTCTCTTCTATGGCTACTTGAGTAAGAGGCTATGGGACAATTCTACTGCCTTCTGTGACAGATAATAGCAGGATGTCTGTGATTTCAAAAATGAGATGGCAACGCCTATTTTAATCCAGTTACCTATGCATCAAAGACTTCTTTAAATATTCACAACAATGGTCGAGGTATTCAGATGTATGCTTGCACAGCATTTGCACTTGAGTCTAATGCTGGCTATTGTGTGAAACCTCTTTAGTTTTACTCAAACTATTTTCTCAAAGTCATAAGAACACAAGGAAAGGCAGGAATGAGGAAAGGCCCAATGGCCCATTGCAGCTCATCCCTCGAGACTTTTGCAGGGGTTTGCCCTCTGCTGTTGAGGAATATCGCAGCATTGTATTCGGTATGCTCCACTTGGAAGAGGAATTTGTTTGGTACTATTTACAAGCTCACCTGAAACCACGAGGCATGAGAGAGCTTCAACAGTTGAGACAGGGAGTAGATTGATTTCTTGGGAGGCTGCAACAAGCATCTGCTTGTAATTCAAAAGACAAAGTATGTCCCACTTACGAATTACTGGATTAAGCTTTTGAGTTGCAAAGACCGTTCTCATTTGCACATGTTGAGCCATGCTGTAATTACCTGTCAATGCGAAGAAGCCTCAAAGTAGTCATTAAAAGTGATAAACTATAGTTGTCGTTTCACTATATTAGTTCTCATAAACTTGCATTTGATCATTTCAAGTCAATTGGCAGATAGTTTATGATTCTATTGTAGTAGCAGGATTTTGATAACATTAACTGGTGCGGGTCTACAATGCTGAATTATAAAACCAGACTTTGCTTGTTTTCAGTCCACAGGCATTTCTGGTGCCATCTAATGGAGAGCTTATATTTTTATTACAATATGTATGATTCAATACTGAGGACGTAGTTTACTCAATATTTACAGTGAAAACTTTGTGCTTATCAGTGTAAGTGAAAGAGATTCAGGACCCATCAAAAACAGTGAACTCTACTTAAAAGAAAGTTACACCTGACTAATTTCTAATTTCAAAAGGCAGATTTTAACCCTGTCTTGCCAGCGGAAACCAGGCAGCCAGACAGCAGCAACTTACCCGGTGCAATCCCGCTGCCTCCTCAAAACCTTAACCTGCTCTTTTCAGCCAGAGAGAGGGACACGTGCCGGAAAGCAGTGCGTTCTTCTTTAAATAAGCAGATATCATTGGAAATATATCGCCGTTCCTTCATTGTCGCTGGGTCAAAATCCTGGAACTCCCTCCCTAACAGAACTGTGGGAGTATCTTCACCACAAGGACTGCAGCGGTTCAAGGCGGCGGCTCACCACCACCTTCTCAAGGGCAATTAGGGATGGGCAATTGAGGTGGGTAGGGTGGCTTGACCCATCCACCTCCACGGAGGTGTGTGGGGGGCCTGACCCATCCACCTCCATGGCATGAACCTGGTATTGCAGTACTTCCAGGAACGGTGCAGTGGATCTAGGCCTTTTGGCTAAGAGCAGTGGCGCAGAGTGATCCTTGATCTGTGCAAGGTGACCTCTGGCATTTGTGATTTGACAAAGAATTGGAAAGATTGGCAACGAATAAAAAAAATAAATAAATAAATGCTGGCCTTGCCAATGACACCCGCATCCCATGAACGAATAAAAACATTTTTCTTTTAATTGCAATTTTAACCCTAGGTCTGCATGGGGCAGCCCGTGTCACTTCCCCTCCAGGCCAACCTGGTGGAAAGAGTAACAGAAAGGTGCATTCATTATTTCCTTGTTTTGATGTGGGTCAGGAGAAGCAGAACACTCCTCTAGAACCCACAGGAAACCATGGGCATCCATCCCCTTTCTCTCCCCCAATAGGCCTCCTGACACCCCCACCCACCCCCCCACCACCCATTTAGCTGACTGCTGGGGACTGATGCTTTGGGTCCCTGGTGATGGCTTCCTGATGCCTGAAACACCAGCCAACCATGTTCAGGCAGAGACGAATAGGGCCTTTGCAGATCAGGCCTAAAAGTTAAAATCTCCTCGGCCTTATACTGCAGCAGGCCAGATGTTTTACCATCCCTTGACAGTTCAGAATCTACAGCAGCAATATAAGCACTTCTAAATCCTTTGAAGTGAAAATACTCACATGTTAATGCAAGGAAAACGCCTCCCAAAATTTTATAAAGCTTAACCTGAGAGTATCTGAGGATCCCTTTAAATATCTCTGGAAATAGCCAGGTGTGGAGGTGCAGGAAGTGGCAGTAGTAAGGTGAGGAGAGATGAAAATGGCGTTGGGGTCTAAATGATGTAATTTGTGCCCTAGTTGTAGTTATTCAAGAGGCTCCCATCTGTTTCAGATGGGAGCTGTGGCCAGCAGGATTCAAGCCCGTCCAAAAATCAAAGAGGAAGTCAAAGCAGCAGTCAGTCCGAATGACCTGTCGCCGCTTGATTTGGGTTTGAGTGCAACTGGGGCAGTTTCATAAGACAGTGGGTCCTGGGTTCCATGATCTCACTTATTGGGCACTCTGTCTGTTATGTATGGAGAAAGAGTCAGACTGAACATTGTGAGCTCAAAGTAAAGTGTGACCTTAGTCTTTTATTGCAGGTCTCCAGAGTGCCTCTCCAACCTGTGAGGCCTCCTTAAATACCTGTGCTCCCAAGGGATTATGGGATCCCTTGGGACTCCAGAGGATGAGTCATCTGGTGGCTGTACAGAGTAAATACAACTTTACATATATAACAACACTCCCCCCACCCCCAAAGTCAATAGTGTAACTATTTACGATGCGAGTCGATCTGGGGCCCTTCTTGCCCTGGTTGATTGTCTCGGTGTGAAAGCTGGTGTTGTTGAATCATTTTTTGGGCCCCCGCTGGGCTGCTGTGCAGCTGGCCTTGCTGGGCTGCTTGGTGTGTTGGGTCCTGCTGGGCTGCTGTGGATGATGGGTTCTGCTTCATGGTCAACCGTGGTGCCGGTTGCCACTGGTGTGTATGTTGGGGGAGCAAAAAAGGTAGGGTCCAAGGTGGGTTGCTCAGGATAGTCCGTAAATCTAAGTTTGATTTGGTCCAAGTGTTTCCGGTGAATCAGTCCATTTGAAAGTTTGACCCGAAACACCCTGCTCCTCTCTTTGGCCATGCCAGTGCTGGGAAGCCACTTGGGACCTTAATTCATAATTCAATACAAATACAGGATCATTGATTTCAATCTCGCGTGACATATTTGCGCTATCATGGTATGTACTTTGATGAAGCCGCCTGCTCTCTACATGTTCATGTAGATCAGGGTGAACTAACGAGAGCCTTGTCCTAAGTATTCTTTTCATGAAAAGTTCAGCAGGTGGGATCCCAGTGAGCGAGTGGGGTCTCGTGCGGTAGCTAAGCAGGACTCGGGATAGGCGAGTCTGCAGCGAGCCTTCAGTTACCCTCTTCAAGCCTTACTTGATGGTTTGCACTGCTCTCTCTGCCTGACCATTGGACGCTGGTTTAAATGGGGCAGATGTGACATGTTTGATCCTGTTATGAATTCTTTGAACTCAGCACTGGTAAAACATGGCCCGGTGTCGCTCACCAGGACATCGGGTAAGCCGTGTGTGGCAAACATAGCCCGCAGGCTTTCAGTAGTGGCAGCGGATGTGCTTGCTAACATTATCTCACATTCAATCCACTTGGAATACGTGTCTACAACCACAAGGAACATTTTACCCAAGAATGGGCCTGCATAGTTGATGTATACCATAGACCACGGTTTGGAGTGCCAAGACCATAAACTAAGTGGCACCTCCCTGGGTACATTGCTTAACTGCGAGCATGTATTACATCTGTGAATGCAGGACTCTAAGTCCGCATCGATACCGGGCCACCACACATGGGATCTGGCTATTGTTTTCATCATTACGATGCCTGGCTGGGTACTGTGGAGGTCATTGATGAAGGTATCTCTGCCCTTCTTGGGGACCACTACTTGATTGCCCCACAGAAGGCAGTCTGCTTGCATAGACATTTCATCTTTGCGCCACTGGAACGGCTTAATTTCTTCCTGCATTTCCACTGGGTCACTGGACCAGCTCCCGTGAAGCACACAGCTTTTGACTAGAGATAATAAGGGGTCCTGGCTTGTCCAGGTTTTGATCTGCCGGGCAGTGATGGGTGATTGCTCACTCTCAAATGCTTCCATAATCATGGCTAGATCTGCGGGCTGCGCCATTTCCACCCCCCGTGGTGGGCAACGGCAGCCTACTGAGAGCATCGGCGCAGTTTTCTGTGCTTGGCGTAGTTGTATGCGGACAACGTGAGCGCCCATCTCTGGATGCGGGCCGATGCATTGGTATTTATCCCTTTACTCTCGGAAAACAGGGATGCAAGTGGCTTATAGTCAGTTTCCAATTCGAATTTTAGCCCAAACAGGCATTGATGCATTTTCTTTACCCCATAGACACACGCTAACGCTTCTTTCTCAATCATGCTGTAGGCTCTCTCAGCCTTAGACAGACTTCTGGATGCATAAGCAACCGGTTGCAGTTTCCCAGAATCATTAGCTTATTGTAATATACACCCGACGCCATATGACGATGCATCACATGGTAGTACCAAACGCTTACATGGATCATACTACACAAGCAATTTGTTTGAGCATAACAATTTTCTCACTTTTACAAAGGCATTTTCTTGGCTTTTGCCCCAAACCCATTCATCTTCTTTCCGTAGTAAAACATGCAGTGGTTCTAACAGTGTGCTAAGGTCCAGTAAGAAGTTACCAAAGTAGTTCAGGAGTCCCAGAAACGACCGCAGCTCCGTCACGTTCTGTGGCCTCGGTGCGTTCTCGATTGCATCAGTCTTCGCGTTGGTAGGTCTGATGCCGTCCGCCGCAATCCTCCTTCCCAAGAACTCCACTTCAGGTGCCAGGAAAACGCACTTCGAGCGTCTTAACCTGAGCCCCACATGGTTGAGTCAACTAAGAATCTCCTCCAGGTGCTGCAGATGCTCGACTGTGTTCCGACCTGTGACCAAGATGTTGTCCTGGAAGACCACGCTGCGCGGGACCGACTTCAGTAAACTTTCCATGTTTCTCTGGAATATCGGCGCCGCTGATCAGATTCCAAACGGGCATCTGTTACAAAAAAACCCCTTTGTGCATGTTGATGCAGGTGAGGGCCTTCGATGTTTCCTCCAGTTCCTCCTGTCTTTCCTCCTGCCAGCGTTGCAAAGAGGTCGTCGGCCTCTGGTCGTGGGTATTGGTCCTGCAGGGAGAAACGATTGATAGTTACTTTGTAATCACCACAGATTCTGACGGTGCCCTCTCCCTTGAGGACAGGAATGATCGGACTGGCCCACTCGTTGAACTCGATCTGTGAAATGATGCCCTCTCTTTGCAGCCAGTCTAGCTTGATTTCTACCCTTTCTCTCATCATGTACGGTACTGCTCTCGCCTTGTGATGGATGGGTCGCGCCCCCGGAATTATGTGGATCGGCACTTTTGCTCCTTGGAATTTCCCAATGCCTGGTTCGAACAACGAAGGAACTTTGCTTAAGACCTAGGCACATGAAGTGTCGTCAGCAGGCGATAGTGTTCGGACGTCGTCCCAGTTCCAGCGTATCTTTCCCAGCCAGCTCCTGCTGAGCAGCGTGGGACCATCACCCGGTACCACTCAGAGTGGTAGCTTGTGCACCGCTCCATCATAGGAGACCTTTACGGTAGCACTGCCGATTACAGGAATCAGTTCTTTTGTGTAAGTTCTTAGGTTCGTGGGAATTGGAGTTAAGACTGGCCTTGAGGCCTTGTTGCACCACAATCTTTCAAAAGCTTTTTTGCCCATGATGGTCTGATACGCGCCCCTGTTCAGCTCCATTGACACCGGGAGTCCATTTAGTTCAACATTCAGTGCTATCGGGGGACAATTTGTGGTGAATGTGTGCACCCCATGTACCTCTGCCTCCTCGATCTGAGGCTCTGGTTCATCGTGATCCTCCGTGGATCTGTCCTCCTCTGCAACATGGTGGTTTGCAGGTTCAACAGGATTTGCAGCTTGCCTGCACACTCATTGGAGGTGTCCCATTGTTCCACAGCCCTTGCAAACGTACCCTTTGAGTGAATGGAAACGATGATCACCCGCGCAGCGCCAACAAGGTATTAATGGCCTTGCATTCATCACCCTTGATGGTGGACTCAGACATCTGCGGACGTGCAGCTGCAGGTATGTGTGACCTGCCCTGTGCGTTACGATTCGGAAACAACATCACTTTGTTCACAGTACTTGTAGCAGCACTTGTGTGCTGAGAGATTTGCTTCGTATTGTATTTGGTGGCAATGAACGCTATGGCCTTACTCAATGTTGGGGTCGCTACAGTCAAAAGTTTGCAAAATATGGTTTCGTGGCCAATCCCAAGTACGAAAAAGTCGCTGAGCATATGCTCCAAATGTCCTTCAAATTCACAATATCCTGCAAGGCGTCTTAACTCGGTGACATAACTCGCCACTTCCTGGCCTTCAGATCTTTTGTAGTTATAGAACTGGTACCTCACCATCAGAATGCTTTCCTTCGGGTTCAAATACTCTCTGACCAGTGTGCACAAATCGTCATATGATTTCTCCGTGGGTTTCGCTGAGTGAGCAGATTCTTCATGAGGCCATACGTTGGTGCCCCACAGATGGTGAGGAGGATCGCCCTTCGTTTGGCAGCATTCTCTTCCCCATCTAGCTCGTTGGCTACAAAGTGTTGGTCGAGTCGCTCCACAAAAGGTTCCCAATCATCTCCCTCTGAGAATTTCTCTAGGATGCCCACTGTTCTCTGCATCTTTGGGATCGCTATCTGTATCTCGTCGCCAGTTGTTATGTATGGAGAAAGAGTCAGACTGAACACTGAGCTCAAACTAAAGTGTGACCATAGTCTTTTATTGCAGGTCTCCAGAGTGCCTCTCTAACCTGTGAGGCCTCTTTAAATACCTGTGCTCCCAAGGGATTATGGGGTCCCTTGGGACTCCACAAGATGAGCCCTCTGGTGGCTGTACAGAGTAAATACAAGTTCACATATATAACACTGCCCATGCCTGTTTTTCTGCAAGTTCAAGAGCACAATGATGCTCGTTTTCCTTTTCATTAACCTTAATTTCCTGATTTTCCCTCTCTTCTTCCTGCCTGTGTTGAACTCGCTCCCTCTCTCCCTGCAGTCTGTGTTGTTCATTTTCTTGCTTCCAACATTCTGGCCCTTTCTCTGCCTCCAACTTTAATGGCCCAGGTTTAGCTAGAGCGGGGCGTCTCATGGCGTGCCTGATTAGTTAATCTTTTCCTTCATCCTTCAGCTTGAATTTCTTTCCCCTGTAAGTTGTTATGTTGCAAGCTCAGAACGGCATGGCAAGGGCAATAGGGATCTAGGACTTTGGTGAATGATGGGACTAATTGTCGATCTCCTAAACCAATAACATTTACTAATTGAGAAAAAAAGCAGAGGAAAGGATGGCGAAGGAAATAGGGTTAATGTGAGTCAAATCAGGTACAGAAAGAGAAATAAAGAGCAGGAAAGTAAAATTGGATTAAGAAGAGAGAAAGAAGAAACAGAAAGGAAAAGAAAGAAATTAAAAATATATATATTTAAAAATCTCAACCAATTTGCTACCTGTAGGAAACAGACTCCCCAGTTTCAATTGTTCCCTTTCTGGGCCAGATAGGTTGATTGGCATTGCAGGGACATAACTTTCCTCATTAAAAAGGTACTTACGCTGTTAAGTAGCAGTCCTAACTTTCTATGGGGAGTTTAAATGGGAATTAATGAGCAAATGCAACTTATGGGGAGTTTGAGGGCGAGATGCTTTTGTCGGGAAGCTAATGGCAGAGTGATGCAAATCGTCTAGCAACTTATAGTGATTTACAATTCACAGGGTATCTCTTCCTCATCACAAATTGCTTGACGATTTACACATTAATAACCATGAGTGCCATTAAACTCTCTCTCATTTTGGCAGCAAATTCTGGCCCAATATTTCTCGCTGCAACGTCCTTTTCTTGTCTCTCTGCAACCACCTGCTGATGCTCTTTCTCTTTGGCTGCGAGCCAAGCTAATTCACCTTGGCTTCTTTAGAACTGGACATTATTAAAGATCACTGTCTCTATGCAGTTCATTTTTAGATTTTAAAGGTTTGAAATCGTTTTCATCAGTGTAAATCAGTAGTTGCTACCAATTGTTGCAAATTGCGGCACTGTCTTTGACACCCTCTTGGGTTAACATCACCGATCTCTCCCGCAAACAGTCCTATATCATTCATGATCAATTTACTTTCACCAACCAATATTTAGACATACAATATTGCAACACAAGGGAGTAACAATGAGATGTCTCTGTGATATGATCTGACAATCATGATCATTGTCGTGCCCTCTGTGTGCTTCTCCAATCTTCCAAGGGATATACTGGCTAACATGTTCATGAAACAAGTTCTGCTTTTACACTGCCATCTAGTAACGCTGGATGCCCATTTGAAACTGGCATGATGAGCACTGAAGGACAATGACATGGCATCACCATGCATTACTACCTCACTTAAATACAGTGCCAGTCGGAAGAGGTGGCGAGAAATTGGATGGACAAAAAATATGCATCCCATTTCTGGGTTCTGGCCAGAGGAATATGGCCTGGTTGCCACAGCATCACCAGTATCGGAGCAGTGAATGACTGACCGCAACTTCAGGATTTCCGCATTTAGATGCGCATGTATTACATCCTGAAGTTGCGGTCAGTATCAGAAGGGTAATGACGGCAAACGCTGACAGTTTGTTCTCTTTACCCAGCGCAATATCAGGGCCATTGTTAAATTATAAATGGCTGAGTAACAGAATTTTGCTGTTGCATGTAAATGTGATTGCCATTTGAAGCAGGTGCAAAATTCACAAGCAACCCCCCCAGTGTTTGTGCTCATTCGAAAGGAAATTCAATTTGGGACTACCTACCGAAAAGTTTGGAACTCTAAAGTGCTTATGAAAGAAACTACGAACTTTAATAGAATTTTGGATTTTAAATGACAAATTCAAGGCTGTGGGCGGACCTAAGGAACTAACAGGAGACAGCCTAATTAAGTGAAGCTACCTGGGTGTGAGGACTAAGTTAACCTGTCTGGAAGAATGAGTATTCAAAAATCCTTCCCCCACAAGAAACATTTACATCACAAAATCACCCACCTATCAACATGGGTCTGGATAACCATTTCAGCATATACATCACAAAGAGGCCCAATCCAGCCTGTATGCGAAAGAATAAGCACAAAAAGGACATTGCAATTACCAAACTAATATTTCCATCAGGAAACAGTTTTTGAACATCAACTCACCCAAAACATATCAACTTTTAACGAGCCCACCAAAATATTACAAAGAAGAACCAAGCCCGCCAAAATTATACAAAGGGTTTTGAACAGATTTGGTGCCAAGATTAGAAACACTGAAATCGTACAACTGGCCCCTGTTTTCAACAGTTGCTAGGTAGCTACAAGGCTGCTACTATCTCAGATGACACTTTTGACTGACAGACTAGTACCACACTATGCTGTGTCATCACGACAAGGAGAGAAACCAACGCGACAGTTGTAAACTAACTTCTCCAAACTCGAAGTCCTGAAGAAAGTAAGAACATCACCATCGCGGCAGCAACCGACCACAGTCAAAGGGTATCAACGGAAAAACCACCTCGATCGACCAAACTCGAACAAAACTCCAACGGAAAAAAACCGAAGAATCGAAAAGTTTCCACTCTACAATTTAATCCTGACCTACCAACGGGTAAAACCTTACCTAAAAGACTGTAGAAACCTATTTCTAATGAAGAAAACCAGGTACTTACCCCATAGATCCAAACCGCACCTTACCGCATCAGCGGACTCAACCTAACTGAAGATTGCGCATTTATAAGTCTTCTCCGACGTTCGGGGTACGGCAAGCAGACCCTACCACATCCAGCGAACCTCGAAACCGTGATCTACCGCTAACTGGCAAAAGGATTGGTAAGCATAGTCCCTGCCTGCCTTGGACTCCAACCTAGCTAGAATTAGGTATTGGGAGGTGGGAGGTATAATTTTACCGTAACCCCCTTTGAATGTTTAGTGTATGGTTCTTTATTAGAGTGATTATAAATTTGACCTTGTACCTTTCCTTGTATTGTCCCTTATCAGAGTGATTGTAAGTTTGGCCTGTATTCTCTCACTAGAGTAATAAGCTTGTATTATCTTGACTGTAATAAAAACAAAGTTCTTTTGCATCAAACCAGTGTCCTTTGCACTTTTGTCACCCCCCCCAAATAAATCCAGAGTCTAGAACCCAAGGGAGTGGGAGCGATTCGAGTTGGTCAGAAGGGAACCTGACCCCCTCATAGAGACCAACCCCCTTACACATTTGCCATAATATTCCATAACTTAAATACTTTGCAAAACACTACAATGTTGCAATGATTTGAAGATGGTATATACCTTTTGACTGCTCCCAGAAAAGAACCAGGACAAGATGTGAATATTTATTGCAGTGCTGCAGCAGCCATCGCCCCTGTGTACAAAGGGATCTTGGTGTAATTATAATCATATTTCTTACATATGTATGCAGGATATCAATTAACCTTCTGATCTGTAAGGCTTGATCACACACCATTTAGGACTGGATGGTGCGCAATTCTTTGCTGACTGTAACCTTTTTGCCAAATGTAATTAAGTTGTTACAGTTAGTATCAAGAAGTTTATTGTCGTCCATTGCGACCTTGTAGATGACTTTTCCCTGTACAAATGTCACACATAGCTCATTGATAGCACTCCTGCCTCTGAATCAGATGTTTGTGGGTTCCACTCCAGAGACTTGAGCACATATTTTAGGCTGGCACTTCAGTGCAGTACTGAGGGAGGTGCCATATTTTGGATGAGATGTTAAACCTGCCCTTTCAGGTGGTTGTAAAATATCCCATGGCACTATGTTGAAGAAGAGCAGGGGATTTCTCCTGTTGTCCTGGCCAATATTTATCCCTCAGCCAACATCTAAAAACAGATTATCTGGTCATTTATCTCATTGTTGTTTGTGGGACCTTGCCACTGTTCCTAGATTACAGCAGTAACTACACTTCAAAAGTACTTCATTCGCTGTACAGCGCTTTGGGATGTTCTGAGGTCATGAAAGGTGCTATATAAATACAAGTTCTTTCTTCCACATGGTGCAACATAGCAGATGACAGGAGCACGTTGGATAGAATACTGATCTTCGGCAGGGGCAATACAGACAATATCAGAGTCCCCATTCCCTCGCCCCCCCATTATACAACTGATTTTCCTTTCCATTAATTTCAATGGGTGGTCAATCCCATATACTCAGTTTTATACCCCCATCGAAGATGAAAGTTCTGGTGGTTATCTGTTTTTACCTACAATCTGTTTAAAAGTTGGGGCTGGATTTTTGGCTTGCTTACGCCTCAGTTAGCACCACGGAGGGGCAGTAAACGTTGTTTCTAGACGTTACGGCGTGCATCCAGCATTTACAGCCCGGCTGGCAAATTTGGCTCATGGTTTGTGACAGCGCAAAAACTTAATGTCCCACCCTCTAGTTTCACTGAGATCATGACGTCAATCATTGTGCAATTCTTTGCTTCCGCCCCGGATGCAAATTCAGCAATAATGCCTCATTAAAAGCCTGCCCCAGGAAATGTCTGAAAAACCAGGCATTCGCAGGGTGCAGCAGGCGGTATTGACGGCGTATTTAAATGGAGGGAGGAGGATCCTCCATCGCAGATCACATTGACTGCAACGGTTGCGCACAGCACGCTGCGTGAAACTCCGACTTGAAAGCGCCATGTCGGCCCACGAATGAGAAGAGGCCGAAGACGTCTGTGGAGGAGGGCTTACCCCCCATAGGTTTACAGGCACCAACTCATACATCCAGCTCTCTGAGGAGCAGTGTGTGAGGAGACTACGCTTCCGAAAGGAAGTGTTGACAGAGATATGCCATCTCCTACAGCCAGCCTGATGCCTGGACCGCTCTGGAGGCAGCCTTCAATACTCCCCTCAACAGCTTTTCGAATTCATTGTGGTGTGCTGTATGTTGCACAGCTTGGCCATCATGAGGGGCCAGGCATTGCCAGTGGGGATTGCAGGCCCACCTCAGGAGGAGGAGGACGATGAAGAGGAGCCAGGCAAGGCCCCCATTGGATAGCCACACCATCCACAGGGAAGGCAGCATGGAGATACTGCCAGACCAAGAGTCGCACATCGGCAGCTCATAATGGACTTACATAGAGGAAATTGAGGGATGGAGCTAATACTGGACACTATGTGTCCCCATAATGGCACATCTACGGTGAACATTGGAATGATACACAAGACACCAACGGAAAAGGATCAAACAGACATTTTACTGCAACAAAGTAACAAAAACTTCCCCCACCCAAAGAAAACCATACAATAGATGACGTTATGTTGCAGGGCACTGAAAAACAATGAAGTGCATTAAAGCAAAGAAACTTTTTACAAAAGTAATCAACAAAAATTAGGGCATCTGCACAACCTTGTCCTGCACATTAATCTGACTTATTTTCGGCTGGGGCACAAAAAATTCCTTGTGTCATGCTTGATTATGTGCCCCAGATCACGGAACATTATTTTTTGCTGAATTTTGCAGACGAGAGCGCAAAATATTTGCAGGCGGTATCAGGACTGCCCCACTGCCATTACTGCCCCAAAATCTCAAAAACTGACATTCCAGCCCCAAACCTTGAAAGGTATAATATATTTTAAAATGTTTTATTTCCTGCCTTTTACATTCATTCTTATTGTCAAGAGGGAGTGAGTCAGGTCACAGCTGCCCCTCTTGATCATAGTTTAATGGTGGCAGTTTTATACATGTCGGTGCTCAATTTCCTTATGTATTTGTTTTAATTGCAAGGTCATTATAGTATTGCTTTTAGTGTTTCTGCAATCAGCAAACTATTAATATTGGGCCGATTTCCTGAGTAGGGGCTGGTAATCAGGAATCAATCACCCAGTAATTTACTTATTTAGGAATATTCACCTTTAAGAACTTTTCACTATAGCAGTGGATGGATCTTTACTGCTGAGCAAATGTTTTCACCATCGTAGTTACTTACAAATAAAGGTACAGTATTAGTATTACAAATGCAACATTTATATAAATATTTCCAAGTAATACCCCACTGGCAATTTTACATGTGATATGAAATAGATTGGGCTTTGACCATCAAATATCTTGTTGTCCTCCTTCTTCACATTGTATAATAGAAAAACTAATATCCTTAATGTAATGTATGCACCTGTGAGTATGCTCACAGGTTGACAGAGCTGTTGCATTGTGAATGGCTTAGCCAGAGACGTGATGTTCATAAGACTCAATAAAATCCCAATCAGTTGAGTCAAAGGTCATCCACGATGAGGTGTGCAGTTGTGAGCCTAGTGAATTAATTAGTTCGATTATCAAACCTTTGTTAATTAACCAACTAGTTTTTAAAAGCAATGTGTTGCTATGAATTAAGCAAGAACCCAAGAAGCAAATACATTACACTTAACAAGATCCCCTGCAGACCCTACAGCACTGGCAAACCACATATATTTGTTTTTAATTAAACATGCAATCACATATTGAAACTGAGTGCGTTCTGGGCTGTAACATATGCTCTATCACATAAACCATGCGTGTTTGCCACTTGCAGTTTATGATGCCCATGATTGCATTACAGAATTATAGCACATTCTTGTCCAATATTTATTCAATATTTTTAACAAGTTTACCTTTTTGATGGCGACCTCCAGCGGACCCTTTAAGGTTCGCTCGTTAGGCCGCATGTTAACCACGTTTTCCCAAACTCAGCCGTCCGGGCAGACCAACCTTACAAAGGGAGCCTCAAACAGACGTGAGCCCCTTATTTGTAGACGCAGGCTCTCAACAACTCTTTTTTTGTTTTTACCAATATGGTGGGATAGCACAATTTCGGTGAGAAATGTGTACGCACACACCGGCTGCCATATTGGATGCTTTGCACCCATTTTATGCCTGTAAAACAGAGGCAACATTGACCAATTCCGAGGCGAATGGGGTAGATTTTGACTTCATGCAATGGTGTAAGATGGGCGATAGCAAATCAGCAGCCCGTTTTAAATCTCTCCTGATTAGACCGCGATGGAAATAAAAATGGTGCGAGATGAAAAGTGGGCTGATATCTCGCTATCACCTGTTTGACACTATCAAGAACGACTCCAATATCTTTAATTGCAACATCAATCTTTGACATTACCGGTATTCAAAAAAAACAAAATGAATAGAAAATGAAATTGAAAGAGCGAAAGTCATGTTTCCAAAAAGAAAAATGAATATAGGCAGAAAGGCTGGAACATGTACACAGGAGGAGGGAGTGAAGAGGTTGCAGCACGAAGGAAAACAGTGAAGATAACTGCACATGCAGAGTTAGCTCAGGTTGGGAAATCAGATCAAACTATTTGGAACGTAAAAATTAAATAAGAGGATATAAAATCAGACTAGCAGCCAGGAAATATATTTGAAGGAAATTAGTTTTACGAGTATAGATGCTTCATATAGGATAGGAAATGTCACGCTCCCTTACTTTACCATTTACCAAAACACCTACTAGTTATATTCTCGTACAAGTTGCACGTCTGTATTTAAATTACAGAAATATATGCATGAAGATTTTATGCAGCAGATTTTAAACTAAAACATTTCTGATCACTAAAATACTTTAAAAAGTATTAATTCAGAACTGGAGCATGCGTGTATTTAACGCCTGTTAGGAATCGACTCTCGCTCGATAATACAACGCACCAGCTGAGGGTAAGATAGCAACCATGCCTTCTGGTGCTCAAGGGTCAGCTCCTACCCGACAGGTGGACATTCTCCGATGGCAAAGTACACCTATATCTTCTCAGTATCTTGCTTCCTGCTACTTCCGCTTCATGGCCACTGCAGCTTGTTGACTTTTTCCGTCACTGTGCGGCCTGCTTTCGCTGTGTGGTTCGGTGGGAAGGCTGGAGGGAATCAGGCTCAAGAGCTCATCCTGCTGTCTGACGGCCGGCGACCTGAAGCATAAGTTTGTCCGACGAACTTTTTCAATTTTCTTTCAGACCTCTTCTGAAGGCAGTGACTATTCAAAGGCCTCACAGCAGCAAGTAAAGCCTCCTTTTAAATATCCACATATGTCTCATTTTATCCAGGCGCATTCATTAATATGCAACCGTTATACGATTCTATTTATGAAATCATTTCTGATTTGCGAATCCGAATGTCATTGGACACCCTAATATTTCTGCAGCAGAAATTGTAATTGTGGAAAAATGAGAACTGTTCGCTTTTGCGTATAGAAAGCTCTCTGGGTGAGAAAGATTGAGATTGGTCAGTGTAATGCAGTTAATTGGCGCTATTGCAGTGTACTAGTAAGGCTACACATTGCACACAACTTACAGAGTGGAGGCCTTGCTAACTTAGAAAATGTTTACATTTTGACTGTAAGGGGGGGAAAGTTGCCCGGCGCCAGGTTTAGGGCACATAATTCGAATAAAGTGAAAATTTATCGCCCGGTGCCGAGAGAAAGAACATGAGTAACTTGAAAAAATTGTCGGAGCGCAATCGGAGGCATTCTGCGGGGCGGAAGTCGGGCGCTGACGCATCACAATGTCTCTCCACTTCTCTTAAAGGGAAGGGCTGCTGCGAATTCTGCAGCCACTTCCATGGCACCCACAGAGCCACCAGGGGGGGTTTCGGCCGGGCCGGCAGGGGGTTGCCAGGCTGCCTGTTGGCGGCCCGGCAAAACCAGTGGTCGCCATTGTCGGGCCGACTGCAGAGTCAGCCGACAATTAAAATAAGATGTCTGCCGTGGCGCTAGGCCTTCCTCTTTAAGGGCGGCCGCAGTGCCCCGCAAAGTTGTCGTGGCATCACCCGGCACTGACCGCGCTCTCGCGGGGCTCAAAGGGGCCGGGGCACAGGATGATGACATCATCGCTGTGTTCACTGCCGTCCAAGACGATAAACAACGGGGCACAGCACAAAGCCGTATCCGCCTACGGCATTCCGGATGTGTCACCCTCGTGCCTGTCTCAGGGCACAAACCACTTATCGCTCCGTTAGCGCCCGCCGGAGGCTGTATCAATAAGAAAGAAACATTTGACTTCTAGAAAAGCCATGTAGTTCCATGTGTTGCAGGAGGTGCAGCACTATTGTTACACTGCAAATGGAGAGGATTAGAGTGAACGCTCAGTTCACTGTTGTAAGGTTAGTTTATTGATGCCAAAAAGTGTGAGGTAAAACTAGTAAGTATATGCTTCACAGATTCAAGTAAAATGACAATATTGTGTTATTGGACATTGAAAGGACTGCTGCCTCTTCCATTGTGTGCTGGAAGTCTGTTTCATAGTTAATTTTAAAATCAAAAAAGTATGTTGGCCTCAAAGAGCTGACATTTTAATCGTCAAGAGCCCAATCACTATCTTTTTCTCTAAAAAGACAATATGTAACTTTTAAAACAAGTCATTTTTTCCCTCTAGGGCCGGCCCTGCCCTGATTCCTCCCGCATGCAATCCACAAAATGCTCACCAAGGTGGCAGTAGCACATCACTTAGTCATTTTAAAACAATTTCAATAATCCATTTACAGCTATGAACAAGAGAAAAGGACATTCCAACATACAATATTTATATTGGCCCTGAAATTCCGGTCGGAGGCTTCCCGCAGGCTGCGAAGCGCGCTCCCGTCCTCCAGGTTCCCACACAGAAGGTGCAGTCACGTGTGACTGCTCAACCAATCAGGTACAGTATTCCACAGCTTTCTCATTAATAGCAATGACAACTCTATCTACGAGTTCTCATTGCTATTAATGAGAAAAAAAACCCAAACACTCTAAACAAATGTAATAAAAAATAAAAAACACATCTAACTTAATTAAAATTAAAGTTCATAAATATCTTAGAGAAAAAAATTCCGAGTTTTTAAAACATTTTTTTAATTATAGTTAAAAATAAATGTAAGATTTTAAAAAGTAATACGTGTTTTTTTAATTTAATTTAATTATATTTTTGTATGCTTTTAAATTCTTACGCCTATAAAAGTAGGTTAAAGGCCTGCTTTTATCAGGCGCAAGAATATTGAGGACATTTGGTGGGCAAGATATGGGTAAATACCACAATCTTGCCAATTGCAAATGTCCTTGCTCCCGATGTACGGATGATCTGTCAAGCTCCAGGTAGGCTGGAATTTCAGCGCCAGTATTTTGAAACTACAGTTCTTGAGACAGCTGGTCGCTGTATAGCTGGTGTCAAGGGCTGTGTCCTCGTGATGGTGAGATTGTGCAACACGTCGCAAACCACCACAATTCTTGACACGAGCGCTACCGAGTATTACAGGGCTCCTCCAGAGTGATCCAGGCAGTGGAAGCTTTGCTTTAGCATGCCAATGTGTGCTCTAACACATTTCGTATGGCAGCATGGCTTTCGTTGTATGCATGATGCCCACCCAGTTTGAGTGAATGATGTTTTCCTGAGGAAGGAACAGTGTAACGTTAAAGTACTTTCTGAGGTACTTATGCCTTGAACTACACTGCAGGAAGATTAGTGTATACACACTTACACCTGGAATTTCCACCGGGGCTTTTCCAGTAACTTCGGCAGAAGATTGGAGTCCCCTGTGGAAATCCTACCACTTACACTGTGGGTTGGATTTTCGTTTTGATTAGCACCCTGGAGGGGCAGTAATGGGTCAGGAAATGATTGCCACCTGAGTGGTCAACTTCCAGCGCCCCGCTGGGAAATTTAGTGCCTGTTTTATGGCGGTGCTGAGCAGCACTACCCGGGAGCGTCGTGTGCAACACCCCCAGTATCATCCCAATCTTAAAATTTGTTTTGCGCTGACCCCGTAGTGACCCCGCCAGAGAAAGCGGGCGGTCAGAGCTGTGCCCCTGGCGGTGAGGGAAGGAATGACTGCATGAGGTAAGTGTGATTGTCTTTCTGTTGTTTTATTTTAGTGATTTATCTTTATTTGGGTTGAGCAATATATTGGGAATGTTTTTTGTGCTTTTTGTGCCGATTTTGTTTTTTTCTGGGAGGCCTCTCTTCGGGTGCTCTGAAGCCGGCTCTTTAGCAACGGATTTTCAGTTGCTCACCCGGCCTAGCGCCCTGAGAGATGTGGAACGCCTCCCTTAGTGCTCTACTCCACTCTCAGGGCGCAGCAACCAAATCTGTTGGCTGCCGTCACAAACCATTTCCTGCCGCAAAATTTACCGAACCACCGCCATTAACACGCTAAGCAGCCTCCAACCGAAAATCCAGCCCACAGTATTTGTATTAAATTCCTTCGGTCTGCTAGTTAAACAGACTCAATTAAGAAAATAAAGCTATTATTATCTTTTTAAATTGTGGATAAATGAATTTAACACAAATTTAGCCCAGAGTGCTTAAGCTTTTTTCTCTGTCAGATAGATAGATGTGCACCTATGTTTGAGATTGTGTGTATGTATTGGCACATGCAGTGGAGCCTGGTCTCCAGTCGTCTTGGATCCTCTTGCCACTGGACCAAGACTTTGCTCTGTCAAGGCTGGTGTGCAACAGCCATCACATGTTAAAAGAATTCACGCACAGGCATCTTCCACCGTTTAAAATGAGTTAATCAGTCACCTGAGTACTCACTTTTAGTGTGGAAGCAAGGGACTGCCTTTGATGATGATGAGATGTGCACTATGAAGCTGTGGGGGAGCCAGATAAACGAGTCGAAATTCGGTTGCTACTGCCTGAATGAGGCGGCAATGGGTTGTGAATGGCATTATGCAAGGGTGCTGCCTGATGGGAAATTCGGTTGTCCTGTTTCAAGGGTGTAAAGGTTTGCTGCCCCGCCGACTACCGCCATGGAAATCCTGGCGTCAGTCCGCGTGCAACATCTCCTTGGCGCCGGTCTCACCAAATTCACTTTTGCCGGCACACTTACCGGCCGGCGGCGATGACGCCTGAAAAAGTTGGACAAGGCAGGGAAACGAATCCCGGGCATTATTTACAGGGAGTTGTAGCCGGCCCAGAGAGCTGGCCTTCTGTGCTGCATTGGCTGCTCGCACAGTTCGAAGGTGCTGGCGCCCTGCGGCTACTGACTCCTAAGCTTCGGTACTAGCATCTCGGAGACATTGTTGCCTTCACCATCGAATATATTTGGAACTAGAATATCGCTGTTACTGCAGCAAAGTTATGGAGGCAGTGATTGCACACCACGTCGTCCAGCGGCGAGGACTTTAAAGGCACGGCTGCAGAGACGGCTTATGGCAAATGTGGATCCTCCCCAGAGGACAGACTCCAGACGGAGGGGCAGGAGGCCGTACAATCGCAGGGTTTACCGTGCATATTACTCTTATCTTGAGATGTCCGAGGAGCTCTGCCACCTCCTGCAGACATACCTAGCAGTTGACTTCGGCACCAGGACCTCGCTGTCAGTGGCAGTGAAAGTGACAGCAGCCCTAAACTTCTATGGTACCGGCTCCTTCCAGTCTCCTGTAGACAATATATGCAACATCTCACAGTTTGCTGTACATTGCTGCATTCGCCAGGTTACCGATGCTCTCTACAGCAAACGAATGGACTAGATCAAGTTCAGCATGTCCAGGGAAGACATACATGAGCGCTCACATGACTTCACCAGGATAGCGGGCTGTCCCTTTTTAACCAATAAGGGAATTAAGGGTTACGGGGAGCGGGCGGATAAGTGGAGCTGAGTCCACGGCCAGATCAGTCATGATCTTGTTGAATGGCGGAGCAGGCTCGAGGGGCTAGATGGCCTACTCCTGTTCCTAATTCTTATGTTCTTATGTTCATATGTTCCCCAGATTCAGGGGGCCATTGATTGTACGCATCTGGCATTGCGGGACCCACCTCACCTGGTCAGCGTCTTCACCTGGCCATCTGCTGAAGACATCGCACCGCATCCTTCAAGCGTCTGTGCATACAAATGGCAACACAAGGTCGTGACAAATGAAACACATTTTTATTGAAAGAAAACACCATTGTGTGTTGTAAAGAAGCACGAAAGGACGGTATCATCCACAGTAAACAATAATTGAAACCAGACCCCTTGAAACACGATCACCCACATCCACGTGCAAATATAGTTTAGTAGATGTTACTGTATGAGAGTCTTCACAGTTTGACGTAACTTCCATTCGCTGCATGGACTTGCTGTGGCAATGCTTGAATTACGGGGCAAGGACCTAACAGTTATGGGGAGGCTACCATCTTCAAGAGTAACTGAGGAGTTAAGAACATGAGTGATGGGTCTGCAGAACCGAGTAGCTAGGTTAACAGTGTATGTAGGCCCTTGCAGTGGGTAAGGCTTCAAATGGGAACCTTGCATCTGGCCTCACCCATGTAGAGCATGGATTCCCAAACACTATTGAGCAGAGAGTGCACACTGAGCTCAGAGCATAGCATGGTGACATTTCAAATTTAAGATACTCACCCTCACCAGGGTGTCATCTCATTCCATGTTTTTCGGCATTAAGTGGCTGTCCTGACCACCGTGTCACTTGCAGAAACTCATTCTGCGATTTCCCTCCATAGCCCTCTGTCAGTTGGTGGTTGTGGTCTCCTCCCAGCTTCTGTCCTGAGCAACACCCGCCGCCTCTCCAGGGCATCAAGGAGTGCATCCACGGCGGTGTCCGAGAAGCGGTGGGCACGCTGGCGAGTTGCTGCTGCTGCGTCTGCTATCCTCACCATCTGAGTGAGTGTGTTGGAAGCGAATATAACCATGAGGCGTTGAGGCACCAAGCAATGCCTCAAAGGAATCCAGCTGGCACCACTATATCTGTGGCGCAGCTCCACATGCTGCCTAATGCCTGGATGTTGAGGCCTCGCTTAACGACCCATGCAATGCTGCTTATCACCTCCAGGTAAGTGCAATGCCATGATTTTATGCTGCAATCCACTTTTCAGGCATTTCGCGTTTTGATGCCGCGCCTAATGCCTGGCGGTAAAAAATCATCTCAGCCGGTGACACCGTCTCAAAATCGGCCATACCAAATTTCAACTGCTCCCATTAATGTGCATATATCAATTTCCTAACAGATCTGGGTGTTCTGGTTTAGGATTTATCCACCAGTGGTGCAACAGTATGAAAAACAGTCTTTCCCAAATATCTAGGCCCATAAAATTCAAACAGGGCAAACCAGCCAGTGTGAAATACATGCAATAAACAGGACAAAGGAACCTGGTCTCTGAGGACCAGATGGCCAGGGCTCTAGGGCTGTAGGTTGGACTACTCTTATTTAATGTTCATCTGTTAGACTTTGCAGAACATCATCTCAAGACACAAGAGATATAGTGACCTGATAAGTATTGCTGTCATGCCTTTACGTCACTGATAATGTCTGTATTAATTAATTATTTTAATCTTAGCTTTAATCAATAATATTCATCCATAAAAGTATTATTCATATTAGTCAGAATGCTTTTATTATTTCCATTCAAAGCTAAGACTAAGATGTTGTGAAATGCTGAACAGATCCAGAGCCAGAGGTTCCTGGGGAAACCCCGGAGAAGCAGTTGGGTGGGGATGTAGATCTTGGATAGACAAGAATGTTCACCCACCTACAGCCTGTGTACCCACAGCACCTTGCACCTTGCACAATGTCAATGGGCCCAAGGAGCTCTGATGGGGCTCCAAAAATGTTTTTAAAACTTAGTGCTTTCTTTATCTGAAAGCAGTTTCAGTAATATGTTCACTCACTGAACAATCAGTTGCATCCTAGAAACTGACCTTTCAATGCAGAAACTCTCCCCCGCTTCCCCCACAACCATAGCAACACTCAATTCATAGGCATCCCATATTGTGTGGTTGAAAAATCACTGTATGGCTGATTCATATCCTGGCTGACAATGGCACAGCTTATTAGCGCGCCAACTGATGTCCCATCGTGCCACTTATGTATTTTGTTCTTTTACTAATTGCTAAACTTATTGTACTGAATAACGGCTAACCAGGATCGCTCATAGACGAATCATTGGAGGAAAACCATGAAGAATAGAAATATGGGGCAGACATTGCAAAACTCCATTATCGACATGGAGCCCTGCTAGATACAAGCCTGGGGCACAGAACTGGGGCGACAATGTTTATCTCCAATTTGCACTCACATCTAAGCAGTGTACACAGAGTCAGTGGAGCTGTACAGTTGTAGTCCTTTTAATGCGATTAATGTGAGATTATATGAAGAAACTACATTTCTAGACACTCAAGATTATCGTATTTGGTGCCAGTCAGTATTGTTACCATTTTGCTTTAAATGGGTGAATTGGTTTCCAGTTTAGGTGGTTTTGATTGTTTTGGACTTGGTTCAACTGTACCTCCTAATAGTCTATTCATTTCCATGACTCATAAGGAGAGATCACGGAATCGCTTGGGCTGAGTGAATACTGGACGTTCGGGCAGGTCAGAGTGCATGTTTATAAAGGCTCGATATTCCTCCATTTAGAGTGATGGAGGAAAATCAGCTGGGTTCATTTATACAAAAGCAATATACTGTGCATGCTGGAATCTGAAATAAAAACAGAAAATTCTAGAAATCTCAGCAGGTCAGGCAGCATCTGTGGAGAGAAACCGCGTTATCGTTTCGGGTCTGTGACCCTTCGTCAGAACTGGAAAAGTTCACGATGTAACAGATTCTTAAGGAAGTGTAGGGCCAGGGGAAGGGGAGGGAAGAACAAAAGGGAAGGTCTGTGATAGGATGGAAGGCAGGAGAGATTAGAGAGACAAAAGGGATGATGGGCATAAATGAGATGGTAATGGCACAAGTTAGGGAACAAAAGATGAGTCTAGATAGGGTGTAAATGGCAGAATCATCACCAGTTGCCATGGGAAAGGGTTCCTTTATAGTTGTGCGTTCAGTTCCTGCATTTATTCCCTATTCCAGAGCCCAGGAATCCAATGTATCTGGGCGAAAATCAGGAAAATCTGCTCTGTGTTGCTCCCATTCCTGAACAGTTGAGACTTTTATCTGTCTCAGTCTCATATTGAGTAAAAGGGAACTCAATTTTAGACATAACATCGGATCCTCAACTCAAATACATATTTAACATTCTTTGTAGTGGTATGAATATTTTGTCAGCATAAAATTGTCTTTGGGGGCTGCCGATTTAAGTGATTTATGCAGAAGTGTATTGAAATGAGTGTTGCTACACTGTGGCGTTTTCAGGCAGGTTAAACAATTACAAGAAATCTACAACTGCTGCTGTGCAAAATTTTCCAAGTTTTTCTATTGGATTTTCTCAGGCTAATATATCGGTGGGGGGACAGGTTGTTTTGGGCAGGAGAAGGCCATTGGCCTGTCTAGCCTACGCTATCAAACTTTATATTGTCTCTCTCATATTCTCTCTTTGCAGCTCTTATTAATCTCTTGGTATTCCTCTGCCTTATTTTATAGTTCTCTCTTTCTTATCACTTCTCTGTATATTTTATATGCACTATTTTATTCAAGTCAGTGATTTACACTAGCAAATATATGGGGCAGGTTCCTACAATATTATATACACTTAGCAATGCTTTGCTGAATGAGGTGCAGACTTGCATACTTCACTTATTCAAGCTGTTATAGGTAAACAAACATTAATTGATCCTCCATGGTGCTGCTAATAGATACAGCCTTGATACTCTTCCACCAACAATGTCACCTGGGTGCTAGTCAGGCAGAACATACCCAAAGAGCACTCTGCCGAATCTGACCTCAATCTGTCTGGATTTGCAGATTCAAATCATTAGCTTGGGTCCAATGCATTTCAGTGTAGGCATGGCCCTTAGCAAGGCCTCGCACCGGGAACTGGGGGCAAAGTCGCTACTATTTACGAAAGGATGTACTTGCTTTGGAGGCAGTTCAGAGACGGTTCACGAGGTTAATTCTGGAGATGAGGGGGTTGATTTATGAGGAAAGGTTGAGTAGGTTAGAATTCAGAAGAATGAGAGGTGATCTTATCGAAAGATCTTATGAGAGGGCTTGACAGGGTGGATACAGAGAGGATGTTTCCACTGATGGGGGAGACTAGAACTAGAGGGCCTAATCTTAGAATAAGGGGCTGCCCATTTAAAACTGAGATGAGGAGAAGTTTCTTCTCTCAGAGGATTGTAAATCTGTGGAATTCGCTGCCTCAGAGAGCTGTGGAAGCTGGGATATCGAATAAATTTAAAACAGAAATAGACAGTTTCTTAAACGATAAGGGGATAAGGGGTTATGGGGAGCGGGCGGGGAAGTGGACCTGAGTCCTTGATCGGATCAGCCATGATCGTATTAAATGGCGGAGCAGGCTCGAGGGGCCGTATGGCCTTCTCCTGCTCCTATTTCTTATGTTCTTATGTACTGGTGCAGGCCTGGGAGGCCTTTTGGCAGCTGGCCGAAAAGATATCCAGCCGGATGGCCTCCAACTCTGACAGTCTTGCAGGGGGGGGGAGAAATTCGGCTGTGCCTCTGTTGTGGGGTTAATCCAGGCGGAGCGGTACTTTTAACACCTTGAAAAGGTTTGCGCCTCCCACACAGAAATTCGTCAGTATCAGTCGAAGAGCTGACAGGGGCACTAAATCAGCTGTTGCACATCAGAGCTGCAGGGACGCTAATGAAAATGCCGGCGCTATATTTAACTCCAATTCAGATCCCAGGAAAAGCCGAGTCTTTAAAGCGCCCATTAAAGTCTTCAAAATCACTTTTTCTCAAGCTGAACTCTTATTTCTGTTCTCCGCTGCAAACATGGAAGCTCACACTCTGTATAAACGTTGCACTGATTGTGACCTCCGAGGGAAGTGCCTCCTCATCCCTTTAAGTATCCACCAGTTAACGACTGTGCAAGCCTGCACCGACTATTTTCCCAGAGGCGACCACAACTAATTTACCGACCGGGGCACAAGCGTGGGCGTTGCACCAGGACTGACGTCAGGATCGGACTGATCGTCAACAGCCGGGTGCTACTAGTTTGCGCTCCCAGTGAGCCTCTAATGAACTTCCGGTCTGGGTGCTAAACGCTGCGCCCCCCAGTCGGTAACCTCTTGCGCTCCCATTAACATCCTCTCTGGCTGCTAACTGAGACATTAGACAACCTAAAATCCAGCCCCTTGTGTGGGCATTGTATTAATGTTCCCACTTACCTTCTTTACTGGGGCTCCTTAGTCTGGCGACCTGCCCCAGTCAGGTCCTCCATTCTGAGCTGCAGCTTGGTGCAATGGCCGATGACACTTCTCCCGCGTGCCACTCCAAATTGGTACCCACTTGATAATCCAACAGCAAAATGAGGCAGTAGCCCCAGTTAAGCCATCACTATCTCATTTACATGGCTGTAGCTGCCTGGGGTGTAATTGCTCTGTTCTGAGGGATCCCGAGGGAAATCGCTGGCCACTGAAATGAGGTTCCTCCCTCTGCTCCACTATCAGAGACAGATCCTCCAGCTCTGATGCCCTGGCAATAGGATTATCTTCCTAACCCGCTTTGCTTCACATTTCTCTTCAAAAGCTTCCACTAATTGTGGTTCTTTGATTGTAACTTTCGTCATACCCTCCCAACCTCTGTCCTACCTTTTGTTTAGTGTCAACTGGTCCCTCTGTAAAGTGGGGTATTCTGTAAATACAACCTATTGTTGGAACAAAAGCTAAAACTCACACACATATATGTTCCAGTCACAACTTTCACACATACACTGGCCGGGAAGGCGCTGAGCACCTCGAGTCTCATTGCAGAAACCAAGCGCAGACAGTGGAAGGAGCGTGCGGCAAACCAGGCTCCCCGCCCACCCTTTCCTTTAACCACTGTCTATCCCACCTGTGACAGAGACTGTAATTCCCACATTGGACTGTACAGTCACCTGAGAACTCACATTTAGAGTGGAAGCAAGTCTTACTCGATTTCGAGGGAACTGCCTATGATGATGATGAGTTAAAAGAAGAACTTACATTTATTGGGCTCAATTTTCCCGTTATCTGCGCTGTTTTTTTGGTGCGCGCCGCTTATTTTGGCCAAATTTAAAAATCCAAGTTTGCCCAAAGATTGTGTGCAGGCGTAACTCTGTTAGTTACGATTTTTTTAGGTTAGTTTTTTTTGTGGCATTGGGAATGTAACCTGAGGTCTGCGCCAGTTTTTTTACATTTAAGCAAGTTTGGCCAACTTAAGATTTCCTAGGACGGCATATGTGACCACTCCCAAAAAATCTCCTGGGCACTTGAGAAAAACCAACACACATTTAAAAAATCGGCGCAGAACGACGCCATTGTTTTTATGCAAAGTTTTTGGAGGGAGTCAAGAACACATTAAATATGCATGATGAAGCTTAATTTTTCAAACTTAAAATGCATTTTTTTCAAGTGCCACGCCACCACCGAACGTCTCCAAACCGGGCTCGAGGGTCGGAGTGTCAGCCGGCAGAATCGGTACGCTACCTGGACACGGGCTCGGGGCTCGGGACTCGGCTTCAAAAGAAGCCCGGGGGGGTGGGAGTTGTGGATGCCGAACTGAAGGGATGAGAACCCTTACACTGTGCAGCAACATCAAAAGAAGCCCGGATTGGGGGTGGGGGGGGGTGGCGGTGGGGTGGTGTTTGCCGAGCCCATGTCTGGGCGAGGGAGCGATTCTGCTGGCCGACTCTCTAGCCTGGTGATGAGACTTTTGGTCGGTGGTGGGGTGGTACTTTGAAAATAATCTAAAATTAAAGAATTGCATTAGACTTCATTGCCCCAAATGTCCTCATTTGAATGACTAGCATGCGCAGACCTGGGTGTGGTCCATACTAGGGTGTCGACCTTGGGGAGAGAGAGAACAAAGAAGCTTGTCCAGCTGTTTTGAGCTTCTTGTAAAGGTACAATTTAATTTTGGGGGCAATACCGACAATGCCATACTTGTGCATGCTTTCTGCATGATGGTGCTGCGGAGGAGATGATTGATTCAACGTCATCGCATGAGGAACCTCAGAGCATATAGGATGATGGGCAGGAGGCCTTACCCACATTGGGACAGGTGTTCATACCTGCACCTCGGGGTGGTCACCATTGCACAGTAATCTTCTGCAAGTTGGTTCCAACGTTTCTTCATTTCTTTTGGTGAAACTTTTACGTGACCTCTGCTGGTGTCCAGCTCGTGCCATCTGCCCTCAATCACAGTAACCAGTGCCTCCACTTCATCCTGTGAGAAATTTTTGGTCCTTGAGCCGCGTTGCATCTTGTATTGCAGCTCTGATTTTTCCAATGAGAATTAAAGTTCTCACACACAACTGGCTCTTTAAAAATGGCTGAATCTGTCCGCAAGCTGTACTGGGCACATGCGCCATTGCAGTACCGTCAAAAACGTCCTTTTTTTTCGCGTATGCACAGAAGGGAGGGCATCACATTTTCGGCGCATATATTAGGCTCCACACACCACCCCCCCGCCCTCCCCGAAGCTAAAGGACAGGCTGCGCAGTGCCAATTTCAAAAAATAGAACGGGGAAACTTGTTACTTATTTTTTTGGAATAGTCGGGGCCAAAAAATACGGGCGGAACTCTTGCAATACGCCAAAAAACAGCATTGGGGAAAATTGAGCCCATTCAGTGCATTTTGTATCCTCACAACATCCTAAGGAGCTTCACAGCTAACGAAGTAATTTTGAAGTGTAGTCACTGTTGTAACATAGGGAAACATGGAAGCCAATTTGTGCAGAGCAAGATCCCACAAACATCAATGAGATAAATGACCAGATAGTCTATTTTGTTTTAGTTGCTGATGTTTGAGAGATAAATATTGGCCAAGACACCAGGAGAAATCCTCCGCTCTTCTTTGAATAATACCATGGGAATTTTTATGTGCACCTTGTTTAACGTCTCATCCAAAAGCTGGCATTTTCAGCAGTGCAGCGCTCCCTTAGTACTGAATTGGAGTGTCAGCCTCGATTTATATATTCAAGTCTTCAGTTTGGACTTGAACCCATAAACATATGGCTCTGAGGCAAGAATGCTATCACTGAACTAAGGCTGACATATTTTGATATCATGGTCCCCGGTGCTACCTGCAATCAGTCTAAATAACTGTGTTTCTTGTGGAGAGCCCAGAGAAGGAGAAGAGCTGGAGAGTAACCAACACAAAACCTTGAGATAAAGAGTGTGATGTCCGGGAATGGAGCAGGAGACTAGCCAAAAGGCCCCGAGAGAGAGGATGTTTCTGCAGGCGAGTTATTTCAGGCACTGGGTGATTTTATGGTAACTTTTGTGATCTTTTACCCCACAATCATTCTTTTATTATGTGTTTATTTAAGCTATAAATTGAGAGTACATATTGGGCTGGGTGGAGAACATACTTTTGATTTCAGGGAATTCAGGTGGCTTTTGTGACAGTTTATAGTTTTCATTGGTTGCTATTTAGAGACGGGGAAATATGAGGCAAATAGCATGTGCACAAGCATTTCCTGCCCGATCAACAATTGCCACACATAAAACATTTAGTTACCTAGAATGATGCACTGAGTCTCGGGTAACATAGACACCTGTGTTAGATTATAGGACCATGCATTTACCTGACTCGAGAGAAGCTTGGTGATGAAGTGATACTCCATTATTTACTTTTTAGTGAAATAAGAAAGAAAATTCACCTGCAGGCAATCAGTTTACCAACCAGAAGGCCTACACATGTTTGGATGTTTTTTTAGATTAACTTAACTTTCTCACAACTTTTAGCGGGCTACTCATTTAAGGTAGGCAGAAAACCCCAGAACTTTGCTTTATACAGCTTGATTTGGATGTGAAAGGCAGCAGTTTTGTCTGCATATGAACGTGATTATTTGCACCACATGCCACACTCTAAATTCCTATTTAGTCCGAGCATATTAAAACATGCTTTGTCTCAGAGTGCAGCTGCTTTGAAAAAGGGCACTTTTCCTGAAAATTAAGTGCAGATGTAAGACAAACCAACACTGACATTATGCTTAAGCACTCTAGCTTCTTACTTTTTGCCTCAGTTTACACTTCATTGAGTCAGCATATGGACTATTTCAAGCCTTTGCTTTTATATGATCTGCTGCCCCAGACGAGTGCTCATTAAAAGTTGCAGCTTTTTCTGCCTGTTCCATTTAAAAAAATTTTTTCTGCTTTGGACTTTCACATGAAGGTCTTGATCTCTGCTGGACAACAATCAGAAAAACGACGTTTTCTTGCGTTGCATCACATGCCGTTTTAAGCTGACTTCTGAAGTTCGGATACAGCGCTAGTCCGCACAAGTTAACTGGCAAAGTAGCCTTCGCACAGAATTACCTTCTTTCTCTAAGAAAACTGGGCTGAAAACGGCGCCTAAAAAATCTCCCCCAATTCTGGCCACTGTGTTGCCTCTCCCGGGTGTGGCCAGTTGATTGGGGTGCGGAGCTAGGGCCCTGCATCAGAAACAGTGCCAGCAGCTTTGCACATGTGCGTTGGAGTGTGTGTGCATGCGCAATAGCTCCTGTCCCCAGCCTCTGTGTGCGTGCTGCAGCATGGGACCCGATGCGTCCCGCCCCTATCCCGGGCCGAGTGGCCTGCCGTACCGGCATTATGCCACAAATTGAATAATTCCTCTGAAATTCCTGTGTCCTCTATTTTAATGGTGCTGTTGTCATTGATTTTTAAATGGGTTAGTGTCCCTACTGAAATAGCACCAAGAGAAATTTCAGATGGGCGCATCAGCATTTGCCCACTGGTCCGCCATTGTGTAAGGTCATTGCCTAATGTTTCATTTTCTACTTTTAATTACTTTCTTCCTTCTGCCACAGCGACGTTTCCTGGCGAAGACGTGGGTAGAGAGTTCGCTGCCAGGCTTCTGTAGTGGTTCTCTGTAACTCATTACTGGGGTAAGTCACATTGGTCAAGGCTTTATCAACGTTCAATGTTCTCTCCCTCCCTTTGAACTTCTCTATTCCAGCCAAAGTCTCTGAAAAATGGGTGGGTTGGGGTCGGGCCGGAAGTTAAAATTCAAAAAATCTGAACCAGGAACCCAACCCGCCTCAAACCCGCCCACCTCTGGTTTTAACGTAGAGCGGGCGACCAATCCGCTTGTAGGAGGCGGATTGGTCATTTAAATATTTTAATGAGGCTGCATGCCTTCATCTTAACAGTCATTCTATTTTTAACGTTTTAACCACAGGCAGACAGATTTCCCAAGCCTTGGGGAAAATCGGCAGGTAAAAGGAGGAAAGAAGGGCTGAGTCTATGAGGTAGGTGCCTTTACAGCACAGCTTGCGGACCAAAGGAGCAGGAGTGTTTCCCCCCCAGGCCCAACAAGCTACCCAGTAAAGCTCACCAGAGCCCCCGACTACCATCCGCCATCGCCTGTGATCCGAACCCCCACCGCCCCCACAATCGGAACCGCCCAGTGATCGAAACCCACCCCCGAACGATCGGAATCCGCCCCCCCCCCCGTGCAATTTCAGCCCAGCTCGGTTACAGCCCTGCACTGTAGGATTTCTCGCGCTGCTGGATTCCAGCTCGTTAATCAGGCTGGCTGTGAGCGGGAAACCAACAGAAATAAACGTAAATATGTCCTGCAGTTAAAAACTTCAGGATATTCGGGGAAACTTCTTGGTCTCTCGACCTCAAAACAATCCCCCCCCCGCAAGGAACATGCTTCTGAGCTAAAATCCAGGTGTAGAACTGGAAATAAGAAGCCACATTCTACCGGTCTATTACACAATATGAACAATAATCTATTTCCAATAACATTTTGCGTCCAAAGCAACAACAAAGAGCGAATGATATACTTGGTACAGTTCCAGTTAGAGCACTGGGGGCAGTTTCTTTCACACCCGATTTTTGGGCTCAAATTTGGCCCACCCGTTTTTTCGGCGCACTCACCAGAGATGTGCCGACTTTTTGGGTGGAAAACGGCGCCTTAAAAAAATCTTCCCCGATTCTGGACGCTGTGTTGCCTCTCCCGGGGCTTTGCGTGGTGTGGCCAGTTGATTGGAGGGTGGAGCTAGGACCCTGCACCAGAAACAGTGCCGGTAGCTCTGCACATGCGCATTGGAGTGTGCGCGCATGCACAGTAGCTCCTGCCCCCAGTCTCTGTGTGCGTGCTGCAGCATGGGACCCGATTCGCCACGCCCCAATTCCGGGCCGAGTGGCCTGCCGCATCGGCCAGCTCACTGTCCGTAGGTGAGATTGATTCCTGCAGCCCAGCCAGCCAGCCTGTGTCTTCTGCGAGCCTGTGGCCAGTTTCCTGTGCTCTCCCTGGTCATCGGCCGAGTGGCCTCTCACACCCGCCAGCCCGCTGACTTCCCGGGCCGAGTTTTGATAGGAAGGTAGGACTTAAGTTTTATTTTTTATTTCTTCTTGAATGTTTTTATGCTTCTTGAATGTTGTTGTGCTTTGTTTAGTGCTTTGAAAGGTCCTCTCCGCTTCCCTTCCCACCCCTATCTCTGGCTGAATGGTCTCAGATGTACCTACCTGCGCTGATTTCTTAATTCTCCTCAAGGGTTTTCTGTGCGGCCACAAGTGGCCACATTCGCTGACCTAAGTTAGTTTGGAGCAACTATTAGCTCTCCAGTAGCTTAAATGGCCAAAATGTGCGTAGGTGGCTGGTCACGCCCCCTTTTGAAAAAAACTAAACTAAACTAAAAAAATCCTAACTAATTCACTTACATTGGCGCAAATTGAATGTGCAAAATGTGGATTTTTAAGATACTCCAGAAAAATCAAGTTGCTCCAAAAAAAACAGCAACTCTTGGGCAAATTTGGGCCCATAGAAAGGACATTAAAGCCTTGAAGAGCACAAATAATGAATCCTCAGGTGATGCTGGTGATGAGAAAGTATAGCAATGAAGAGAGTCTTGAGATCATAAGACATTCCCACTAGAGCAGAGAAGGCTAAGAGAAGATTTAAAAAATAATTTTGAAATTATTATGGATTTTTGCTAGGATAAGTAGGGAAAGATTATTTCTTCTAGTTGGGGAGTCAATGAAAATATGTGATCAATTTAAAATTGGCACTAAGAGAGTGAGGAGAGATGCTCGGAGAAAACTCTACACAGCAAGCAGCCAGACCATGAAATGCTTTGCCGCAGGGAGTAACATATGAAGCATAGAGGGTGGAACTGGTTTTTGGGAGGTAGCGCTAAATGGTGATAGTCAATCAGCAGCCCATTTTACACACTACCCGATTTTCCAGTCCACTGACTCAACTCAAGGTGATTGATTTTCCTGCAGAGTTGAACCCTTGCAACGTCCTTTGCACTCTGACATGCTTCATTTGTTTCAGTAACGCGTTCTGTGCAATGTCTTCGAACACCCTCATTGATGTCCGTCCACTGTGCAGACATTTTCTTATTCCTAAATGAGTTAAAAAAGGGTTTACAAATCAAGAACACACATCCAAGAGCTATATTAATGATAGTGTCAAGGAAGGCTAGCCAAACATGGATCAAAGAGCAAGATATTACACTCCAGTAAGTAGCATCTACAGTGAAGGGCGCAGTTTGTCTTTTATTGGTTAATTTTTGCAAGGGGGCGATGACAGAAACAGAAAAGCATCCTATTATTTCTTTTATTTATTTAATTTTCTTCTCCTTCACCTTCTCCCCTGATATTTACGCTTTCCATTCACCCAGGTCATGCATCAATCCTTTTCCCAAATGGCAAAGTAAACACAGTGACTATTTGTCCTAACTCGCATTTCTGCGCATGGGTCTCCTGACGCATGCGCAGAAGCGAGTTAGGACAAATAGTCTCCGACTCCGCCTTCCCCTGCCCAGCGCAATTTGCACTAATCCTTTTCTGCACATGCGTCGGAACCGGCCCCGAACACCATGTTGCCTGCTGAACCGCTGGCCTACGAGCCCCGAGACCCCGCTGGGCCCCAAGCTCCCTGCTGGGCCACTGAGCCCCGAGCTGGGGGAAGAGTGGCGGGCAGAGAGAGTTGGCGGGCGACCATGGGGGAGAGAGAGAGCCTGGTTTGGGGCGAGGCGGGGGAGAGAGCCTATTTGGGGGCGGGGAGAGAGAGGGAGCCTGGTTGGAGGGGGGGTGGTGAGGGGGAGAGCGAGAGCCTGGTTGCGGCGAAGATGGGAGGGGGAAGTGTGAGCCTGGTTGGGGAGAGAGACAGAGAGAGAGAGCGAGCCTGTTTGGGGGCCTGGGGAAGACAGTCTGTTTGGGAGTGGGGGGGGTGGTGGTGTTGCTGAGAGAGCCGGGTTTGGGGGGGGATGTCTGTTTGGGGGGAGGGGGAGAGATGGGGGGGGGGGGGGAAGAGGGAACTCAAGGAAGAAAAATCATGTTCTTCCAACCTCTTTTACATCCACATCCAACATCATTGGAGGACTGAAATCCTCAGTACAAATGTCTGTTCTGGTGTGTTGGCTGTGCCCTCGCTGGGCTGGCGTGTTCTTGGCCCTGCAGGGCTGCTGGGTGAGCCTGGCCTTGCTGGGCGAGCCTGGCCTTGCTGGGCTGTTGTGTGTTGTGGGCTCGAAAAAGGTGGTGTCTGCTATGGGTTGTTCAGGGCAGTCTGTGAACCGCAGCCTCGTTTGGTCCAGGTGCTTTCTGCAAATTTGTCCATTGTCTCGTTTGACTACAAACACCCTACTCCCTTCTTTAGCTATCACCGTGCCCGCGATCCACTTGGGACCATGTCCATAGTTTAGCACATACACAGGGTCATTCAGATCAACTCCCCGTGACACAGTGATGCGACCATCGTTTACATTTTGTTGCTGCCGCCTGCTCTCTATCTGATCATGCAGGTGGGGTGAACCAGCGAGAGTCTGGTTTTAAGTGTCCTTTTCATGAGTAGCTCAGCCAGGGGCACTCCTGTGAGCGAGTGGGGTCTTGTGCGGTAGCTGAGCAGGACATGGGACAGACGGGTTTGGAGTGAGCCTTCTCTGACTGGTTTAAGGCTCTGTTTGATTGTTTGTACTGCCCGCTCTGCCTGCCCATTGGAGGCTGGTTTAAATGGAGCCGAGGTGACATGTTTGATCCCATTGCGGGTCATGAATTCTTTAAATTTGGCACTGGTGAAACATGGCCCGTTGTCACTGACCAGTATGTCAGGCAGGCCGTGGGTGACAAACATGGCACTCAGGCTTTCAATGGTGGCGGTGGCGGTGCTTCCCGACATTATTTCACATTCAATCCATTTTGAAAAAGCATCCACCACCACCAGGAACATTTTACCGAGAAACGGGCCCGCATTGTCGACATGGATCCTCGACCATAGTCTGGAGGGCCAGGACCACAAACTTAGTGCTGCCTCTCTGGGCATGTTGCTCAACTGAGCACACACGCTGCATTGCCGTACACAGGATTCTAAGTCAGAGTCGATACCAGGCCACCACACGTGGGATCTGGCTATTGCTTTCATCATTACTATACCCAGGTCTGTGCTGTGGAGATCAGAGATGAACGCCTCCCTGCCCTTTTTGGGTAGCACTACACGGTTACCCCACAACAGGCAGTCTGCCTGAATGGACAGCTTGTCCTTTCGCCGCTGGAATGGCTTGATTAGCTCTTGCATTTCAACAGGGATGCTGGCCCAGCTCCCATGCAGTATACAGTTTTTTACTCGGGACAGCAGAGGATCTTGGCTGGTCCAAGTCCTAATCTGGTGGACCGTGACAGGTGATTTATCATTTTCAAACGCTTCCATGACCATCAACAAGTTTGAAGGCTGCGCCATTTCCACCCCCGTGGTGGGCAATGGTAACCGACTGAGAGCATCCGCACAGTTCTCGGTGCCTGGCCTGTGGCAGATGGTATAGTTATACACTGATAGCGCGAGTGCCCACCTTTGTATGTGGGCTGAGGCATTAGTATTTATCCCCTTGTTTTCAGCGAACAGGGATATGAGGGGCTTGTGATCGGTTTCCAGCTCAAATTGAGGCCAAACAGGTACTGATGCATTTTCTTTATCCCGAACACACACGCTAATGCCTCTTTCTCAATCATGCTGTAGGCCCTCTTGTCCTTAGACAAGCTCCTGGAGGCATAGGCGACAGGTTGCAACTTCCCCGCAATGTTAACTTGTTGTAATACACACCCAACTCCATACGATGATGCATCACATGCTAGCACAAGTCTTTTACACGGGTTATACAATACAAGCAGCTTGTTGGAGCATAAAATGTTTCTGGCTTTCTCAAAAGCAATTACTTGTTTTTTTCCCCATACCTAGTTCTCACCTTTATATGCAATAACACATGTAGGGGATCTAAGAGCGTGCTTAACCTCGGTAGGAAGTTACCAAAATAGTTGCGGAGTCCCAGGAACGACTGCAGCTCCGTGATGTTCTGTGGCCTGGGCGCGTTCCTGATAGCCTCTGTCTTGGTGTCTGTGGGCCGAATGCCGCCCGCCGCGATCTTGCTCCCCAAAACCTGCACTTCTGTTGCCACGAAGATGCATTTGGACCTCTTCAGCCGCAGCCCTGCGCGATTCAGTCGCTGGAGGACCTCCTCCGGGTTTTGTAGGTGCTCGACGGTGTCCCGACCTGTGACCAATATGTCATCCTGAAAAACCACCGTGCGTGGTACCGACTTGAGTAAGCTCTCCATGTTTCTCTGGAAGATCGCTGCAGCCGACCGAATTCCAAATGGGCATCTGTTGTAAATGAACAGTCCCTTGTGTGTGTTGATGCAGGTGAGGCCCTTCGAAGACTCCTCCAGCTCCTGCATCATGTAGGCCGAATTTAGGTCGAGCTTGATGAACATCTTGCCTCCTGCCAGCGTCGCAAATAGGTCGTCTGCCTTAGGTAGCGGGTATTGGTCCTGTAGCGAGAAACGATTAATAGTTACTTTATAATCGCAGCAATCCTGACCATGCCATTACTTTTGAGTACTGGATTAATCGAGCTGGCCCACTCGCTGAATTCCACTGGGGAGATGATGCCCTCGTGTTGCAGCCTGTCCAGCTCGATTTCCACTCTCTCCCTCATCATGTGAGGTAACGCTCGCATCTTGTGGTGAATAGGTCGTGCCTCTGGAACCAAGTGAATCCGCACCTTTGCCCCGGAAAAGTTTCCAATGCTTGGCTCAAAAAAGGAAGTAAATTTTGTCAGAACCTGGGCACATGAGGCCTCATCGACATGTGATAGCGCTCGGATATCATCCCAGTTCCAGCGGATTTTGCGCAGCCAGCTCCTTCCAAGCAGTGTGGGGCCATCGCCCGGGACAATCCAGACTGGCAGTTCATGCACCGAGCCCTCGTGGGTGACCTTGACCATGGTGCTGCCCAGGACAGTGATAAGCTCTTTGGTGTATGTTCTCAGTTTCGTGTGAATGGGGTTCAGGACTGGTCTGAGTGCCTTCTTGCACCACAGTCTCTCAAACATCTTTTTACTCATGATGGATTGGCTAGTGCCAATGTCCAGTTCCATGGCTATGTGTAAGCCATTCAATTTTACATTTCGCATTATAGGTGGACATTTCGTCGAAAATGTGTGCACTTTGTGTACTTCAGCATCTACCTCCTCTCTCTCAGGCTTGAAATTGCTTTGATCTACCATGGACCGATCTTCCTCTGTCACGTGGTGGTTAGCAGGTTTTGCAGAGCTTGCAGTTTGTCTGCAAGCTCGTTGGAGGTGCCCCATTGTTCCACAGCTCTTGCAAACATACCCTTTGAAGCGGCATGAATAGGCTGAATGGAAGCCTCCACAATGCCAGGGGCAAAGTGTGAATTGCCTTGCATTCATCCTTTGTTGCGGACTCTGAGTCATCTGGCTCACCTGAGGCCTGCTGGCAGTTGCAGACTCGTGGTTTCTGCCCTGTACATTTCTGCTCGCAAACACAGTTCCAGTTAATTTATGAACATTGCTAGCACTTGTGCGCTGAGAGATTTGTTTGGTGTTAGCACAGGTGTTTATGTCCACCAGTGATATCACAATGGCCTTACTGAGGGTCGGTGTCTCTACAGTCAAAAGTTTTCATAGGATGGTCTCGTGGCCAATGCCCAGTACAAAAAAGTCTCTGAGCATCTGCTCCAGGTAGCCATGAAACTCACATTGTCCTGCAAGTCACCTTAGCTCGGCGACGTAGCTCGCCACTTCCTGACCTTCAGATCGATGGCACGTGTAGAACCGATACCTCGCCATCAGCACGCTCTCCCTCGGGTTAGGATGCTCCCGAACCAGTGTACACAGCTCCTCATATGACTTATCTGTGGGTTTCACCGGAGCCAGAAGATTCTTTATGAGGCTGTAGGTCGATGCCCCGCAGACTGTGAGGAGGACCGCTCTCCTTTTTGCAGCGCTTCCTTCTCCGTCCAGCTCATTGGTTACAAAGTACTGGTCTCACCGTTTGACATAGGCTTCCCAGTCTTCACCCTCCGAGAACTTCTCCAGGATGCCCACAGTTTGCTGCATCTTTGCGTTGGAGTCGTATCCTTGTCGCCAGTTATTGTGTTCCTAACACAGATGAGACTGCACACAGGGAGGTTAAAGTAACAGTGACCTCAGTCTTTATTAAGACATTCCAGAGTGAGGAACAGGCTTATATACAGTGCTCCCAAGGGATGCTGGGATCCCTTGGGACTTCAGGGGATGCGCTCCCTGGTGGCGGAATATGGGAGTGCATGCTTTATAGATATGCAATAGTTGCAATGTGAAAAGTTATGTTGAGTGGTTCAATTTACACATTCTTGAGAAACTTCAGGGTGTGGCTTATCCTCCAAGGGGACCAATCAGCAATAGGTCATGTGATAATGGAGAGCCAATTAGAGAAACAACTGCACTTTAGTTAGTACAAATAAACTCATCCCAAAGTAAATTCCTGCTGTTGGGCCTCGCTCACGCTCAGAAAGTCAGTAGGGATGTGCGAGAACAAAACAAGTTAGCATTTCCCTCGAAACGTTACCTGCTTTAGTTGATGACTGCTCGTTCACCCGAGTGATGGTCTCACCTTGTGGGGAACCACGTGAGCAGGACCTTAGCCTGTCCGCTGTCCATCGGCAAATAGGATGCCTGCAAAACTAATGCGCTGCTCTGATTGGGCTGCCTTGTACAGTCTCTCAACATATCCACAAACACTTTGCTATCAAATGTTGAGATATCTACCACAGCATTTAAATCATTTGTTTGGGATCAGTTCATGATTTGTCTTTTTCCTTGGCTAGATAACGTTAAGTTCAATTGAGGATCCTGTCTTTCATCATCAGAATGTATCAGAATCATGTCTCACTTAGTCATTTGGGACAGTTTTATTCCCCTAGCAGCCTTAAGATAGCTTTGAAAAGTGTATTTCCAAGACGTTTACTCGTATTTAGGTCAGGGTTTAATCCTACGACGCTGATGTTGTTTTAAACATATCTATAAAGTGATAACGTACGTATCAAACTATGAAGCTATTGCAAAAATTCTTAGTTGCTTTTGGCCAAAGTGAAACATTTCTGGCAGCTTTTGACTTTAAGCATAGCAGAATTCAGAATGTACATTTACATTTCTGGTGATTAATTGAATAATGATTTTCATACTGTTGATATCCCATTTTATTTGATTATGTAACGTTTTAGTTCACTTGGTATTCAGTTTGGCTCAGGAGCAAGCCCCTGCCTGTCTGTGTATCACTCCCACATTTGGTAAAGAACTGGCCAGAAAACTACTTAATTTAAGTTCAAAGTGATATCTCGCACGATACAGTCCAGTGTCAAGTATCATATTCCTGCAATACACCATTCCATCGGGTAAGGTAGCGGAGGGAAATGCAAAGTCAATGTGAATTTTCTTAAAGTTCACAGCAAAAAAACCACAGCAAAAGAGATGGTAGCGTTAGCGGAAAATCAGGAGGAAATTAATGAATGCACTTATGACGGACGAAGAGGAGGAGAGCGAGCAGAGAATGCAGAGAAATAATAATGGCTATGAGCTCAGCTTGAGTATTTCTATCTTTGCTTCTGCCGCAATGGAGTTATTTTTCTTCACCCTAAATCAATGTCAGCGGGGGTATAGAAGGGTGTCAACTGATCAGCCGCCTGTTATACATCCCACCTGATTTTGTTTTTCCATTGAAAGAAATATCTAGCAGGATATATAACAGGCGGCCGATCCACTAACGCCTGTTTTGCACCACACCGAAGTTCAGTTTTACCCCCATGATTATTTAACCAACAGAACGCACAGATCAACTATTCCTCTGCTTCTCCCATTACCATTCTGTAACCAGTTGGTATGTGGTTTCAGGCTACAATGTTCCTAGTATGGAAACAAATCACCTTTCAAAAATGACCGAGCCTAGCCCAAAATTAGAATCTTATCTACGCCACTTTGCGCAGTTTGTCAACTTACCAATAAGCCACACTATCATTACAAAAAGACAAATTAAGAGTTTTATATTAGATTCATAGGGCTAGATTTTGCACTTTTGTGCAGATCGCCCAAAAATGGGTGTTATTTCCGGCGTGGGCGGTAAAAATAGGGCTTCAGATCGCCGGCTTGTCGCCCATTCTCAAAGCCCCTAGTCTCCATTTTAAAAATTGGGCATTACCGCGAGCGATCTGAAATGGGCGTTAGCGTTAAATCTCTCTAACCTTCTGCCGTAAAGTGTCACCGTCCTTAGCAACGGCATGGCAACGCTCATTTCCTGCGATTCAGGAGGTCAGGGGTCATCATCACATGCGCTGAAGAGGAGACAGAGACAGAGGGAGCAGAGGGGGACTGAAAGCGTGTGTGGGTGTGGTGTGTCCTTGTTTGGCTGTTGTGTGAGGCACAAGGGAGATTCACCAGCAATAAAAAGCCTACTAAGCGCCAAGAACGTAGTTGGCACCGAGTTTTTGTTCAACAAATAATAGATAACATGGAAGGGATGGAGGAGGCCCTGGAGTTGTTAGCCAGAAACACTGGTGGCATAGAGCTCCCAGTGGTCCCGGAGCGTAGCACTGCACCCCAGTTGCCAACGACACATGAGAGCCAGGAGGAACATCTTGCTTCTGGCTCGGAGCACGTTCCCATCTCAGGACCGCCGTCTCCCGTATCCATCCATGCAGAGGTTCTGCCGTCATCCCCCTCAATGAAGCATCGCCTGAGGAGCTCCTCGGCCAGGTGGCTTGGAGTCAGGAAGGGAAGGGGTAGACGTGAGGAGGAGAAGCGGGGGTGATGAGCGGGGAGCAGGGGGGAAGGGTGCGGGGAGGAAAGTGAAGTGCATGGCTGCAGGTGTTGTTAGGTTGCTGCTGCTATTTTGATGGGAGGGTCGGGGCGAGGGGGCTACCTTGTTGGTTTGCACTTGTGTTCTATTTTGCAGGAAATGAGGACCATTGTAATGATGTGTGTGATAAATTTGTTGTGAGGGGGTGGGGTGTTTTTTTACAAATATATTTATGATTTCAGACAAATGGTCGGATTAAATGTTTTTTATTTAACATAACCTTGTTGCACATTGGCTCAGATATCTGCACCGTACACACTGGTGATTCCTTAACATGAGAGGGTATAATTACATTTAACTTGAATCAACATAAACTTTTAACTGATGTATGACCTGCATATCCAGCAGTGTTGCAGCTTTGTAAATACAACCAACGTTCTTTCAAGCAAAGCGCTCATTTATGAGCTCCTGACGTATGAGTCTTGCAGCTATGATGCCACCACGGGCCCTTTCCTGTGGTATAGAGGGAGAGGGGGGCGGGGGCATGGCTTCAGCATCAGCCTGATTGCCTGGCCTGAAGTCAGCATCCACTTCCTCATCCTCCTCTTCCTCTTTCTCCTGAGGTGGACCATCAGACTCTTCTGGCAATTCTTGTCCCCTCCTGATAGCCAAGTTGTGCAGCATGGAACACACCATCACAAATTGAGCTACCTGCTCAGGGTATTGGAGCTCTCCTCCTGAGTGGTCCAGATATCTAAAGCACTGCTTAAGCATTTCAATGGTTTTCTCGACGATATTGGGTGGCTCTGTGGTTCTCGTTGTATCTCTTGGCTTCAGTGTGGGTGTCACGCAGGGGGATCATCAGCCAGGTGGCGAGGCCATATCCTTTGTCACCAAGCATCCAGCATTGACCTTGTGGCTGATTGTTAAACAAGTCACATACAGTGCTCTCTCGCAGGATGTGAGCATCATGGATGCTGCCTGGAAATTTAGCATTCACTCCCATAATAATTTGCTGGTGGTTGACAACGAGTTGCACATTCAGGGAGTGGAATCCCTTGCAGTTCCTGAAAACTTCTGCATCCTGAAAAAGTGCCCACATAATGATGTGCGTACAATCTATTGCTCCCTGCACCTTAGGGAAGTTAGCAATTCGGTAGAATCCTAAAGCCCTCTCAGTCTGAGCCTCCCTGGTCTTAGGGAAACTGATAAAATCCATCTTGCATGTGTACAGGACTTCAGTGACCTGTCTAATGCAACAATGTGTGGCATGCTGAGATATACTGCAAATGTCGCCAGTTGAGGCTTGAAAGGGACCCGACACGTAGAACGATGGTGACCTTTATCTCGATGGACAGTGCAGTCCTGATGGTGCTGGCAGGCTGCAGATCTCCCCTGATGAGCTGGCATATCTCATTGATAACCTCTATGTGGAAGCGCAGTCTCCGAAGGCAGGTGGTGTCGCAAGTTGAGGTAAGGCTGCTTCTCCCTCTACTTGCGGGGGTGTGACATCTGGTCCTCCTCATCAGTCTGGCACATCTTACATTGGGCACATGATGCTGTCGAATGTACCTTCTGCCATCTTGAGTCTGCAGCATGTGCATGGTCATCAAGAGAGGGTGAGAAAGGACAGGCCCCATTCCAATAGCTATCTGTTTTCCACCGATGGTTCACAAAGAATGAATGTCCCCACTAGTAAATTCCAATTGTTCACATTATGATAAGATGTTTGTTCAGATGTTCACATCACCTCAAAACACCTCCGGAGTACATCTGAACTCCCCCGAGGTTAAAGCAGAGCAGCCTTTTAAATGATGTGACCTGTGATTTAGAACATGGCGTCCATACCGCTGTGAGTAGTTCTGGTCAGTTCAACTTTTCACAGCGTTTTTTTTGGTGAGCAATACTGTTGGCGAGATGAGTGCGAGGTGCCGAAAGTAAAGATGGGCAATATACTGGGCGTTAGTTTTGGCAAATGGGATCTTTACGACAAAAAAAAGTGGGTGCTCGGTATTATTGAATCTCGGTGTTAATTACGTGCCTAAAGTAACGCTGGGTGATATTATGGGCATTGGGGTCGCCCATTCTGATGATTCCGCCAAAAAAAGTGGGCAGGCGGTATTATTTTTTCTCGCCGTTATGTACATGGCGAAAGTAATGCTCAGCGATAAATCAATTCCATTTTGTGGCTAAATGGGCGATATATGAGCATTATACCTCATTTCAGCGTTAAAATGGACTTTAAATGGGCATTATGCATGCAAAAATAATGGAAAATCTAGCCCATAGAACTATATTATTTCACACCTCCGAAGGAGATCAATTGGCCATTGTGTCTATGCTAGCTCTTTGCCAGAGCAAATCAAAACTAATCCCAATGTCCTACTCTTACTCCATAGCCCTGTATCTTTTTCTGATTATCACCCCCATTGTCTGAAACAGCTTCGGTGATGATGCAAACTGGGTGGTCACATTTATTGATTAATTTGATAATGTTCCATTGAGGGTTCCACCTGTTAGGGTTCCATTGTGATCCATTTATGAAGTGTGCGCACCTCTCGGAAGCCATTTTCCACCAGTAGGATGCCACGTCGCGCCTAAAATAAAACAGGCGCTAAAGAGTCCAATTTCTCCCTCACTATTTCCTCTGGTGGTGAATCCAAAACATGAGGGCCCAACCTTAAAATTAGTGCTCGGCTGTTCAGGGGTGATGTCAGGAGGCACTTCTTCACACAAAGGATAGTGGAAATCTGGAACTCTCTTCTCCAAAAAGCTGTTGAGGCCAACTGAAAATATAAAAACTGAGATTGATAGATTTTTGTTAGGCAAGGTATTGAGGGTTATGGAACCAAGGCGGGAAAATGGAGTTAAGACACAGTGTGGCCGAAATGACCCCTTCCCTTAAGGCTTGTTACCGCCGGAAATTGGCGGCCAAGCTGCGGAGTGGAATGGCCGCCAATTTTTTGCGGAATGGCCACCATTTTGAAAGTTCCGCTCCCACGGTACCCCAGTGGTGACCTGCTCACTCCCCACTACTGTTCCGCTGCTGCCGATCTGTCCTAATTGCGTCATTGCAGCGCACACCGCCAAAACCCTCCCTGGTGGCTCAGTGGACCAAACTTCAAGAATCGCACAGGCTTTAAGTGAAGGGGAGAGATGCGGTGATGTGCCAGCGTGATGACGTCATCAGTGCTACGCCCTTCCCCCAACTTCCACCCCTCTAGTGTGCGAACTACCACTCACCACCACACTTCCGCTCCCATTATGACCGACTTCCGGGCCGCTGGAATAAAAGGGCCAAAAAGGGGAAATTTGCTCAAGAGGCCACCACATGAACCATGCCCGTAAAAATATCTAAAACAGGGTAAGTGCGCCGCGTATCCGCTGATGGGCAATTTCGGCCCCAGTGCCTTTCCACTTACCTGCTGGATCCTGTATCCCTGCCCCACCCACCTCCTGCAATCGGAATCCCCTCCCCCCATAGGCTTCCAATCCCCCACCCCACGAGGCCTCCGATCTATCCCCGACCTCCCCTCCTCGAGGCTTCTGATCGCCATCCTGGCTTCCCCCCTCCAGCCCCGATGCTCCTCCGGCTCCCCCCTCTCAAGACCAATACCAACCGCCCCCCCCCTCTCCACTGCTCCTCTGGCCCCTGACCACCTCCGGCCCCTGACCACCCCCCTCCAAATTCTCCTGTGACTCCTTATTACTCCCTGCCCCCCCGATGCTCCTCCGGCCCCCATGCACCTCCGGCCTCTGACCAACACCCCCTCGCCCTTGATCTCTTCCTCCCCCTATAGGCTTCCTCTCTGCAGCCTAGTGCCAAAGGCCTACCCACCCGTGGCCTGCCAGCCTCCCCATCTGGCTGGCTGTGGGCAGGAATCGGTGCTTTGATATGCTAATCAGACCCTCCGTTTAAACTCGGTTTAAAAATCTGGCCTATGTTCCTATGTTTGACACTTCAAAGAAACTTCTACTTCTGAAACAATAAGGCCATGGGAGCCCACAATTACAAAGGTGGTCCATTTATTTTTGGGCGTCTTTTCTTTCTTTAATTTGCTAATAGAGATCTTTTTGTTGTGACATGTACAAAGGCAGCACTTACAGTTGTCACTTATTGTACAAACGTTAAACATGCTTGCACTCAATTCCGTTCTGTGGTGTTTTAGTGGAACCATTAGCCTGTTCAATTTAAATGTGTTGATATTAGTGTTAAAATAATTGAAATTTGGTGAGAGTCTTTGTACGCTGAGGAAAGGAAAAGATTTGCATATTTATAGCACTGTTCATGACCGCAGGACCTCCCAAAGCACTTTACAGGAAATACCATATATTTGAAGTGTAGTCACTGTCACAATGTGAGAAACGCAGCAGGCAAATCACAAACAGCAATGGGATACCTGATACTCTACTTTAGTGCTGTTATGAGCCAGGGGCCCAGGGGCAGCATGGGTCAGCCCACACTGATATTTGTGTGCACTAGGTTCGTGCAGCAGAGCTGGTCTCCAGTTAGTCTTGGGTAATCCTTGCCACTGGATCAAGACCTAGCTCTGTCAAGCCCGTGTGGTGGCTGGTATGCAACGGCCACCACACATTAAAAAAATCCACGCGCAGGCATCTTCCACCCTTCAGGATGTAGTTCAGGACCTGGAATTTTAGGTCCTTCATTGGAACACCTGTGAACTTATCCTTTTTGGCGTGGAAGCAAGTCATCCTCGCTTCGAGGGACTGCCTATGATGATTAAACCTTGGTCAGGACACTGGGAGAACTCCCCTGCTCTTCTTTGAATAAAGCCATGGGATCTTCTACCTGAGAGAGTAGACGGGGTCTCGGTTTAACATCTCAGACGAAGGACCTCAACTCCGACAGTGCAGCGCTCCCTCAGATTAAACACGACGGTTGTGTAATTTGATAGTGCCATCTGCTCTGGGGATCATCCCTAGCTCCTTGGGTTTTCGCATTGTAAAACACATTTGTTCACACACTGACACTAAAAACCAGTAATATCACAGTCGATAGTGCCAGTGAGATGGTGGGAGCAGTTTGGTTACAGTGTTGTTAAAGTGAACAAATATAGTTGCCATTTTTAACAATTCCTCAATAAAAAATGAACAAACTTAATTTGCTCCAAAAGTGCACTGCCTAATAATACATTTAGATAAAACTCCTTTATATGCTACATGTTACTGAACCGGTTAATGTTTCATCAAGCTCTTTCTTTCTTAAGTCCCCATCTTAAGTTTTGTTTCACCATTTCTTTTTATATTTAACTTTTATTTTCATGTTTTTTCTCATTCATTTTATAGTCTAACTTTCGCCACGTACATGCTGGGGACAGGGGACCTCACACACCTCCAAGATAACTATATCTTTCAACTATTAAACTTGCCTGTTCTCCTGTGTCTTCAGCATCTCACGGTCCTGGATCTGATTTTGAAATTTGGTCTCTGGATCTCTGCAAGAAGTTCTGGAAGTTGAATTTCAACTATCTGGAGTACCTGAACTTTAAATGGAAATGAAGTTAAGGCATTAGAACGACTAGAACGACCAGATCAAATGTTTGACTTTTTATGCGACCGATTTCAAGTAATGAGAATAACTTGTTTGGGGCCCAGGGAAGGAGTTGGATGTGCCAAAACTTTTGTTGGCAGCAGTCCAGAGGTTAAATAATGAATTAATCAATAGGCCATCCATTTTGTGACAGCCACACCCAATGCTTTACGGACATTTGATGTGATTCTTCTTAAGTCAGTTCTCCAGAATATTTTAAGTGTTCCAAGCTACAAGCAAAGCACTGAAATATATTCATAGTCTTTCGCTAATTAGTAGATAATATGCTAACTGAAATATGTAGATCAGGCCAGCTGGATCAACTCAGTCTGAATAATAAATTACTTTGCCCATTAATTGAGCACTGCACATTTCTTGTTTTTATTCCACTCATTTAATACATTTAATATTCAGCTTGGCAATCCAAGTGTGTAATATTGTCAAAATTATTATTCAGCAATAATCAGATTCATTAAGTCCTATCATCCGAACAGGTTGCTGACCAGAATTGCAGATATTCTGTCAGTGGATCATGTGATTAGATTTAAACCTGTGACACTGGATTGGTAGATCTGTAGATTTTGTGAGGGTAGAAATACCTGCACATGCCAGCAGGTAATGAGCTCAAATAGCTCACACAATGAGTGCTGCCTATAGTTGCTGAGTACGTGCACTCAGTGAGTGGTGGTGAGTGCTGCATATATTTGTTCATTGTCTGTATTTAGGAATTAGTGGTGAGGTTTCTTTATTCATTCTTTGGCTGTGGCATCGTTGGCAAAGTCAGCATTTATTCTCCATCCCTAGTTGCCTTTGAGAAGGTGCTCATGAGCCGCCTTCTTGAAATCTTGTGAAATGACTCCATAGTGCCAGTGTACAATCATTGAACAGAATAGAATCATAAAATTGTTACAGCACAGAAGGAGGCCATTCGGCCCGTCGAGCCTGTGCCGGCTCTCTGCGGGAACATTTCAGCTAATCCCACCTCCCCACTCTTTCCCTACAGCCCTGCAACTTTTTTCCCTTCAGGTACTTATCCAATTCCCTTTTGAAAGCCACAATTGAATCTGCCTCCACCCCCCTTTCAGGCAGTGCATTCCAGATTCTAATCACTTGCTGCGTAAAAAGGTTTTTCCTCATGTTCCCTTTGGTTCTTCTGCCAGTCACCTTAAATCTGTGTCCTCTGGTTCTTGACCCTGCCACCAATGGGAACAATTTTTCTCCATTGACTCTGTCTAGATCCCTCATGATTTTGACACCTCTATCAAATCTCCTCTCAATCTTCTCTGCTCTAAGGGGAACAACCCCAGCTTCTCCAGTCTATCCATGTAACTGAAGTCTCTCATCCGTGGAATCATTCTCATAAATCTTTTCTGCACCTTCTCTAAGACCTTCACGTCTTTCCTAATGTGTGGTGCCCAGAATTGGACACAGTACTCCAGTTGAGGCCGAACCAGTGTTTTATAAAGGTTCATCATAACTTCCTTGCTTTTGCACTCTATGCCTCTACTCATGAAGCCCAGGATCTCGTATGCTTTATTAAACTGCTTTCTCAACCAATGACTCCATTGTGCCACTGTTGAAAGATCGTTCATGGCCATACAATGCATCAGGGTTTTGTGAGGACAGTTAGATCCAAAATCACTTTTATAGTGAAAGATAAATGTAGTGTTTGGTACGAGATGCAGATGAGATTCAGGGACTAAGATTAGTGACAGATGGAATTCCGACACCAGATCTATTCACTGTAGTCCTATAGCTCAGATTACATAGACTGAAAGGAACAGCTAAGCCTCGCAATGCTCCAGGTGATGAGTCATTCAAACTTCTGAGAAGTCGAGGAAACTCAGAGAACCTCTGTGGCATTAAAGAACGTTTACAATATAAAAATTGTTAAAACTTTAAGATGTATTCAGCTGATAACAAATCTCCAAGCACCAGAGCAGAAAATGTTGTTCTTTGTGCCTGAATGCAGCGACATTACTTTACATCTTGATGAAATTGATACCATGTGTTGTTGGAAATGTGGTGCAAAAATGTCAAAACTACATAATCTTCTATTTGAGTTACATTAAGTTAAGCTGTATCATTGGCTTATATGTGATCTTAGTCCATTTATTCTCTATTAATCGCTGAAGGAAAATAGTTACTTAAATAATTTTGAAGTCAACATATATCTAACTCATTATATAAACGTCCATATGACAATGTAACTTCTTTGAAGTTAAATTCCCTGGATATATTTGCACAACATTTGACTGTTGGGCAAAAGAATGTCCATCCGTTAATATCAACAATATTTTGACACAGATGTTATCCATTTATCTTAATCTGGTTAAAATATCTGCTAAAACTGCCTATAAAGGGATGTCACACAGACAGTTCACCCAGTAATACCAACAACAGTCATTTTAGTCATAGACTATTATACCTTGCAACAGTGACTACACTTCAAAAATACTTGATTGCTTGTAAAGTACTTGAGGTCATGAAAGGCGCTATTTTAAATATAAGTTCTTAATCGAAAAATCAAAAGTCTTGCATCTAGGTTGGATCCATCATGGCGCAGCTTTCTAAGGTCACACCTCAATGATTGCATCTCAGGGGAGTGACTCCTCACAGGTTTGTAAGCCAACAAAATTATGATTGACTCAAACTGTTATACATGTAAATTTGTATTTACTCTGTACAGCCACCAGAGGGCTCATCCCCTGGAGTCCCAAGGGATCCCATAATCCCTTGGGAGCATAGGTATTTAAGGAGGCCTCACAGGTTGGAGAGGCACTCTGGAGACCTGCAAGAAAAGACTACGGCCACACTTTACTTTGAGCTCACAGTGTTCAGTTTGACTCTTTCTCCATACATAACACAAACAACTGCTCATATTTGATTGACTAAATGTGAACAAATCAGAAGTAGCTAAAAAGTAGCAATGAGGAACAACTAACCTGCAGAAAACCAAACGGCCATATTCTTTATTTTGTTCCAATCTAGCATCCACAAGCCATGAAATTGATCAATAAAAATGGCTACAAATACATTTTCCACCATCTCTAACACGGAGAAGTAGCAAACCTGAAGTCCCCTATCTGCAGTTTGGGCATTCGATCATCTTCAGACGCAAGAACAAGTTGAGTTGCAACTTCAGGGTTCCAGGCCATTTCAGAACAACGCATCCTGTTGCAGTGATCACTGACTTTGATGATAGCTTCATTCTTTTTCAGATCCCACACCACAGCTCTGCCGCTTGGGTGGGCAGAGGCCAGGATATGCTGCAGTTGCCGACTCTAGGCCACACAGCTGATATCCTCAGCTCATTTCCCTGCTCCACCCAAAATACTGGACTTGCCCCTCAAATTGATGGGCTGAAAATTGCGGCCTCTCCGGGTGTGTACGATGTGCACACACACCCGAAGAGCCTCACAAATGCCGTTTTTTCCGATCTGTCAAAATCACACGCATCCCTGCAGAAAGGACATCCACGGGGCCGTGATTTGGGCTATTTGCCCAACTCCTGCCCAATGAATGTACTTCAAACTCTTACGCCTGGTAAAAGCAGGCATATAGACAACTTTTAACAGTGTAAGAGTTTTAAAACATAGTAAAATTACATTTAACCAGTAATTTTTATACTAAACACCCTGTCCATTAATGTAAGTTTATTTTTAACCCCATTAAAACACGAAAATACCTGGTGGTCACACAGGAATCTTCGATTCCGGCTGGAGGCCTTCATTCGATGCGTAGCATACGGGGAGATCGTAGGGAAATGCTGGAGTCACATGGACCTGGACCACCAATCACTCGGTAGTATTCTCACTGATAATAATGGGAACTCTGTTTTTACAAGTTCCCATTATTATCAATGAGAAAACCCTCCTAAAACAAGAAATACAGTATAATAAACATTAAAAAGCACTTCACATATTTAAAATTAATTGAAATTAAATGTAATTAACTTTCAGAAAAAAAATTTTTTGGAATTTTTTAAAATTTGTTTTAATAGGGTTAGAAATAAACTTAACTTAATAGACAGGATTTTTAACATACCATTTTTATATGTCTTAAAACTCTTACACTGGTGAAAGTAAGCTATGCACCTGCTTTTACCGGGCGTAAAAGTTTGAAGGACATTTGCTGGGCAGGAGTTGGACAAATAGCTCAATCTCTCCCTTGCCAATGTCCTTCTCCCGAGGATGCATCTGATCGGAAAAGCCGGTTTTCAGCGCACGCACATCTCGCCCCGGAAACCGGCTTTTGCAAGGCCTCGCCGGGTCCGTGTGCACTTCGTATGGACCTGGCAAGGCTGGAATTTTAGGGCCATTAAAAAACATTTAAAAAAAAAAAAAATTGTTTTCTAAAACATTGAATTAAATTCAATTTTAATTAATTTTAATGATTTTTTTTGTATTTATTGTGTTGTGTTTCGGTGCTTTTGTGAGGTGTTTTCATTGATAGTAATGGGAGCTCGTAGCACGGTGTTCCCATTATTATCATTGGTACTCCAGGCCCACGTGATCCCAGGTTGCACTTACATACCTAGGAAGTGTGTTTCCATATGCTACACAAGCCTCTGACCACAAGCGTATGTTACTCCGGGACCACCAGGTACTTTCGTAAAATAAATTTGGGACGGAGGCCCACAGATATCCTCCAACCGCAATTATCTCCCCATTATTATGTGTTAGAAATTCCTGTCAGATAATTATACCTTTCTGTCTGGAGCCTAGTGCTTAAGTTAGAAATTTCACAGGGCCTGGCTGAGTTCCAAGAACCATGGGCAAATTCTGTTTGTGTGAAAAAGAGATGAATCATGCAGAGTTGCAGTTTTTGTCTTATTCCTATGGAGTGACAATAGTTAGACTGCACCATGGCAACGTATGTCTTAAAAACATAAGAATATAAGAAATAGGAGCCAGGAGTAGGCCATTTGGCCCCTCGAGTCTGCTCCGCCATTCAATAAGATCATGGCTGATCTGATCATGGACTCAGCTCCACTTCGCTGCCCGCTCCCCATAACCCTTTACTCCCTTATTGCTCAACAATCTGTCTATCTTCGCCTTAAATATATTCAATGACCCAGCCTCCACAGCTCTCTGGGGCAGAGAATTACATAGATCTGCAACCCTCTGAGAGAAGAAATTCCTCTTCATCTCAGTTTTAAATAGGCAGCCCCTTATCCTGAGATTATGGACTCAATTTTGGCCATGACTTCCTCCAATTTTTTTGGAGTCAATTGGTTTTTCTGGCGTAAGTTAAAAAACGCCACTTTCCCCAATCAGCTTGCTCCAGAGTAACTCAGTTAGGTACGATTTTTTTTAGTTGAGTTTTTTTTTCAACAGGGGGCGTTCCCAGCCACTTACGCAAGTTTTGACCATTTATGCCACTTTGGCCAGCTAAAACTTACTCCAAATCCACTTAGGTCAGCGTATAGCAGGGGAGGGTGGGGGTAGATTTAATTGGGGTGTCTGGGATTGTGAGGGACCTGGATAGAGTGGATAGGAAGGATCGAATTCCCTTCGCGGAAGGATTAGAGGGAAGATGAGAAAAAAAATCACCCAGGGGATGGTGGGGTCTGGAACTCACCGTCTGGGTGAATGGTGGAGGCAGAAACCCTCAGAGCTTTTAAAGGTTACTTGGATGTGCACTTAAGGAGCTGTGAGCTGCGGGGCTGCGCACCTAGTGCTGGGGGGTGGGATTGGGCTGGGTAGTTCTTTTTCAACTGGACGCGATGGGCTGAATGGCCTCCTGTGTCGTGGTTTTTCTATTCTATAGATTGTACATGTCCCTCATCGCATTTTTATGCTGCTTACACTTTGTTATGGCATGTCCTGGTGGAGCTGACCTCATTATGGGCTGGACTTGCTTTCTTCTCTTGACCTGTAGCAGTTTTTCCGATTGGTCTCGCTGACCACGCTGAGGACTCCCCATCTTTAGGATGTCTGTCAGTTTCACCACCATTATACACTATTTTAGCAGAAAATAATACAAAATAAAAAACGTGCCATAAAGTTCAAGCAGCATACAGATTCGATCAGGGACGGGTGTGGTTTGTGGAGTAGAGAGATTGCGACACGGGAGGAGGCCGTTCGGCCCATCGTGTCCGTGCCGGTAGAGGGGGAACTGCCCGGCCTGACTCCGCCTTCCAGCACTGGGTCCGTGGCTCTGTAGGTCACTGTGCCTGGGGTTCAATTTTGGCCGAGCCCATTTTTATTAGCACACTTAGCCAAGTTGCGGCGTTTCAGTATGTCAGGAGATGCTCCAGAAAAAAAATGTTCCTACTTTTGCTGCTATCTGGCCTCGTCTCTGCAGCCGCGCAGCGTGGCCAGTCGCCTCGGGGGGTGTGGGCGGAAAGGAGAAGGGGGGGGAAAGGAGAAGGGGGGGGAAAGGAGAAGTGGGGGGAGGTGGGAAAGGAGAAGGGGGGGGGGAAAGGATAGGGAGTAAGCCATTTAGGACCGAGATGAGGAGAAACTTCTTCACCCAGAGAGTGGTGAACCTGTGGAATTCTCTACCACAGAAAGTTGTTGAGGCCAATTCACTAAATATATTCAAAAAGGAGTTCGATGTAGTCCTTACTGCTAGGGGGATCAAGGGGTATGGCGAGAAAGCAGGAATGGGGTACTGAAGTTGCATGTTCAGCCATGAACTCATTGAATGGCGGTGCAGGCTCGAAGGGCCAAATGGCCTACTCCTGCACCTATTTTCTATGTTTCTATGTATGTGGCCAGCTCTGAAAAACATTGCGGGCAGTTAAGAAATCAGCACAGGTTTATACATTTAAAGCACCAAGACTTACAAAGCACTAAACAAAGCACAAAAAGTAATAAGCAATCAATCAATAACAAATACAAAAATAGAAGTCCTACCTTTATGTCAGAAACAAGTTTTTTTTAAAGTTCCAATCACTTGGGTTTTATTCAAAATAAACAAGTGGAATACAATATATCACAGGGCTGCTATTCTCAAGAACAGTAGGCGTTAGCTCATCAAGACGGTCCTTTTTTATTTTTTGCCTTCAACCTTCCCCTTTCCTTTCTTGTTGTGCTTCTTGGCAAACTGCATGTTCCTCAGAAACTTGGGATCAACTCCTTTCAGGGGCTCAAATCGCCGGATACAAGTTGCCCGCGGGCCGGTGTGGGAGACCATTCGGCCAGGAATAGAGGAGGCGAACATCGAGGCGTTCCTTCGGCTGGGGATAGGGGTGATGTGCATCGGGTCCTGCTGACAGCTTGCAGGAGACGCCGGGAGGGTGAGGAACATGTGCGCAGGCTCCACTGTGCATGCGGACAGCTGCCGGCAGTGTTTTTGGCGCAGGGTTGTAGCTCTGCCCCCCACTTCACCATGGACGCCGCGCCAGGTCCTGGGACACTCTGCAGAGGGGCCAGGATACTCAGTAAGTTTTTTGGCGCCATTTTGAGCGCACAAAGTCGCCGCATCTCGGCTGAGTGCACTAAAACAAGGTTGGGGAAAATTTAGCCCAATGTCCCCTAGTTTTAGTTTCCCCTATGAGTGGAAATATCCTCTTTGCATCCACCTTGTCGAGCCCCCTCATTATTTTACGTTTCAATAAGGTCACCTCTCATTCTTCTGAACTCCAATGTGCATAGGCCCAATCTACTCAACCTATCTTCATAAGTCAACCCCCTCATCTCCGGAATCAACCTAGTGAATCGTCTCTGTATCCCCTCCAAAGCTAGTATATCCTTCCTTAAGTAAGGTGACCAAAACTGCACACAGTACTCCAGGTGCAGCCTCACCAATACCCTATACAGTTGCAGAAGGACTTCCCTGCTTTTTTACTCCATCCCTCTCGCAATGAAGGCCAACATTCCATTTGCCTTCCTGATTATCTGCTGCACCTGCAAACTAACTTTTTGGGATTGCCGGTGTTTTTAGTGTCCCCTTCCCTTTTATAGGGGGCACTGGGGAAAAATTGTGATTTTAGTGCCCAAAATAAAAACCAAAAAAAAGAAAAAAAACCCCAAAAAAACCCCCAAAAAAGCAAAAAAAGGGCCTTGTAAATGTCTGGTGTGTCACCCAGGTCGGGTGGCACGGTTTAATGTGTTTTGTTTTGCAGATAAACTCCAAAAAGAGTTTCATGCACAAGGACCCCCAGGTCCCTCTGAACCGCAGCATGTTGTAATTTCTCCCCATTCAAATAGTATTCCCTTTTTTTGTCTTTTTTCCCAAGGTGGATGACCTCACACTTTCCGACATTGTATTCCATCTGCCAAACCTTAGCCCATTCGCTTAACCTATCTAAATCTCTTTGCAGCCTCTCTGAGTCCTCGACACAACCCGCTTTCCCACTAATCTAAGTGTCATCTGCAAATTTTGTTACACTACACTCTGTCCCCTCTTCCAAGTCATCTATATATATTGTAAACAGTTGTGGTCCCAGCACCGATCCCTGTGGCACACCACTAACCACCGATTTCCAACCCGAAAAGGACCCATTTATCCCGACTCTCTGCTTTCTGTTAGCCAGCCAATTCTCTATCCATGTTAATACATTTCCACTGACCCCACGTACCTTTATCTTCTGCAGTAACCTTTTATGTGGCACCTTATCGAATGCCTTTTGAAAGTCTAAATACACCACATCCATCGGTACACCTCTATCCACCATGCTCGTTATATCCTCAAAGAATTCCAGTAAATTAGTTAAACATGATTTCCCCTTCATGAATCCATGCTGCGTCTGCTTGATTGCACTATTCCTATCTAGATGTCCTGCTATTTCTTCCTTAATGATAGTTTCAAGCATTTTCCCCACTACAGATGTTAAACTAACCAGCCTATAGTTACCTGCCTTTTGTCTGCCCCCTTTTTTAAACAGAGGCGTTACATTAGCTGCTTTCCAATCCGCTGGTACCTCCCCAGAGTCCAGAGAATTTTGGTAGATTATAACGAATGCATCTGCTATAACTTCCGCCATCTCTTTTAATACCCTGGGATGCATTTCATCAGGACCAGGGGACTTGTCTACCTTGAGTCCCATTAGCCTGTCCAGCACTACCCCCCTAGTGATAGTGATTGTCTCCAGGTCCTCCCTTCCCACATTCCTGTGACCAGCAATTTCTGGCATGGTTTCTGTGTCTTCCACTGTGAAGACTGAAGCAAAATAATTGTTTAAGGTCTCAGCCATTTCCACATTTCCCATTATTAAATCCCCTTCTCATCTTCTAAGGGACCAACATTTACTTTGGTCACTCTTTTCCGTTTTATATATCTGTAAAAGCTTTTACTATCCGTTTATATGTTTTGCGCAAGTTTACCTTCGTAATCTATCTTTCCTTTCTTTATTGCTTTTTTAGTCATTCTTTGCTGTCGTTTAAAATTTTCCCAATCTTCTATTTTCCCACTAACCTTGGCCACCTTATACGCATTGGTTTTTAATTTGATACTCTCCTTAATTTCCCTGGTTATCCACGGCTGGTTATCTCTTCTCTTACCACCCTTCTTTTTCATTGGAATATATTTTTGTTGAGCACTATGAAAGAGCTCCTTAAAAGTCCTCCACTGTTCCTCAATTGTGCCACCGTTTAGTCTGTGTTTCCAGTCTACTTTAGCCAACTCTGCCCTCATCCCACTGTAGTCCCCTTTGTTTAAGCATAGTACACTCGTTTGAGACACTACTTCCTCACCCTCAATCTGTATTACAAATTCAACCATACTGTGATCACTCATTCCGAGAGGATCTTTTACTCGGAGATCGTTTATTATTCCTGTCTCATTATACAGGACCAGATCTAAGATAGCTTGCTCCCTTGTAGGTTCTGTAACATACTGTTTTAAGAAACAATCCCGTATGCATTCTATGAATTCCTCCTCCAGGCTACCCCATGCGATTTGAGTTGACCAATCGATATGTAGGTTAAAATCCCCCATGATTACTGCCGTTCCTTTTTCACATGCCTCCATTATTTCCTTGATTATTGTCCGCCCCACCGGGAAGTTATTATTTGGGGGCCTATAAACTACGCCCACCAGTGACTTTTTCCCCTTACTATCTCTAATCTCCACCCACAATGATTCAACATTTTGTTCATTGGAGCCAATATCGTCTCTCACAACTGCCCTGATATCATCCTTTATTAACAGAGCTACCCCACCTCCTTTCCCTTCTTGTCTATCTTTCCAAATCGTCAGATACCCCTGTATGTTTAATTTACAGTCTTGGCCACCCTGCAACCACGTTTCTGTAATGGCCACCAAATCATATCCATTTGTAATGATTTGTGCCGTCAACTCATTTGCTTTCCCACCCATCTTTGTATCATCAGCAAACTTGGCTACATTACACTCGGTCCCTTCATCCAAATCATTAATATAGATTGTAAATAGTTGAGGACCCAGCACCGATCGCTGCGGCACCCCACTAGTCACTGTTTGCCAACCAGAAAATGACCCATTTATCCCGACTCTCTGTTTTCTGTTAGTTAGCCAATCCTCTACCCATGCTAATATATTATCCCCAACCCTGTGACCTTTTATCTTGTGCAGTAACCTCTTATGTGGCGCCTTATCGAATTCCTTCTGGAAATCCCCCTTATCCACCCTGCTTGGTATATCCTCAAAGAACTCCAGCAAATTTGTCAAACATGATTTCCCTTTCATAAAACCATCCTGACTCTGTTTCATTGAATTATGCTTTTGCAAATATCCCGCTACTACTTCCTTAATAATGGACTTCAGCATTTTCCCAACGACAGATGACCAGCCTATCCCTGAGCCTCCCTGTGAGAGTGAGGAAGGAGAAAAGGAGAAGAAGGAAAGCACCACATCACGGCATCTCCGTGGGCACCATTTCAGATACTGGAATTACCTGATCTTTAGAGGCAAGTTTTGTAGAGAGGTCTGCACTAGGTGATGCACCGGGGATGATCGGGCTGCAGCAAGGGGGAAAGAGTAGCTCAGGAGCCAGCTCCCTGGAGGGCGAGTTCACGTGCAAGTGCTGCTGCACAGGAGCCAGATGAGCACCTTGATGGGGAGACATTCACAAGAAGGGTGATGGCAATGCACTCTGAGATGATTAGTGCAATGGCAAGGGTACCCAAAAGCCTCGCGGCAATGGTAAGAATCATGGAGGAGTACGCATGGAGAAGTCTGCCTCCAACATTGCACAGTGCTCTGCGTGCATCATGGAGCCAATCAGTTCCACAATGCAGACGATGGTGGACTCCCAGAAAGACCGTGTGGATCCAGACCTCATGACACGTGTCATGGGTGAATGCAGCAGCTTCCATTGCAGCACAGGCAGACGCCATACAACGTCTTAGTGCTATAATCCAGACAATGGTTGATGACATTGACTTTCAGATTGCTCTTGTGCAGTCTCAGCTGGCTGCCACATAAAATCTTTGTACTGTCATGCAGTCAATGGTTGGTGGTGTCGAGTCTCAGACCGCTTACATGCAGTTTTAGTTGGATGCCACGCAAGCTCTGACTGCTGCCATCATCGCTGGGTCCACCACAGTCCACCGGGGATCTCACGGTGTCGCAGCAGGCCACGAAACTCTGGTCCAGCAGATTGGTGGGGATGCTGTGGTGCTGCCCCAGGGGAGTGGCAGTGAGTCAGTGGAGCAGGAATCTGCTGTCCTCTCTCAGCATGACAGCATTCCTGACTGCCACTCCACCATTGCACTTGTCACTGCCTGTCATCCAACCAGCCAAGGCATCCGCCCAGCCTGAGATGGTGCAGTCTACAGCTGGCCCAGGGCATCCTGCAAGCCCATGTGTAGTCTCTGGCACTGACACTAAGCAGCCTTCCAGCAGCCCTGCTCCCCCTGGGGAGACACTATGTAGGAGCAGTAGATTAGGAAAAGACTCTGTAAAGAGGAGAAGTAAGGGTGATAGTTAATATTGTATATATGTGGTTACTGAATTTGGATAAATGTATTAATGTAATGTGGCAAATTTGGTGCTGTGTCTCATTTCAGCTTTGGTGTGTGATATGGAATGAGAAATTGATGGAATGATGTGGACGTGCTGAGCAACTGGAATGTTGCCTCGAATTCATTGGAACCAAAGTCTGATGAGGCGGTCACAGACCGCTCTTCCACAGGGCCGATTAAGTGGCTGCCTCCTCCCTCGCTACTGTTCGCTCTCCTGTTTTTTGTCCTCCTCCTACTCCTCATCCTCCTTAACCTCATTTTCCTTACCTCCCTCTTCCTCCTTCTGAGATGGTGCGGCAATGCCTGTTGGCAATGGCTGGGCCCTCATGATGGCCAAGTTGTGCAGCATGATGAAAAGGGACACCTGTTCCTCCCGAGCGGTCAAGGCAGTGGAACCATTGCTTCAGCATTCCGATGGTCTGCTCATTGATGTTCCTGGTGGCAGCATGGCTCTCATTAAATGTGTGCTGGGCACGAGTGTTGGGGTTGCGGAGGAGAGTCATAAGCTAGGTGGAGAGTGAATAGGCCTTGTCACCCAACAGCCAGTGGCGAGCTTGATGCGGTGGCTGGAACAGAGCTGGCACACTGGTCTGGTGTAGGATGAAGGCATCGTGGCGGGCATTGACGGTGAGGATTCGCTGTGTGCGATTGCAGACCAACTGCACATTAAGTCAGTAGTAGCCTTTGCGGGTACAGAATGCCTCAGGATTGTTATGCAGTGACCACAAAGCGACGTGGGTGCAGTCAATGGCGCCCAGCACCTGGGGAATCCCGCTATCCTGGCAAAGCCACATGCATGCTCATGCTGCTTCTCTCTGGTGATGTGGAAGGAAATGTAGTCCCTTCTCCTTCTGCAGAGAGAATCTGTGACCTCACGGATGGAGCAACGCACAGTAAACTGCGATATGTTAGATATGTCTTCTGTTGCAGACTGGAAGTTTCCGATGGCGTAGAAATTGAGGCTGACGGTGACCTTGACTTGCACTGAGAGAGCCGTGGTCACCCTGGTCTGAGGCTGGAGGTCTGGTTGCAGGAGGTGGCAGAGCTCTGTGTCCTGCCTTTAAATACCGCTCCTCCATTGGTCATCCGACTGCAAACTGCCTCCTCTTCCTGCTGTTGTTGACGGCAGGCACTCAGGCAGGGGGGGTAGAGAGGGAATTTCTGATCCAGGGTGGTAACGGAGCACTGTATACCAGATGACATCATGATAACCGGAACGTTAGTGACCTAGGTGGTAAGTCTTACTGTGCAATGAGAAAAGGTTAATTAATAAGCTTGTAGTACAGGGGCCTTTTGGGAAGAGTGACCATAATATGATAGAATTTTCTATTGAGTTTGAAAATGATTTGAATCCGAAACTTGGGTCTTAAATCTAAACAAAGCAAACTATGTAGGTATGAGGGGCGAGTTGGCTAAGGTAGATTGGGAAACTACATTAAAAGGTATTATGGTAGACAAGCAATGGATAGCATGTAAAGAATTAATACATAATTTACAACAAATATACATTCCTTTAAGGCACAAAAATCCTATAGGAAAAGTGGTCCAACCGTGGCTAACAAGAGAAGTTAAAAATAGTATTAGACCAAAGGAAGAGGCTTATAATGTTTCAAAAAACAGTAGTAAGCTTGAGAATTGAGAGGATTTTAGAATTCAGCAAAGGAGGACCAAGAAATTTATAAAGAAAGGGAAAATAGAATATGAAAGTAAACTAGCGAGAGGCATAAAAACAGACTGTAAAGGCTCCTATAGACATGTAAAAAGGAAAAGATGAAAGTAAATGTGGGTCTCTTACAGGCTGAGACAGAAGAAATTATAATGGGGAATAAGGAAATAGCAGAAAAATTAAACACATACTTTGTGTCCGTCTTCATGGAAGAAGATGCAAAAAAATATGATGGAAATAGTGGAGAACTAAGGGTCTAGGGAGAACAAGGAACTGAAATAATTTAGTATTCGTAAAAAAAATTATACTGGAGAAATTAATGGACTGAATGCCAAAAGATCCCCTGGATCTGATGCCCTACATCCTAGGGTCTTGAAAGAGGTGGCTATAGAAATAGGGGATGCATTGGTTGTCATCTTCCAAAATTCCATAGATTCTGGAACAGTTCCCGCAGATTGGAAGGTAACAAATGTAACCCCACTATTTAAGACAGAAGGGTGTGGGGAACTACAGGCCAATTAGCCTGACATCAGCAGTAGCAAAATGCTAGAATCTATTATTAAGGATATGGTAACAGGGCACTTAGAAAAGACTAATAGGATTGGGCAGAGTCAACACAGATTTATGAAAAGGAAATCATTTTTGACAAATTTGTTAGAGATTTTTGAGGTTGTAACTAAAGGCAGAATAGATAAGTGGATGTGGTGTATTTGGATTTTCAGAAGTCATTCGATAAGATGCCACACAGGAGGTTATTAAACAAAATTAGGACTCATGGGATTGGGGATAATGGGGGGAAAATTCCGGTCGGAGGCTTCCTTCGGACGAACGCTTCCGACATGAATTTGTTTTGCAGAAGTACCTGGTGGTCACGGAGGCACCTGCAATTCCACTCGGAGGCCTTCATTCGATGCGTAGTATACGGGAAGATGACTTCCCTGTACGTACGGAAATGCCGGAGTCACATGGACCTGGACCACCAATCACTCTGCAGTATTCTCATTGATAATAATGGGAACTCCATTATCAATGAGAATAATTCCCTAAAGCAAGAAATAACATAACAAATAAAAAAAACTCACATATTTAAAATGAATTGAAATGAAAGTTAATTAAATGTTTTAGGAAAAAAAACATACTTTTGGAAATGTTTTTTATGTATTTTAATAGGGTTTAAAATAAACTTACCTTAAACATAAAAATGTATGATTAAATTACATTTTTATATCTTTCAAAACTCTTACGCTGGCAAAAGCAAGCTATACGCCTGCTTTTACCAGGAGGAAAAATTTGAAGGACATTGGCTGGGCATGAGTTGGGCAAGTAGCCCAATCTCTCCCACACAAATGTCCTTCTCCCGGGGATGCAGAGGATCTGTCTGGAGAAATCGTGACAGATTGGAAAAGCCGGTTTTCGGCGCATACACATCGTGCCCTGAAAACCGGCTTTTGCGAGGCCTTGCTGGGTCCGTGCGCACTTCGTACAGACCCAGCGAGGCCGGAATCTTTGGCACAATATATTAACATGGATTGAGGGTTGGTTAATGGACAGAAAACCGAGAGTAGGAATAAACAGGTCATTTTCGGGTTAGCAGACTCCAATTAGTGGGGTACCGCAAAGACCGGTGCTTGGGCCTCATCTATTCACAATATATATCAATGATTTGGATGAGGGGTCCAATTGTAATATATCCAAGTTAGCTGCAGATACAATGCTAGGTGGGAATGTAAGTTGTGAGGAGGATGCAAAGAGGCTTCAAAGGGATGTAGACAGGCTAAGTGAGTGGGCAAAAATATGGCAGGTGGAATATATTGTAGAGAAATGTGAAGTTATCCACTTTAGTAGGAAAAATAGAAAAGCAGAGTATTTTTTAAATGGTGAGAGATTGGGAAATGTGGATGTTCAGAGGGACCTGGGTGTCTTTATACACGAATCACTGAAAGTTAACACACAGGCAAAGCAAGCAATTAACAAAGTATGTTGGCCTTTATTACAAGAGGATTTGAATATAAGAGTAAAGACATCTTACTGCAATTAGATAGGGCCCTGCTGAGGCGACACCTGGAGTATTGTGTACAGTTTTGGTCTCCAAGGAAGGATATACTTGGCACAGATGGAGTGCAACGAAGGTTCACTAGACTGATTCCTGGCATGGGCAGATTGTCCTATGTGGAGAGATTGAGCAGACTTGACCTATATTCTCTAGAGTTGAGAAGAATGAGAGGTGATCTCATTGAAAGATACAAAATTATTACAGGACTTGACAGGGTAGATGTAGGGAGGATGTTTCCCCCGGCTGGGGGGGTCTAGAACCAGGGGTCTCAGTCAAAATAAGGGGTCAGCCCTTAGGACTGAGACGAGGAGAAATTTCTTCACTCGGGGTGGTGAATCTTTGGACTTCTCTACCTCAGAGGGCTGTGGAGCCTCAGTCGTTGAGTATATTCAAGACAGAGATCAATAGATTTTTGGATATTATGGGAATCAAAGGATATAGGGATAGTGCGGGAAAGTGGAGTTGAGGTAGAAGATCATCCATGCTCACATTGAATGGTGGAGCAGGCTCGAGGGGCCGAATGGCATACTCCTGCTCCTAATTGTTATGTTCTTAGCCCCAGCGCAAAACCGGCAGGGAAGTTCGTGGGGTCATTGAATTCACCATGCCCGTTCACAGACCCATTTGCACTTTGTTAACACCCGCCGGAGGTGCTAATGGCAGGCGCAAAGGAGGCTAATTTATCCCCCAAAGGATCAGAAATTCTTGGGGCGAAATTGGCCTCATTTGCACCTCTCATTAATGCCTACAAGGGACACTAATAGGGTGCAAATCAGTTTTCGCCCAAGCGATTGCTCCCAGCAAAATTGGCCACCGTTTTTTTGGAGGCGCTAACCGGTAGCGCCCCGCTCAGGTGCGCCTGCCTCATTACTCCCCAACCCCCCCTCCACCATCAATTTATCCTCCCTACCTTAGGTACCGGCTGGCATTGACAATGACAGCTTCAGCTCTTGAGCTGCAGGAGGGAGGCATCTGGAGAAGTGCTATTTAAAGGCGCCATCTTGTCAAAAACATTATTATTTCCAGCTTGATGTCAGATAGACAGAGTGCCTGTTGCAAGGATTGTAGTTGTTTTCACCTCAAGCACTGTTCTGGCTCTTAAGCATTGCTTTGTTTAATTCAGGGTAGATTTGACTGTGCAACATTTATCTCATTTCATGAGGGCTGTGTTGGCATTCGGAGACAAAGGCAGAGAGAAAGAGAGGCAGCAATTCAACGAGAAAGGCAATGATGGGGGACAGAGAGAAATGCACAGAGAGAGGGAGAAAAGCACAGAGAGAGAAAGAGGGAGAAAGACAAGGAAAAAGGCAAAAAGAGAGAGAGGGAGAAAGACAGGTACAAGGACGGCAAGATGTGGCCAGAGGGTGAATGCTCAACAGAGCTGGCAACAGGAGACCTTACCCTCCCAGAATATTCCAGCAGCAGTTCTCCTAGATCAACTTCACAGAGGAACAGTGTGTTCGAAGACTGTGCTTCAGCAAGGATGTGGTCACAGAGCTCTGCCACCTCCTGCAACTAGACCTCGAGCCTCAGACCAGGGTGAGGACTGCTCTCTCAGTGACAGACAAGATCACTATCATGCTGAATTTCTACATCAATAGATCTCCAACATTTCCAAGTTTGGTGTCCATTGCCCCATCTGCGAGGTCACAGATGCTCTGTACAGAAGGAGGAGGGACTATATTTCCTTCCCCATGACCAGAGAGAAGCAGCATGAGCGTGCATGTGGCTTCAGCAGGATAGCGGGCTTCCCCATGGTGCAGGGCACCATTGGCTGCACCCATGCCATTTTGAGGGCACCGCATCACAATCCCGAGATCTTCCATAACCGCAAAGGCTGCCACTCACTGTGCAGTTGCTGTGCGACCAGACACGCCGCAACCTCACCGTTAATGCCCGCTATTCTGGAAGAAGCCACGTGCCTTCATCCTGCGCCAGACCAGTGTGCCGGCTCTCTTCCAGCCACCATTTCAAACCTGCAGCAGGCTGCTCGGAGACAAGAGCTACCCGCTCTCCAACTGGCACATGATTCCCCTCCATAACCCCACCAATCCTGTCCAGCTCTCATACAATGCAAGCCATGCTGCCACCAGGAACATCATTGAACAGACCATCAGAGTGCTGAAGAAATGGTTCCGCTGCCTTGACTGCTCGGGAGGAGTCCTGCAGTACTCGCCAGAGCGGGTGTCCCTATTTGTCATTGTCTGTTGCATGCTGCACAACCTGGCCATCCTGAGGGCACAGCCATTGCCATCAGGCATAGCCGCACCACCTCAGGAGGAGGAGGTGGAACTAGGAGAAGGAGAAGAAGGACGAAGAGGAACAGGAGCAGCAACACCCACGGCGGAGGAGGCAGCAACTCCATCACGATCCTGCAAGGGAGGTCCATGACCGTCTCATCGGACCTCATTTTCACTGTTTTCCATCCCACTTCCTGGTTCCTGTGGACGCCCCATCACTACATCAATTTTCCCTTCCATACCAAAGTCCCAAGACTGAAATGAGAGACAACAGCAAACATTAAACATTCCAATCAACATTTATAAAACAAGAATAAAATGTATAAATGTATTTATTCATCACCCTTGTGCAGTTCCTTATATCCCCTTTTTCATTGACCTATTCGAATACTCCTCCGCAGTGTGTCCCCTGTGGCTGCAGCACGGCTGGTGACTAGAGACGAGAGACTACAGATGGTCTTGCAGGACGACCTTGAGCAGCTCTAGGCCTGGAAGGCTCAGGCTGGGCGGTGGCAGTCTGGGCTGGCAGGGTAACAGGCAACGACAAGTGCAATGGTGGAGTGGCAGTGGTGGGATCAGCAATGCTGTCATTATTGTATATGTAAGCACTCTAATAACAACTCCATGAGGTAAGGGTATAGAACTTGAGCAGTAGTGATCTTAGTCCTTTATTGCAGCTCCTAGAGTGAGGACATTAAGAGGTGAGCTCCCTTTTATACTTGGTTACCTGCAGTGTACAGGTGACCCTTAGGTCTCCAGCAGCAGCAGCACCCTTTGGTGGTGCAGGTATAGTGTATACAGGATGAAGGTACATTCAGTGATCTAGTGATAAAGTACATACATTAACATGCATATATAACAACACTCCCCCCTAAGTCTTTCCCAAGTCCTTATTGCCATGATATGGGGAGGTGATCAGTAGTGGATGGTGGGAGGTTGTGGTGAGGGTTGTGTGGGAGCCGTGTGTGATCCATGTGTTCGTGGCTGCACACATCCATTCCCCCCCCACCCCCCGCATACATAGTCCATGTGGGTGTCACTGTTGGAGGCTTCCGCAATGGTGAAGCAAGTATATGTTGTTATGAGTAAGATACATACATTGTTGAATGTATGGTGGTGGCGTTTAGTGGTGGGCAGGGCCATAGGGTGGTGTGGCCTCCTTGTCCTCCATTGGTGGTGGAAGTCTGGTCATCCCAGGTTCCGCCGGGAAAGCTGGAGGGTACTGGCCTCTTGCGCCCAGTGCTGGCCCTGGTGACCAGGGGGGGTAGGGCCGATCTGGGCAGGTTTCCAGTGGTGGTGGCTGTGCTGCCCATTGACCACTGTCCCTGCAGGGTATGCTCCCAATGAGTGTGTGTGAACCCTTCTTGGGGCATCACATTGGTCCAAGAAGCGCAGGCAACATGATCAGGTAGCCCGCTGGACCTGGGTGTTTCCCATGGGGGGTTCCCTTTGGCATTGTCAAAAATGTGATCACAATATGGTTGAATTTGTAATACGGATTGAGGATGAGGAAGTTGTGTCAGAAACGAGCGAACTATGCTTAAACAAAGGGGACTACAGTGGGATGAGGGCAGAGTTGGCTAAAGTAGACTGGAAACAAGGACTAAACGGTGGCACAATTGAGGAACAGTGGAGCACTTTTAAGGAGCTCTTTCATAGTGTGCAACAAAAATATATTCCAGTGAAAAAGAAGGGCGGCAAGAGAAGGGATAACCAGCCGTGGATAACCAAGTAAATAAAGGAAAGTATCATATCAAAGACCAATGCGTATAAGGTGGTCAAGGTTAGTGGGAAACTAGAGGATTGGGAAAATTTTTAGCAACAGCAAAGAATGACTAAAAAAGCAATAAAGAAAGGGAAGATAGATTACGAAGGTAAACTTGGGCAAAACATAAAAACAGATAGTAAAAGATTTTACAGATATATAAAACGGAAAAGAGTGACTAAAGTAAATGTTGGTCCCGTAGAAGATGAAAAGGGGGATTTAATAATGGGAAATGTGGAAATGGCTGAGACCTTAAACAATTATTTTGCTTCCGTCTTCACAGTGGAAGACACAAAAATCATGCCAAAATTTACAGGCCGCAGGAATGTGGGCAGGGAGGACCTTGAGACAATCACTATCACTAGGGGGGTAGTGCTGGACAGGCTAATGGGACTCAAGGTAGACAAGTCCCCTGGTCCTGATGAAATGCATCCCAGGGTATTAAAAGAGATGGCGGAAGTTATAGCAGATGCATTCGTTATAATCTACCAAAATTCTCTGGACTCTGGGGAGCTACCAGCGGATTGGAAAGCAGCTAATGTAACGCCTCTGTTTAAAAAAGGGGGCAGGCAAAAGCAGGTAACTATAGGCCGGTTAGTTTAACATCTGTAGTGGGGAAGAAGCTTGAAACTATCATTAAGGAAGAAATAGCGGGACATCTAGATAGGAATAGTGCAATCAAGCAGACGCAGCATGGATTCATGAAAGGTAAATCATGTTTAACTAACTTACTGGAATTCTTTGAGGATATAACGAGCATGGTGGATAGAGGTATACCGATGGATGTGGTGTATTTAGATTTCCAAAAGGCATTCGATAAGGTACCACACAAAAGGTTACTGCAGAAGATAAAGGTATGCGGAGTCAGAGGAAATGTATTAGCATGAATAGAGAATTGGCTGGCGAACAGAAAGCAGAGAGTCGGGATAAATGGGTCCTTTTCCGGTTGGAAATCAGTGGTTAGTGGTGTGCCACAGGGATCAGTGCTGGGACCACAACTGTTTACAATATACATAGATGACCTAGAAGAGGGGACAGAGTGTAATGCAACAAAATTTGCAGATGACACTAAGATTAGTGGGAAAGCGGGTTGTGTAGAGGACTCAGAGAGGCTGCAAGGAGATTTGGATAGGTTAAGCGAATGGGCTAAGGTTTGGCAGATGGAATACAATGTCGGAAAGTGTGAGGTCATCCACCTTGGGGAAAAAAAACAGTAAAAGGGAATATTATTTGAATGGGGAGAAATTACAACATGCTGTGGTGCAGAGGGACCTGGGGGCCCTTGTGCATGAATCCCAAAAGGTTAGTTTGCAGGTGCAGCAGGTAATCAGGAAGGCGAATGGAATGTTGGCCTTCATTGCGAGAGGGATGGAGTACAAAAGCAGGGAGGTCTTGCTGCAACTGTATAAGGTATTGGTAAGGCCGCACCTGAAGTACTGCGTGCAGTTTTGGTCACCTTACTTAAGGAAGGATATACTAGCTATGGAGGGGGTACAGAGACGATTCACTAGGCTGAATCCAGAAATTAGGGGGTTACCTTATGATGATAGATTGAGTAGACTGGGTCTTTACTCGTTGGAGTTCAGAGGATGAGGGGTGATCTTATAGAAACATTTAAAATCATGAAAGGGATAGACAAGATAGAGGCAGAGAGGTTGTTTCCACTGGTAGGGGAGACTAGAACTAGGGGGCACAGCCTCAAAATACGGAGGAGCCTATTTAAAACCGAGTTGAGAAAGAATTTCTTCTCCCAGAGGGTTGTGAATCTGTGGAATTCTCTGCCCAAGGAAGCAGTTGAGGCTAGCTCATTGAATGTTTTCAAGTCAAAGCTCGATAGATTTTTAACCAATAAGGGAATTAAGGGTTACGGGGAGAGGGCGGGTAAGTGGAGCTGAGTCCACAACCAGATCAGCCATGATCTTATTGAATGGCGGAGCAGGCTCGAGGGGCTAGATGGCCTACTCCTGTTCCTAATTCTTATGTTCTTATGTTCTTATGTCCTTTGTCAGTAAACATGTAGAACCCGGTATCATTTCTCATTCTATCATTAGCAAACATGATACATTGGCTCCGATCGTAACTAGCTACTTCGACATTTTTATACTTCTTTACCCTTTCACATTTGTCACTTACAGTGCTTTCTTGTGTGCTATCAGTATCTCTGCACAAGGTTACATTTGGATACCTGCCTTTGTTGGTTATATTTGTCATGTTAGTATTATTGGCATCACTGTTCAACAGTACTCGTGGTCTGGTCGTGGCCATCTTGATTCCAGATGCTTCGCCTCGTGGTGCGCGCGCCATCTTCTTTCTCTCCACGAGATAGGCTGCGGTGATCCTTCTCTCCCCAGGTTCTGCCACGGAAACTGGGAATCTACCTTCTGCACCAATCTTCTTCCCTCGGAGTCCTACCACTGGAGCCCAGAAGGTGAGGTCTGTTCGTTCAGGTTGGATCACCTCGCCGTTGAATTGTGCAGTCTGTGTCGTCACCGTGCAGTCGAGTTGGATGGTAGGATTTCCAGGTGCTGCGATGGATCCAAGTTTGCGACCACGTAGGATGTTGATCGCCAGGACCCAGAGGCCTTCGTCGCTCCAACAGATTTGGATTTGCTTCATCCATCTTCTTCCCAGCAGCGTTGGACCATCACCGGCAACGATCCACAAGGGAAGCTTATGCATCGCGTCGCCATGGGATACCTGGACCTCCACACCTCCAACGACTGGGATGGTGCCTTTTGTGTAGGTGAGCAGCTTTGCCTGGATTGGGGACATTTTGGGTTGTTTGGTGGGATTGTCCCAGAGTTTCTCGAAGGCCGTCTGTGTCGATCTCCATCAAGACTGGAACCCCGTTGATTTCTACTTCCATTTTCCACGGGGAACTCTCGATGGAGCAGGTATATATTACTTACTCCTCTTCCAGAGGCTGAGCAGCTTTGTCATTATCAGCGCTGGAGCCCGGGTGATCGGTCAACTCTTCAATGACTCAGTGAGTAAAACATTTTTTGCACATTTGCTGAAGGTGACCTTTAGTGTTGCAGCCTTTGCAGATATAGTCTTTGTTTTGCAGGTATAGTCTTTGTATCGGCACTGGTGGGCCCTGTGGTTCCCTCCACAGCGCCAGCATGGGGCTAGCCAGTTGGCCCCATGTGGCGGACTCAGGGTTGCGGGACTCGGGGCAGCAGCCTTGCCTCCGAAAGTCGCCATTCAGTTCACTGTACTCATCAGGTTAGAGTCCTGGGGGTGAGTCATCATCCATTTGGAGTCGCAGACCGAAATCATGAATGCCTGGCTCGCTTTAATTGCCTTCTGTAGGGTGACCGTAGTGTCCGCAGAGAGCAGCTTATGGAGGAGGCCCTCGTGGCCGATTCCAGTAACGAAGATGTCCCTTAGTGCTTCGGTGAGGTGGTCGCCAAAATCACATGGTGCAGCCAATCTTCTCAGATCTGCAGCACATTTAGCAATTTCTTGGCCTTCGGGCTGCCGATGGGTGTAGAACTGGTGTCTGGCTGTGAGGATGCTCTCTTTAGGTTTGAGTTGTTCTTGTATTCTAGTTACCAGCTTCGCATAAGTCTTGGTTGTCGTCTTCGCTGAGGCTAGCAGGTCCCTGTTGAGGCCATGGATTGTGGGCCCACAACTGCTGAGCAGGATGACTCTGCGCTTGTTCGCCAGCGAGATCGGTGAGTCCCCAGCCAGGTCGTTCACGATGAATAAGTGTTCTAGCCTTTCCACAAAGGCATCCCAATCTTCCCCATCAGCGAATTGTTGGAAGTTGCTTAGGTTAGACATATTGTGCGTGGAAATTCGTAACCTCATCGCCAGTTATTGTATATGCAAGCACTCTAATAACGACTCGACGAGGTAAGGGTATAGTACTTGAGCAGTAGTGACCTTAGTCCTTTATTGCAGCTCCTAGAGTGAGGACACCAAGAGGTGAGCTCCCTTTTATACTTGGTTACCTGCAGTGTACAGGTGACCAATAGGTCTCCAGCAGCAGCATCCTCTGGTGGTACAGGTATAGTGTATACAGGGTGAAGGTGCATTCAGTGATCTCGTGTTACAGTATATACATTAACATGCATACATAACAGTCATCTTGAGAGAGGCCAGCAGATTCCTGCTCCACTGAACCATTTCCACTCCCCCGGGGCAGCATCTCAGCATCCCTACCAATCTGCTGAAGGACAGATTGATGGGCTGCTGCGACACCGTGAGATCCCCGGTCAACTGTGGTGGACCCAGCGGCAATGGCAGCAGTCAGCGCTTGCGTGGCATGCAGATGAGACTGCATGACATCACCAAGACATTGCGTGGCATCAAGCTGAGACTGCGTGAGAGCAGTCTGAGCTACCATGCAAGCACCATTGACTCCAGTACAACACTAAGACGTTGTGTTGCTTCCACATGTGCACACTGGCAATGCTGGGCTCCATGATGTGTGCAGAGCTATTTGCAATGCAAGAGACGGATTCCTCCATGCTCTTTACCACGGCCTGAGTGAGAACACTGACGTTGGTGCGTCTGTCTTGCCAGGGGATTTGCAGGATCTTGTGGAGACATCATTGGTGGTATTTCTCCAGCGATTTAAAGTGTCTACTGTATATGGTCTACGTCGCTGAACCTATCAGCAGCGGTAAGTATGAAAACCTGCGAAAAAGGTAAGTTAAAGTTTTTATTTTTTAATTATTTTTCAGCGAGTTGCTAGTTAAGGGTTTTGTGAATGTTTTTGGAATAATTTTTGCAATTTTCCCCCCCTTCCCAAGACTTCTCTTGCAGCACTCCCGGCCCCGGACTGAATTTGGCGAAACTCACCTTTTTGCGCCGCGAATCCTCGTGCGACGCCCCCCTTAGGATGAAAAACCTGAAAGTTTGGCCTAAAAACAGTAGCGCGGTGAAAAGTGGCAAGTTTCACGTATCGCCACCCTTTTCGCCGAAAAACCGCGAAAGCCGAAAATCCGGCCCTGTATAATTTCCCATTTTTCATAAGGTTTAAGCAATTAAATAAATACTGTGAGGTTACAGTGTTACTTGGCTCAGTTTAGGAGAACTGATGTTTGCATTGGGGTCAGAGGATGAATTGGCTGATCGCAGCCATTATAGGCAAAGTCAGCCAGTCATCCAGGCCCAGAGCAGAGTGAATGGTCACTTGTTCAGATGCTGTTCATTAGAAACTTAATAATGCAAAAAAAATCTCCCTGGATAGTGCATCAGCAATGTCAGCTTCAGCAAGAACTGTAAATCCATTGTAAGAAGTAAGCATGAGAACAGCAATATAATCATATAAGTAACGAGGAGAAAGGATGGCAGCAGGGCAGAAAGATCGATCCAAAGCAATACTTGCAAATATACCAGAACAGAACAGAAAAATAATAAAAGGGTCCGGGAATGTAAAACAAACACATTTATTGCATGTTAAAGGAGTTTAGTAAAGTGATAAGCACTACTCTCTGGAATTCCCTTCCTAAACCTCCCTCTATCTCCACCTCCTTGGAGATCCTCCATAAAAAACACCTCTTTGACCAAGCTTTTTTTCACTCCTCCTAATATTTCTTTTTTTTTTGGCTCAGTAACAATTTATGTCTGATTGCACTTTTGTGAAGTACCTTTGGGATTTGTTTTTCACACTAAAAGCGCTATGTAAATGCAAGTTGTTGTTATAAGGAATAATACAAATATTATTGCTGTGAGACCTTTATCTTTTGGTATCAGAAAGATGTGTATTATTGAATCAGCCGTATGATATATTGGTTCAGTAAATTTGCCATATTATAATGCTGGACAAACTGCTGTGTGGTTCAAGCTACTGCAGAACCACAATAAATATCAGAAGTGCCATTCCTGGACTACCCATGGGCAATATCCACCAATATTAGGAAATAATTTAGACATTGCATGAAGGGCACAGATTGCATTGAAAAATTAAGATGAGATAAAAGTTTTTGAAACTTAAAATTTGGCACATTGTTAGGGAAGGTGAATAATCGGGATTGTGATGTACATTGGAATGAACAGGGGCTATCATACTCTTTCTCTCTCAGCACCTGGCTGTCATGGAAACCTACTTCTGCTAAAGTCAACCTGTCCAAACACTCAAGTACCTTCTTTATTCAAAACGATTGTCTCAACTCACTGTGTCTACCAAAAGAGCTCCTGCTAGTATTCAAGGACGCCTCTCTTAAAGGATCCAAGCACCTTCACCTCTCATCATCATGACATCTATGACTGCATCTATAGCTGAACGGGCTTATGGTAGGTCTTAAAGGGAAGTGGCATGTTTTTGGGTATGTATTTTTCATGGAGGATTTGCAGTGATAACATGCAAGAGCACATTTTCCTTCTTTTACTGCCCCATTTAGGAGACAAATCCAGCCCTGTAGATTTTATTTTTTGAGATGAAATACATTAGTGGCAGATGGAATTCCAGGCAGCACATTGTCACAAAGAGGGAAAGGATGCATTGCCTTAACTGAGTCTTGGTTCTTGAATCTGTATGCTTGAGATGGATAGATTAGTATCGTCTATTCTATATCCTAACTTCTTCTGAAGTTATTTTCCTTATTGCTTTCCTATAAATGTAAATATTGGCTCACTTGGTAGCACTCTCGCCTCTGAAGCAGAAGGTTGTGGGTTCAAATCCCACTCTAGAGATTTGAGCACATAAACTTGGGTGACACTCCCTGTGCAGTACTGAGGGGAGTATCAAACTGTCGGTGCCAGTTTTCAGATGAGAAGTTAAACTGCCATCTCAGGTAGACATTAAAGATAAGAACATAAGAACATCAAAATTAGGAACAGGAGTAGGCCATCTAGCCCCTCGAGCCTGCTCCGCCATTCAACAAGATCATGGCTGATCTGGCCATGGAATCAGCTCCACTTACCCGCCCGCTCCCCGTAACCCTTAATTCCCTTATTGGTTAAAAATCTATCTATCTGTGATTTGAATACATTCAATGAGCTAGCCTCAACTGCTTCCTTGGGCAGAGAATTCCACAGATTCACAACCCACTGGGAGAAGAAATTCCTTCACAACTCGGTTTTAAATTGGCTCCCCCGTATTTTGAGGCTGTGCCCCTAGTTCTTGTCTCCCCGACCAGTGGAACAACCTCTCTGCCTCGATCTTGTCTATCCCTTTCATGATTTTAAATGTTTCTATAAGATCACCCCTTATCCTTCTGAACTCCAACGAGTAAAGACCCAATCTGCTCAATCTATCATCATAAGGTAACCCTCTCATCTCCGGAATCAGCCTAGTGAATCGTCTCTGTACCCCCTCCAAAGCTAGTATATCCTTCCTTAAGTAAGGTGACCAAAACTGCACGCAGTACTCCAGGTGTGTGCCTCACCAATACCCTATACAGTTGCAGCAGGACCTCCCTGCCTTTGTACTCCATCTCTCACGCAATGAAGGCCAACATTCCATTCGCCTTCCTGATTACCTGTTGCATCTGCAAACAAACTTTTTGGGATTCATGCACAAGGACCCCCAGGTCCCTCTGTACCCCATTCAAATAATATTCCCTTTTATTGTTTTTTTTTCAAGGTGGATGACCTCACACTTTCCGACATTGTATTCCATCTGCCAAACCTTAGCCCATTCGCTTAACCTATCCAAATCTCCTTGCAGCCTCTCTGAGTCCTCTACACAACCCGCTTTCCCACTAATCTAAGTGTCATCTGCAAATTTTGTTACACTACACTCTGTCCCCTCTTCCAGGTCATCTATGTATATTGTAAACAGTTGTGATCCCAGCACCGATCCCTATGGCACACCACTAACCACTGATTTTCAACCCGAAAAGGACCCATTTATCCCGACTCTCTGCTTTCTGTTAGTTAGCCAATTCTCTATCCATGCTAATACATTTCCTCTGATTCCGCGTACCTTTATCTTCTGCAGTAACCTTTTGTGTGGCACCTTATCGAATGCCTTTTGGAAATCTAAATACACCACATCCATCAGTACACCTATCCACCATGCTCATTATATCCTCAAAGAATTCCAGTAAATTAGTTAAACATGATTTCCCCTTCATGAATCCATGTTGCGTCTGCTTGATTGCACTATTCCTATCTAGATGTCCCGCTATTTCTTCCTTAATGATAGTTTCAAGCATTTCCCCCAATACAGATGTTAAACTAACCGGCCTATAGTTACCTGCCTTTTGTCTGCCCCCTTTTTTTAAACAGAGGCATTACATTAGCTGCTTTCCAATCCGCTGGTACCTCCCCAGAGTCCAGAGAATTTTGGTAGATTATAACGTATACATCTGCTATAACTTCTGTCATCTCTTTTAATACCCTGGGATGCATTTCATCTGGACCAGAGGACTTGTCTACCTTGAGTCCCATTAGCCTTTCCAGCACTACCCCCCTAGTAATAGTGATTATCTCAAGGTCCTCCATTCCCACATTCCTGTGACCAGCAATTTTTGGCATGGTTTTTGTGTCTTCCACTGTGAAGACCGAAGCAAAATAATTGTTTAAGGTCTCAGCCATTTCCACATTTCCCATTATTAAATCCCCCTTCTCATCTTCTAAGGGACCAACATTTACTTTAGTGACTCTTTTCCATTTTATATATCTGTAAAAGCTTTTACTATTTGTTTTTATGTTTTGCGCAAGTTTACTTTCGTAATCTATCTTTCCTTTCTTTATTGCTTTCTTAGTCATTCTTTGCTGTCGTTTAAAACTTTCCCAATCTTCTTGTTTCCCACTAACCTTGGCCACCTTATACACATTGGTTTTTAATTTGATACTCTCCCTTATTTCCTTGGTTATCCACGGCTGGTTATCCCTTCTCTTACCGTCCTTCTTTTTCACTGGAATATATTTTTGTTGAGCACTATGAAAGAGCTCCTTAAAAGTCCTCCACTGTTCCTCAATTGTGCCACCATTTAGTCTGTGTTTCCAGTCTACTTTAGCCAACTCTGCCCTCATCCCACTGTAGTCCCCTTTGTTTAAGCATAGTACGCTCGTTTGAGACACTACTTCCTCACCCTCAATCTGTATTACAAATTCAACCATACTGTGATCACTCATTCGGAGAGGATCTTTTACTTGGAGATCGTTTATTATTCCTGTCTCATTACACAGGACCAGATCTAAGATAGCTTGCTCCCTTGTAGGTTCTGTAACATATTGTTCTAAGAAACAATCCCGTATGCATTCTATGAATTCCTCCTCAAGGCTACCCCATGCGATTTGAGTTGACCAATCGATATGTAGGTTAAAATCCCCCATGATTACTGCCATTCCTTTTTCACATGCCTCCATTATTCCCTTGATTATTGCCCGCCCCACCATGAAGTTATTATTTGGGGGCCTATAAACTACGCCCACCAGTGACTTTTTCCCCTTACTATTTCTAATCTCCACCCACAATGATTCAACATTTTATTCATTCGAGCCAATATCATCTCTCACAACTGCCCTGATATCATTCTTTATTAACACGCTACCCCACCTCCTTTCCCTTCTTGTCTATCTTTCTGAATTGTCAGATCTGACAATTTGAAGAAGAACAGGGAAATTTTCCTGGTATCCGGACCGACACTTATCCCTCAACCAACACCTAAAACAGATGTAAAAACAGAAAATGCTGGAAATCTCAATGGGTCAGGCAGCATCTGTGGAGAGAAACAGAGTTAACATTTCAGGTCAATGACCCTTCGTCAGAACTGGCAAAAGTTAGAGATGTAACAGATTCTTAAGGAAGTGCAGGGGCACTGAAAGGGGGAGGGGAGGAATGAACAAAAGGGAAGGTCTGTGATAGGGTGGAAGGCAGGAGAGATTTGAGGGACAAAAGGGATGATGGGCCAACTTGAGATGGTAATGGTACAAGTTAGGAAACAAAAGATGTGTCTAGAATGGGTGTGAATGGCGGAATAATTACTAGCTGCCATGGGAAACAGAGAAAAAAATAAAAGTGGGAGTTTGTAAAAAAAAAAAGGGAGGAAAGAGAACAAATTATGGGCAGAGGTCATGGTCTGAAATTGTTGAACTCGATGTTGAGTCCAGATGACTGTAAAGTGCCTAAACCAAGGATGAGGAACTGTTCCTCGAGCTTGCGTTGAGCTTCATTGGAACAGTGTAGGAGAGCGAGGATGGAGAGGTCAGAGTGAGAGTGGGGCGGGGAATTAAAGTGACAGGTGACCGGAAGCTCAGGGTCACGCTTACGGACTGAACGAAGGTGTTCTGCAAAGCGGTCACCCAATCTGCATTTGGTCTCCACAATGTAGAGGAGACCACGTAATGAGCAGAGAATACAGTATACTAAATTGAAAGAAGTACAAGTAAATCACTGTTTCACCTGGAAGGAGTATTTGGGGCCCGTGACAGTGGGAAAGGAGGAGGTAAAAGGGCAGGTGTTGCATCTACTACGCTTGCATGGGAAGGTGCCATGCGAAAGGGAAAGGGAGAGGGTGCTGGGGGTGACTGTGGAATGGATCAGGGTGTCATGGAGGGAGTGGTCCCTTTGGAATGCTGAGAGGGGAAGATGTGATTGATGGTGGGATCATGCTTGTAAGGTTTTTGCTTTCCTTGCCCTTACTCCAGTTCTTTGACTCTGGGATTTATAGGAACAAAATATACACAACACAAATGTTTAGGCTCAATCCAAAATTATTAGTTTATTAAAACCAACAAAACACAGACAAAACCTCTTAGAGATTTGGTTGAAACATACAATCACCCAATCCGGCTGGTCGTCACCGATGTGGATTGTGGGCCCTGGAGCTGGGAATGACTGGTCCCCGTCCGTCTTCACCTGACTGCCGCAGTCCTCGAGAGCGAGAGAGTGTCTTCCTGTGTGTTCCCTGTCGATGTCCTTCTGTCTTAAAGTCTTTTTGTCACAAAGCCCTCCCCAATCGTAGTTTCAGTTGCTGGGCTTATGAATGGCCGACATTCACGCATCATCAACTGGTAATTCAAGCACCGGAGATATGCAGAGTCTGCGAAATTGAAGATGACTCCTCATCTTGTTTCCCGCTCCCTGAAATACACATGTAATGTGGTCTCCTCTTACTATCGATGGGTAAGTCTGGTCGTCGGCTCGCAGATAAACGTTTTTCTGATTCAGGCCATGAAGTTAATCTGACCCCATTGTTTGAGTGAAACTTAAAGCATTGTCCAGATGCTAATTTCTCCCAACGAAATCAATCGAAGCTTGCTCGAGATTCCAGCCCACATATTTCCATGGATGCTCCTTTTCATAGTCAATCAGAAAAGCTTTAAAACATTCCAATGTCCAGTATCAATGACCTTCATCGATTCAAAATCGTAGTTAGTAGTTGCCTTTTCCTGTGCTTCAAGTTTTAATTTCCAGACTCTGGCATCTTCCTGTGCCCTGAACCAAATATTTTTCCGAACCTAACATCATTATCATCATCTGGAAGTGGCGGAAATGGCAGAAATGGCGGAAGGTGCTCCATTGAACGTGAAGGCTGATGGGGTGAAATTTTGCAAGTTCTGACAAAAGGTCATTAACCTGAAACTTTAACTCTGTTTCTCTCCACAGATGCTGCCTGACCTGCTGAGATTTCCAGCATTTTCTGTTTTTATTTCAGATTCCAGCATCGGCAGTATTTTGCTTTTGTATTCGTACCTAAAACAGATGATCTGGTCATTTATGTCATTGTTGTTTGTGGGGCCTTGCTGTGCACAATTTGGCTGCTGCATTCCCTAGATTACAATAGGGACTACACTTCAAAAGTACTTCATTGGCAGTAAAGTGCTTTGGGACGTCCTGAGGTTGTGAAATGTGCTCTATAAATGTCATCCAGGCTAACATCCCCAGCATTGAAGCACTGACCACACTCGATCAGCTTTGCTGGGCAGGCCACATGGTTCGCATGCCAGACATGAGACTCCCTAAGCAAATGCTCTATGCGGAGCTCCTTCATGGCAAACGAGCCAAAGGTGGGCAGCGGAAACGTTACAAGGACACCCTCAAAGCCTTCCTGGTAAAATGCAACATCACCACTGACACCTGGGAGTCCCTGGCCAAAGACCGCCCTAGGTGGAGAAAGTGCATCCGGGAGGGCGTTGAGCTCTTTGAATCTCAACGGCGAGAGCATGAAGAGGTCAAGCGCAGGCAGCGGAATGAGCATGCGGCAAACCAGTCCCACCCAACCCTTCCCCCGATAAATGTCTGTCCCACTGGTGACAAAGTCTGTGCCTCGTAGTGGACTGTTCAGCCACCAAATAACTCACTTCAAGAGTGGAAGCAAGTCTTCCTCAATTCCGAGGGACTGCCTATGATGATGATGATGATAAATGCAAGTTCTTTCTTTCTTATCAGTTAAACATCACCAGCTGCCTTCGCAGGCTAACAGGTACTTACAGCAGCATGAGATCTCACCAAGGGCCTGCGCATAGGTTTAAATATGCTGCATAATGACAACTATTGTGGGATTGTATAAGCACATTTTCATGCAAAATATAAGGATGGCCCTGAAATTCCGGCCTCCCTGAGTTCGTGGCGACCCAGAAAGGCATCGGAAAAGTAAATTTTCGGCACGCAATGTGCATGCGCTGAAAACCGGCTTTTCCGATTTGTCAAGTTTCTGGCTTGACAGATCGCACTCATCTCGGGGAGAAGGACATTCCTATGGCAGTGATTGGGCTATTTGCCCATCTCTTGCCTTGCGAATGACCTTAAAACTCTTGTGCCTGGTAAGCCTACTTTTACCAGCGTAAGAGTTTAAAAACATATCAAAAACATATTAAAATAAAATTTAAAAATACATATTTATGTTAAAAACCCTGCCCACTCAGGTAATTTTATTTTAAACCATAATTAAAAGTTTTGTTTAAAATCGGCAATTTTTTTTTTCAAAAACATTTCTATCATTTTTAATTTCTATATATTTATGTGAGATGTTTTTTTAATGTTTTATGTGGTGTTTGGGTGTGTTTCTCATTCATAGCAATAGGAGTTTCGGACTTACGAAACTCCTATTACTATGAATGAGAAAATACTTTACCGTGATTGGGTGTCCAGGTCCACGTGACTCCTACGGACGTCCTAATGTGAACACGCTCCATTGTGCAAGAAGAGGAGGCCTCGTGTCTGGGATCTCTGGCGGGCTTTCGACCAAAAGGTAAGTCCTATTTTTAGTCGAACGCCCACAGGAAGAAGAAACCGGGATTTCAGGGCCAATATGTATTAAAATGGAAAAGGTTAATAGTGTTAATCTGAAAGAAATAGATTTGTAAAATTTGTCTTTTATAACCTTCATTTGCCTGGTTAATGATGGCTCCCATTTCAAACATCTGATCATTGTTGCTATTTTTATTGAAAACTGGTCATAAAATTCTTTAGTGCAAAACCAACTGGAATGTATTTTGTGATTTGGCTGGACGTCCTAATTGCAACCAAATGATATTGCCTGAAGGGCAGTGGAACATCTGACTTTCTGTATCTATATAGGACAGTGCTGAATGCTGGGGGGAAAGAATCACCATGCATATGGGGGCGTGGGCCATATTAGGCTGGAAATGACTGATATTAATAAACAAATGCTTCTTTGTCTATTTGATGGTGGGATTAATACACTTCAGATAATTAGGAACTGCCTGCATTAAAATCATAGACAAAGTAATGTCATGTGAAAATACTAACCTTTGTTCACTACTAATACAAACAGTAATTTCTAGGCTTTAAAAAACAACATTAATAGTCTTGGAGTGTTTATAGTCTTAGGTCCAATAGTATCCCTCATACACTAAGATGATGAGATGACGTGTCAACAAAGAAGGGAGCATAAGTTTATGGAAAATGAATGGGTGACTATGCTGCCCGATATGTGCTAGACATTGTCCACCACAAGCCTCGCATAAACACATTCCTGGGGGATCCTCCTTGAAATAAATTAATGTAAAATTTACCTCTATAACTGGCAATATATGCAATGTGCTGCAGCATTCACTTCGATCATGCAGCAGGTAAAGATGTGGTATCCACTGATGGATGATTGCAAAAATCAAAACCCTCACCCCTTATGAAGACATCTTAATGGAGGTCAGAGTGGGAGGCCACATGGCTTGACTGATGCAGAAGATTGTGTGGGCCCTCAAATTCAGTGTGTTTGCTTTGTTAGTCTCATACATTCAATTCGTCCTGATTGTCACTTGAATCACAGTGAATAACGTATCTAATATGCCCTTACTATACAGTATAAATGCACACGAGGCCCATCCTTGAAAAAAGATCACTTTGTGACCAGTTACCTTCATTACCAAGACCTCAAGAGGCAGACGGTGGGTGGAGCTTCCCCTTTTCTACTGGAAAGTCCAGGTTAGGAGCGTCTCCCACAAGTTTGCCCGCTGTGATCAGTGTTCTCAAGGTATACAACTGAGGTTGACTTATACATGGGTCACAATGACAGTTGAATACATGACATCACTTCCCCCCCAAAGTCTTATTGGGATCACAGGTTAAGTCTCTCTGGTGGTTTACATTCCCTTGTAGAGCGCCTGAGTTGGGGCTCCGGTTGTTGGGCGCTGGCCTGAATGTCTGCTGTTTGTGGTGCCTCAGGCCTGTCCGGACTGTCCACAGAGACTGGGCTCTCCTCCACTTGGTTCCGGTGTTCGGTCACCTATGGTGGAGTAAACTCTACGTTGTGTTCTTCCTCTGCTTCTTCTATGGGGTTGCTGAACCTCCTTTTAGTTTGATCCACGTGTTTGCGGCAGATTTGTCCATTGGTAAGTTTAACTACCAAAACCCTATTCCTCTCTTTGGCAATCACAGTGCCTGCAAGCCATTTGGGCCTTGCAGTGTAATTAAGGACAAAAACAGGATCATTGACATCAATACATTGCGCCCTCGCATTCCTGTCGTAGTCACATTGTGACTGACGCCTGCTCTCAACAATTTCTTTCATAGTAGGGTGTATAAGGGATAACCTGGTCATTAGCAGCTCTGCGGGTGGAATCCCTGTGAGCAAGTGTGGTCGGGATCTATTGACCAACAGGAGGCGTGATAAGCAACTTTGTAGGGAACCCCCTTGGATTCTGAGCATCCCCTGTTTGATTATCTGCAGTGCTCGTTCCGCCTGGCTGTTTGAGGCCGGCTTGAACTGTGCCGTTCTGACATGGTTGATTCCATTGCCTGCCATGAAGTCCTGGAATTCAGTGCTTGTGAAGCACGGCCCATTGTCGCTGACCAAGACATCCAGTAGACCATGGGCGGCGAACATTGCCCATAGACTTTCTACCGTGGCAGAGAATGTGCTTGAATTTAAAATGGCACACTCAATCCATTTGGAGTAGGCGTCTACTACAACCAAAAACATTTTTCCCATGAAAGGACCTGCATAGTCACATGGATGCATGACCATGGCTTGGCAGGCCAGGACCAGGGGCTAAGGGGGGGGGCATCCCTGGGTGCGTTGCCGAGCTGAGCACACGTGTTGTACCTGCGAACACAAAGTTCCAGGTCTGCATCTATCCCTGGCCACTAAATATGTGACCTGGCAATTGCCTTCATCATGACAATGCTCGGGTGCTCATTGTGAAGTTCTCTGATAAACACCTCTCTGCCCTTCTGGGGCATGACTACACAGTTTCCCCACAGCAGGCAATCAGCCTGAATCGAGAGTTCATCCTTGCGCCTATGAAATGGTTTAAACTCCTCAGGGCATGCCCCATACGTGGCTGCCCAGTCCCCATTCAGGACACATTTCTTAACTAAAGACAGTAGCGGGTCTTCATTTGTCCAGACTTTAATCTGATGGGCTGTCAAAGGTGAGCCTTCGCTTTCGAAAGCTTCAACAGCCATGACCATCTCAGCATCAAGCTCAGCTGTCCCCTCAGTGGTGGCTAGTGGGAGCCTGCTGAGCGCATCGGTGCAGTTTTCAGTGTCCGGTCTGTGCTGAATTGTGTAGTCATAGGTGGCTAACGTAAGTGCCCACCTCTCTATGCGGGCCGATGCATTTGCAGTTATGGCCTTGTTGTCGGCCAAAAGGGACGTGAAGGGTTTGTGATCTGTCTCCAGCTCAAATTTCCTGCCAAACAGGTACTGGTGCATTTTTTTTTTACTGCATATACACATGCTAACGCTTCCTTTTCTACCATCCCGTAGCCCCTTTCTGCCCGGGGCAGACTTCTGGAGGCATAAGCTACCGGCTGTAACTGACCATTGGCATTAACATGCTGCAACACACACACCCGACCCCATAAGACGACGCATCGCACGTTAAAACTAGTTTCTTACATGGGTCATACAATGTTAACAGTTTGTTGGAGCATAACAAATTGCATGCTCTATCAAAAGCCCTTTCCTGGCTACCCCCCCAGACCCATTCACGACCTTTGCGTAGGAGTACGTGTAGCGGCTCTAACAGCGTGCTCAATTTGGGAAGAAAGTTGCCAAAATAGTTCAGGAGCCCCAGGAACGAACGCACCTCCATCGTGTTACGTGGTCTGGGTGCTCTCTGGATCGCTTCCATTTTGGATGCAGTAGGTCTGATCCCGTCTGCTGCTACCCTCCTCCCCAGGAATTCTACCTCTGGAGCTAAGAAGACGCACTTCGCCTTTTTCAGTCGCAGCCCTACCCGGTCCAGTCTGCGTAGCACCTTCTCCAGGTTGTGGAGATGTTCTTCAGTATTGCGACCCATGATGAGGATGTCGTCTTGAAAAACCACCGTGCTTGGAATCGACTTGAGGAGACTTTCCATATTTTGCTGAAAGATCGCGGCGGCCGAACGCGATCCCGAACGGACATCTGTTATACTCAAACAACCCCTTGTGTGTCGTGATGTTGGTCAGCTTCTTCGACTCACTCGCCAGCTCCTGGGTCATGTAAGCTGAGGTCAGGTCCAATTTTGAAAAAAGTTTGCCACCGAACAGCGTCGCAAAGAGGTCCTCCGCTCTCGGTAGTGGGTACTGGTCTTGAAGTGACACCCGATTGATGGTGCCCTTGTAATCATCACATATCCTGACCGACCCATCCGCCTTGAGCACCGGCACGATTGGGCTCACTCAGTCACTGAATTTGACTGGTGAGATGATGCCTTCCCTCAGCAGAAGGTCCAATTCACCTTCTATCTTTTCCCGCATCACGTACGGCACCGCTCTGGCCATGTGGTGTGCTGGCCTGGCGTCCGGGTTTATGTGAATCACTACCTTGGTTCCCATGAAAATGCCGATGCTGGGTTGAAATAATGAGTCAAATTTGTTCAGAATGTGTGAGCATGATACCTGCTCCACAGAAGAAATTGCATTGACATCGCCCCATTTCCAGTTCATGACAGCAAGCCAACTCCTCCCCAGTAGTGCGGGACTGTCCCCCGGGACAATCCAGAGTGGCAACCTGTTCTCCAAATCTTTTAAGTCACAACTACCGTGCCGCTGCCTAGCACCGGAATGATCTCCCTTGTATATGTCCGTAGCAGTGCGTCAATCGACAATAATTTTGGCCTCCTGGCCTTGGACACCCACAACCTTTTGAACTGTTTGATACTCATCAGGGACTGGCTGTCCCCCGTGTCTAGCTCCATTAATACTGGGATGACATTGAGGAGCACTTTCATCATTATCGGTGGCACCCTGGTATATGAATTGTATATGTGCTCCACATGAACTCACTGAACTTCAGCTTCCAGCGATTTCCCCCAGTATTCACTTTGCCTCGTAGGGCTTACATCGGGCCCGTCCTCTGCGTACATCAACCTGGCTGCAGGCTTCCTGCACATACACACCAAGTGACCGCTGATGTTGCAGTTTCTGCAGGTATATTGCTGATACCCGCAAGCTCTGGCTGGGTGTTTGCCTCCACACCTCCGGCATGAGCTGGAGGCCTCGTTGTTGGAAACAAAAGGTCCATTACCAGTCGATCGTCTCTGACTGTCTCTGTAACTGTCCTTAAGTGCACCATTAACAGGTGTTGATGGCCCCGTTACTGGCCGCATTGTCCATTGCGATGGCATGAATCGCCGTTCAGCTAGCCATTGTCTCTGTTGAATTTCCTCCTTTGGGTTCGACTGCATGCTGGGACATGTCCGATTGCCCTTGTCTGCCAAGAGAACTGTGTGCCACGTTAGCAATGTTGACTCCCTGGTCATTTGCCGCATTTGAGCGAAGATTTTTGCCATAAATCATTCTGGTCTCTTCCTCCCCTGAGATAATTGTCTGGGCTATCATAGCCGCCGCTTCCAAGGTCAAGTCTTTGGTCTCAATCAGTTTCCTGAAAACCCCAGCGTGCCAGATCCCCTCAATAAAAAAGTCTCGCAGCATCTCTGCTCTACATGCATCTGGGAACTTATATAGGCTCGCCAGTCGCCTGAGATCTGCCACGATGTCTGGAACGCTTTGCCCTTCTCGCTGCCAGTATGTGTAAAACCGGTGTCTTGCCCTGTGCATGCTGCTCGCAGGTGTTCCCCGATCAACTTACTGACCTTCTCGAACGTCTTGTCCGCCGGCTTCTCTGGTGCTAGAAGGTCCTTCATCAGGGAATATGTTCTGGATCCACAAACCGTCAGGAGATGAGCCCTGCGTTTGTCGGCCGAGTCCTGTCCCAACCATTCCTTAGTGACAAAACTTTGCTGTAGTCTCTCAATAAAGTCGTCCCAATCATCACCAACACAGTACCTCTCTTCTGTGCTGCTGGTGACCATGCTCGTGTGGTTTAAATTCCAATAATATGTCCTTACTATACAGTATAAATGCACATGAGGCCCATACTTGAGAAAAGATCACTCTGTGACCAGTTACCTTTATTACCAAGACCTCAAGAGGCAGATGGTGAGTGGAGCTTCCCTTTTATACCGGAAAGTCCAGGTTAGGAGTGTCTCCCACAATTTCGCCCCCTGTGGTCAGTGTTCTCAAGGTATACAACTTAGGTCAGCTTATACATGGGTTACAATGACAGTTGAATACATGACAGTATCTTTCCCCTTGTGTATAGTGTGTGCAGTTATTGCAATGGTGAGGTGCTTTATAATGCCCAAGTGCTACTGTCATTTGTTCTCTTTCTGACAGAAAGGCAATGATCCACAAGGTCAGGACTGCAACCTGACAGATCCCAGGACAACAGGCCATTCACAGCAATCACATAGCTGGACCACTTTGCAGAATGCGTGCTAACATCTGGAAGTTACGCAGTGAGTTACGATTTATTGGTGAGGAAGGCACAGATGTAATGGGTGCTGTAGAACACTTTCTTGCTGACCAGCGAGTAACCATAAATCAGGCCCTGTTGAGTTGCATTCAGGTTTGCAATATAGGTCTGTACAAGGCTATTAACCATGCAGTCTCCCAGAGCTGGAATAGGACACGGCTTCCCTGGTTCCCAGTAGTTCCGTCTGAGTCCAGATCATGCTGAAGGAGGCAGCAAGCAGGATTGTAAGACTTTCAATGGCCCTCTCAGTAAACCATCACTTCTATGCTTTCCACTAGGAAACCCCATCGATATAAGAGCAGCAGACACAACAAAGAAGGGTCAGCACAACAGCGCCTCACAATAACAATATTCACATGGCACACACACTGTTACTGGAATAATAAACTGTGAATGCTGTCAGTATTCTGTGTGCAGTCCTGTTCATCATGTCAACTCTGCTGGTTCTCGCCACTACTTTAACTGCTTGTTTAATTGGGAATAATTACTGCAATACCGAAAACCAGTACATGTATTCGGCATTTTGTATGTTCCCTTTAATTGCTGCTTACCAATCTGTTAATGTGCAAAAACAATGTTAATGCATTATTCCTAGTTGTACTATTTGAGTATATTCAAATCATACTAGTATACCCTCTGCTACATCCCATTCCCACCCAGTGTACAACAGAATATCCCTCTCACCTTTCCCATTACACTTGTCAAGTAATTTTGTATAACATTAAAAAAATAATCAATAAATGTTCATTGAATGGAGGTAATTTTAACATTTGAAGATGTAAAATAGGCAATGTTGGATCAACCACTCATTGTGCTCCTCTCCTGGTTTTCCTTTATAATGACTTTAAATATATCTCCACTAAACCTTCCAAGCAGTTCCAGACAACTGGAAACAAAGATTGTTTTCAGTGAATTATTTGCAGCATTTGAGCCATTAGTTACCTTATACACTATGCATAGGAAGGGAGAAACTGTGACATGAGAAACTTCAAACAGCCTGTGACCACAAAGAGACAAGGTGCCACATAAAAGGTTACTGCACAAGATAAAAGTTCATGGGGTTGGGGGTAATATATTAGCATGGATAGAGGATTGGCTAACTAACAGAAAACAGAGAGTTGGGATAAATGGTTCATTCTCTAGTTGGCAACCAGTGACTAGTGGGGTATATTAACGACTTGGAAGACAGGACTGAATGTAACGTAGCCAAGTTTGCTGATGATACCAAGATGGGAGGAAAAGCAATGTGTGAGGAGGATACAAAAAATCTGCAAAAGGACATAGACAGGCTAAGTGAGTGGGCAAAAATTTGGCAGATGGAGTATAATGTTGGAAAGTGTGAGGTCATGCACTATGGCAGTAAAAATCAAAGAGCAAGTTATTATTTAAATGGAGAAAGATTGCAAAGTGCTGCAGTACAGCGGAACCTGGGGGTACTTGTGCATGAAACACAAAAGGATAGTATGCAGGTACAGCAAGTGATCAGAAAGGCCAATGATATCTTGGCCTTTATTGCAAAGGTGATGGAGTATAAATGCAGGGAAGTGTTGCTCCAACTATACAAGGTATTGGTGTGGCCACACCTGGAATATTGCGTGCAGTTTTGGTTTCCATATTTATGAAAGGATATACTTGCTTTGGAGGCAGTTCAGAGAAGGTTCACTAAGTTGATTCCGGGGATGAGGGGGCTGACTTAGGAAAGGTTGAGTAGGTTGGGCCTCTACTCATTGGAATTCAGAAGAATGAGAGGTGATCTTATTGAAACATATAAGATTATGAGGGGGCTTGACAAAATGGATGCAGAGAAGATGTTTCCACTGAAAGGGAGGCAAGAATTAGAGGGCATGATCTTAGAATAAGGGGCCGCCCATTTAAAACAGAGATGAGGAGAAATTTCTTCTCTCAGAGGGTTGTAAATCTGTGGAATTTGCTGTCTCAGAGAGCTGTGAAAGCTGGAATATTGAATAAATTTAAGAAAGAAATAGACAGTTTCTTGAGCGATAAGGGGATAAGGGGTTATGGGGAGCGGGCGGGGAAGTGGAGCTGAGTCAATGATCAGATCAGCCATGATCTTATTGAATGGCGGAGCAGGCTCGAGGGGCCGTATGGCCTACTCATGCTCCTATTTTTTATGTTCTTATTTAGAATAAGCTTAGAAAGCACTCTTAGAAAGACTCTAGTCCACATGAAACTACAGACCAGAAAAGCAGGTTTGGTTAAGAGATGCAGAATCACACTCAGAATCAGTGCCAAATAAACTAATTCATGAAAGCTGTGCTCAGTTTAAATAATCTGTTTTAAAAAGTATGAGTTATTTTGGATCAGATGCAATGTGCATGAGATCCATCGCCTTAAACGGCTGAAAGTGATTAGTGTTTAGATGAAAGACAAAAATTACTTCATAACCAGCTTCATTTTGGCACAGCCTTAGCCCAAACACAATTACAGTGCAGTACAGTACTGTACTAAAACTAAATTCTCCCTAGCATTTTCCGTCCTAAAGTTTGACAAGTTTCCTGAAGCTGCTTACTCTAATCTGGAGAATTTCAGTTACTATGCTTCCAAATTCTATTCACCTCTCACCTAATGTGGTCCATCTCTGACCTGTTCTTCCTGGATTTCTCTCTCCCTCTATCCCTAGCAATGAGCATAGAATTACACAGAATTTACAGGACAGAAATGGGCCATTAGGCCCAACAGATCTATGCCAGTGTTTATACTCCACGTATGGATCCCACGTAGGATGTAGTCGAGTTAAATGATGACAAATCCACCAAATAATGGAGGCACAAACACAGTACGGTGTGTGGGGTTTGACATAGAAACAGAAAATAGGTGCAGGAGTAGGCCATTCGGCCCTTCGAGCCTGCACCGCCATTCAATGAGTTCATGGCTGAACATGCAACTTCAGTACCCCATTCCTGCTTTCTCGCCATACCCCTTGATCCCCCTAGTAGTAAGGACTACATCTAACTCCTTTTTGAATATATTTAGTGAATTGGCCTCAACAACTTTCTGTGGTAGAGAATTCCACAGGTTCACCACTCTCTGGGTGAAAAAGTTCCTCCTCATCTCGGTCCTAAATGGCTTACCCCTTATCCTTAGTCTGTGACCCCTGGTTCTGGACTTCCCCAACATTGGGAACATTCTTCCTGCATCTAACCTGTCTAAACCCGTCAGAATTTTAAACGTTTCTATGAGATCCCCTCTCATTCTTCTGAACTCCAGTGAATACAAGCCCAGTTGATCCAATCTTTCTTGATATGTCAGTCCCGCCATCCCAGGAATCAGTCTGGTGAACCTTCGCTGCACTCCCTCAATAGCAAGAATGTCCTTCCTCAAGTTAGGAGACCAAAACTGTACACAATACTCCAGGTGTGGCCTCACCAAGGCCCTGTACAACTGTAGTAACACCTCCCTGCCCCTGTACTTAAATCCCCTCGCTATGAAGGCCAACATGCCATTTGCTTTCTTAACCGCCTGCTGTATCTGCATGCCAACCTTCAATGATTAATGTACCATGACACCCAGGTCTTGTTTTCCCCTTTTTCTAATCTGTCTCTCTGTTTTTACCACCAAAGTGGATAACCTCACATTTATCCACATTATACTTCATCTGCCATGCATTTGCCCACTCACCTAACCTATCCAAGTCACTCTGCAGCCTCATAGCATCCTCCTCGCAGCTCACACTGCCACCCAACTTATTGTCATCCGCAAAAGACCTGCAGAGGCATGATTGCTGAACAGCTGAGAGTCATGTGGAGAACACATATAATGCAATGGCTGGGTAATGCATAGCAATGTTTAACTAAATTGACTGATATACTGTGCAAATAATGGGAACTGAAGGCATCAGCAAGGCAAGTTGGTTATGGATAGTGTAATGTCTGTAGCTCCACACTGTGGATGCCTGTGTTACTGCAGCTAGTGCTGTTAATAAAGAGCAGGTCAGGGGTGACCGGAACCTGCAGCCATTTTACAGGCTGTGTGATGTGTGTGGTGGAACTAAACTACAGAACCAGTGGGAAGCTGTTTAACCTACACCACCTCCAGGTCAGGTCCAAGACCACCCAAACCTCTGTCGTTGAACTGCAGTACATGGACGATGCCTGCGTCCGCGCACATTCGGAGACTGAACTTCAGGATATAGTCAATGTATTCATCGAGGCATATGAAAGTATGGGCCTTATGCTTAACATTAGTAAGAAAAAGGTCCTACACCAACCTGTCCTCGCCGCACAGCACTGCCCCCCAATCATCAAGATCCACAGCGCGGCTCTCGACAACTGTACACAATACTCCAGGTGTGGCCTCACCAAGGCCCTGTACAACTGTAGTAACACCTCCCTGCCCCTGTACTTAAATCCCCTCGCTATGAAGGCCAACATGCCATTTGCTTTCTTAACCGCCTGCTGTACCTGCATGCCAACCTTCAATGATTAATGTACCATGACACCCAGGAGCCTATTTCGGGGGCCTCTTGTCAACAAAGGCAGACATTGATGCGGAGATTCAACATCACCTCCAGTGCGCCAGTGCAGCCTTCGGCCGCCTGAAAAAAAAGAGTGTTCGAAGACCAAGCTCTCAAACCTACTACTAAGCTCATGGTCTACAGGGCTGTAGTAATTCTCGCCCTCCTATATGGGTCAGAGACATGGACGACTTACAGAAAACACATCAAGTCGCTGGAGATATATCACCAACGATGTCTCCGCAAAATCCTGCAAATCCCCTGGAAGGACAGACGCACCAACATCAGTGTCCTCACCCAGGTTAACATCCCCAGCATTGAAGCACTGACCACGCTAGATCAGCTTCGTTGGGCAGGCCACTTAGTTCGCATGCCAGACACGTGACTCCCTAAGCAACGGCTATATGCGGAGCTCCTTCATGGCAAATGAGCCAAAGGTGTACAGCGGAAACGGTACAAGGACACTCTCAAAACCTGCCTGGCAAAGTGCGACATCACCACTGACACCTGGGAGACCCTGGCCGAAGACCACCCTAGGTGGAGAAAGTGTATCCAGGAGGGCGTTGAGCTCTAAGAATCTCAACGCTGCGAGCGTGAAGACACCAGGCGCAGGCAGCGGAAGGAGCATGTGGTAAATCAGTGTCAACCCCCCCTTCCCCCAATGAATAGCTGTTCCACCTGTGACAGGGTCTGTGGCTCTCATGTTGGACTGTTCAGCCACCAAATAACTCACTTTAGGAGTGGAAGCAAGTCTTCCTCGATTTCGAGGGACTGCCTATGAAGATTATGATGATGTGTGTGCTCTCTAAGGTATGATATTTGGTGACGGGAATGGGATGTAATCGGAAAATACAAAGCTGAAATTGTTGTTGGTGAAAGATTCAGCCAGCCGACAGAGAGACTTTGAGAGCTTCTCTGTTTTTGGAAACAGCTACAAATCTGAGGTAAATTATGAGCACACTTGGTGAAACTGCCAGAGCCAAAATGGCTGCCCCATGGGAGTTATAGGGCATGTGGGGGAATTTTAATGCGACCGTGAAAGTTTCAGAGCATACATGGATCAGATAGAAATGTTTTTCACTGCAAATAATATCATTGAAATTCCCGGTAATGAAGACAATAACTGGGCAGTGTTGGAATGAAAAAGAGCTATATTCTTAACTGAGGCCGGGCCCGAGTTGTATGAAACGCTGATAAATTTGCTTGTGCCTGACAAGCCAAAGGATACAAATCTGAAACAGATTCTAACTAAGCTAGAACAACATCACAGCCCCTTTCCATTAGAAATTGCTGAAAGTTATCGTTTCGGAATATGAAATCAGAAGGCCGAAGAAAATATCAGTGAATACATTGTAGCATTAAAAAAGCTATCTATTCGCTGTAATTTCGAAGACTTTCAGAACCGAGCATTGCGAGACCACTTTGTTTGTGGGATGAAAAATGATGTGATCAGAAGGAAGTTATTGACAATGCCTGACTTGACTTTTGATTCAGCTTGTCAGACAGCTAGGTCGGTGAGCATGGCTGACCAATATTCCCAAGAATTTCATACTAATTTCAGTCATCAGACAACCAAGGTGAATCGCCTGCAGGTTCAAATTAAAATACGGTGGAGCCCCAAAGTCTCAGAAACTGGAATTGGGAACAGAGCATTGACGTCTTGCTATCGGTGCCTGGGACAACACAGTGCTCAAAGTTGTCCATATGTGAAGGCAGAGTGTTTCGTTTGCAGGAAAACTGGGCATCTTGCAAAATCATGCCGACTGAAGGGTAAACCAGCTTTCAAAGCTATGAGTAGAAATCTCCAGAGACTAAATAGCATGGAAGAATAACAACAGGACGAGGAGATGTTAGAGTTAAATGTCATCAGGAGCACGAGGTTAACGGACAGCGATTTGAAAAATATCATAATCCACATAGATGTTGCAGGATTCAAGATACCCATGGAAATCGACACTGGTGCATCCGTACCGGAGTCGCTATACTGTGACAAATTGTGGGATTTCCCATTGGAGAAAGCCAAGATAGAGCTGCGAGGCTACTCGGGAGAGAACATTCTGATGGGTCGAATCATCGTACCGGTGAAATACAAGGATCAAGTTCAGAGCTTGCCTCTAATAGTAGTGGCAGGAGACAAGCCTGCCTTACTAGGAAGAAATTGGTTGGGATCACTGAAGCTGGATTGGAGTGAGATTTTTCGTGTCGAAACGAGATTTGCGTCAAAGGATGATGTCATCAAGAATTATCTAAAGTTGTTCTGCGAAATGGGCAGTCCGATCCAAGGCTTCAAAGGCAAGTGTCAGGGTACAGAAGGACACCAGATTGGTTTACTGCAAGCCACGTTCCATACCATATGCACTCAAGGAGAAAGTTGAGCAAGAACTCAAAAGACGAGAGACTGAGAACATTATTTCTGATAGATCGATGTAATTGAGCTACACCCATTGTTGTTGTACCTAAGTCTGATGGTAAGGTAAGATTGTGTGGTGATTATAAAGTAACCGTAAACCAGGTTCGAGAGAGTAATGTCCCCAATACATTGCCAAATATAGAAGATTTGTTCACAACACTGACAGGGGGTCAGATTTTCTCAAAGTTGGATCTGATGAATGCCTACTTACAGCTGGAACTAGATGAGCAGTCCAAGTCATGCTTGACTATAAATACTCATCCATGCCTATATCAATTTAATAGGCTACCGTTTGGAGTGTCTTCCGTCCCTGCCATATTCCAAGGGGTAATGAACCAGATTTTGCAAGGTATTGAAGGGATGGTATATTATTTAGATAACATACTAATTTCAGCACCAAATAGGCAAATTTATAATAACATACTGAATGAAGCCCTCAAACGGTTAGAGAAGCACAGAGTACGAGTGGCTGCTCACAAGTGTGAGTTATTTCAAAACTCAGTGGAGTAATTAGGATACAGAGTAGCCAAAGATGGTTTACATCCAAACATGGAAAAACTGGATGCAATTAGAAATGCACCCACTCTCAAGAATGTCACTGAACTTCGATCATTTTTGGGTCTTTTGAACTATTGAGAAGTTCCTACCAAATTTGGCTACAGTATTACATCCACTGAATGAACTGTTGAAAAAACAGGTCCAGTGTAAATGGTCAGAAGAATGTGACACAGCATTCAAGGAGTGTAAAAGCAACTTGGTAGAGAGCACCATGTTAGTTTGCTATGACGTATCTCAGGAGATCAAGCTAGCATGTGATGCCTCTTCGTATGGAGTTAGGGGCAGTAATCTCTCAGGTATTATGTAGTGGGGAGAAGAGACCAATTGCTTTTGCTTCATGCACTCTCAGTGCCAGTGAGCGTAATTATGCGCAAATCGAAAGGGAAGCTTTGGCATTAATTTTTGGGGTCAAGAAGTTCCACAAATACTTGTATGGTCATAAGTTTACTCTCGTTACGGACCGTAAGCTCCTGTCAGAAATCCTCCATCCAAAGTTCCCAGTTCCAACATTATTTCAGCCCAAATGCAGAGATGGGCTTTGATTTTGTCAGCATATACATATGATATTGAACACAGACGATCAGCTGATCACAGTAATACTGATGCTGTCTAGATTGCCTTCCCCATCACAAGTTACATCCGATAGGGAAGAGGTGTTCTATTTTTTATACATCGATGAACTGCCAGTCACAGCCGAAGAGATTGGGAGGGCAACCAAACGTGATCCAGTTATGTCAAAGCTGTATGAGTATATTGCAAACGAATGACCAAACCAGGTAACAGACAGAGATATTCATCCATTCTTCATTTGTAGGAATTAATTATCAGTCTATAAAGATTGTATCATGTGGGATGCAAGAGTGGTTATACCAAATAAATTCAGGTCCAAATTATTAGGAGACCTCCATGACCAGCACTTGGGAATGTGCTTGCCCAAGAGTTTTGCACGCAGTTACTTATGGTGGCCAGGTCTTGATAAAGATATAGAATACATCATGACTCAGTGTACGACATGTCAATCTGTAAGCAAGCAACCACCATCTACCATTACAGCCATGGAAATAGCCTCCCAGGGTGTGGCAAAGGTTACATATCAATTTTGCTGAGCTAGAAGGGCAACAATTGTTCATTGTGACTGAAAGCCATTCGAAGTGGGTCGAGGTGTTTCCAATGTGGAAAATAACAACAAGCAAAACATTAGACATTTTGCGAAGATTATTTTCTTCATTTGGCCTCCCAGAAGAAATTGTTTTGGATAATGGACCACAATTTCATTCAGAAGAATTTGCACAGTTCACGAGCAAAAATGGTGTGAAACATACCAGGATCGAATGCTGCAGCAGAGCACACTGTACAAATTATAAAACGTGCCCTCATCAAACAAATGTTGGCTCCAAATCCAAAGAAATGACATTTGTCATTGGACCACAAATTGGTTAATTTTCTAATAACGTATTGTAATACTCCTCACACAACTACTGGTAGAACACCAGCAAAGTTGTTTCTCAAACGACAGCCAAGGACCAGATTCTCGTTGTTAAAACCAAACTTGGCACAGTCCGTAGAAGAGACACAATTAAGAAAGAAAGAGAATCATGATAGAGGTAGAGTAAAAGAGAGAAGTGTGAAATTAAATCAGAAGGTGAGAGTGAAGAACCATCACCATAAATGGGTAAAGTGGTTACCAGGAAGAGTGGTGAAGATATGTGGTCCTCGCACATATTTGGTCAAGATGTTTGATAATGGCCAGGTTAAGTTTGTTCACATTGATCATATTTTACCCACAGACATGGAAGTAGTTGAAGGTGGGAGTGATTCCATTATTTCTGACACATCAGATAGTTTTGATACACCAGCAGCATCTCCTACATCCAATGTACTGGAAACAAATCCAAGAGAAAGTCAGAATTTAAGTCTGACTCCGAGTCAGGAAAACAAACAGTCTGAAGTTAAAGAGAGAGTTCAAATGGAAATCAAGTGCATCCCTTGGAGGAAAACTTCCCTCAGGATCAGCCTTGAATGAGTTTAAATTCGACACCATGTTTGGAAGGTTCTGTTCGAGAGCAAAGGTATTCTCTTCGAAACAGAAAACAAGTTGTTAAGCTTGATTTGTACAAATGGCAAAATATGTCCCTATCCTTTGTTATGTATAACCATGCAAGTTATGTGTGATGATTGTTTGTTATATCAACTCTTCATTAAGGAGGGAGAAGTGTAATGTCTGTAGCTCCACACTGTGGATGCCTGTGTTACTGCAGCTAATGCTGTTAATAAAGAGCAGGTCACCTGACCAACAGGTCAGGGATCACCGGAACCTGCAGCCATTTTACAGGCTGTGTGATGTGTGTGCTTTCTAAGATATGACAGATAGTTTCTGAATTTATAATGTGAGGTAGCTGAATTTGTAAGTACAGACTTCTGAAAGGATAGTGCTGCGGTGCTAAGGGTTCCTGTTGGCTGATGTTAATTTGGTTCTGTAACACACTTGTGTGCAGTTTCTTCTCAAAGACAGCGCCCCCCCCCCTCCCCCCACCCCACACTCTCAATGATGGCATGAGATTAGCATTTACAACCTAACAACATATTTAGAAAATCAACACCATTAAACAATAGCACCTTCCTGTAACATTCCTCTATCTGTTCTTGTAACCGAACTGTTATCCCACTTTAAGTAAGCTTATCACACTGCATGAAAATAGCGGACAGTGGCGTAGCCTACGAGCATGTTAAGTGTCCACCTGTTATTATTGGCATGTCTAAAGTCTAAAGAAACCAAAACACATTTACAAATATACTTGTTAGGTAAGGATATCAAGGGATATAGAACAAAGGTGAGTAATTGGAGTTTGAGGTACAGAGCAGCCATGCTCAAATTGAATGGCACAACAGGGTCAAGGGGCTGAATGATCTACTCCTGTTCCTATGTTCTGAAGTTAATTATTTTTACCTATTTAGTCATTTCTAAGCCATTTTTCTCATCATTAAATTGCAATTTTTGAACATTTAAAAAAAAAATCTTTATTGAGACATCCTTTGTAGTTTCTGTTTCTTTTAAAGCATTTTTATGGCAAAGTGTAACTCCCATTAAAAATGGAAACATACTGTGCCTGATGTGCATTAACGATGGTTAACTGAGATGAAACTTATATCCCTAGATACAAAGTAGACTAGTGTGCGTTCAGCGTTTCCTTGGGCCCTGATTGTTTAGGTTGATTTGTGGCAATTTGTGCCCACGCTAAGTTCGGGCATGTTCGAATGAGATTGGGAGGATATTTAGGCGAAACTTGACTTTGGCAAAATGGACGCAACATTGGGTGCATTTTAGGGCCTAATCATTAGGTTGAGTCTAAGGAGCAATCTGCAGTTCACAAGATTTTCCTCTAAAAAAACAAATTTGTTGAAGTGTTTGTTTTACTTGTACTGGGCTAATATTGTAATCGAATGGTTCTGGCCTTTGGGTAGCTCAGTTATTATAATATTGGCGTTTGTTTCCTGAACTGGCTGCATCAGCTAAAGACTGTCTGAACCAGAGAAATAGTTCCCTGAAACAGAAAGAGTAAAATGCTTCAAACACTCAGCACGCCAGTCAGCACCAGTTTCAGGGACAGGCAGATCTTGATGAAGCCACACCTAAAACATTAACTGCTCTCTTTTCTCCACAGATGCTGACTGAGCTGCTGAGTTTTTCCAGCATTTTCTGTATTTGTTTCTGATTTTCAGTGTCTGTAGTTTTTTTGCTTCTTCTCATTTCTCTGGATGTGTCAACAATCTAATGGTTAAAATAGCACCATAGGTGTATTGCACTTGAAACATTTAGCATCAACTATTTGCAATTAAAGTACTTTTAATTGATGTGATCAGAAAACTAATTTAAGAAGAATTTTTTTTATTTGTTTCCCGGATGTGGTCGTCGCTGGCAAGTTCAGCATTTATTGGCCATCCCTAATTGCCCTCGAGAAGGTGATGGTAAACTACCTTCTTGAACCGCTGCAGTCCGTGTGGTGAAGGTACTTCCACAGTGCTGTTAGTGAGGGCGTTCCAGGATTTTGACCCAGCGACGATGAAGGATATATTTCCAAGTCAGGATGGTGTGTGACTTGGAGGGGAACATGCAGGTGATGGTGTTCCCATGTGCCTGCTGCCCTTGTCCTTCGAGGCGGTAGCGTCGTGGGTTTGGGAGGTGTTGCTGAAGAAGCCTTGGCGAGTTGCTGCATCTTGCAGATGGTACAAACTGCAGCCATGGTGCAATGGTGGTGGAGGGAGTGAATGTTTAAGGTGGTGGATGGGGTGCCAATTAAGTGGGCTGCTTTGTCCTGGATGGTGTCGAGCTCCTTTGAATGTTGTTGGAGCTGCAGTCATCCAGGCAAGAGGAGAGTATTCCATCACACTCCCGACTTGTGCCTTGTAGATGCTGGAAAGGCTTTGGGGAGTCAGGAGGTGAGATACTCGCCACAGAATACCCAGCCTCTGACCTGTTCTTGTTGCCACAATATTTATGTGCCTGATCCAGTTAAGTTTCTAGTCAATGGTGATCCCCAGGATGTTGATGGTGGAGGATTCGGTGATGGTAATGCCATTAAATGTCAAGGGGAGGTGGTTAGACTCTCGCTTATTAGAGATGGTCATTGTCTGACACTTCTGTGGTGCAAATGTTACTTTCTGATATGTCCTTACGATACAGTACAAATGCACACGGGGCCCATACTGGAGAGAAGGTCACTCTGTGACCAGTAACCTTTATTAGCCAGCACTGAAGTGGAGAAGATGGGTGGAGCTTCCCCTTTTATACCTGAAAGTCCAGATTAGTAGTGTCTCCCACAAGTTTACCAACTAGTGGTCAGTGTTCTCACGGTGTACAACTTTGGACAGTTTATACATAGATTGCAATGACAGTTGAATACATGACAGTTGAATACTTTCCACTTATCAGCCCAATTCTGAATGTCATCCAAGTCTTGCTGCATGTGGGCATGGACTGCTTTATTTTCTGAGAAGTTGCAAATGGAACTGAACACTGTGCAATCATCAAGGAACATCCCCACTTGTGATCTTATGATGGAGGGAGTATCATTGATGAAGAGGCTGAAGATGGTTGGACCACTAAGGAGATCATGTCATAATTAATTTTAGTAGAAACAATGCTACAATGAAGAACCAAAACACATGGGGCCCGATCTTTGGGTGGGATTTCCAAGTGGGGAGAGTTCTTGTCAGGATCCCTGAACACCGTGGAGTTTTAACACCACAGAGTGCGTGATTTTTATTTCAATAGGATCCCCACCCGGAAGCCAGCCTGATTGTCAGGCTTGGCTCCCTGTCGGGTGGGAACACTCCAGAAGAGGTGACAGACCAGGAGCACGTAGGTTTCCTGCTACTGGGGTTAGAGATCAAGAGGTGGTGGTGATGGGGGGTCAGGGTTGATCGTGGGTGGGTCAGATCGTGAGAGGGGGTACGAGCATGAGGAGAGAAACAGGTTAGCTTGGGAGGCTGGGGGAATCACTGCTGATCCTCCTGGCCCACAAGCAGTGCTGGAAAAGCACTTACCTCTTGCACGCAGCAATCCTTGCCTCCCTTTAGCTGCCAGGTTTCCTGAGGCCCAGGAAACCCAGCCGGCAAGCGTTAAACCTGGAAAAGAGATAACTTATGAACAACCTGCCTCCTGGGAGTGGGTGGGTTGATCACGCCCCGTCCCGTATCAGTTAAAACCAGAACTGAGTGGGTGCGATGTGGATTGGGTTTGGTTTTGAGAATTTAAAAATATTCACAGCCCACTTGGCTCATTTTTGGGCATTAAAATTCTCCTTGTGGCTTCTAAAGAATCTTTATACTGAATAATCATTTTCATAAGCCCAATTTTGATATCTGAATTGGTTTATAATTTCTGGCAGAACTCAAATATGTTGTTTATATTCCGGTGACTGCAAGTTCAAAGGGGTGAGTAGGCAAACTGATAGGCCAAAATATGGAAATACAATGACTGCATCAGAATTGTTAATTAGTGATTTATTTAATTGCTTCAGTATCCTAATGGCTCAGTCTCTCAGATTTGGAAGTGGTGGGGGGAGAGGGAAATTTGAGGGGATGAGATATATTTTTGCACCTATCTTTGAGTAAAGCTCCCCAGCTGTAGGATATTATCCTCTGTTGCACTATTTCTCACAGCACTCAACTTCCCATTATTTCTGAAAGGGATCGCATATTAATGTCAAAACTTACAATCTCTAAAATAAAGAACACTGTATTACACATACAAAAAGGGTTACAGAAAATAATATACCCCCCACCTCCAAATGCCTAAATCTGACTAGGTTAAACTCTAGGGCAATAGGGATAATGCTCACCAATCCTCTTATTGACAGTTAGCGGTGGTTCACGGTTTCGGGGTTCGCTGGACTCTGTAGGTTCGGCTTGCCGTACCCCGAACGTCGTGGAAGACTTCTTACTGCATAGCCTTCAGTTGGGTTGAGTCCGCTGATGCAGTAAGGCACGGTTTGGATTTATGGGGTAAGTACTCACTTTCTTCTTGTAGGAGTAGGGTTTTAGGTTACTTTAGGTAATGTTTCACCCGTAGAATGGAAAACTTTCAAATCTTCGGTTTCTTCTTGAGTAGTTTCTTTCTTAGGATTTGTCGATTGCGATGGTTTGATGTTACCATGTTGGCTGTGGTCAGTTTGTTGCCGCGTTGAGTTGGTGATGTCCGAAGTCACTGGTAACTGCTTTTCTCTGCCTTTTTGATGATGTTCTTCCTTTTTCTCCGGTGGCAGAGCAGTGTAACCCAAGAGTGTCATCGAGGCTGAAGACGCTGAGGCTCAGAAGGCTGTTTAGAAGGCTCCTTAACCCGTAAAACAGGACCTCAATTATACTTTGAGAGCCTTTCTAATCTGCGCACCAAATCAAACCCGATTCTTTGTCTTAGTTTTGGTGGGCTTGATAATTCTTTGTTAAATTCTGGCGGGCTCGTTAACGATAACTTGTTTTGGATGTGTCAATCTGTTGAATTCGAGTTGCGATTGTAAAAATCATTTTTGGTGTTTACGTTGTCTGGCTAGGCCTGAGTTTCCCATGCAGGCCGGATGGGTGATTAACATTATGCATGTGCTGGATGGGTTTTATGCTTAGAGCTATGACTGGCTATCTCTGGGTCAATTGTTGCTATGTTAATGTCTCCTAGGGAGCAGAGTTTTGGAGTTTGCACAGTTCCCCAGACAATTTGTTTAGCTCCAATATCCCAGACAGCTCCAATACCCAAAGACTGGCCTTTCAGAGGTTAGTGGTCCCCTGGTTTGCAGCCCTTTTCACTTGCAGACCCATGCATCTTTTAAAACCCAAAGTTCATTTTAAGCGAGTCCAAAATTATCTTTCCTTAGGGTTTCTTCACACAGAGGGGAAATCTTTGAATTTGGAGAAAACTTCGAGTTTTACAGTTGCTGCAGCATGGGACCCGATCATCATCATCAGCATCATACCGGCTACTGGTGCGTCCCGCTCCTATCCCAGGTCGAGTAGCCTACTGCACAGGCCGGTCCGCTGCCTTCCCGGGCTGAAGATGAAGGTAGTGTAGGACTTATTTCTATTTTTTATTTGGATATTTTGAAAAAATTATGTAAATATGTTTTGTCTCTTCTGAATAGTGGTGACCATTTGTCAAGCCTCTTTACCTGATGCTATTGTGAAAGAAGAACATAAGTGATGGAGGAATACTGAGAGAATATCTTATTATTTGAAGTAGACTTTATTTAGATAATATGGGCTCAATTTTGGCCCAGTATAATCAATGCAAACAAATAGTTGTTTAAATTAGTTGTGAGATTAGGGCAATTTAATTCAACTATCTTTTATTTCTTTTATTTTTGTAGTTTAAGCTTCCATGAATGCTTCTGTTGTATAGTAAATTAACTTTGCGAAGTTTGTCATATGATGTCCTGCATAGCTGTTTGATTCTATTCACATTCCTTAGTCAAGTCATTAAGTTCTGCTGGCCTCCGATGTACCTACCTGCGCTGATTTCTTAACTTTCCACAAGGGTTTTTACAAGTGGCCACATAGGCTGGCCTAAGTTAGTTTGGAGTAACTATTAGCTGGCCAAAGTGGCCGAAATGGCCAAAATGGGCGTAGGCAGCTGGTAACGCCCCCTTTTGAAAAAGAAAGCTAAACCAAAAAAATCGAACTAACTCACTTACACTGGCGCAAATTGAATGTGCAAAGTGGGGATTTTTAAGATACTCCAGAAAAATCAAGTTGCTCAAAAAAAGCGGAGCAACTCCTGGTCAATTTTGAGCCCATAGTGCGGTAATCGTAGTTGTCGACGTTGTGGGTTGACCACTTAATATACTTGCATCAAATTCTTCTCCTTGCATTTTTGACAAGGGTGTTAACCTGTTTATTTTTATGATATGGTGTACTCTGCATTCATAAAAACATTGGTAACAGCAACCCGTCCTCTCATGTTCACTTGTCATGGGGCTGAAACTAGCCAATCTAATTTCACAGAGACCTTCATAGCGGGTAGCAAACGGAAGGATTCATCCCATCAGCTGGGGTGAATTCAAACCCAAGTACAAGACGACAAAAGAGAGCATTTTAATCCATCAAGTCACTCAACCCTTCGTTGAAATATACTCCTCTGTTCATTGTTAACTAATTTTGGATACAGGAAGAGATGGTGGCACTCACAGAGCATACAAAACTGAGAACCATGCAAACCACTGGATCATCTAAGGGACGGAATGAAGCAGAAGCACTGAAGTAGAGTGGTAGGGGTACATATTCATCTTCACTGGTTATCTGGTGGTGCGGATCACCCACCCGATATAGAACCCAACACAATTTAATCTGAAAATCAGATGGGTTCTATAACTGGTGGGCAATCCGTTCTGCCAGATTACTGCCCCAGCAATGAAGACACATATTTACCCCGCAGTATTTTAAAGTGTTGGATGAAGGTTTCATGCTGAAAATTTGACTCTAGATTTTAGGGGTAGAGGTTATGAAGATAGACTCAGAAAATTAATTGCTTTTCATTGGAGGCAAGGAAATTAAAATGGGAGATGATCCAGATCATTGAAGTTCTAAGTGACACGAATAATACAGATGCAAATAGGCTGTTTAACTGGACTGAGATCCAGAATCAGAACTAAAAAGAAAGACTTGTATTTATATAGCACCTTTCATGGCCACCGGACATCTCAAAGCACTTTACAGCCAATGAAATACTTTTGGAGTGTAGTCACTGTTGTAATGTGGGAAACACGGTAGCCAACTTGCACACAGCAAACTTCCACAAACAGCAATGTGATAATGACCAGATAATCTGTTTTTGTTATATTGATTGAGGGATAAATATTGGCCAGCTCCCCTGCTCTTCTTCGAAACAGTGCCATGGGATCTTTTACATTCACTTCAGAGGGCAGACGGGGCCTCGGTTTAACATCTCATCCAAAAGACACCAAACTTCAACATGCAGCACTCCCTCAGTCCTGCACTGAAGTGTCAGCCTAGATTTATTTGCTCAAGTGCCTGGAGTGGGACTTGAACCCACAACCTTCTGACTCAGGTGAGTGTGCCACTGAGCCACAGCTGACACAACTGAAAAAGGGTAAGAATACAAAATAAACAAACCTCAAGCAGGACCAGAGGTTACAATTTTTCCCTGCAAAGTAGTAGGTATGTGAAAGATACTTGCATCCAAACCATTTGAGGCTGGATCCATTTGTGGTTAAGAACAAGGCTGAAGGTTATTATAATGAGCATGGATGACAATGATCAAATGGTCTATGGAGCACAATGGTCTTAGGTGGCTGGGACTGTGAAAGTGTCATCTATGCAATGCAACTGGCCGGAGTTGATTTATGTAGGCTGTATCTTAGATCAATTGATTATGGATTATTATCTTCAGCTGCCTCTGTCCTCTGTGGCACTCTCTCCAAAACCCCTTCTACCTTTACACCTCCCTCCAAGTTTAAAAGCCTTCTTAAAGCCCACCTCTTTGACCAAGCATTTAGTCACCTCCCCTAACTCTCCCAGCATCGCACAGCAGCTGTTCCTTTTCTCCTCTGTAAAGTGCTTTGCAACTGTTTTCTGCACTAAATACATTAGACAAATACAAGTTGTTGTAGCGTTAGACTAGAAGTCTGTGCCAGGAGTCTTGATTTGAATATAATGAGAATTTAAGGACATTAAGACAAAGTAGGGCCAGATATTTGCAGCAAGAGAACAAAGTAGAAGTTATGAAGATAGAAAATGAATTGGTTGAAGACAAAATTACTTAAGATGTGCGATAATTCACGGCTTTGAAGTGCGAAGTGACATGAGTAAATCCTGTCTGGAAATGGCGGGATCCACATAACAATATGCAAATAGGGGGCCTGTGCTGCCTGACTACATTAGCATTGCTATTTATTTTGATGAGACAGTAAACCGAGGCTCCGTCTACCCTCTCAAGTGGATATAAAAGATCCCATGGCACTATTTCTAAGAAGAGCAGGGGAGTTCTTCTTGGTGTCCTGGCCAATATTTATCCCTTATCCAATATCAATAAAACAGTATCTGGTCATTGCTGTTTGTGGGACCTTGCTGTGCGCAAATTGGTTACTACATTACAACATTACAACAGTGACTGCACTTCAAAAGTACTTCATTGGCTGTAAAGTGCTTTGGGGCATCCTGAGGTCGTAAAAGGTGCTATATAAATTCAAGTCTTTCTTTCTAAAGCATATCCAAAATCCATCGACTTTCCCATTCTGAGCGCTATTTAAAGAGACTCTGATCTGATTTAGGTAAATCACTGGGAAGTCTTTGCTTGCTGTTTGTTCGTTTGAGATTTTAGATTTCTGCACCTCTTTATATTGCTGGGAATGATGCTACAGTCTCGTGCACTGTAAAGTCTGTATATTCAATACCAGCACTCAGGTTGGCATCATGGGAGCAGTAAGGAGTAGAAGAAGGAACAGCAACAAGAAGAGCTACACAGTGCTACAGCAGCAGCTGGATAGAGACAAGGCAGAAAGAAAAGAGATAGTTCCCCCTGCCCACCCCGAACCTCGTATCTGCAGATAATTTGTTGGAGCAATGTGTAGAGAGCTGTACTTCGACAGAATCTTGGAGTTGCGTGCACCTTCTGCACTGAGAACTGTAGTCCACAGCCTTGGCTGTGGCAGTAAAAGTGACAACTACCCTCAGCTTCTTTGCCTCGGCCTTGCTGCAGGCTGCAGCAAGCCGCATCATGAACATGAGTCCAGCCTAAAATCCATTATCATACAGGTTACAAATACATTGTTTTCCAGGACCACCCATTTTGTCTAACTCCCCATGGTTATCTGCAAGCGTCACGGTAGGCCCCTCAGATTTGCCAAGATAGCAGGCTTCCCTCAGGTGTAAGATGTAGCCAACTGCACCCACATTGCCCTACGGGCTCCCATGGAAGACCATGGCGTTTTTGTCAACCATAAGAACTACCACTGGTTCAATGTGCAGCTGGTCCACGGTGACTGCCAACACATCATGCAGGGTGTCCCGGGCTGTTGCCATAATGCATTCATCCTTTGCTAGTCCTCCCTCACGCCAATATTTGTCTCTAACTCTCGAATGTATTGTTTTTTGTGAGATGTTGCTGAAGACTAGCTGCTGCATTTCCTTACATAACAAGACAGTGTACTCCAGAAGTAACTCTGTGTGGAGCACTTGAAGACATCTCAGTGTGATATGGTGCTATTTTAATGCCAATAATATAATTTTAGACACAGCAGTGCCAGGAAAGGGTAGCTCTATAATCAAATAGAGTACCTAAGGTCAGAAAAGACTTGCTTTAGCTTTGTTCACATTGTTTTAAGTTAAGTTTGAGTGATGAGTCAGTGAAAGTCAGGAAGGGTGAACATTTGTAGTCAATTTATTTCCTTCCAAGTCTGTATATTCAATGACACAAACACGCATAAATAGGTTAGATATCATCAAATGTCTTCAGAATCTTTTAAATTCAATCCATTGTTAAATAAAACCAGAATTGTGAGTCCTCATTGTTTGAACAGACTTACCGCATGCAATTTGCACCAATGAACTGCTCCCAGGCTATTTTTCATGCTTATGTCTGTGACATCACCAAAAGTCATTGCACTCTTTTAAGCTTTCGAATGCCCATGAGTGGTCCGCAGCAAACCACAGGCAACAAGTGAAGCTTTGCAGTTTTTAATGATTTGTAGCATTGTTTTGTCAGAACATGCGTGACTTGCAATCCCATTCAGTCTCAACTACTGCTGCCTTGGGCAACTTGTTATCCTGCCACTGAAGTTAACAATGAGAAATTAAGTAAAAATGTAACAAATTAGCATTTAAGTATATTTCTGCTTCTCTATGCATTGAGTTATCAATTAACATGGATTTTTAGAATGATCTAATGCTTTTACTATAGCTCACCATTCTGTAACTCAGACAATACTGTTTTTGTGAGGTTTCAGGGGCTTTATTTAACATTGGCTCTCTGTGTCAGACTATCATTAGACATAATCTATTCTTGATTACTGTCCAGAGTCTCTTACAATGAGCTCTTGTTAGTATTAATAACAGAAAAGAGTTATATAGGTAGACAGAAAGATACACAAAGTAATTGAAGCTAAATAACAAAAATAATTGAAAGATAAGAACACAAGAACATAAGAAATAGGATCAGGAGTAGGCCATTTGGCCCCTCGAGCCTGTTCCGCCATTCAATAAGATCATGGCTGATCTGATCTTGCCCTCAACTCCACTTTCCTGCCTGCTCCTCATAACCCGTGACTCCCCTATAGTTCAAAAATCTGTCTATCTCCACCTTAAATACATTCAATGACCCAGCCACTACAGCTCTCTGGGGTAGAGAATTCCAAAGATTCATGACCCTCAGAGAAGAAAATTCCTCCTCATCTTCATTTTAAATGGGCGACCCCTTATTCTGAAACTATGCCCCCTAGTTCTAGTACAAAAGCAAAATACTGCGGATGCTGGAATCTAAAATAAAAACAGAAAATGTTGGAAATCTCAGCAGGTCAGGCAGCATCTGTGGAGAGAAACAGAGTCAACGGTTTCGGGTTTGTGACCCTTCGGCAGAATTTGAAATTCTACCATGCTATGATCACTCTTCCCTAGAGGATCCTTTACTATGAGATCATTAATTAATCCGATCTCATTACACATTACCAGATCTAAAATAGTCTGCTCCCTTGTTGGTTCCACAATGTATTGTTCCAAGAAAATATCCCGAATACACTCTATGAACTCATCCTCAAGGCTACCCCTGAATATTCAGTTCCCAGCCTTGGTCACCTTGCAAACACGGGGCCGAAATTCACCGTCCCCGAAGGGACGGCTATCGCGGGGTTTGGGCAGCCGATCGAAAAAATCGATGGGCCGCCGCGGTTGGATGTTTTTCCCTCCCCAAGCCATGCTCAGCTCGGGGGGGGGATTTGAGTGGTGAGCACTTCAGCCGGAATCGGCGGGGCTAAAGAAGTTTGTGGCATGGTGAGATCATCAATGGGTGGGCCACTGGAAAATGGCCATGCCCGCGATATTCACATACAAAAATAGAGGACTTCTTCAGGCAGTGCCCCCACAAGGTTTTCCAGTCGGTGCACGAACATGACACCGCTGGAGTTTTGCCGCGATCAGGGCCCTTTGGTAGGAAAATAGTTTCATTCATTTTTAATTTGAATTTCAAGTGCAATAAGTTGTAGTAATTGTTTTGACTTCATTAAACCTGCTGAGTGCTGCTCAGAGGTTTTGACAGACTTTTGTAGAACTTTCACTTCTGACTGTTTAGTAGAGGCTTGTAGGCCTCATTGTGGGCTGCAGAGACCTGCTTGGCAGGGTAGACCCTGAGGATGGGAGTGTTGGTAGGGCGACACCTCCTCGTACACCTGAAGAGAAGCAGGGCATCATGTAGGAGTAGGCGTCGTCGTCAGCACCATGCAGAGAGGCAGCGGGCAAGAGAGACAGTAGCCATGAGAGAGAAGGGTGTGCAGATGTGCGCAGACCTGCAGCTAGAGAGGGTGGCCAGGAGGGAGATGGCATCAGTAGGGGGGTGAGGGATGCTATCCCCTCCCCTCCAAATACTGGGAGAGGAGCCTTTCCAGCAAGAGCCTCCACAGGAGCCCGAGAATGAGGAGGACCAGGGAAATGGCCGGCAGGCAGCTGCCAGGGGAGGTGGCCAACGCAGACGTGGGGGAAGGAAGCCATACCCTCAAAGGGTCTACAGACCTTAATTTTCATTCCTGCAGCTCACTGATGAGCAATACCAGCAAAGGCTACGATTTTGGACAGAAGTAATCAAGGAGCCTTGCACTGTCCTAACAGAAGATCTGCAGCCTCAAATGCACCTTGGGACCACCCTCACCGTGGAGATCAAGTTCACCATTGCCTTGATGACAACAGACATTGGCAACATCTCTCAATTCTTTGCACATCAGTGCATCCGGCAGGTCATAGATGCACAGTACAGGAGAAGGGTCCAGTACATCTCCTTCCCGATGACCAGGGACAAACAGGTGGAGCGGCAGGCCGGATTTGTCTGAATGGCAGGCTTCCCGAGGGTGCAGGGTGCTATTGATTGCACACATGTTGGGCTGAGGGCGGCACATCATCACCCCGAGATCTTTGTCAACCACAAAGGCTTCCACTCACTGAATGTGCAGCTCGTGTGTGACCACCAGTGTCGGATTCTGAAAGTTGATGCGAGGTAACCATGCAGCAGCCATGATTCGTTCATTCTGCGCCAGACCAGTGTGCCTGCCCTCTTCACTGGCCTGAATCAGGAATGCGGTTGGCTGCTTGGGGACAAGGGATATCCCCTGTCCGCTTGGCTTCTCACTCCACTGCGGAATCCCAGGACAGTGTCAGAGCATGCATACAAATGCCGCTCATTGTGCCATCAGGTGCATCATCGAGCAGTGCATAGGCATCCTCAAGCAGAGGTATCAGTGCCTGGACAGCTCTGGTGGCACCTTGCAGTACTCTCCTCAACGGGTCTCCGTTATCGTCATGGTCTGTTGCATGCTGCACAACCTGGCCACCATGAGGGGACAGCCACTGGAGGTCGAGCCAGCAGTACCACCTGAGGAGGAGGAGGAGGCGCAGGAGGAGGAGGATCCCTGTCGCCCCAGAGGTAGGAGGCATCGACCCATCGCAACCCTGGAATGGAGATGCAGCTGCGTCTCATAGCTGCTCGCTTCAGATAATCCCATCCACACATGACCCTTCAGCTCCCACTTTCAATGGCCATCGCAATGAATGCCTTAACACAGAATTGCCCACTCCCAGATGAAACACCTGGCCAGATATATGTGCCAATAATAAAAATGTATCCAAATCACTGCAAAAATTGAACATAAAGAACAATATAATAATACTGTAATCATTTTTTAGCCCTGTGCATCTCACTATAACACCTGTTTTATGTGACTACCCTAACACTATGCCTAACTGTCATCCCTGCATCATGGGTCCGGGAAGGCTGCTGTGGTTGTTGTCTGGGACCTACAGCTGTCCTTCTAGGATGCCTTGGAACACCTCTGGGCCTGGAGGAGCCGGGTGCAGACTAGCTAGCACCTCCTGAACAGACTGCCAGTACATAATGCATGGAGCGTGCGTCCTCACATATATGAAGGTGCCTGACACCACCTCTGCAATCTCCCTCCATGTATTATGTACTGGCGGTCTGCCAGGTCTCCCCACATCAGGAAACAGTATTCTTCTTCTGTCCTCCACACCGTCCATCAGTGTCTCCAGCTCCATATCAGTGAACCTGTTGGCTCTCCTTGCACCTCTTACACTAGCCATCCTTCCAATCTCCTTCACCCCTCAGGGCCTTGCTGCAAACCCCGGCCTTTAAAAGGCCAGGGAGCAGCTGGCTCATTAGAAACCGTTCCCTGCATGCTGAATTTCTCAGTGGTGATAATGCTCAGATTAAGACGGCCACACCACTGAAAAACCCACTTTGGAAGGGTTCATTAGCGCTGGAACCCATTTGTTCACTTTTGGAGCTGAATATGGGGTGGCCCAGCCACAAAAGAATTTCAGCGCAAATGGCCCCAAAAAGGTGAAAGGAACACCAGCTTTCCAGCGGTACTGAATTTCGGGCCCCACGTCTCTGTAATGTCTATCAGATCATACTCATTTATTTCTATTTGTGCCATCAACTCATCTATCTTGTTACGAATGCTACGGCATTCAGATAAAGAGCTTTTAAATTTGTCTTTTTACCATTTGTCCCTAATCTGACTCTACTTTCTGGTGCATTCTTATGTTTGTACGCTCTGTCCCTTTCTGTCACACTGGTTATCATTACCCCTATCGCTATCCTACACAATTGCCTTCTCCTTTCTCTTTGACTTTTTAAAATTCCCCTCACCTGAACCCTCCGCCTGAGAGATACTGGACAAGGTTGAGTGCCTTAATAAGTAAAACATTTCTGCACCCCATATATATATCTATATATATATATATATCTATATATACATATATATATGTAGTCAAGATCAATTTGAATCTATTAGGTCAAGCAGAGTTAAAAAATGGAGGACAATAAGAACATAAGAACATAAGAAATAGGAACAGGAGTAGGCCATAAGGCAGCTCGAGCCTGCTCCGTCATTCAATAAGATCATGGCTGATCTGATCATGGACTCAGCTCCACTTCTCCACCTGCTCCCCATAACCCCTTATTGTTTAAGAAACTGTCTATTTCTGTCTTAAATTTATTCAATGTCCCAGCTTCCACAGCTCTCTGAGGGAGTGAATTCCACAGATTTACAACCCTCTGAGAGAAGAAATTTCTCCTCATCTCTGTTTTAAATGGACGGCCCCTTATTCTAAGATCATGCCCTCTAGTTCTAGTCTCCCCCATCAGTGGAAACATCGTCTCTGCAATCACCTTGTCAAGTCCCCTCATAATCTTATACGTTTCGATAAGATTACCTCTCATTCTTCTGAATTCCAATGAGTAGAGGCCCAACCTACTCAACCTTTCCTCATAAGTCAACCCCCTCATCTCCGGAATCAACCTGGTGAACCTTCTCTGAACTGCCTCCAAAGCAAGTATATCCTTTCGTAAATATGGAAACCAAAACTGCACGCAGGTGTGGCCTCAGCAATACCTTATATAGCTGAAGTTCGTGCTGAACTCGCTCCAGATTGTCGGAAACTGGCTCCAGTTCTCGGAGAACTTGTTCCAGCTTGCGGAGAACTGGTTCCAGTTTGTGGAGAAACCCGCAAAACCCTGGATAAGGTCGCGACCAATTGCGACCGTCTCCCTGCACAGGGATATCAAGCTCTCAGCCTGGTGCTCCATGGTAGGCGATTGCTCATCCCGCTGACCCGACCTCCGTTGGCAAAGTTTCACGCCTTGGCATCACCACCTGTACACCGCTTGGACCCGGTGCCTCTTCCATCTCAATTGAGATGGCCACAGGTTGTTGCCCCCCCACAAAAACAAGGTCATCTTTCTCCTCCTCCTCCTCCTCCAACGCCTCCTCCTCCAAAGCCTCTGCCACCTCCTGCTCTTCCTCCACAGTTCACGTGTTTTCGTCCTCTTTCTCCTGCAAGCTCGTTGATGTCCCTGATTCTGATTCCACCGACACTTGACCTTAAAGATACAAATGACGTTTCTGAACATTTATAAACATTTAAATACAACTTAATAGGATATTAACGATGCTCATTATCATTATCATTATTATTAAACATACATATAAATACATAACACTTTTTCAATAACCCAATACATATGACGAATTTTTGGTACCCCATATGCACAATGGTTCAACAGGGCTGACACCACCTCATTCGTGAATCATGAATACCTCAAAAGTCATAAAGTATTATCATAAAGCATTATCATTGAAGGACATTACAAGAGTATCTAAGATATTTTAAAGATGTATTTGATAATGTTTGACACATTGCACAGGTCCCATTACGCACAAGACTCGAGGGTGGGTTTGGCCACACCACGGGTTGTGACTGAATGGCTGTCAGGCCCCACTAGGGCCACCGCAAGCTCCTCGTATTCACTTAATGTTTGAAGCGGAGCCGAGCCAACGCTTGTCCTCCATTGCTCAGCTCTATTTAGTGAAATTTTCTTCTGTAAATGATAAGATAACATTGCATGGTATAAGCTAATTGACTTGGTAATAAACATTTCAGATTGACGTAATTCAATGTTCGATTCGAACCTTGCATTGAATATGAACAATATGAACAATATTGCACAAAATAAAATTCAACTTAGTCTTGGAATGCATAAATTATTTTGTAATTTAATTAATTAATACTATAACGAAATGACATTGAATATTGCAATTTAAATTTCCAAACATCATTTAAATATAAAATATGTATAATTTTAAATATAAAATGCAACTTACTCTGGCTGCTGACAGCAAGCTGTTACATTTTTTGCGGCACTGGTCCGGAGTCCGCACTTCATTGGACGTTGAAGTCACCATGTTGGCAATCTTTGCCCATATGTGACAATATGCACGGGGTGGAGGTTTCCCCTGCCCACCCCGTGTTAATTCCGTCCACCTGCCACTCATGATGCTCACTAGAACCTCGTTCGCCTCCTCGCTGAAGGGCTTAGCCCTTTTACAGTCCAATTCAGCCTCCATTATCCTACTTTGTAAAATTATTATTTTACACAGTATATTTATTTTTCTATTAAAGGGTTAGGGTAATTTTCTGTGGTAAATAATAATTTAAAAATGGTTATTCTTTCAAAAATTAAATAAAAAAGGTTAATCTAGATACACAAGCTGAGCTGATAATCAAAAGACTTCTTTTCCTCTCTCTCTCGCTCTCTCTCTGACCCTCCCTCTCCTTCTGAGCATGTGTGATTACCCCTGACTTCTCAAAACACGGCCAAAAAACCTCACAAAAAAACCCCACACATGCGCATACTACCGTTGCTAGGAAAGCTTTTTTTTTTCACTTTCGTTTTAGATGGGCGATCGTGAGAGCGCCCAAAAATCATATCATCCATTTGACATCGCCGGGATAAGGCCGATTGGAAAATCCCCCCCAAAAAATGGGCGATGTGCCGGCAATCAGCAAGTCCGAGACATCCCACATCGCTGGAACATCGCCCATTTTTTGGGGCGATGGCCCCCTAGTGGAAAGTCTCGCCCTTTGTTTCTTAATTCTGACATATTTTCTGCCATTTGATTACAGTACACCTGTACTTATATTGGTAGAGATATTGTACATCACCTCTGATAAGAAATAGAAGAGTTTTAAAAATGGACAGAGCCTGCCAAATTTCTACTGAATAATTGTGGTGGTGGTAAATCCTGGCCTGTATGTACCATCTCTCTTCCTTTCTTTCTAGCTATCTTGCACATAGCAGGATCTCACAAACAGCAGTGAGTGACCAGTTAATCTATTTTAGAATGCTAGTTGAGACAAGAGGTTCACCAGGTGAACCTCTTCAAATAGAGCCATGGGATCTCTAACCTCCTTCTGATTGGCAGATGGGACCTCAGCTTAACTTCTTATTTAAAAGTTAACTCTTATTTAAAAGCAACTCTGACAATGTAGCACTCCTTCAGTGAGGCAATATAGGTATTATTTATATTTGTATTCCTAGTACCATCATTTGAGATGAGCTAACGCTTATGAAAGACATGCCTCACCATTGGAAGAAGTACGACATTCTCTAGTTACTATTACTATTACAAAAGTTCAACATACAAAACAAGGTACTTGTTAATTTTTGTTATTTGTGACTGGGATGTGATTTGGTAATTTAACACAAACTTCATCACTTCAATTTATTTTCCGAAGCATCTTGTGAAATGGTCTTATAGTAAAGGAGGTATCTCGCTGAATCTCCGCTCCTACAATGGGTCAGTTGTGTGTCCCACCAAAACCCTACTCCTATCAAAATTCATGAATAGTTTGTTCTGTCGTGAGGTCAGAAGCTGGGAATGTCCACCCAAATACTGTCTGCTACATTTATACAGTATTTAAATGTTGGTGTGATGTCAGCCAATCGATATCCTATGTTTCTGCCTGTGCCCCACCCACTGCTAAGAACGTTGGGACTAGACTTTCCACTTCACATCACCCGCCTAAGGCCCATCTATTGCTCAAAACGGACCTCTATCGCCCATTTTGAGCAAAAAGTGGAAACTAGGCCCAAAACATCGCCGGAAAAATAAGTCCCCAAGTTTCCACTTTGATCGCCGAGATGATCGCCCAAATGATCGCCCACACAAGGCCCATCCCAAGTTTCGGCACCTAGCATGCACTTCGCTGGGCGGATGCAAGGCCCAAAAGAGTGCTCAAAAATAGTTGCTTTTTCAGGGCCTTAGAGAAGGATATGGGCACTACGGATGCCATTTTTAGCTTCTGAGGAAGGGTGGAGAATTAGTTCTGAGTTATTTAGACAGTAAAATTGAAGCAAATTGTACTCAGAAATTTGGGACAGGGCATATAAATAGGTATTATCAACTTATTTATGCTAAATAGATCTCATATATTGGAATTATTTCGTAAATAGCTTTTACATAGTGAAGTTATTTAATGATATTGTTGGAACAGGCAGGAGAGGACGCGGGCGAGGACATAGGGGAGCTTAATCAGCATGGCGATCTAGCACCGGTACCACCACACCCTTCCCGAAGACCAGTAGCCAGTGGCAGTTACATGGCCGCTAAACTTTTGCGTCAGCAGCTCATTAATGAACGCCTGGCATGAACTATTATTGTTGATATTCAAACGTTCAAATACAGTTACGTTTAAATAAAAGTTTCATTTCCGTGGGGAAGCAGAATAAACAAACAAATATGCATGAAAAACTGTACGTTGTAAAACTTATGTAAGTAAGAGAGAAGGTACAAAAGTTGTAGAAATTTTTTTAAATTAAGAAACAAGTTTTTTTTTAAGGACTAATGAACAACACCCTCTCTCCAACCCCTCATCCCCTGCACCAACCCACCCTTCCCTCAAAATCCCCAAAACATTAGAAGAAGAAATTGAACATTTTAAAGAACAAGTGGCCATTTTAGTAATGATAGCAAGTGACCATTTCAGTGATGATAACAAGTGACCATTTTAGTCATGACAACAAGTGACCATTTAAGGCATGCTAACAAGTCACCATTTTAATCATGATATCAAGTGACCATTTCAGTGTAACAAAGACCATCTCAGTCATGATAACAAGTGACCATTTCAGTAACAATAACAAGTGACCATTTCAGAAAGAATGGAAAGTGAACAGTTAAGTAATGATAAGAAGTGAACATTTAACTATTGAATACAAGTGGCCAATTTAGTAACAATAACAAGAGAATAATAAAGTGATAATAACAAGTGAACATTTTAAAACAAGTGAACTATTGAGAAGCACTCCCCCCTCCCTACCTGCGGCCATGTTTCCCTCCAGATCCTGTCCCACCCCGTGTTCGCATCCCACCCGCCCATTTTGGTCTCCGCAGACTGACACCAAGACGTTGTGCAGAGTGTGACGGCAAGACTTCCTGCCGTGGTGGAGGTAACGGAGCGGAAGCTGAAGCCTCAGGCTTTACTTCCGAGTCAGGAGTAACTGTGTCCTCCGTACTCGCTTGTGTGCTTGGGGCCTCGCTGCGACACCTTGGGATGCAGTGCCGTGTCCAGCCAGCAATGCGTGCCGTAGGGCATTTGTTGCAGCTGTCTGCTCCCTGATCGCCTCCAACGTCTCCCGAGCAGTCTGTGATTGCTCAGAAGACCAGCTGGAGAAGCGCGAGCAGAACTCGCTCCAGGATGTGGAGAACTGGCTCCAATTGTTTGAGAAACCCGCGAACCCCTGGATAAGGTCGCGACCGATCGCGACCGTCTCCCTGCACAGGGAAAGTAAGCTCTCCATCTGGTCCTCTGTGGCAGGCGAGTGCATTTCACGCTGACCGGACCGCCGTGGGGTCGGCGTCTGCAATGTCACGTGCCTTGGCGTCACCACCTGCACACCGCTTGGTCCCGGTGCCTCATCTGTCTCAAAAGAGATGGCCACAGGTTGTTTCCCCCCCCACAAAAAAAATCTGCTGTTCTTCTTCCTCCTCCTCCTCCTGCTCTCGCACAGCGGCAGCAGGAGTCTGCACTGGCTCCTCCTCTGGCTCTTCCTCCTGGGAGTGTCCTGATTGGTCAGTGGACGTCTCCTTGACTCCATCAGTACTTGTTGACTTTTGAAAGTCAAATGGAAGTTATAAACAGCGTTTAACAATGCAAATCAATTCATCTCAATTAAGAACTCAAAACATTACCATTAGCCCATATGCACAAGCGGTCACCAGGCCGAACATTTGAAGATCAATAGTACATCTCAGTAGTATAACTCAATTATATATCAAATTAAAGTATCATTGAATAGGATTACCCGCGTAACAAGTATTTACTATTGATTCACACATTGCACAATGAACGGTTCTCATTACTCACGTGACTCTAGGGAGGGTTCGGCCACACCACATGTTATGACCGAATGGCTTTCTGGCCCCACCAAGGCCACTGCAAGCTCCTCGTAGGCATTGAGCGACTGCAGCATGGCACAGCCCCCGCCCGTCCTGTGTTGCTCCCGCTGGTTGATGGAAATCTTCTGTAATAGATAAGGTAACATTGCACAGCATAAGGAGATGGATTTGGCAATAAACATTTAGGACTGACAGAATTATAAGTTCAATTTCAAGTTTGCAATACATTGCATAGGAAGATATTTCATACTGTAACATTCAAATTTATGTTGCGGTGTATAAATGTAATCATAATTTAATCCTAATTTAGTTACTTAGTCATGCTTAAAGATTAAGATATAACATTGCAGATTCTAATTAGATTTTCCATACAACATTAAATAATAAATATGGATGATTTCAAATTTAATTTTCAACTCACTCTTGCAGTCGCCAGTAGACTGTTCCATCTTTTCCGGCACTGGTCTGGTGTCTGGGCTTCATTTGATGCTGACGTGACCACGTCGGTAATCTCTGCCCAAATCCTCTGATATGCACGGGGTGGAGGTTTCCCATGCCCACCCTGTGTCAGATCCTCCCACCTCGCGCTTATACTATTCATTAGGGCCTCATTTGCCTCTTCGCTGAAGGGTTTGGCCCTTCTTTTTCCTGCAGCTCCCTCCATTCTTTAAATTTATCTGTTTTTTCAGTAGCTTAAGATAACCTGCTTCCTTTCTCCTCTCTCTCTCTCTCTCTCTCTCTCCCCCAGATCCACACAGGGCTTCTGACCATGTGTGAAGACCCTTGACCTCTCAAAACGCAGGAAGGAGCAACAACCTGAAAAAAAAAATCAACCTGCACATGCGCAGTAATGCGTTGCTAGGGAAGATTTTTTTTCATTCACTTCTGTTTTCTTTGGGCGATTGTGAGATCGCCGAGAAATCACATCACCCATTTGACATCGCTGGGCTAAGGCCAAGTGGAAAATCGCAAAAAAAAAAAATGGGCCTTGAGCCGGCGATCAGCACGGGCGGTACATCCTGCATTGCTGGAACAAGGCCCATTTTTTTCGGCCTTAGCCACCAAGTGGAAAGTCTAGCCCTCGGTTTATAACAGGCACACAAACTTGCTAGATGGTGGCTTGAAAGAGGAATTACATTGAAAGGGGGTCTTCATAGATTTTTTTTAATTGCCATGACTTTCCTTCAGATGCACCGCTGTCTGTATTTTGTATTTCTTTTTTAATCACCAAGATCTTGTTGCAAGTTTTGTTGTTTCGTTTTTGTACCAAGCATCATTCAACAGATGAGGTTTGAGGGATTGCTTGCTATTTGTTCTATTTAAAGAAAGAGGAGGTTGAAGAGGAGCAACAAAGCAATGGCGGACCAATTAAACAAGTACTTTGGTTCGGTATTCACTAAGGAGGACATTAACAACCTTCCGGATATAAGAGGGGTCAGAGGGTCTAGTAAGGAGGAGGAACTGAGGGAAATCCTTATTAGTCGGGAAATTGTGTTGGGGAAATTAATGGGATTGAAGGCCGATAAATCCCCAGGGCCTGATGGACTGCATCCCAGAGTACTTAAGGAGGTGGCCTTGGAAATAGCGGATGCATTGACAGTCATTTTCCAACATTCCATTGACTCTGGATCAGTTCCTATGGAGTGGAGGGTAGCCAATGTAACCCCACTTTTTAAAAAAGGAGGGAGAGAGAAAACAGGGAATTATAGACCAGTCAGCCTGACATCGGTAGTGGGTAAGATGATGGAATCAATTATTAAGGATGTCATAGCAGTGTATTTGGAAAGAGGTGACATGATAGGTCCAAGTCAGCATGGATTTGTGAAAGGGAAATCATGCTTGACAAATCTTCTAGAATTTTTTGAGGATGTTTCCAGTAGAGTGGACAAGGGAGAACCAGTTGATGTGGTATATTTGGACTTTCAGAAGGCTTTCGACAAGGTCCCACGCAAGAGATTAATGTGAAAAGTTAAAGCACATGGGATTGGGGGTAGTGTGCTGACATGGATTGAGAACTGGTTGTCAGACAGGAAGCAAAGAGTAGGAGTAAATGGGGACTTTTCAGAATGGCAGGCGGTGACTAGTGGGGTACCGCAAGGTTCTGTGCTGGGGCCCCAGCTGTTTACACTGTACATTAATGATTTAGACGAGGGGATTAAATGTAGTATCTCCAAATTTGCGGATGATACTAAGTTAGGTGGCAGTGTGAGCTGCGAGGAGGATGCTATGAGGCTGCAGAGCGACTTGGATAGGTTAGGTGAGTGGGCAAATGCATGGCAGATGAAGTATAATGTGGATAAATGTGAGGTTATCCACTTTGGTGGTAAAAACAGAGAGACAGACTATTATCTGAATGGTGACAGATTAGGAAAAGGGGAGGTGCAAAGAGACCTGGGTGTCATGGTACATCAGTCATTGAAGGTTGGCATGCAGGTACAGCAGGCGGTTAAGAAAGCAAATGGCATGTTGGCCTTCATAGCGAGGGGATTTGAGTACAGGGGCAGGGAGGTGTTGCTACAGTTGTACAGGGCATTGGTGAGGCCGCACCTGGAGTATTGTGTACAGTTTTGGTCTTCTAACCTGAGGAAGAACATTCTTGCTATTGAGGGAGTGCAGCGAAGGTTCACCAGACTGATTCCCGGGATGGCGGGACTGACCTATCAAGAAAGACTGGATCAACTGTGCTTGTATTCACTGGAATTCAGAAGAATGAGAGGGGACCTCATAGAAACATTTAAAATTCTGATGGGTTTAGACAGTTTAGATGCAGGAAGAATGTTCCCAATGTTGGGGAGGTCCAGAACCAGGGGTCACAGTCTAAGGATAAGGGGTAAGCCATTTAGGACCGAGATGAGGAGGAACTTCTTCACCCAGAGAGTGGTGAACCTGTGGAATTCTCTACCACAGAAAGTTGTTGAGGCCAATTCACTAAATATATTCAAAAAGGAGTTAGATGTAGTCCTTACTACTAAGGGGATCAAGGGGTATGGTGAGAAAGCAGGAATGGGGTACTGAAGTTGCATGTTCAGCCATGAACTCGGCAGCAGTCCGAGAGGCGGGAGTTCCTGGCGTTGGTGAGGCCTATAAAGGCTCAGCGGCAGCGAGAGGCGTACCTGTGCAGCTGCAGCGGGGAGAGAAGACAAAAAGGAAGTGGAAAGAAATCAAAAGGTGACGTCACAGCCAAGGGGGTAAGTGATTGGCTGGTGATTGGTGAGTAGTTTTTCTTTTTTCTCTTCTATAACAGTGAGTAAACTTTAACATTGTTGTTGCCAATTTAAGTGTATCTAAGGGTTAAGTCATGGCAGGAGAGCTCGGTCGGGTGTTATGCTCCTCCTGTACCATGTGGGAACTCAGGGACGACTCCAGTGTCCCTGACGACTATGTGTGCAGGAAGTGTATCCACCTCCAGTTCATGACGGTCCGCGTTGCGGAGTTGGAGCTGAGGGTGGATTCACTCTGGAGCATCCACGATGCTGAGAATGACGTGAGTATCACGTGTAGCGAGTTGGTCGTACCGCAGGGAAAGGGTCCACAGCCAGATAGGGAATGGAAGACCAACAGGAAGAGCAGTGCAAGGAAGGTAGTGCAGGAGTCCCCTGTGGTCATCCCCCTGCAAAACAGATACATTGCTTTGGGTACTGTTGAGGGGGATAACTCATCAGGAGAGGGCAGCAGCAGCCAAGTTCATGGCACCGTGGCTGGCTCTGTTGCACAGGAGGACAGGAAAAAGAGTGGGAGAGCGATAGTAATAGGAGATTCAATTGTAAGGGGAATAGATAGGCGTTTCTGCGGCCGCAACCGAGACTCCAGGATGGTATGTTGCCTCCCTGGTGCAAGGATCAAGGATGTCTCGGAGCGGGTGCAGGACATTCTAAAAAGAGAGGGAGATCAGCCAGTTGTCGTGGTGCACATTGGTACCAACGACATAGGTAAAAAAAGGATGAGGTCCTACGAAACGAATTTAAGGAGCTAGGAGCTAAATTAAAAAGTAGGACCTCAAAAGTAGTAATCTCGGGATTGCTACCAGTGCCACATGCTAGTCAGAGTAGGAATCGCAGGATAGCACAGATGAGTATGTGGCTTGAGCAGTGGTGCAACAGGGAGGGATTCAAATTCCTGGGGCATTGGAACCGGTTCTGGGGGAGGTGGGACCAGTACAAACCGGACGGTCTGCACCTGGGCAGGACCGGAACCAATGTCCTAGCGGGAGTGTTTGCTAGTGCTGTTGGGGAGGAGTTAAACTAATATGGCAGGGGGATGGGAACCAATGCAGGGAGACAGAGGGAAACAAAAAGGAGGCAAAAGCAAAAGACCGAAAGGAGATGAGGAAAAGTGGAGGGCAGAGAAACCCAAGGCAAAGAACAAAAAGGGCCATTGTACAGCAAAATTCTAAAAGGACAAAGGGTGTTAAAAAAACAAGCCTGAAGTCTTTGTGTCTTAATGCAAGGAGTATCTGCAATAAGGTGGATGAATTAACTGTGCAAATAGATGTTAACAAATATGATGTGATTGGGATTACGGAAACGTGGCTCCAGGATGATCAGGGCTGGGAACTCAACATCGAGAGGTATTCAACATTCAGGAAAGATAGAATAAAAGGAAAAGGAGGTGGGGTAGCATTGCTGGTTAAGGAAGAAATTAAGGCAATAGTTCAGAAGGACATTAGCTTGGATGATGTGGAATCTATATGGGTAGAGCTGCAGAACACCAAAGGGCAAAAAACGTTAGTGGGAGTTGTGTACAGACCTCCAAACAGTAGTAGTGATGTTGGGGAGGGCATCAAACATGAAATTAGGGGTGCGTGCAATAAAGGTGCAGCAGTTATAATGGGTGACTTTAATATGCACATAGATTGGGTTAACCAAACTGGAAGTAATACGGTGGAGGAGGATTTCCTGGAGTGCATAAGGGATGGTTTTTTTAGACCAATATGTCGAGGAACCAACTAGGGGGGAGGCCATCTTAGACTGGGTGTTGTGTAATGAGAGAGGATTAATTAGCAATCTCGTTGTGCGAGGCCCCTTGGGGAAGAGTGACAATAATATGGTGGAATTCTGCATTAGGATGGAGAATGAAACAGTTAATTCAGAGACCATGGTCCAGAACTTAAAGAAGGGTAACTTTGAAGGTATGAGGCGTGAATTGGCTAGGATAGATTGGCAAATGATACTTGAGGGGTTGACTGTGGATGGGCAATGGAAGACATTTAGAGACCGCATGGATGAACTACAACAATTGTACATTCCTGCCTGGCGTAAAAATAAAAAAGGGAAGGTGGCTCAACCGTGGCTATCAAGGGAAATCAGGGATAGTATTAAAGCCAAGGAAGTGGCATACAAATTGGCCAGAAATAGCAGCGAACCCGGGGACTGGGAGAAATTTAGAACTCAGCAGAGGAGGACAAAGGGTTTGATAAGTGCAGGGAAAATGAAGTACGAGAAGAAGCTTGCAGGGAACGTTAAGACGGATTGCAAAAGTTTCTATAGATATGTAAAGAGAAAAAGGTTAGTAAAGACAAACATAGGTCCCCTGCAGTCAGAATCAGGGGAAGTCATAACGGGGAACAAAGAAATGGCGGACCAATTGAACAAGTACTTTGGTTCGGTATTCACTAAGGAGGACACAAACAACCTTCCGGATATAAAAGGGGTTGGAGGGTCTAGTTCGGAGGAGGAACTGAGGGAAATCCTTAGTAGGGAAATTGTGTTGGGGAAATTGATGGGATTGAAGGCCGATAAATCCCCAGGGCCTGATGGACTGCATCCCAGAGTACTTAAGGAGGTGGCCTTGGAAATAGTGGATGCATTGACAGTCATTTTCCAACATTCCATTGACTCTGGATCAGTTCCTATCGAGTGGAGGGTAGCCAATGTAACCCCACTTTTTAAAAAAGGAGGGAGAGAGATAACAGGGAATTATAGACCGGTCAGCCTGACATCGGTAGTGGGTAAAATGATGGAATCAATTATTAAGGATGTCATAGCAGTGCATTTGGAAAGAGGTGACATGATAGGTCCAAGTCAGCATGGATTTGTGAAAGGGAAATCATGCTTGACAAATCTTCTGGAATTTTTTGAGGATGTTTCCAGTAGAGTGGACAAGGGAGAACCAGTTGATGTGGTATATTTGGACTTTCAGAAGGCTTTCAACAAGGCCCCACACAAGAGATTAATGTGCAAAGTTAAAGCACATGGGATTGGGGGTAGTGTGCTGACATGGATTGAGAACTGGTTGTCAGACAGGAAGCAAAGAGTAGGAGCAAATGGGGACTTTTCAGAATGGCAGGCAGTGACTAGTGGGGTACCGCAAGGTTCTGTTCTGGGGCCCCAGCTGTTTACACTGTACATTAATGACTTAGACGAGGGGATTAAATGTAGTATCTCCAAATTTGCGGATGACACTAAGTTGGGTGGCAGTGTGAGCTGCAAGGAGGATTCTATGAGGCTGCAGAGCGACTTGGATAGGTTAGGTGAGTGGGCAAATGCATGGCAGATGAAGTATAATGTGGATAAATGTGAGGTTATCCACTTTGGTGGTAAAAACAGAGAGACAGACTATTATCTGAATGGTGACAGATTAGGAAAAGGGGAGGTGCAAAGAGACCTGGGTGTCATGGTACATCAGTCATTGAAGGTTGGCATGCAGGTACAGCAGGCGGTTAAGAAAGCAAATGGCATGTTGGCCTTCATAGCGAGGGGATTTGAGTACAGGGGCAGGGAGGTGTTGCTACAGTTGTACAGGGCCTTGGTGAGGCCACACCTGGAGTATTGTGTACAGTTTTGGTCTTCTAACCTGAGGAAGGACATTCTTGTTATTGAGGGAGTGCAGCGAAGGTTCACCAGACTGATTCCCGGGATGGCGGGACTGACCTATCAAGAAAGACTGGATCAACTGGGCTTGTATTCACTGGAGTTCAGAAGAATGAGAGGGGTCCTCATAGAAACGTTTAAAATTCTGACGGGTTTAAACAGGTTAGATGCAGGAAGAATGTTCCCAATGTTGGGGAAGTCCAGAACCAGTGATCACAGTCTAAGGATAAGGGGTAAGCCATTTCGGACCGAGATGAGGAGAAATTTCTTCACCCAGAGAGTGGTGAACCTGTGGAATTCTCTACCACAGAAAGTTGTTGAGGCCAATTCACTAAATATATTCAAAAAGGAGTTAGATGAAGTCATTACTACTAAGGGGATCAAGGGGTATGGTGAGAAAGCAGGAATGGGGTACTGAAGTTGCATGTTCAGCCATGAACTCATTGAATGGCCGTGCAGGCTAGAAGGGCCGAATGGCATTCTCCTGCACCTATTTTCTATGTTTCTATGTTTCTATGAATGGCGGTGCAGGCTAGAAGCGCCAAATGGCCTGCTCCTGCACCTATTTTCTATGTTTCTAACACAGTCAGGCCAATCTAATCAAGCACCACCGGCATCCGACATGCACATCTACAGACCAAATGTCATACTGAGGATCAATTAACGCTTAAAAAAAGCTGCCTTTACTTGTGAGGCTATGCAAGAGTTGTGCCACATCTTTGCCCTGGACCTGGAGCCTACTTCATCTAAAAGCATTGCTTTACCAGTGTCTGTGAAAGTTACCATCACCCTCAACTTCTATGCCACATGGTCATTTGTGGGATGTTTGTAACTTCAGCCAGTTGGCTGTACACTGACGCTTATGTCACTGATACATTGTTTGCTAGAGCTGGCCAGTGTCTAACCTTCTCTCGGGACATTGCTCATTACCATGTCCTCTATCATATAGTGGCAATCAACTTCCTCAACATGAAAGGTGCCTTCAGAATACAAATTGTCTGCTTTATAATAATTCTGATGGGCACTAAGGGCTGGATTTTCGGTTTTGCCTCTTTCGGGGTGAGAACGGAGGCTGGCATTTCATCTTTGCGCCACTGATACGGCTTTATTTCTTCCTGCATCTCTACCGGGACACTAGACCAACTCCCGTGGAGCACACAGATTTTTACTAAGGACAGTAAGGGGTCCTGGCTCATCCAGGTTCTAATCTGTCGGCCATTTCCACCCCGGTGGTGGGCAATAGTAGCTTACTGAGAGCATCGGCACAGTTTTCTGTGCCTGGCCTGTGGCAGATGGTGTAGTTGTATGCGGACAACGTGAGCGCCCATCTCTGGATGCGGGCCGATGCATTCATATTTATCGCCTTATTTTCAGAAAAGAGGAATATAAGTGGCTTATGGTCGGTTTCCAATTCAAATTTGAGCCCGAACAGATATTGATGCATTTTCTTTAGCCTGTAAACACATGCTAACGCTTCTTTTTCGATCATACTGTAGACTCCCTCGGCCTTAGACTGACTTCTGGATGCATAAGCAACTGGTTGCAATTTCCCAAATTCATTAGCATGTTGCAATACACACTCGACCCCGTATGACGACGCATCACATGATAGTACCAAACGCTTACATGGATCTTACAACATAAGCAATTTGTTTGAACATAACAGCTTCCTAGCTTTCTCAAAGGCATTTTCTTGGCTTTTACCCCACACCCATTCATTTACTTTATGCAATAAAGAGTGCAGGGGTTCTAACAATGTGCTAAGACCCAGTAAGAAGTTTCCAAAATAGTTCAGGAATCCTAAAAACAACCGCAGCTCCGTCACGTTCTGTGGTCTTGGTGCATTCTTGATTGCCTCCGTCTTCGAATCGGTGGGCCTGATGCTGTCCGCCGTGATTCTTCTGTCCAGGAACTCCACTTCAGACACCAGGAAAACGCACTTCGAGCGTTTTAACCTGAGCCCCACATGATTAAGCCGACTAAGAACCTCCTCCAGGTTCTGAAGGTGCTCGACGGTGTCCCGACCTGTAACCAAGATGTTGTCCTGGAAGACCACGGTGCACGGACCGACTTCAGCAAACTTTCCATGTTCCTCTGGAATATCGCTGCGGTCGATCGAATCCCAACCGGGCATCTGTTGTAAATGAAGAGACCTTTGTGCGTGTTGATGCAGGTGAGGCCTTTCGATGATTCCTCCAGCTCCTGCGTCATGTAGGCCAAGGTCAAGTCCAGCTTCGTGAACATTTTCCCTCCCGCCAGCGTCACAAATAGGTCATCTGCCTTTGGTAGTGGGTATTTATCCTGCAGTGAGAAACGATTGATAATTACTTTGTAATCACCACAGATTCTGACGGTGCCGTCTCCCTTGAGGACTGGAACAATCAGACTGGCCCACTCATTGAATTCGATCGGTGAAATGATGCCCCCTCTTTGCAGCCTGTTCAGCTCGATCTCCATCCTCTCTCTCATCATGTAAGGTACCAGCTCTCGCCTTGTGATGGATGGATCGTGCCCCCGGAATCAAATGGATCTGCACTTTTGCTCCTTGGAACTTCCCGATGCCTGGTTTGAACAGCGAGGCGAACTTGTTTAGGACCTGGGCACATGGGCAGGACTTACACGCCTGCAGCTGCACGTCCACAGATGACTCAGAGTCCTCCATCAAGCTTGATGAATACAAGGCCATTAACACCTTGCTGGCGCTGCGGGGATGATCATCATGCTCCAAGTGTCCTTCAAATTCGCAATGTCCTGCAAGGCGCCTTAGCTCAGCGACGTAACTCGCCACTCCCTGGCCTTCAGACCTCTTGTACGTGTAGAACCAATACCTCGCCATCAGAACGCTTTCCTTCAGGTTTAGATGCTCCGGACCAGTGTGCACAACTCATCGTACGGCTTGTCTGTGGGTTTCGCTGAAGCGAGCAGATTTTTCATGAAGCCATACAATCATGCCCCGCAAATGGTGAGGAGGATTGCCCTTCGTTTGGCAGCGTTCGCTTCTCCTTCCAGCTCGTTGGCCACGAAGTATTGGTCGAGTTGCACCATGAAGGTTTCCCAATCATCTCCCTCCGAAAATTTCTCCAGGATGCCCACGGTTCTCTGCATTGTTGCGATGGGGTTCGTCATTTGTATCTCGTCGCCAGTTGTTATGTCTTGATAAAGAGTCAGGCTCGATGCTGCAAGCAGTCCTTTTTTACAGATCTCAGAGTGCCTCTCCAGCCTGCGAGGCCTCCTTATATACAGGTGCTCCCAAGAGATTATGGGTTCCCTTGGGTCTCCAGGGGATAAGCCCTCTGGTGGCCAGACATGGCATTTACAGGTTTACATACATAACAGGCAGAACAGTGGCAAATGGAATTTAATCTGGAGAATTGTGAGGTAATGCATTTGGGGATGGCTAACAAGAAAAGGGAATACACATTAAATGGCAGGACACTGAGCAGTGTAAAGGAACAAAGGGACCTTGGAGTGCATGTCCATAGATCCTTGAAGGTAGCAGGCCAGGTAGATAAGGTGATTAAGAAGGCATACGGAATGCTTGCCTTTATTTGCCGAGGCATAGAATATAAGAACAGGTCAGGTTATGCTTGAACTGTATAAAACACTGGTTAGGCCACAGCTGGAGTACTGCTTGCTGTTCTGGTCACCGCATTACAGGAAGGTACGTGATTGCACTGGAGAGGGTACAGAGGAGATTTATGAGGCTGTTGCCAGGAGTGGAGAATCTTAGCTATGAGAACAGATTGAATAGGCTGGGTTTGTTTTGCTTGGCACAGAGGAGGCTGAGGGAAGACCTCATTGAGGTGTATAAAATGATGAGGGGCCTAGAGATAATGGATAGAAGAGGGGTCAACAACCAGGGGGCATCAATTTAAAGTAATTGGTAGAAGGTTTAGAGGGGATCTTCCAAGTTTTCAAACTGCTTCCTACAGACTTGTTGGCCCAAAAGAGGGAAATGAAGCAGCAGTTATTTTCGACCAAGGGAAAGAGGCCAAAAAAAAAAGTAATGATCCAGGCACAGTGAAAGAAGGTGGTCTTGGCAGTTAGTCCCATTTCCACCAACCCCACACAAGGTAGCACAATGCCAGAATAATTGAGTGACCTTACCAGGAGCTACCACATTAATAGGAGGCAGTAAAACCTCTAATAATGCATGTTTCACAACTTCACTGTGTACAACTCCTGCTACAGGTTATCATCAATGTGCAGTCGATACCCCAATACCCTTCAGACCCACTTCTTTCAACCCGAAGTGTTCCTTCACTCACAGCCTAGTTAACATAAAGGGAAGCAGTAAAAATCTCCCAGGATATGTAGCAGCACATTTTTTTACACATTATATCATCCTCATTAAGGATTACTTACTGACGCATGGATTGCAATCCATGGGCTCAATTTTCCCCAAGCCCATTTTCTGGCGTATTGCCAGAGTTACGCCCATTTTTCTAGGCCAGAAATGTGGCAGAAATAATTTGCCAAAGTTTCCCCGATGTATAATTCGAAATTGATGCCACGCAGCATGACCAGTCGCCTCGGGGGGGTGGGGGGGGGGGGGGGGTGGGGGGGTGGAGCCTGTTGTCTGCGCTGAAAAAATGATGCCACACCTTCTGCGCATGCGCGGGGAAAAAAAGTTATGTTTCTGATATCGTTGCAATGGATGCGCATGCTCAGTATAGTTCCGAGTTGGCACTCAGCCATTTTTAAAGAGCCAGTTGTATGTGTGAGAAGGAGTGCCGTGTGAGAACATTGGAAAAATCGTAGTTGCAGCAGTACAAGATGGAACGCGGTGCAAGGACCAAGAATTTCTTACAGGAAGAAGTGGAGGCACTAGTTACTGTGATTGAGAAAAGGTGGCAGGAGCTGGACACCAGCAGAGGTTACGTAAAAGTTCCACCCACAGAAATGAAAAAACGCTGGAACCAAGTTGCAAAAGGTTACTGTACTGTACAATGGTGACCACCACGAGATCTGGAGGCCAGTGTAAAAAGAAATGGCAGGACCTTGGTCAAGTAGTTAGTGTAAGCAATATTTTCATTTATTCAATGCAATTGCAATTGTAAATGTGACCATCTATATGTCCCACCCAGCAGAAAGACACCCTCTTTAAAAAGTTAGGTTTTCATCTGTGCAGAGGAACGTGGCACATAATAAAAGGGACAGAACTCAAACAGGAGGAGGCCCGGCAAATCTGCACCCACTGACACCCTTGGAAGAGAGGATAGCTGCTTTGATGGGTCCTGCCTGGAGAAAAGCAATCACCAAGCACAAGCTGGGCCCACACTTGAGAGAGCGTGTTAGATCTCTTAATTTTCAATGAAATGCGAACTCCGGTTGTAGTTTTAACATAACTTTTATTCTGGCAGCTGCAACAAGCTCTTGGCTTTAAGCCAGGCCTTTGTCCTTCTGAGACCACATGGCCAAAATGGCTGTTCTTATACCTGACTCAATTTACAGAAAAGAACGCGCCTTCTTTGACCTTATTGGCTCAATTGCTTTACTGTTACCCTTTAATTGGCTCGCTACCAAAGGTCCTAAAATGTCAAGTTGATTGATGACTTAATGCAACATGCTGAGTTGCACGTAGCAGCTTTGACTTGGGGTCTGTGAATTCTCACAGCCTGTCTGAATGCAGCCTGTTTGAATTCTCTATCAATCCTCCCTTTGATTCTTTCACAAACTGAATCATAAAACATCAGGTATCACTGGTTAAACATTCTACAAAATAATTTCATACGTGTTAATAGAGTTTCCTTCTAAAATTTGTTGATGTGTTTCGCCACATGTCCGGACTAGTAGCTTCCACACAAATTTACACCAACCCGAATTCCATTGTGGCCACAATGGAAGTCTGGTTTTAGTAGGTTAATTAACCTTATTCCAATTTAATCCAAATCAATATCTTAATTCAACTAGTAAACAACCTTCCCTTTAGCATAACATACCCCTGTGCCACGTACAGATGGTCTGCTGGGACCTGCAAGGTGTCTCACATGCGGGACAGCAGCTATAGCCGCCTGGTCGCAACAACATTTAATCAACAAAAACAAACAATATAAAAGTAAAATAATTACAATGACTAGAATTAAATCTTCCACCAATGAAGTTCCTATTGAACCTAGCCATTCAGTGGCTCCGCTCCACAAAGTGAATGATGGGGCTTGCTTAAGTTTTTCTACCTCCTTTTGGATATGCTCTGCTAAGTGAAGTAATTTCTTCGGAGCTATCTGGGATATACGTGCAACACTCAGTTCCGAGTAGGGCGCAAGTACCTCCCTTTTCAGCCAGGATGTAGTCAAGGGCCAGTCTATTCTGTAGGGCTACTGTGCGGATTGCTATCATTTCTGCATTGATTTTAACTAGGGCCTCTGAGGTATCATTGGCTACCCGTTCCACAATGGAAGCCATGTTAATGGATTCCCTTGCCAGTCTGGCGGTCCCATACCTGGGGATCAGAATGGCAAAGAACCTCTCTGTTTCTGTGATAGCTCTCTTAGGACGGTGTAAATGTTCCGACAGTGACTTTATATGATACATATATGGCACAATATAGGCTAAAAAGCAGGATCCCGTCCAATTCTGGGGCAGCTAAGGGTAGGTCTTGTGGCCACACACCCAATAGGTGTCATTATATGCAATGAATGTTAGCTGTTTCTTTGTCAGCAACACTCCGGGACCTGTCCAGGCTTTTCCATCTGTTTTATTCAGAATCCCCGTTACGTTAAAAACTCCCACATTGGCCCAGTTTGGACGGTTCCGTGGCTTGATTATATTATAATTCCGGGAGCAGTTACGATACCCCATATTTTGGCCTCCTTTGATGTTTCTAATCAGACAGACCGATTCCCCCGGTCTTGCTATTCCTGTTGTATTAGTGATAACAAAAAATGGGGGCCGTTTGGAATTATTGTACCACGGTTGGTATCCCCCTTCAAAGGTAGTCAGATTGTAACCTGCTGACTTCCATTTACGTGCCCAGTTTTCCGTATCCTGAAACGCATTGCCTGTTTTGTTTTGATTAATTATCCACTCAGCCATTTCCGAGATATTCAAGGGAACTGGCCTCAAGGGAATCCCTCCCTTTGAGTGAATAGGAATATGCGCACACACCCAACAACTAGAAATGTTACCTTGTTTGGCATAAATGTATGACACATATAAAAAGGTATTTACATTTAATTCCATTGCTACTCTACTATTCCCCTTTGGTGCAGAGGGTCGGCACCAAATGCCTAGAATACCTACAGTCAGTAATACAGTAAATTTCTACATTTTGGCAAAAAGTAATTGTCCTTATTAGATTTCAGCTTCAGTTACGGGTGCTCGTTTAACGTGTGAAGCTTGGATCCAGGCTTTCTTTCCTTGGACTTTAACAGCTGCCTGGGTGGTCAATAACACTTGATAAGGTCCCTCCCACTTGGCACCCAAAGGTTCTTTGTGCAACTTTTTCACAAACACCCAGACTCCCGGGATGATGTCGTGTCCTCCTTCGGGTGGATTACCCCAAGCTGCCGATACCTGTCGGGAAACAGAACTAATAGCATTGGTTAGGTTCTGACAGTATGATAACAAAGTGTCACTCATTAAGTGAACATCAGCTTTCCGTAAGTCGATAGTTCCTGGCAGCGACATGGGTCTTCCTGTTATAATTACAAATGGGCTTAGACCTGTAGTTCTGTTTGGGGTTGCCCTAATACTACATAGCACTATTGGTAGTGCCTGGGGCCATGGTGTTCCTTCTTGGTGATATTTGGCAAGCCGTTGTTTCAGAGTTTGATTCATTCGCTCGACTTGTCCTGATGATTGTGGATGATAAGGACAGTGTAAATCCCACGTAATGTTCAGTAACCTAAGACTTCTTGGCAGACAGCACCTGTGAAGTATGTTCAATGCTACTCGGGATTCCCAATCGGGGAATGGAATCCTTACACAAGACCTTTGCAGTGTGATTGGCTGTGGCTCTTTTAATTGGGACAGCTTCTACCCATCTAGAGAATCTGTCGACCATGACAAGAATGTTAGTGTATCCTTGGCATGAAGGAAGAGATATATAATCAACCTGCAGATGCTGGAATAGTCCGACAGGGGCAGGGGGCCTCAGTTGGGGCATTACCGTGATGGGTCCAGAATTATTTTTCTGGCAGACCACACAGCGGTCTGCTACCAGCTGGGCATGTTTTTTTAAATCCCCGACCCCACCAGCTTTTCTGGAACCATGCCATCATCTGTTGTGAGGCCAAGTGTCCCCACGAATGGATCTGTTGGGCTAAAAAAGGCATAAGCACTTGTGGTGCGACTGGCTTGTCTCCAGACACCATCTTCGCATAGCTTAATTCCTGCCTCAATCCATGTCCATTTTTCCTCTCGGGAGCACTCGCCTTGCATTGTTTGAAGGTCTCGTGTCAGAGTCCTGAGTGCTTTCAATCTGCACATCTGTGTTGGTTCTTCTGGGGGAACGCCCTGTGAGGCGGCATCTTTAGCTGCCTGGTCGGCTAGGGCATTTCCCTTTGCTTCCGTGGTATTTTCCTTGGTATGGGCCTTACACTTCAGGATGGACACTTCCTGAGGTAATTGTATGGCCTCCAGTAAGTCTCGGACTTCTTTTCCATTTTGGATAGGTGCACCAGCAGCAGTGAGGAATCCTCTTTTCCACCATAACAGACCAAAGTCGTGAGCGACTCCAAAAGCATAACGCGAATCTGTGTAGACATTAGCTGTCTGTCCTTCTGCTATTCGACATGCTTCTGACAGGGCCCGTAACTCGGCCTGTTGTGCTGACATTCCTGAGGGTAAACATCCTTTTGCCACTACCTCATATAAGGTTGTAACTGCCCATCCTGCTTTTCTGGTACCATTATCAACAAAGGAGGAACCATCTGTAAACAGGATGAGGTCTGGGTTGTGTAGATGCTCCTCTGCTGCTAAGGCTGCTTCTTCTGTTTCTTTTAAAATCTCCATGCAGTCATGCTCTTCACATTCTCCCCCCTCTTGCTCCCTCGATTCTGACATCGGGAGCATAGTTGCAGGATTAACCAGGCTGGCCCGGACGATATGGCGATTAGGAGCTTCCAAAACTGCTGTCCAGCGGGTCCATCTAGCTGCCATCACCTGAGACATTCTATTCATAGACAGCAAAGCGTGTACGGTGTGGGGACACTTGACAATCAGCTTTTGGTCGAGGACTAGACCCGCAGTGATCATTACCACTCGACATGTAGCTTCCATGGCCCTTAGGCAACTTCCCCATCTGAGGGCTACCGCATCCAGTTTTGCCGAATAATAGCCAATAGGTCTTTGCCGATCCCCATGTTCTTGTGTCAGTATAGCTGCCATGTATCCTTCTTTCTCATGAACAAACAGGGTAAATGGCTTACCACTGTCGGGGATTCCCAGAGCCAGTGCCGAACACAAAGCCCTTTTCAATCTCAGGAAGGCCTCTTACTGTTCCTTAGTGAGGGTGATGGCTTCTTTAGAGGCACGTTTTCCCTTTAAGATATCGTTCAATGGCTGAGCAAGCTGTGTGAAGGAGCCAATCCAATTTCTGTTAAAGTTACACAATCCCAAAAAAGACCTTAGTTCCTGAATAGTGGTGGTTTTTTTTAGCAGCCCAAATGGCTGCAGTTCTATCCTGGGTAAGTTCTCTCTTTCCTTGTGAAATCTTTTGTCCCAGGTATACAACCTCTTCTTGGGATATTTGTGCTTTGTCGATATTGGCTTTATGTCCTTTCAGCCAAAGGTGGTACAGCAAATCTCGTAAATCATGTTCATGTTGTTCTTCCGTGTTTGAAGCTAGCAGGATATCGTCCACATATTGGATGACTGTGGATGACAGGGGAGGTAATTCTCGCAAATGGCTTTGTAAAGCCATGTGGAATACCGTAGGGCTGTTGTGGAAACCCTGCGGTAACCGGATCCAAGTATACTGTTGTCCTTGGACCGTGAAAGCAAATCACTGTCGAACCTCCGGTGCCAGAGGCACCGACCAAAATCCGTTGGCCATATCTATAACCGAGAAATATTTATGTTCCGGTTTGAGGGCATTAAAAATGGTGGAGGGATCTGCGACCAAAGGAGCTTTTTGATCAATACACTGGTTAGCTTTCCTATAATCGACAGTCAAATGGCAAGTTTCATTAGATTTCTGTACCGGCCACACGAGGCTATTGGAGGAGCTATGCGTTTTAATAAGCACCCCTTGTTTCTCCAATTGCTGAATAACCGGTAAGATTCCCGCGATGGCAGTTGGACTGATGGGTTTAGTGCATGGAGGCTTGGTCCCGGTAAATGATGCAGGCTCCATCTGGAGTAGGCCACAATCGTTCTTATCTTTAGCCCATATCGGGTGTTCCTTCAATTCTTCTTTCTTCAAAGTTCTAATTGACCATGTCACCCGACCATCCTCAAAATGCAACGATGAATCTACTTGGATTAGAACGTCCATTCCCAAAAGGGGTTGATGTACTGGGCCTATCCAGACCAGTGTGGTTAGTTCATGTACACCCAGCCCTATAAGTACCAGTGTTGTCCTTTTAATTTCCATTTTATGGCCCCCAATTCCATAGGCTGTACGTGCCCTACCATCCAACGGCAAAAAGTCTCCATATTGTAGGGGTAAGCATGTTAATTCCGCCCCAGTGTCTAAAAGACAGTCCACATCCTTATCGCCCACCCTCACAGTTATATATAGCTCATCTCCCTTTGTTGTATTAGTGCGAGGAGCGGGGCCAGGGTAGGCTCTAATAATTTTTTGCTATCCCAAGTAACTCCTTCTGTTGTTGTATTGTCAGTCGCTTAAATGCTTCTATGAGGTCGTTATCTTGTGACAAGCCTGGTTTGTTGGCTGAATTGTATCCCTGGCTGCGTCCTCTTCCCCGGCCGTGACCTTGCTGTTTTGCCCTGCACGTCTTGGCCCAGTGACCTTCTTTCCCACAATAATGACATTTTCCGGGTCATTTTCCGAATGACTGGTTATCGGAATCCTGGGATTTCCATCCCATAGCCTGTACAGCTCAGACTTTAGCTCCCATATCCCAATCTAATTGGTTACATCGCTCCACCAATGCTGCAAAGGTAGTTCCTCTACACTACCAGTAACACTACCTTAAGCATTTTGGACAGTTCTGGCTTTAGACCTGCCACGAAAGCTGCTTTCAGGGGTCCAAACACTTGTTCATCCATTTCCTCATCCATATTATTCATACCTGAATGTTCTAGCCACGTGCATCTAAACTGCTCGACATACTCCAGGACCTCCTCTGTTCCTTTCTGTTGGCAGGCTGCAATTTTTCCCCAGTCTGTCTTAGCTGGACTGAAGGCTTGCAGCCAGTATTTAATTGCCTCCCATCCTGTGTTTAATTCTTGCTCATCCTGCCCCAAAGCTTCTTCTACCTTGTCGTGCAATTTTCTTCCCTGTGTTTTTGCCACCATTATGGTCCCCAATTAAGCTGTCTAATTGGTCCCACGTTTTTACTCTCCCTTTCTTTGGATTGGGCAATTCCTTGGACCATTTATCAATTTTATCTGGGTCTGCCGGATCATGAACTAAATATTCTGCATACACCCTTTACCTCGTTTTTTTGGTTCCGCCCTCATCCGCAGTCTCTTCTGATTTGACTACAATGCGTCTTTTTTTAAAAGGGGCAAAGTGCACCCCTAATTCTTCATCCTCTGACCCTGTATCGTCAGAGGATTCAGAATCCGTATCTATTCCTCGGTCGTGTTTTCGGGTTTGCGCTTTTAATTTATCCAAACATGGGTACCCTGGGAATTGACCAATCCATTTTCCTTTTCCTATTACTGTCTCTTGACCTAATGATTTTTTCCATTCTTTAATTTCACTTTTAAGATCTTTAACTTCCGCTTCCAACTTTTCAAGTTCAAGTCTTTTCTGCCTAGCTGTGCACAAACAGCTTGCAATTTGTCCTTTGTACTGGTCAGGTCCCTATCATGTTGGGAACGCATTATAATTTCATTCCGCTTTCGGATCTGTCCCATAACGGCTAAGGACCATCGAGTTCGCTCTTTATTTTTCATACGGGTCGTTTTTTCCCAGACCCTTTTAATCTCGTCCAAGGACCATTGTCCTTTGGAGGTACCGTATTTTTGGTCGATCTTAATACAGGTTTTAGATAAGTCGAATTGTTGCTTTATGTATTCTTTCAACTGTTGGAGGATTTCATCTATCGAAACCTTGCCCACCTTTAACAGTTGTAGGCAATTTTTTGCTCTTATCTCTTGCTGCCATAATACTGATTTCTTTACTGGGGTCTCAAGTCGTAGGCTTTCCAGCCGGTCAGTGGGTCGGTGATTTATAAACTAACACACCGCCGAAGTTAGACGTCTATGGGAGCTCGAGCCGACTACCAACCGGAGGGTTCGCAAAGAGGAGGCTTTCGGAATCACGTAGAAGGAGAGGCGAATTTAGACTTTTGACTGAGGACTTTTATAAAGAGGAGTCCTTGCCTCAGTATGTAGGTCCGATGTCCAAAATTCAGTTTCTTCCCTCAGCGATCGTGTTCGTGACGCCAAAATTGTTAGATCTCTTAATTTCCAATGTAATGTGAACTCCGGTTGTAGTTTTAACATCACTTTTATTCTGGCAGCTGCAACAAGCTCTTGGCTTTAAGCCAGGCCTTTGTCCTTCTGAGACCACATGGCCAAAATGGCTGTTCTTATACCTGACTCAATTTACAGAAAAGAACGCGCCTTCTTTGACCTTATTGGCTCAATTGATATACTGTTACCCTTTAATTGGCTCGCTACCAAAGGTCCTAAAATGTCAAGTTGATTGATGGTTTAATGCAACATGCTGAGTTGCACGTAGCAGCTTTGAATTGTGGTCTGTGAATTCTCACAGCCTGTTTGAATTCTCTATCAGAGAGGGTAAGTCTTGCAAATTCATCGCAACCCTTCAAATCAACCTGCTGCCTGGCCTACAATGTGTGAGCCTACTCATGCCACCCACCCTGCCCCCTACTCTGCTGCTAACCATTTGATTGTTCTGTTATCTTTTGCAGAACTTGAGGCCAACCCTGATGATGCAGAAGAAGATTCAGACACGTACGAGCCTGAAGAGGAGAACATCTTCCAATTCAACCCTCCAGACCAAGAACATGGGGGTGAGTGGGAGTGTCAGGGGGAGGGGATGGAGCTGGATGAAGCTCCCACTGTTGAAGTGATTTTGGAGGAGGTGCCGCTCATTGAGGTGACAGCCCCTTCCGTGACGAGTGGTTTGAGTGCTGGTGGGACATTCCATGGTTTCACACCTTCCGAATTTGCAGGTCCCAGTGGTGTGGTGCAGCGAGACACACCCAGGGCCCCCCCATCCCAGTGCTGGGGTGCGAGCCACACCCATAAGGAGGAGGGGAAGGAGAGCTCAATCGCACTCTCTTGAGGTGCAGGATCTAACAGATGTGGTTCAGATGATGTCATTGAGTGCGGAGAGCATTAACCGTACGCGATCACTCCTGAATGCCATCAGTGGGGTGAGTGATGAGGTAGCGCTACTGTCGGGAGAAGTAACAGCATGACACGAGAAATGGGAACAATGTCCGGGACCATCAGTGAGGGATTAGTGGCCATGAGGGAGGGAATCTCAGAGGTAGTGTAAACCACATCACTGACCATGAGGGAGGGAATGTTGTAGGTCATTGTCAGGGTGCATGAGGGATGGCATGTTGGAGTTAGCTGCTGCAATAAGGGAACACGTCCAGACCCCGCGCCCATTGGCAGAATCAACTGTCACTCCCATTCCAATCCCCGCACCAGCCTCTGAAGAGCCCAAAAGCCGGGCCCTCCAACTTACCGCTTGCCGCCGATGTCCCCTACCCCCCATCCCCGCCCCCCTCAACAGGTGAGCAGTTCCCGAGATCTTAGAAAGACTAAGCTTGGTACCAAGCCCAGAAACACTGTGCCACAGCCTATGGGCAGGGGTGGTGGAGAGTCCAAGACCAAGCACAGCAGACGGTCTTAGAATAAGGGGGAGGAGAGATGGGTGCAGCCTTTCTTTGCTGTTGTTGTAGTTACTGTTATTATTATTATTGTTACTGCTGTAACTGTTCTCAAATTAAAAGTTATTTGTAAGTTATCTAAATTTACAAGTTTAAAAGTTTATAAGTGATCTTAAAGTTTTTAAGTGATCTTAAAGAGTGATCTTAAAGTAAAGTTTGATACAAGAATAATTTTATTAAAATTAAGTTAAGTACCAAAAGAACTGTTAAACTTTTGAATAAAATATATTTTACATTAAAACTGATTCATTTCCATCATTTGTGCCATTAACACAACACAACATTATGGAACTGCTCCATTCAGTAAACATGATCCATGTGGAATAGTTGTCACTGAGCCCTCAGGCATCAGTAAAGCGTTCACGGATGAGCTGCTGGTGCAAGGCTCGAGCAATCATTAAACGGGCACGATGGCCCGCCCTCCTTCGCCGTCATGCTCCAGCTTCAGGCACTTGCATGGCTTCCTCATCCTCGTTGTCCTCCTCCTGTTCGTCATCTGCATCTTCCACATCATTATTGTCATGTGTGTAACCACAATGTAACACCACTGTATTACTGTATACTCTCAACCTAGATGCACACCTTGGCCACTAGGGGCGAACTTGTGGGAGACACTCCTTACCTGATCACACAGGTATAAAAAGGGAGGTCCCACACAGGGTCATCGTCTTTGGAGTCCTGTGAATAAAGAGTTAAGGTCACAGAGTGATCTTGTCCCCAGAATGTGCCTCGTGTGGATTCATGCTGTAGAGTAAGGATTTTACACTTATCATCAGCCACTCTCACTACAACTCTTTTGGTTGGAAAACAAAATTAAACAGTTAAATCAAGTGCCCCCTGATCTGGGGGACATTCCAAACATTTTTGCGGGGGGGGGGTTTTGTGGGGGTTTTTTTGGGCACTAAAACACAAATATATATAAGTGCCCCCTATAAAAGTGGAGGGGGACACTAAAAACCCGGCAATAAAACAAATTAAACTTTAAAGCATATAAAATCAAATTAAAATTTGGTTGCCGAGGGTGATGATGCACTCCAGTCCCTCCGGCGCCCACCTCTCGCGGAAGGCTGCGAGCGTAACGGTGGACGCTGCGTGCTCCATCTCCAGGGACACCCTGGCTCGGATGTAAGCGCAGAAGAGAGGCAGGCAGTCGGGCTGAACGACCCCCTCGACCGCCCGCTGCCTGGACCGGCTGATGGCACCCTTGGCCGTGCCCAGGAGCAGTCCTATGAGAAGGCCCCTCTGCACAGGGTGGCCAAAGATCAGGAGTGTGGGACTGAAGTGCAAACAAAATTTGAGGAGCAGCCGCTTTAAATAATAAAATAGGGGCTGCACTCTCGTACATTGCATAAAAACATGGAACACGGACTCCTCCAGACTGCAGAAATTGCTGGCGGCCTGGGAGCCCGTGAACCAGCTTAAAGATTTATTGCACGGGACTGCTCCGTGCACCACCCTCCAGGCCAAGTCCCCCGATAAATAGTGGGAGGACTCTCGCATAGAGTGCACTCCATCGGGGACACCCGCCTCTTCTGAATGGCAAGATGGTGCGCCATGGCGTGTCCGGATGGCAGACGAGGATGGCAAGGTGGCACTCTCACTACAGGTGGGTCTTAAAGAAGGCTAACTTTGAAGGTATGAGACGTGAATTGGCTGGGATGGATTGGCGAATGACACTTAAGGGGTTGACTGTGGATGGGCAATGGCAGACATTTAGAGACCGCATGGATGAACTACAACAATTGTACATTCCTGTCTGGCATAAAAATAAAAAAGGGAAGGTGGCTCAACCGTGGCTATCAAGGGAAATCAGGGATAGTATTAAAGCCAAGGAAGTGGCATACAAATTGGCCAGAAATAGAAGCGAACCTGGGGACTGGGAGAAATTTAGAACTCAGCAGAGGAGGACAAAGGGTTTGATTAGGGCAGGGAAAATGGAGTATGAGAAGAAGCTTGCAGGGAACATTAAGACGGATTGCAAAAGTTTCTATAGATATGTAAAGAGAAAAAGGTTAGTAAAGACAAACGTAGGTCCTCTGCAGTCAGAATCAGGGGAAGTCATAACGGGGAACAAAGAAATGGCGGACCAATTGAACAAGTACTTTGGTTCGGTATTCACGAAGGAGGACACGAACAACCTTCCGGTTATAAAAGAGGTCGGGGGGTCTAGTAAGGAGGAGGAACTGAGGGAAATCCTTATTAGCCGGGAAATTGTGTTGGGGAAATTGATGGGATTGAAGGCCGATAAATCCCCAGGGCCTGATGGACTGCATCCCAGAGTACTTAAGGAGGTGGCCTTGGAAATAGTGGATGCGTTGACAGTCATTTTCCAACATTCCATTGACTCTGGATCAGTTCCTATGGAGTGGAGGGTAGCCAATGTAACCCCACTTTTTAAAAAAGGAGGGAGAGAGAAAACAGGGAATTATAGACTGGTCAGCCTGACATCGGTAGTGGGTAAAATGATGGAATCAATTATTAAGGATGTCATAGCAGTGCATTTGGAAAGAGGTGACATGATAGGTCCAAGTCAGCATGGATTTGTGAAAAGGAAATCATGCTTGACAAATCTTCTGGAATTTTTTGAGGATGTTTCCAGTAGAGTGGATAAGGGAGAACCAGTTGATGTGGTATATTTGGACTTTCAGAAGGCGTTCGACAAGGTCCCACACAAGAGATTGATGTGCAAAGTTAGAGCACATGGGATTGGGGGTAGTGTACTGACATGGATTGAGAACTGGTTGTCAGACAGGAAGCAAAGAATAGGAGCAAATGGGGACTTTTCAGAATGGCAGGCAGTGACTAGTGGGGTACCGCAAGGTTCTGTGCTGGGGCCCCAGCTGTTTACACTGTACATTAATGATTTAGATGAGGGGATTAAATGTAGTATCTCCAAATTTGCGGATGACACTAAGTTGGGTGGCAGTGTGGGCTGCGAGGAGGATGCTGTGAGGCTGCAGAGCGACTTGGATAGGTTAGGTGAGTGGGCAAATGCATGGCAGATGAAGTATAATGTGGATAAATGTGAGGTTATCCATTTTGGTGGTAAAAACAGAGAGACAGACTATTATCTGAATGGTGACAGATTAGGAAAAGGGGAGGTGCAAAGAGACCTGGGTGTCATGGTACATCAGTCATTGAAGGTTGGCATGCAGGTGCAGCAGGCGGTTAAGAAAGCAAATGGCATGTTGGCCTTCATAGCAAGGGGATTTGAGTACAGGGGCAGGGAGGTGTTGCTACAGTTGTACAGGGCATTGGTGAGGCCACACCTGGAGTATTGTGTACAGTTTTGGTCTCCTAACCTGAGGAAGGACATTCATGCTATTGAGGTAGTGCAGCGAAGGTTCACCAGACTGATTCCCGGGATGGCGGGACTGACCTATCAAGAAAGACTGGATCAACTGGGCTTGTATTCACTGGAGTTCAGAAGAATGAGAGGGGACCTCATAGAAACATATAAAATTCTGACGGGGTTAGACAGGTTAGATGCAGGAAGAATGTTCCCAATGTTGGGGAAGTCCAGAACCAGAGGTCACAGTCTAAGGATAAGGGGTAAGCCATTTAGGACCGAGATGCGGAGGAACTTCTTCACCCAGAGAGTGGTGAACCTGTAGAATTCTCTACCACAGAAAGTTGTTGAGGCCAATTCACTAAATATATTCAAAAAGGAGTTAGATGAGGTCCTTACTACTAGGGGGATGAAGGGGTATGGCGAGAAAGCAGGAATGGGATACTGAAGTTGAATGTTCAGCCATGAACTCATTGAATGGCGGTGCAGGCTAGAAGGGCCGAATGGCCTACTCCTGCACCTATTTTCTATGTTTCTATGTCTATGTTTCTACTACCAGCTGCTGCTGCCTCATGATGGCTAAGTTATGCAGCATGTAGCACACAACAGTGAACTGACTGACAATCTCAGGGGAGATTTGCAAGTCACCTCCAGAATGGTCCTGGCATCAGAAACGTTGTTTCAAAATGCCAATGGTCCTCTCTATGATGCTCCGCGTCGCAATGTACGACATGTTGTATACACGGTCAGCTTCCGTCTGAGTTACAACTCTTTTGGGGAAAACATAATAAATTAAATCAAGTGTCCCCCGATTTGGGGGACACTCCAAACACTTTTCACGTGCCCTTTTTTTTGTTTTTTTTTTGGGTGATTTTTGTGGGGGTTTTTTTGTTTGTTTGGGCACTAAAATCATAATTTTTCAAGTGCCCCCTATAAAAGGGGAGGGGGACACTAAAACCGGCATTTAAAATAAATTAGACTTTAGAACATATAAAATCAAATTAAAATTTGGTTGCCGGGGGTGATAATGCACTCCAGTCCCTCCGGCGCCCACCTCTCGCGGAAGGCCGCGAGCGTACCGGTGGACACCGCGTACTCCATCTCTAGAGACACCCTGGGCCGGATGTAGGCACGGAGGAGAGGCAGGCAGTCAGGCTGAATGACCCCCTCGACCGCCCGCTGCCTGGACCGCCTGATGGCACCCTTGGCCGTGCCCAGGAGCAGTCCTACGAGGAGGCCCTCGGACCTTCCCGCTCCCCTCCGCACAGGGTGCCCAAAGATCAGGAGTGTGGGACTGAAGTGCAACCAGAAATTGAGGAGCAGCCCCTTTAAATAATGAAATAGGGGCGGCAATCTCGCACACTCCATAAAAACATGGAACACGGACTCTTCCAGACCGCAGAAATTGCAGGCAACCTGGGAGCCCGTGAACTGCTTAAAAATTTGTTGCACGGGACTGCTCCATGCACCACCTTCCAGGCCAAGTCCCCGATAAATAGTGGGAGGACTCCCGGGTAGAGTGCACTCCATCGTGGACCCCCGCCTCCTCCGGACGGCATGATGGTGCGCCATGGCGTGTCCGGACGGCAGACGAGGATGGCAAGGTGGCACTCTCATTACAGGTGGGTCTTCTACTACAAGCTGCTGCTGCCTCATGATGGCTAAGTTATGCAGCATGTAGCACACAACAGTGAACGGACTGACAATCTCAGCGGAGATTTGCAAGTAGCCTCCAGAATGGTCCAGGCATCAGAAACGCTGTTTCAAGATGCCAATGGTCCTCTCTATGATGCTCCACGTCGCAATGTACGACATGTTGTATACACGGTCAGCTTCCGTCTGAGTTACATGTAGGGGCATCATGAGCCAGGTGGTGAGGCCATACCCTCTGTCTCCCAGTAGCCAGCTCTGCCCTTCTGGCTGCTGCTGCTGAAACACGGCAGATATAACGTTGTCGCGTAGGATGAATGCATCATGGGTGCTGCCAGGATATCTTGCATCGACTGACATGATATGATGCATGCCATCACACATGAGCTGTATATTAATGGAGTTGAAGCTTTTTCCATTCCTGTACATCTCGGAATCCTCCAAAGGTACTCACAAGGTGATGTAGGTACAATCAATGCTGCCCTATACCTTTGGGAAGCCAGCAATCCTGGCGAAGTCCACAGCCCTGTCATGGATTGCTTGTGCGGTCATGGGGAACTTTATGAAGACATTTCTCCGTGCATACAGTGCAGCAGTCACCTGCCGAATGCAGACATGTGTTGCATGTTGAGAGATGGCGCACCCATCCCCAGTTGTAGCGTGAAACGATCCGGAGGCATAGAATGAAAGTGCAGCTGTAACCTTCATTTCAACTGACAAAGCAATCCTCCTGATGCTTCTAGGTTGCAGATCTGCTTTGACCAACTCACAGATCTCAGTTACAACTTATTTGCGGAAACTCAGCCTTCTGACACAGTCTGCATCACTTAGGTGCAGGTACGAAAGCCTGTCTCGATATACCCGAGGTGGGTAAGGCCTCCTGCCCAGCACCCTATAGGCTCTGATGTTCCTGATGCGATGACGTCGAATCAATTGTCTCCTTCGTAGCACCATGATGCAGAAGGCTCGCACAAGGTATGGCACTGTCAGTATTGCCCCCATACTTAAAATTAACCATTGAAAGAAGCTCTAAACGGCAGGAAAACAGGCAGGACAGGTTCGCAGTTCTCTCTCTCCCCAAGGTCTGTAGGAATGGACCACATCCAAGGTCTTGTGACTTCTCCTCTTCCACCCTCCCGCTTAACTAATTGCAGTCTTGTGACTTCTCCCCTTCGCTCCGCCCCCCACCCCACCGACCCCCATTGCAATCTTCAGAAGCTTTCCGATCGGCACCTCGCTCCCTGGCCTCAGTGCAGAAGGCCTCCAATTGGCACCTCGCTCCCCGGGCTCAAAGCCTTCCGATTGGCACCTCGCTCTCTTTCTCTCCTCCCCCACCTCCCCCGCCCCCCACAGCTTGTTTTCTAGCCGAGCCCCCAGCCCCTGTGTCTGGACATGGGGCCGATTCTGCCGGCCGAAGCAACGAAGCTAAGACATTTGGTGGTGGTGTGTGTGAGTAAAAAAATGAGAAAACTTCTGAAATCCAACAAATTTACATTTACTACGTTGATAAATAAAAATAAGTTGAACTTTATTATTGCTTTTTACAGTGTTCTTGACTCCCTTCAAAATCTTCGATTTAAAAACAATGTCATCTTTTAGCGCCGATTTGTCAAGTCCCCAGAAGGTTTTTCAGGAGTGGCCAGATACGTCGACCTAGGAGGAGAAAATGTTGGCCAAACTGTGAAAAATTATAAATATCAGCACAAGCATGAGAGAACGCCATGTTCCCAATGACGTAAAAAAAAAACTGGCCTAGAAAAATAGTAACTAAGTCAGTTATGCTGCCGCAGATCGCAGGGCGAAACTTGGAAAAAAATAAATACGGCAAAAAAAAGGGCACATGTCAAGAAAACGGCACAAATGACCGGGGAAAATTGAGCCCCATTTGATGGCAAGTAGGAGGACTTCACGCAATGGCAAAGAACAGCCACAGATGGTGGTACTGTTAACTTCAGCAGTTAGGAGGAAACCCTGGAGCTCCCTTTATGAAATCTTGGGTGTTTTACCCAAGATCCACACCTCGCCCTGTGAGTATCACATACCCATCGAGCCATTTGCCCTTCTCGTCTAATTATCATTTAGATTAATATTTCACATCATATTACATTATACAGAAAGCAACAGTGAAAAATATGCTCCTGCAAATACTACCATATATCAAGAAATTAAATCCTGGACTTACCCTTATCCATCTTATGGATAATTCTATCTAAGCATTATTTCTACCTATCCCTCAATTGTCCTAATTTCAATGTTAACTCAAGGGAACCAAACCCTGAAATTTGGAATTCTGAATTCTGTGAGCCTCTCTATTTTAATTTCAATCCCTCTGATATGTATCAGCATGTTTAACACTACAGATACAACGTCTCAAATCCGGCTGTCCGAAAATCGTAATTGTCGGAGGCAACAAAAAACGTGAAGGCAGCAAACATATATCTGGAATTGCCGTCAGGGCTCCCCCGATGGAACTTCGGCAGGAGATTGGCGGAAGCACCGGAAAAACAGCATAAGTGACTGTGATGTTTCCGCCAAAGTTACGGTGGGAGATTGGGAGAATGCCACAGAAATCCTGCCCCATAGTCTCTGGGAAGTTGGGAAGTGATGGAGTGGTGTATGAACGGAGCTCTCCCACCCCGCCTCCCTCCCCTGCCACTCTATTTGATAAATTTCTACGTGGAGGTACAAGGCTGGCTCAGGGTACCTTCCCCAGAGGACAGCTGTGCAGCATGTGAGGCAGGTGATAGCAAGTATGGCCATCTCTGTGTACAACAGCCACTGGACCTGGGAACAGATATGGAAGTAGGTGTGGGCAGAACATAAGAAAGCAGCCTAGGTAAGGCTAACAATAACACCATGTACCAAGAAGATGGCCTAAGCTTAAAGGGCAGGCCAAGGTCACAAAGGTTAAGATTTCTCTGCCCCTCACATTGCTCTGGCGGGAATGTGTCCTCTGATCAGAAGTTCCTCCCTGATATCTGCATGAACAGTAATTCCCAGACTTAAATAAAGTGAACAGAGAAAATAAACTGGTGAGGTGCTCAATAAAGAAAATAATATGATTATATAACTAAGCCTCTTTTCTCTTGAGATATCTGGGTTGGGTGAGAGCCAAACCACATTTATATCATCCAAAATAGCTCACCTTTCATCTGTAAAATGAAATAGATTGGAGCAGGTTACACGGCACTGACTGAGATTGTAAAACAGAGCACAAAGCTTAAAATTGGCAAACCTCCAGTAAGTCCATACATTAGAAGAAATGTATTCCCCCCTGCCGCCCCCCACGAAGGAAGGACTAAGTAATATGGGCCTAGAAACTGTGGTTCATATTATTCAACAACAACAACTAGTATTTATACAGCACCTTTAAAGTAGCAAAACGTCCCAAGGCTCTTCATGGGAGTGTTATCAAACAAAATTTGACACCGAGCTATCTAAGGAGATATTACAACAACAACAAAAACACATTTTATTTATATAGCACCTTTAACATAGTAAGACGTTCCAAGGTGCTTCACAGTAGTGATATAAGACAAAACGGATAAATTTGACACCGAGCCACATAAGAAGAAATTGCAGCAGATGACCAAAAACATGGTTAAAGAGGTAGGTTTTAAGGAACGTCTTAAAGGAGGAAAGAGAGTGAGAGAGGCGGAGAGGTTTAGGCAGGGAGTTCCAGAGCTTAGGGCCCAGGCAGCAGAAGGCACGGCCACCAATGGTTGAGCAGTTATAATTAGGGATACTCAAGAGAGCAGAATTAGAGGAGCACAGACATCTCGTAGTGTTGTGAGGCTGAAAGAGATTACAGGGATAGGGAGGGCGAGGCCATGGAGGGATTTGAAAACAAGGATGAAAATTTTGAAATCGAGGCATTGCTTACCCGGGAACCAATGTAAGTCAGTGAGCACAGGGGCGATGGGTGAGCAGGACTTGGTGTAAGTTAAGACACAGGCAGCTGAGATTTGGATCACCTCTAGTTTACATAGGGTAGAATGTGGGATGAGCATAGAGGTGATGGATGAACGGGACTTGGGATGAGTTAGGATATGGGCAACAGAGTTTTGGATGAGCTTAAATTTATGGAGGCTGGAATGGGAGGCCGGAAGTTAAATGTTACTAAATGTTACTGGGAGAATAATGCCTACCCTAATCATTAATACTCATTATTGCTGATTTCTGTTGCAGGCTGACTAATGGAAGTAGCCCCAAGGCGGATCTGATGTAAAGAAACTATTAACCTATTAACTATAAACTACTTGTGCAGAGGACAATAGGGCAGGAGTTAGTGTCAGAGGATAGCATGCTTAAACTGTACAGTGTTCTGGTCAGAACAGACTGCATCCAATTTGGGTCTCTGAGGCACAAGGGAGACATTCAAGTCCAGGGAGTAGTTAAAAAAAGATGCAGTTGAGGAGGTAGCACTGTGCAAATCACAGTGCACGAGTGAGGAAGAGGAGTAGGTGATGGTGGTGGTGGTATCTGATGAGAAGGAACATGCTGCCCATAAGGCCAGCATAAATCCCTGTCTCTGCTACATCACCTAGAGATTCTAACCTCACAGGGTCTGTTTATAAATGGGGATTGCTGTTTGAGCAGGATTGACAGCATGAGTCACATGCCCATACAAAAAAACCCCTGAAAAATCTGCTGAGGAGTAAGAAGGAATCCACCAACTGGACCTGTACAGTCATTGGAAAACCACGAGTAACTGCACCCAAACCTTCGATATGCATTTCCGGTGGACAAGGTTCCACGCGGGGGCGCAGGTTGTAGCTGTGGTGAACTTAGAAATTACTGAAGGAAGGTGTGTAGGTTGAAGGCATGGGTTTATTTTCGAATGAGTTGGGGGTGGGGTAAGGTGACATTTCCTGTCCCTTGAAAACGTTGATATTTGATACTTTCTTTGGTGCATTTTCCAGCACCTTGGAGCCTGCTGTAATTTTATCTTTCAAGTAAAATATAATTTCTACAAGTATAAGGGCCAACTGGTTCTCGCAGGGAACACAGGTCACGAAAACGCAAGCCCACAGCCCATGATTTTCCATCCATTAAAATGAATAGTAGGAGCTACGGGCCCAGGATTTCCCAACTTGCACTCCCGTGGGCAGGCTCTGGGGTATCATTCCCGGAGCTGAGCGGAGCATACCTTTATCTGATTGAGTCCTTATTCTGAACAAGTGATGGGCAGAATGGTCTTTCTCCAATAACCTCTACTTCTCTCAAGTAGCAAAAATAAACAAGAACAAAAAATAAGTGAAGTGATGACTTTTTGTATCTGTCTCAGAAAGCATTTATCTCAGTGTCTCCTTTTAGGATTTTGAAATTTGCTTTTTCTCCTTTAAAAACCCTCTTTTTTGTGATCCAGTGTGCTTGTTGTTGAGGCTGGTGGTGCCACGAATTCTACTGTAAACCATGGTCAAACATTACAGTCAGCTCAAGAGGTTCTTACACATAGTGCATCTCTCTAAGGGATGTCTAGTCACTGGAAGGTCATCATTTGTGTTCAGGGCTTTCGAAAGAAAATCCTAAAGAGGAAATGTGAGTTCCTTGCATCTTTTATTCGTTGCAGTTTTGAAATCACAGAAAGCCCATTCTTTAATAATTGCTTGCTACCAAATGTAAGTGGCGTATTAAAGTTATCTGTTCTTTTGGCTTCCTGGTATATACAAACAAGTGGTGGCTTTCTAGTCAACATGTGGCAATCACTTTCTGTGGCAATTAAGGCACAAACAGTTCTTTTAATAGTTGTACCTCATAAAACTTTAAACAACACACAAATAGCATCTTTTAAAAACACACTGCCAAATTTAATAAACAATCGCTTTTTAATCAGACGGCATGTGACAAACAGAAATCCATCATCGTGTTTAACAGTCTCCACACCAAATTGCAGAGCAATCCACACAGGCAGGGTTTCTAGTTCCAAAGCAAACTACTGTGGATGCTGGAAATCTGAAATAAAAACAAAAACTGCTGGAAATACTCAGCAGGTCAGGCAGCAGAGTTTCTGGCTGCCTGATAATGGAGTGCACACTTATTCAATAGGGTGACTTCCCCCTTACACAAGTCCAAAAAAATGTAGGTGCAAGTTGGCAAGCAGCCTGATGTAGGTGGAGATGTTATTGTAGCTGAAACTTTCAACTTTTAAGTAATTTTACCTTTCACTGAACATGAGCAAAAACCTGTCCTTCAAGATATGAAGAACACACTGCTGTCCGAGAAGGTTGGCTGATACTGCAAACTGTAACCTGCAGTTGAAGGCACTGATTCCAGAAAGTAATTGGGCTGGACTTTCCTGAACGGGAGTTCCACGCACCCTCCCACCAGCCCGTTCCTGGACTGCCTCTCACTAGGAAAGGTTAACCGCTGTTGGGATAGAGGGAAGGCAAGTTGTGCCGCTGCTGAATTTCGGCCGCATTATTTGTCCTGGAACCACACCACATGAAGTGAAAGACTACAAGAGCGACTGAACATGAAGCAGCCCTTGGAGGAGGCAGCAGCAGGAAGGGCCCTCGGGTTTTTGATGCTGGGATGTTTTGCTCACTGAAAGGATGGACTCCTGGGAAGTGAGAACAATAATTCCCTATGACGATTCTCCATAATATTATGGAGAGAGGTGGCAGAGACAGTAGGTACAACCTCCAGCACCCCACAAACATGCTACAGAAAGAGATTTAATGACCTCACAAGGTTAGGGGAGGCACTATTCCCCATGCATACACTGTAAGAATAATAGACATGACTCTTCCCGATTACCTATAACTGGGTGAAAGGGCAGCTGCACTATTCACACGCAACCTTTAGAACCAATAGTGCCCCTTGTTAAGCCCATACCACTGTCCTAAACGCACATGGCCTACCATAAGGAGGCTGCGCTCGTCCTTTATTCTTACTTTGTATAATCTACCAGCAGTATGATTAGATTCCCTATAATGTGTAGTCTTCGCTGAGCACCGTAGAGACGGAACGATGGAGGTTCAAGTAAATAATGCTGACATACCCAAATGCTCACACCCAAAATATTAACAGGTTTTCTGTTTTAGTTGCAGCCTAAATGGCTGCACCTTTCCAGCATTTCCTGTTTTCGTTACAAAGCAAGCAATAATTGATTACCAGGATGATACCAGGGCTGAGGGACCTCAGTTATGTCGAGAAGCTGGGATTGTTCTCCTTAGAGTAGAGACAAATAAAGGGCGATCCAATAGAGAAATTTCAAATGATAAGGGGCTTGGATAGAGCAAGTAGGGAGAATCTCTTTCCTCTGGCAAGTGGGTTGGTAACCAGAGGTAATAGATTTAAAATAATTGGCAAAAGAAGTAGAGGGGAAGTGAGGAGAAATCTCTTCACACAGAAGGTTAAGATCTGGAACACGCTACCTGAAAGGATTTCGAAAGCAGATTGCATAGGAATTTTCAAAAGACAATTGGACATGCACTTGAAGGGTACTGACTTGCAGAGTTATGGGAAAAAAGTCTGGGTGTGGAACTAAATTGGACAGCTCTTTCAAAGTTCTGACACAGGTACAACAGGCCAAATGGACCCCTTCTGTGCTGTCAGATAATTCTACGATTACCAATACAATCATACAGGACAGCTATATTATTAACCATAACTAACACGAAGCACAGATACAACATTGCTGAAGTAGGATAAAGCCAAAACAGAAAGCGCTGGAAACACTCAGCGAGTCAGGCGCAGCATCTGTGAAGATAAATGGCAAGTTAACGTTTGAAGCATAACTCTTCATCAGATGAAAACCACATTGACACGGGGGAGCTGACTTAACCAGATCCTGAGCGGGAGCTGCCAATATCCTGACTAATTGACTGAAGCACGGCTCAAGCTGGGGATGCGACATCCAGCCCCAAGCTGGCACAGGGATGAAATGCTCTATGTTAATGCAGCTAATTAGGAAGCAAGCCAGAATGCGAGGCCAGGCAATTGTTGACTGCAATCTTCAATATGAAGTGGCATGCATCCTCCATTTACCTAAATGGAAACAGCATGACAGCACACACTTCTTAACTGCAGAATGAAGATGGTGTCGGCACGGTAAAAACAATTTATTGTGTCTGTAAGCACTCTAGTAATGATTCCACGAGATAAAGTATTGCACTTGAACTGTTGTGACCTTAGTCCATTTATTGCAGCTCTTGAATGAGGGTGCAGTAAGGTGATCTCCCTTTTATACTTGGTTACCTGCAGTGTGCAGGTGACCCCTAGGTCTCCACCAGTTGCACCCTGTGGTGGTACAGGCATAGTGTATACAGTGTGAAGATACATTCAGTGGTCTTATGTAACTGTACGTTGAATGTACAGGTATATACATATATTATACATACACAACATCACTCCCCTCTAAGTCTTGTACCATTGTCCTTTGCACTGTGTGCTCTGGCCCTCGGCTTGAGTGCCCAAAGCCCTTGCACTTTGCCTGTGCTTGGGAATGGCTCTCTCCCTGTAGATCCCCAAGTCCTTATTGCCACGATATTGAGAAATGGTCAGCAGTGGACAGTTGGAGGTTGCAATGGGGGTTGAGTGGGTTCTGGGTGTGATCCACGTGTGTCCATGGCTACATACATCCAATTTCCCCCCCCCATACATAGACCATGTGTGTGGCTCGACATCTGCATTTGCATACATGTACAGAGAATAAAAAACAGGATTAGTTATATCACTATTTGGATTTAGCAGTGGTGGAACAAATACATATTACAGGTAAGGTACATACACGGTATCACAGTCTTGCCCCTGGGGTGTAGGTGCAGGTGGGTGAGGATGCTAGTTCCACAGTAACAGGAATGGGTCCAGGTTGTCTGATGGTGTGCTGCATCCCCTGCCAGCTGGATGGGCTCGGATCACTCCCCTGGCTGAGTCTCAGGGCCTTTGCCACTGCCTAGTGGTGGGCAGAGCCACAGGAATGTGTGGCCTCCCTGTCCTCCTTTGAGGGCTGCACGGTCTCCATGCTGCCCTTCAGCAGGTAGTGGGAGCCTGGTCATCCCAGGTCCCATTGGGAGGGCTGGAGGTTGCTGGCCTCTTGCTCCCGGTACTGGCCCTGGTGGCCAGAGAGGTAGGGCCGATCTGGGGCAGGGTGCCACTGGTGATGCCTGTGCCATCCGCTGATCGCTGGCCCTGCAGTGTGTATGTTCCCTCTGTGTGTGGCCACTCTCCCTGGGACATCACATTGGTCCTAGAGGTGCAGGCTACATGATCGGGTAGCCCGCTGGACCTTGGTGCTTCCCACGGGAGGTTTCCCTTGGTTTTGTCGGCGTACATGTAGACTCCGGCATCACACATTATTTCATCATTTACATTCATGATACATTGGCTCCAACCGCAATTGCTCGACTCGACATTGTTAGTTGTCTTTACAAATTCGGATTTGTCAATTGCATCTTCGCATTTGTCAATTACATCTTTTCCCTGTATACCACCGGCATCACTGTACAAGGCGACATTTAGATACTTGCATTTGTCAATTACATCCTTTCCATGTATCTTACTGGCATCGCTGTTCAAAGGTACATTTAGATACTTGCATTTGTTAATTACATCTTTTACATTCGTATCACCGGCATCGCTGTACAAAGAGTGTAACTATCCCTTTAATTGTGCTGGGTTGCCGGTCTCCTTTAAGAGGGCCTTGCAATCTTTACCCCAATCCAGTTCGCTGCTCGGCATCACGTGTTGCTCCCTCAACGCTGCCCCTCTTGGAGTAGTTGCAGCCATCTTGATTTCAGGCGCTTCACCTCGTGGTGCAGGCGCCATCTTCTCTCTCTCCACGAGGTAGGCTGCGGTGATCCTTTTCTCCCCAGGTTCTGCCACGGAAGCCGGGAATTTACCTGCGGCACCGATCTTCTTCCTTCGGAGTCCTGCCACTGGCGCCCGGAAGGTGAGGGCTGGTCATTTGGGTTGGATCATCTCGCCATTGGGTAGTGCAGTCTGTGTCATCGCCGCGCAGTCGAGTTGGATGGTAGGATCTTCAGATGCTGTGATGGATCCAAATTTGGGGCCGCATAGGACGTCGATCGCCGAGGCCTGGAGGCTTTCCCAACTCTAACTGATTTGGATTTATTTCATCCATCTTCTTCCCAGCAACGTTGGACCATCACTGGCAACGATCCACAAAGGTAGCTTGTGCATCGTGCTGCCACAGGATACCTGGACATCCACGCTGCCAATGACTGGGATGGTGTCGTTTGTGTAAGTGAGCAGCTTCACCTGGATCGGGAGCATTTTAGGTCGTTCAGCGGGATTGTCCCAGAGTTTCTCGAAGGCCGCCTGATTCATCAGCGATTGGCTCGCCCCTGTGTTGACCTCCATCGAGACTGGAACACCGTTGATTTCGACTTCCATTTTCAACTGAGAACTCTCGGTGGAGCAGGTAAACACTCCGTATACTTCTTCCAGGGGCTGAGCTGCCTCCTGGACTCTCTCTTCGTCTTCATCAGCGCTGGAGCCCGGGTGATCAGCCAACTCTTCAACGACTCGGTGAGTAAAATTTCTTTCACACATTCGCTGGAGATGGCCTTTAGTGTTACAGCCTTTGCAAATATAGTCTCTGTATCGGCACTGGTGGGCCCTGTGATTTCCTCCACAGCGCCAGCATGGGGCTGGTCGGTTGGCCCCATGTGGCGGACTCAGGGTTGCGGGACTCGGGGTAGCAGTCTTGCTTCTAAAAGGCCCCAGTCGGTTCACAGTACTTGCCGGGTTAGAGTCCTGGGGGTGAGTCATCAGCCTCTTGGAATCCCAGGCCGAGGCCATGAATGCCTGGCTGACGTTGACTACCTTCTGCAGGATGACTGTGGTGTCCGCAGAGAGTAGCCTGTGGAGGAGGCCCTCATGGCCAATTCCAATAACAAAGATGTCCTTCAGTGCTTTGGTGAGGTGGTCGCCAAAATCACACAGTGAAGCCAATCGTCTCAGGTCTGCAGCATATTTTGCGATTTCTTGGCCTTCAGGCCGCCGGTGTATGTACAATTGGGGTCTGGCTGTGAGGATGCTCTCTTTAGGCTTGAGCTGTTCCTGTATCATCGTTAAAAGCTCCGCGTACGTTTTGGTTGTCATCTTCCCTGGGGATAGCCAGTCCCTGACAAGGCCATAAACGGTGGGTCCACAACTGTTGAACAGGATAGCTCTGTGCTTATCAGCCAGCGAGGTCGATGTGTCTCCAGCCAGGTCGTTCGTGACGAAGTAGTGTTCGAGCCTTTCCACAAAGGTATCCCAATCTTCTCCATCAGCGAATTGTTGAAAGTTGCCAAGGTTAGCCATTTTTCGCGTGGAAATTCATAATCTCGTCGCCAATTATTGTGTCTGTAAGCACTCTAGTAATGATTCCACAAGGTAAGGTATTGCATTTGAACTGTTGTGACCTTAGTCCATTTATTGTAGCTCCTGAATGAGGGTACAGTAAGGTGAGCTCCCTTTTATACTTGGTTACCTGCAGTGTACAGGTGACCCCGAGGTCTCCACCAGTTGCATCCTCTGGTGGTACAGGCATATTGTATACAGTATGAAGATACATTCAATGGTCTTATATAACTGTACATTGAGTGTGCAGGATATATACATATATTATACATACACAACACAATTAACGTTTAAAACATACTCCACAAAATACAGGAAGAAGTTGAGCAAGGAAATCGGTTGGAAACTAGGGGTGAATAGTAAACATTATAGTGCACATAACGAGGCTGCCAAATAAAGGTTCTAAGTGATTTGTGCCTTTAGAAGTGTTGGCACCTACATGTTCGGACTCGAAAGGTAAACAGTGTTATAGGATTATCATCATCATCATAGGCAGTCCCTTGTATCATAGAAACATAGAAACATAGAAAATAGGTGCAGGAGTAAGCCATTCGGCCCTTCAAGCCTGCACCACCATTCAATAAGATCATGGCTGATCATTCCCTCATTACCCCTTTCCTGCTTTCTCTCCATACCCCTTGATCCCCTTAGCCGTAAGGGCCATATCTAACTCCCTCTTGAATATATCCAATGAACTGGCATCAACAACTCTCTGCGGTAGGGAATTCCACAGGTTAAGAACTCTCTGAGTGAAGAAGTTTCTCCTCATCTCAGTCCTAAATGGCCGACCCCTTATCCTAAGAGCGTGTCCCCTGGTTGTGGACTTCCCCATCATCGGGAACATTCTTTCCGCATCTAACCTGTCCAGTCCCGTCAGAATCTTGTAAGTTTCTATGAGATCCCCTCTCATCCTTCTAAACTCCAGTGTATAAAGGCCCAGTTGATCCAGTCTCTCCTCATATGTCAGTCCCGCCATCCCAGGCATCAGTCTGGTGAACCTTCGCTGCACTCCCTCAATAGCAAGATCATCCTTCCGCAGATTAGGAGATCAAAACTGACCACAATATTCCAGGTGAGGCCTCACCAAAGCCCTGTACAACTGCAGTAAGACCTCCCTGCTCCTATACTCAAATCCCCTAGCTATGAAGGCCAACATACCACTTGCCTTCTTCACCACCTGCTGTACCTGCATGCCAACTTTCAATGACTGATGAACCATGACACCCAGGTCTCGTTGCACCTCCCCCTTTCCTAACCTGCCGTCATTCGGATAATATTCTGCCTTCGTGTTTTTGCCCCCAAAGTGGATAACCTCACATTTATCCACATTATACTGCACCTGCCATGCATTTGGCCACTCACCTAACCTGTCCAAGTCACCCTGCAGCCTCTTAGCATCCTCCTCACAGCTCACACCGCCACCTAGTTTAGTGTCATCTGCAAACTTGGAGATATTACACTCAATTCCTTCATCTAAATCATTAATGTATATTGTAAAGAGCTGGGGTCCCAGCACTAAGCCCTGCGGCACTCCACTAGTCACTGCCTGTCATTCTGAAAAGGACCCGTTAATCCCGACTCTCTGCTTCCTGTCTGCCAACCAGTTTTCTATCCATGTCAGTACATGGATAGAAACCATGCGCTTTGATTTTGCACACCAATCTCTTGTATGGGACCTTGTCAAAAGCTTATTGAAAGTCCAAATACACCACATCCACTGGTTCTCCCTTATCCACTCTACTAGTTACATCCTCAAAAAATTCCAGAAGATTTGTCAAGCATGATTTCCCTTTCATAAATCCATGCTGACTTGGACCGATCCTGTCACTGCTTTCAAAATGCGCTGCTATTTCATTTTTAATAATTGATTCCAACATTTTCCCCACTACTGATGTCAGGCTAACCGGTCTAGAATTAACTGTTTTCTCTTTCCCTCCTTTTTTAAACAGTGGAGTTACATTGGCTACCCTCCAGTCCATAGGAACTGATCCAGAGTCGATAGACTGTTGGAAAATGATCACCAATGCATCCATATTTCTAGGGCCACTTCCTTCAGTACTCTGGGATGCAGACTATCAGGCCCCGGGGATTTATCGGCCTTCAATCCCATCAATTTCCGTAACACAATTTCCCGCTTTATAAGGATGTCCTTCAGTTCCTCCTTCTCACTAGACCCTCGGTCCCCTAGTATTTCCGGAAGGTTATTTGTGTCTTCCTTCGTGAAAACAGAACCAAAGTACCTGTTTAACTGGTCCGCCATTTCTTTGTACCCCATTATAAATTCACCTGAATCTCTCTGCAAGGGACCTACGTTTGTTTTCACTAATCTTTTTCTCTTCACATATCTATAAAAGCCTTTGCAGTCAGTTTTTATGTTCCCAGCAAGCTTCCTCTCATACTCTATTTTTCCCCTCCAAATTAAACCCTTTGTCCTCCTCTGCTGTATTCTAAAATTCTCCCAGTCCTCAGGTTTGCTGCTTTTTCTGGCCAATTTATATGCTTCTTCTTTGGATTTAACACTATCCTTAATTTCCCTTGTTAGCCACAGTTGAGCCACCTTCCCCGTTTTATTTTTACTCCAGACAGGGATGTACAATTGTTGAAGTTCATCCATATGATCTTCAAATGTTTGCCATTGCCTATCCACTGTCAACCCTTTAAGTATCATTCGCCAGTCTATTCCAGCCAATTCCCATCTCATACCATCGAAGTTACCTTTCCCCACGTTCAGGACCCTGGTCTCTGAATTAACTGTATCACTCTCCATCTTAATAAAGAATTCTACCATATTATGGCCACTCTTCCCAAGGGGCCTCGCACAACAAGATTGTTAATTAGTCCTTTCTCATTACACATCACCCAGTCTAGGATGGCCAGCCCTCTGGTTGGTTCCTTGACATATTGGTCTAGAAAACCATCCATAATACACTCCAGGAAATCCTCCTCCACAGTATTGCTACCAGTTTGGTTAACCCAATCTATATGTAGATTAAAGTTGCCCATGATAACTGCTGTACCTTTATTGCATGCATCCCTAATTTCTTGTTTGATGCTGCCCCCACCCTCATTACTACTGTTTGGTGGTCTGTACACAACTCCCACTAGCATTTTCTGCCCTTTGGTATTCCGTAGCTCCACCCATACAGATTTCACATCATCCAAGCTAATGTCCTTCCTTACTATTGCATTCATTTCCTCTTTAACCAGCAACGCCACCCCACCTCCTTTTCCTTTCTGTCTATCCTTCCTAAATGTTGAATACCCCTGGATGTTGAGTTCCCAGCCTTGGTCACCCTGGAGCCATGTATCTATAATGTCAATTACATCATATCCGTTAACCGCTATCTGCGCAGTTAATTCGTCCACCTTATTCCGAATACCCCTCGCATTGAGGCACAGAGCCTTCAGGCTTGTCTTTTTAACACCCTTTGCCCCTTTAGGATTTTGCTGTAATGTGGCCCTTTTTGCTTTTTGCCTTGTGTTTCTCTGCCCTCCATTTTTACTTTTCTTCTTTCTATCTTTTGCTTCTGCCCCCATTCTACTTCCCTGTGTCTCCCTGCAAACGTTCCCATCCCCCTGCCATATTAGTTTAACCCCTCCCCAATAGCACTAGCAAACACTCCCCCGAGGACATTGGTTCTGGTCCTGCCCAGGTGCAGACCGCCCAGTTTGTACTGGTCTCACCTCCCCCAGAACTGGTTCCAATGTCCCAGGAATTTGAATCCCTCCCTTCTGCACCCCTCCTCAAACCACGTATTCATCTGAGCTATCCTGCGATTCCTACTCTGACTAGCATGTGGCACTGCTAGCAATCCTGAGATTACTATTTTTTATATCCTACTTTTTAATTTAGCTCCGAGCTCCCTAAATTCATCTTGTAGGACCTCATCCTGTTTTTTTACCTATATCATTGGTACCTATGTGCACCATGACAACTGGCTGTTTATCCTCCCCCTTCAAAATATCCTGCACCCGCTCCGAGACATCCTTGACCCTTGCACCAGGGAGGCAACATACCATCCTGGAGTCTCGGTTGCGGCCACAGAAACGTCTACCTATTCCCCTTACAATAGAATCCCCTATCACTTTAGCTCTCCCACTCTTTTTCCTGCCCTTCTGTGCAGCAGAGCCACCCATGGTGCCATGGACTTGGCTGCTGCTGCCCTCCCCTGATGAGTCATCCCCCTCAACAGTACCCAGAGCGGTGTATCTGTTTTGCAAGGGGATGACCGCAGGGGACCCCTGCACTACCTTCCTTCCACTGCTCTTCTTGTTGGTCATCCAACCCCTATCTGGCTGTGTAAGCTTTACCTGCGGTAAGACTAACTCACTAAACATGCTATTCACATCATTCCTAGCATCGTGGATGCTCCAGAGTGAATCCACCCGCAGCTCCAGTGCCACAATGTGGTCTGTCAGGAGCTGCAGCTGGATACACTTCCCACATATGTAGTCGTCATGGACACTGGAAGCATCCCTGACTTCCCACATAGTACAGGAGGAGCATAACACATGTCAGAGCTCTCCTGCCATGACGTAACCCCTAGATTAGCTTAATTTAGCAACAATAATGCTAAAGGTTACTTACTGATAAAGAAAAGAAAAAGAAAAAACTACTCACCAATCATCAGCCAATCACTTACCCCCTTGGCTGTGACATCACGTTTCGATTTCTTTCTACTTTTTTGCCTTCTCTCCCTCCTTTATCGGCCGCTCCGACATCTCTGAACTCCCGCCTCTCTGACTGCTGCAGCCTCCCGACTGCCACTGGGCCTTTATAGGCTGCCCCGAAGTCCCCAAACCTCTTGCTCTGACGTCACACTTCGTTTTCTTTCCCTTCCAGGTCGGGGAGTCAGCACTGGTGGGGAAAACAAGACAAAGCAACACCTCCCACTCCCACTTCCCCGAACTCTCCCACTTACCAAACTCTTACCTTTGCACTCTGACCTGCCGCTGCACTCCGAGCAAGTCTGCACCAAGCCCCCTCTTTTTATACTCTTCCTAACTGACTCACCACTGGCCTGTTTAGGGAACCAGTTTTTACTAGCTGTCCAAATAACTAAGTTAGCTTGCTTGTTTGTCTCTACTTAAACCTACAAGGATCCTATCTGTTTAATATTGCAGTTTTACTTAAACTTGTAATCTTATTTTACCTTTAGAAGCTACTAGAAATTGTCACTCGTAATTTACACCAACCTTGAACTGGTTTAAAAGGGATTAACCCTTAAAGTTCTCCCATTTACCAAACTCTTACCTTTGCACTTTGACCTGCCGCTGCACTCCGCGTAAGCCTGCACCAAGCCCCCTCTTTTTATACTGTTCTTGGCTGACTCACCACTGGATGACTTGCTTCCACCAGAAAGGGATGAGTTCACAGGTGTTTCAATGAAGGACCTGATATTTCAGATCCCGATCTACTTGTTGAAGGGTGGAAGATGCCTGTGTGTGGATTTTTTTAACATGTGGTGGCCGTTGCACACCAGCCACCACATGGGTTTGACAGAGCTAGGTCTTGGTCTGGTGGCAAGGATTAACCAAGACGACTGGAGACCAGCTCTGCTGCATGGACCTAGTGCGTACACATATCGCAGTGTGGGCTGGCCAGTGCTGCCCCGCATAAGGAGCAGTGAGACAGAATATAGAATACAATCATGTCACCATGAATATGCCCAGTAAACAGTGATCCCAAAGAACAAATTGTGACCGTTGCACTAGTTACTACCAGCAACCATAAGTTTTAGTATTTAAAAAAAACTGTTGTAGCCTTTCAACTGATGTTGGCAATTTGGAGATGGACCTTTTAAAATACACTAGATCTGTAGCAAATGAAGTGGTTTCAACCTGGTTAGTTTTGCAGCTTTTGATCAGATACATTACAGTGACATCAAAAAGCCTGTCAGCAGACCAAAGCAGTTTTAAAAAGCTAATTTGGTGGATGCAGTTCACTACAGAAAGAGAAAATATGCTTAAAGCTAGAGTGTAGATGATGCAGCTATTTCAGCACAGCTTTTAAGATATTAAATTACCGAGTACAAAGCCATTATTTAATGTCTTTAGGTTAGCTAAAGGTTGAAGACACTTAAAGCAACAATGAAGAGCTAAAATCAGTCACCTTTTTAATTTAAAAAAGTGAATATTTGTTAAAATGAAGCCAAATGAACACAGAAGAAATACTTAAAAAAGGCAAGTTTAAAAATACAGTACTCTTTGTTTTACTTAATTCTTCAAGTGAGTTTTATACAAAACTTCCAAATTAATGTTTTGTATGCAGAGATGAATTTATATTGCATCAATTTATATTTTCATTGAGGATCACAATCTGTAATAAAAAAAATCAAATTCCTCATGTGTGGTTTTTTTGCAATCTGAATGGTCTGTCAGGTGAGGCCAATAATTAAGTCCCAGTAAGTGCTGGTTAAGTGAAGGCAATAGTAGAAGTTTTTCAAGATAGCTGAATGTACTAAGCTTATAAAACTTCTAATGTTGCATTGCTGAATCGATTTCCACAGCACTGAGTGCACTCAGACCAAATGTTTATTTTTTGCCTCCGCACATCGAAGCGCCAGCTGAATTCCAGCAATTATTTGTTTAATATATTTCAAAGTGTTTCCGGAATCCCTTTAAATTTATTTTTACATTTCAGAAGGGAAGACCTTAGGTTTTGCAGTATCTTCAAGAATCCCGGTGCCAGCTGCCACCAATCCCTACAAGAGAACAATAATGTTCTTGTAAGGACTTTGAGCAAACTATCTTTAAACATGACACAGGGAGGGGGAAGGCAAATGAAGATCAGGAAATCCCTGACAACCTGTTAACAGGTTTTTGAAGCCTACACTGATTCTCAGTAAAGGAACGCGGAGATGAGAAATATTTTTATATATTACATACACGGAATGTGAGAGGGAAGACAGAGAGAGGGAGAAAACAAAAAGGGGGAACAAACTTGCAAGTACAACTGAAGCAGTCAAAAAAAAAGGGAACTGCCCAGAAAAATTAATTAAAATTAAATTTACACTCATCATGAACGCTCCCTTCTAGATCGAAGCGAATTTAAGCTTGCCAATCACGAAGGCTAACACAGGAGTGCTATTAGCGCCATTTTATAAGGGAGGCAGAAGAGAAAGAAAAGGCGAGTGCACGACCAGTTATGGGAAAGAAAACAAAAAAATTACGCGCAAATCTATTGCCCATGAAAGAGACTGAACCCCTTTTATGGGAGGGGCAATTGTCAAGAAACACAAACATCAATGTCCCCATGGTCATCAGAAAGCAATAGGAACATGAGTTCCTTGACACAGGACCAGATGTGGCGATCAGTGGTCTAGGTAGATGCTTCAATCCCAATATCAAACAGGTAAGAAAGAAAAGCCAGGATTTATAGCTTGGCAGCGTGGCCAGACACAGTGTAATCCGCAAATCATAGTACAGAAGCCCTCAATGTCATCCAATTTTCATCGGCAGAGGCCAAATATATTTATTTTTCATATACTGGAGAAAAAAGGCAAAGTGGAGTGATGGAAGATTCAGCTGATTACTGGCAGTAAGTTGTAGCTGGACCGAATGCCAATGTTGCACTGGATCTTTATAGTTGCAAGAGAACGTTATAGCTTACGTTCTCAATTATAGCAGATTCATATAGTTATTACAAATACATTACTGTCATTCTTTCAAATTGATATTTATAGGGGTAAAGGAAGGCTTCTCTCCCTCGGGCAGACTACCTGATATAGATAATCGACACCTCGCCCTTCTCTGTATAACGACGACAGAAGTAAACAAACAAAATCTTAGGTTCAACCGGCTTTATTTCGAGCAATGCGACGGAAGGTTCAGTCGTGGATCCTTCAAAATATATGAGGTTTTGAGTATAATTTATACAAGTTTTGGAGAGGAGCAACCCTCCAACAAAATCATCAATAGGTCTATTGCTATCAGCGGAGTTACATTGATTTGTCGACTCTTATCAGACTGGCTCTGAGTGGTATATACAACTGTCCATCTCCCATCATTGTGTTGTTCCAGTATTTGCCCTCTGCCCCAGCCTGCACATCACCTAAAGTAACTGTTCTCAAAATACTGGCTGTCTTATCTCTTCCTCAGAGACTTCTAATCAAAATTGTAACTGCTGACTTATATGTGTTACTAAGGTTAAGGATGCAGTTTTAATGCATTATAAGTGCTATACCTACATAAGCAAGTGTTACATACATAGGCAATTTCTCAAACTCTCCGAATACTGTTTAATTCACCACCTTCAGCATTGTGTCCTGACCACCTATTCTATATATCCCTTACAATTCCCCCCTTATGGCCCTTGGCTATATGCCCAAGATAGGCCATTTCCCAATTAATTTCTCATAGGTGAGATTCCAGGGTTGTCCTTTCGCTTGGGTAGCGCTATTTCCCAAGCTGTAAGACCTACCTATTGGCTTTCCCATCAAGATTATTGTAAATAAGTCTGTTATGCCGGACTGTCTGATTTCCCTTTATTCACTGTTTTAGCTATAGTACAGGCTAGGGTCTGCCTCTTACGTAAGTCACACTTCTTACAGGCTAACAATAGTAGGATGACCAAGATGACCAACACTACAACCAGTATATGTGACACTATCCATATCCACAGATGCACTTGTACATTGCTTCCAGCATAGTTCATGTATAAGTCCTTTCTAGCCAACATTTTCTCGGTGTTCGAATTATGCCCCGCCTGGGGTATCATTTGATTTTTCTATCTTTCCTCCACCTGGGGTCTTCTCTATTCTGCCGAATTTCTGCCCCTCCTAGGGTATCCTCTATGTTGTCGAATGGTGTCCAATTCAGTTGAGTTTGTTACATTTTTAGTTCGAGTATCAGTTTTCCTTGCGGCCCGATGGCCTTCGCATAACCTCCTCGGGTAATGTCCATCATCGTCCCATCGATGGTTTCCTCCTTTAGTTCAGGGGTTATAATAAACCCATTTATATCTGTATCATCAAGCGCAGTAAAGCAGAAGTCAATATCCATAATGGTGCATGAGGAGTTCCTTTCTTTATTTCAGTTGCCATGGAGCTCACACATCAATCTCCATTTCCTCGTGGAATAGCGATAATTTCGTAGTCCTGTGTTAGGGGGGTGACACCCACTTGATCATATCCACAGTCATCTTTGATCATTCGTAGTGGATCTCGACATAAAGCAAATTTGTTATTTTTATAACAATTATCTATGCTGAGACTCTTAGTACTGTTGTTCTCTTCAGTTACATTTCTGGTTTGTCATGGTACCGCACACAAGTTTGATTTCTTATTTCTCCTACATTGTTTGTTTGTTATAGAAGATCTCCCTTTGTCACATCATACTATGGTATAGATAACATAAAATCTATTATATTTAAATGTCCGGTTACACATCTGGCCTTTGGGACTCAAGCATGACTGTTTCTCCGCACCTTGCAGGCATGAGTCATGTTTTTGTCCAAGATCCAGTTGGTAAATACATCAAGTGTTATCCAATCCAGCACCATTCCATTCTGAAGCTGCTCTAGGTTATGTTGTATTCCACTGTGCAAACATGCTCCATATCCTGTACATACTAGTTCTGTCTGGACAGTTTTACTCAAGTTTCATTCTGCTCTATTTATCGAATTTATAGTTCTGGCGTGGTCTCGCAATGTGTGGGCCACTTGTAATAATTCCCTTTCTGCGCCATTACCCAATTGTGCCTGTACCTTTTCAGTATCCTCACCCCTTTCCGCAATCTCTGCAAGGTTTGTGTTCGGGCGTTAACTCGATCATCTATCGTGTGCAGGTCTACAGTGTTTACCGTCACAACTCCCGCCGCGTATCCCGCCGCGTATCCCGCCGTGTATCCTGTGCCTACCATTTCTAGTATCCCTCTTTTTCCCAGGTCCCACTTTTTACCTGACCCTCTTTCCATATTAAACTTCATGGTTTTTGATTCAGGGCCTTTAAGTGCTCGCAGGGTCAGATTTTCATGCAGGCTTATAGTGTTTAACTCACAGAAATTGGGGGTGGTTATAGTGTTTAAATTTAGGAATACAGTAATTATTTGCTGATGTACCCCGAAGTGTATCTTATCCTTGGTCTGCCTTAACAATCCCCCTTTTGCCTCAGCGTTCATAGTTGGACACGTTTGTGTAGCTGGAGGTGTGATGGTCGGGATCCGGGTAGTGCTCATTGTTGCTAAAGTAATGGGTGGGGCCGTGTTGGTGGGTCTATCTCGGGAGATACCCCTCCACCACCATTCATAGATGTTGAGTGCAGTATCGCTGTCTCTTCTGATTATAAAACACACCGTGGTCTTATTCCCATTAATTTTTGGTCCCGTATTACTTGCCCATCCCCAATGTTGTTTTGTTTCCTTATTACGTTGTTTTATGCCCGTTATTTAAGTCTACTGTTGCTCCATCCGTCACCATCAGTGTTTTTGATTCTTTATTAAACTAATGCCACCCGAGCCCCTGTAATACAGGCCTTGCCATCCCTCAGCCTGTTATCCTTGATATGAGGCTGCGTTACCACACGTTGTTTCCACGAGCACTAGAGTCCTGCAAAAAAACAATATTTTCCAGTCGTCACCGGTTACTTTAGTGATTATGCTTTTTCAACTGGGTCCAGTGTTTCCACTTGTTGATACCCCTTATAACTACCATAACTTACCATTATTACTTGATAGGGTCTGGTCCATTTGGGTGCGAGCCCGGACCTCTCTGGGGTAATCACCTGACTGCCTATTTGGGGAATTTGGACCTTCTGTTTCTTAGTGTCGTTCTCTAAGTCCTTGATTATTTGCTGATCTCTAGCCTGTGCCTTTAAATCATGTAACTGCTTACAGAGTTCCATCACAAATTTCCGTATCCTGTCTTCATATGGCCCTCGCTTCCTGTAATCAAGACTTCTGGCAGTCTCATTTTTGCCTGATCCCTAGTAAAGCGCAGGCCTGTTTCATTATCTTCCCTGTGAAGTGGGTACCTTGATTTGAGTCTAGCAACAGTGGCATTCCCCATCGGGGTATTATAACTAGGTAGTATGTCTTCCCTTTGTTGCTGGGTAATGGTCCAGTAAAATCTATTTGCAAATTTTCCCAGGGTCCTTTCGGTCAGGGCCGATGTCCCATTCTGACCTTTACTTTCCCCCTAGTTGTATTTTGTGCCTGTCACGCGTCTTCTACAGTGGTGCTCTATATCTCTATCCATCCACCTCCAGCATCTAGACATAGAGCTTATCATGTTGGTTCTACCTGTATGGACATACCCGGGATATAAATTTAATAGGCTCCCCTGGATGCATTCCGGGGCCACCACATTCCCATCTTTCTTCCATATCTCGTCGGTCCCTTGTTGGGCTCCTCTCTGCTTCCACCCCTCCTTTTCCTGTGGAGTGGCTTCTCCCTATACATTGAGCATGTTTACTTCCTCAGGCCCGATTGTATATGCTCCGAACTGGGCTTCCCCGGCCAGCGTACCTGTCTCTGCCACATGCTTGGCTGCCTTATCTGCCCATGCGTTTCCCTGTTGATGTTGATCGGTAATTTTTATGTGTGCTTTGACCTTTATTATTACACACTCCTGGGGTGGTAGGGAGGCTTCCACTAATTTTTTAACAATCTCCTCATGTTTAGTCGACCTTCCTCCTGAGGTCATGTATCCCCGTCTGCTCCAGGCTATCATATAATCATGCACTACTCCAAAAGCATATCGACTGTCTGTATAGATGTTTACTCTTTTTCCCCTAGCCAGCCTCAGAACCTCAGTGAGAGCCACTAATTCAGCCACTTAAGCTGATAGATCCCCTTCTAACTGTCCTTCTCTTTTGATCTGTCCACTGCTATCTACCACGGCCCATCCCATCCATGGTGTCCCATTGATATAGTGCCGAGACCCATCTACATATAGATCCATGTCTGCCTCCTCCATCCTGACTACTTCCCTCATCTTCTCCTGTTGGGCTACACTGATGCTCCTTTCCCTGCGTAATGATCCATCCTGCAGAGTTGTTACAGTTGTCTTTTATTGTTACCGTCCCATTGCAGGGTAAGAGCATTGCTTCCCACCTAGCCCTTCGCACGTCGGATACCGTTTTTAGCCTTGCTGTGTTAAGCAATTCTACTAACGCATGCTGGGTATGTATGTGTTCCGACATTACTATGCCACTGGCCTATCCATGTCCCCATGTAATGATCTTTACTGTGGTGGATATAGATATGGAAGGGCCTAGTCTGGTCAGGTAATCCCAGAGCTGGAGCACATGTGACAGCTTGTTTTAATCTTACTACCACAATTTCCTGATCTCGGCATTTCTGCAGTAGTTGAATAGCCCTAGTACCTGCCTGACCCCTTTCATGGTTCCTGGCCTGGGCATTCATCGAATTGCTTCCTTTCTGTCCTTAGGCATCTGTCTCTTCCCTTGTGATATTATATATACTAGATATGTTATTCACTCCTTCCCACCTGCACCTTCCTAGGATTTATTTTTAATCCTGCACTCTGTAGAGCTCCTAGCATTGTAGTTAAAGCTAGTATGTGTTGTTGTTCTGTGCTGGAGGCAATAAGGATTTCATCCACATACTGCAAAAGTGTGCTCCCTTTGCCTGTTGTGGGCCTCGCCTTCCTGCACCTCCTCCCTTATTGCAGTTAAAACATATCAGGGGAGCTGCGTGGGGGTGTGTCTCCTCCCTCTTCATATCTGCTGCTATTTTTGCTATCTTCTCCCTTTGTTCTGACTTTAACTCCTCTACGTGTTCTGCCCACTCTAAAGTTTCATTGTAATCATGCCCCACTTTAAATCCCAACTTAATTATCTTTTGATGGGCTTCTCCTAGCTCGTCTTTAAACATCCCATGCTTGAGGAATTTTTGAATTTTTTTCCTACGGCTGAGAACTATATTATCCGTCTTTTATCTCTTCCAGCTTATTTATCTTAGCTTCTAATTCTTGAATTTGTTTTGTTTGAGTATCTATTTCTTTTAGCTATCCTCTGTGGCAGGCGAGTATTATTACATAGGCTTTCTTCGTTTTATTTTTAGTCTGACTATCCCACCATTTCCTCTGTCTGTCAGGTGAGTCTTCTGGCTGCCATCCTTGCTTTTTCATTTCTTTTATTAAGAAACCCAAATTAATAATGTCCAGTATAAACCACTGTCAATGAAAGGGGTTAACTGCTTTACAGGTTTGTAAGAAGGCCTGACGTCATTACGTGACTTCGCGTAATCATCAGAATTTTTCACCAAGTCTTTGTGCCTTTAAAACTTGCTTAGAAATTAGGAATCCATTAAAACAACAGAAATCATTAGTAAAGCTATCATAATTAGCTTTAAATAAAGCCTTCTCATCACGAAAGACAAAATGTTAGATTAAACTCCAATTTTTCTAAACTTCCAATTCAAATACTTGCCAAAGATTTTTTTTAATTGATTTAAAATGAGACCACACATTTCTAATAGCTATTTTGTTTACTGAAATCCCATTTAAAATAAGTACTGGCAACTGGGGCTTATTGTTCTTAGCTCTGTAAATCATAGTCAAAACAATCAGGGAAACTGCCACACTTTTTACATGTTCACACAAGCTATATACATTCCAGCATTTTTTTTTTTTTTAAGGTCCCGGTCACTGAGCAAATCTTGTGTTTTATTTCTCTCGACACAAAAGCTAAACTTCCGTGCCGGTTCCATCTTTGACAAGAATTTAAAATTCAGCAACATTTTCTGATTCCCAGTTTTTATTTTCCTTCCTATGCTGAGTTCGCATAGCTTAGATCTTTGCCCCTCATTATTTTCAAAACCCTTCTGCTTGTTTAGATTGTTTGGGACTTTTCCTTGATAAGCCCCATACATTTTGAAAAGGTTTTTAAACCCGAAATTTAAATTTTTCTTTACTGCAGTGAAACTTTCTCGTAAGTGAAAATCGTTATCAGCATAGAGTGTCTTTTATCTCTTTTCCAATATTCACACTTTGAGACAAAGTCGAGATTTCACTGTGGCCATTAGGAAAATTCGTCTTTCATTGGTTAATTACCCTCCAATCAAACCAATATCTTTTTCACAGCCAATTTAAATCTCCTTTCTTCAAATTAGTTTTTGTATTTTATACAGAGGGCTTGTGTTTCCATGAATTTGTTAATTTAAAATCATAAGACATTTGCAAACACTTTTTCCCCCCAATTAGACGTTCAATTTGTTTTCCTTTTTAGCAGCTGTAGTTTTCAAGGTTGTATCTTTATCTTTTGATAAAAACAAGCTGTCCTTTGTGAATTCAATGTTTATTCCAGCAAGTTAATCACAAACACTTTTTCGTCTGGGTATGTTTACCCCTCTACCAGATTCCGTGTACTGTTTCCAGGCCTTTGGATCCCTCTAATGTCCGGCCGAGCTAACAATACCGCTACCAGATTCCTTAATCTAGTTACTCTGATAGGAAGTGTCGGTTTTATTTTTCATCTTTTCCCTGCTAGCACTTATACCCAGGACCATTTTGGTCCATTTTCAGAGACCCCCCTTGGTCTTCATTTTATCCCACTGGACAGTTTTCCTAAAAATCCTGGGGTCCCACCCCACTTTTTAGGTTGCATTCCTTCTTTTTCAGGCAATACACCTATCCCCAACCTTGGTTTTCATCCTTCCGCGGTTCACTATAACTTTGTTCTACAGATTATCCCCTTCTAGTTCTTTATACAGATTACCTCCTTCCCCGTCAATGCTACAGCTGCAGGTGGTACAAAATCATACTCACTGCCATTGCTAGCTGTCACATCATCCAGGTTGGAGGGTCTGTATCCTGCTCGCAGCACAAAATGTAAGGGTAAAGGAAGACTTCTCTCCCTCAGGGCAGACTATCTGATATAGACAATTGACACCTTGCCCTTCTCCTTTGTATAATGACCATGGAAGTAAACAAATGAAATCTTAGGTTCAACTAGCTTTATTTCGAGTAATGCAAGGGAAGGTTCAGTCGTGGAACCTTCAAAATACATAAAGTTTTGAGTATAATTTATACAGGCTTTGGAGAGGAGCTACCCTCCTACAAAATCATTGATAGGTCTATTGCTATCAGCGGAGTTGCATTTTTTTGTCGACTCTTATCAGACTGGCTCTGAGTGGTATATGCAACTGTCCATCTCCCATCATTGTGTTGTTCCAGTATTTGCCCTCTGCCCCAGTCTGCACGTCCCCTAAAGTAACTGTTCTCAAAATACCGGCTGTCTTATCTCTTCCTCAGAGACTTCTAATCAAAATTGTAACTGCTGACTTGTATGTGTTACTAAGGTTAAGGATACAGTTTTAATGCGATATAAGTGTGCTATACCTACATAAGCAAGTGTTACATACATAGGCAATTTCTCAGATGCCTCTACTACTGATTAGTTCACCACCTTCAGCATTGTGTTCTGACCATCTTTCTGTCTGCTACAATTTATCCCTTACAATATTGTTAAAGTAAATCAGAGTACAAGTATTTCTATTAAGTCTATTATGCTGTACATTAAAAATGTAACTGATGGATAACAGTGTTTATGGATTGAATATGTAGCAATACTCATTCCTCAGCATATATCCTAATTCATTGCAGACATACATGACGAAGTATAAAGATGATGCTTTTAGAAATGAATTGCAGAAAAGCAGTATTATTGTATTATTCTGTACAGAAGCTTTTCATTGTAGTATGGTTTTTTATACAATAGGTTCATTATTCTCAATGAAACTGTAAAAAGAGATTACTTGTAACTGATGTACAATGATTTTTAAAATAAAAGTCTCAAGTCAGCATTCACATTGGGAGAAGCCATGCGCATGCTCTCATTATTCTTTGGAGTATCTTCCCTGATGGACATTCTATTCCGTTGAAACAGTTCTGGGAACCTCAATACAGAGTCATCTAAATCCATCAGGAACCTGCCAGCTTATTAAAACTGCCACATATGGCTAAAAGTTACAGTGGTTGATTCAAGCTTGGAGTATCTCAGGTGGCGATAAGCCACAGAGACTGTCATGGAACTAGTTTCAATATTAGTCTACAGAGAATCAAGCAATCTGTTCAGCAATGGATTGGGTCTACTTTCGATGTCAGGCTTCCTTCTAACTTCTCCTCAGAGACTTCTAACTATTGTGGCTGCATTGGGTTACTGATAATACTGGCAGCAGACTCCAATGCAGCAACTAAGAACTTGTTTTGTGAATCCTTGTTGTTTGACTTGAAGCTGTTCCACAGCCTTAAGGGTTGGAACAGTAGCTGTGCACTTTCTTATTATGCAGGGAAGGAGCTTTATTCCAAGGGATAGCTCCAAAGTGATGAAACTTAAACCTACCACAGATCTGATCACCTCACTGTAATTTAGTGAACGTTTCCCTGCTGACTACTACTGCGGATTTTGACAAGAGAACCAATACAGGTTGTCTCCACTTGGAAAAGCTCTTAATGTCACAAGTGTAATGATTAGCTTACAAATCATCAAATCCCTATAGATAAAAGTAAATAACATTAACAACTGCAAAGAGGCAATCCATGGATAGAACTGGAGGAGACGCCCAATATTTTGGATAAAGTATTGTAGAGCAAAAATACATTGCGGGAACGATTGATGGATTGGCCCATCACAAACTTTTAAAGCACCAGGCATATGATTTTTCCCTTATGCTGACAGTCAAATCCTGACTAAGTAGAGCAGATCTGAGAGTGGAAAGATATTGCTATGCTCCAATATATATAGGTATATAATGACAATTTAAGTGCAGCTGTGGTTTTAGACCAGAAAGATACAACAACATTACAAACTAGCTCATAGTCCTGGAGTAAGTAGGCTATTAACATTCTTCACATCACATCTTATTTAATGATATAAACTCAATGAAAATAACTGAGGTGAAGAGATAAAATTAAAAACATGTAGACATAACTACCATATGCATATAATGTAATTTCAAATTACCTATAATTCATTGTACATTAATGTCAAACTAACATTAATCTTAAAGTTTATATTAAATGCTTTTGACTCAAAGACGAGAGTGCTACCAATTGAGCCACAACAGAGCGAGTCAACAATTACATTTGATATTTGGCATGAAAGAATGATACAGTTTAACTCTCATTTTACAAGGACTGGGTTATTGATTTAATTTATATATTTTTTTCTGTTTTTCCGCTGGGTTTGGGTATGGAACACTAACTGAAAAAGGAAAACCTATTGCTTACAATCTTTGAGTTTGATTTTTATGGAGATTTTTAACAACTTTGTTACAGGATTACATGAAGCAGAGCTTTTTCGGACATGGTTTGAATTTATTCTATCTAATATTGTCCTATTGTCCACATTTTTAATCACATATTACTGAATCTTACAGCAGTTACCAGCTATAAATCATTTTCTATAAGAAAGGAACATAGTTTTACGAATTTATTCTGTAAACTTACTGCATAGATAAAAGCATTTAATATAGGATTATAATTTTGTGTTGGATTACATATACAGGCTGACTGTTTAATCTCTGAGTGAATCATGCCAAATAGTTTTGATTATAATTTGGTTGGTATAAACAATGGTATTTGTTGGACATCAGAGTATAATGTTGTAAATTATATCTTTGTCTGGCTGTTGCAGTGAGAGTAGGAGAGAAAACAAACTACAAGTCTCTCTCTCCTTGATCAAGAGGTGATGTTAATGATGGTGAAGAAAAATACTGCAACCTGGACTGGCTCAACCTCTCAACTGAAAGACCCTCCATTGATTTAAAAAAAAACATCTAGCAGGAAAAAAAGGAAATTAATTCAGATTGGCAATTGAAAATGCCTCCAAAATGTAAGTCCTATTAAAAAGATTTAGATAATTATCTATGTGTTCAATGTATAAAGGGTTTGTGCACAAACGTGCTAAGCTAACATCACATGGGATAATTTCACCTCACATGCAAGACGGACTGGAGAAGGTAATTAGGGTAAGTATAGATAAAGTTGAAGAAAAACAAAATGGACCATAATGTTTCCTGAGTGGCTGAAGCCACGATAATGCCACAACATGCAAAGGGACTGTTCGATGACGGATATTTTAGGTGAGATTGAAATCATGGAGATTTACTCGATTACCCTTGGGTGTGTGGGAAAGGGAAACCTTTGCAGCATTTTCAAGATATTAGGGATCATTTTCTGACCTCACGCTTACCTGCCAACGGTGCATAGGGAAATTCGGGTGCACATGCGTGCAATTAGCTGATGGTTAATTTAAACGTTTGGAAATCCTGCTAAAACAGGCGCCCGCCCATATGACTGCTTTGCAGCTTCGTGGGCGAGGCTCCCTGTCAGGCTCACTGTGTCAGACAGTTACCCATGCTGAATAGAATCCTTGACTGGACAAGTTGTTCAATAGTCTATGAAAGAAACACAGCTAACAAGTTGAATGGCAATTTTTTTATTGCATACTTGTGCTGTTCAATAAAAAGTGACTTATCACGGGTGGGTACAAATGATAACAGGGATTATACAATGTACACAAGGACAGAATGATCATCAGTGGTGCTTTCAGTTAAACACTGTGGAAAAAGAAACAAAAGAAAGACAGTTACATGTCTTTCTTAATGTTTATATTTACATGACGAGAGCCTGAAACAGATGTAGGCACTACAAGTTAAATGTCAAAGTTTGATAGTGTATTTTGACAGTGTAAATTAAATTAAATTGCGAACAGCTGCTTGGTAAATTTGTTTAAATGCAGTGAAGGGAAATTCTGATTTGAATTTCAAAACTATGTTTCAAACACTTGGCCATTAAATGAATTTCCTGTGCAATGTTTTGATGTTCAAATATGCTGTGGCAAATGCTATAAAAACCTCAGCCAATTTTAATCCTGTCCTAATTCTTTGTCCATTGTAAAAAATAAAACAACTTCTAATTGTAGCTGTTGGACGGATCCTCACTTTTGCTAGCCATGAAACTATATGGGGGAGTAGGATTAGCTGAAGTGCTCTTGTAGAGTTCTGGCACAGGGTTGAGGGGCCGAATGGCCTCTTACTGTGCTTTAACCATTCTGTGATTCTTGATACTGTTGTGGGGGCGGAGCTGTGGTGGGAGTGATTTTCAACTACTTCCCACCTATTTCTCACCTGATAAAAGACAACTGATGGGAGGCAAGTCTAGTGGGGACCTTTTGTATCTATTTTTCCAGCAGAATCATTTCATATGCGAGGCTTTAAATGGTTGCCCCACATTCTCTCCCAAAAGATGCGAGAGGCTGTTCAAATATGTAAAGCAGGATCCTACGCCTGTTGGAGGACCAAAGTTGCACTTTTCATAGAGAAATGGATGGAGCATGCACATCCCACAACTTTCCGACTTTGAGAGGCCTAACTGACTGTCCCTACAGTGACCGCTGGAGGCCTCTCTAAAAAGATCTGTTTTTAATTTCAACAGTTGTTGTTGGACTGGGAGGAGGAGGTGGAGGGCAAGTGTTCCTCCAAGTCCAACAAAAGTCTTCCTGCGCACTGCCGACCTGTTCTTGTTCACCCCTCCCTGGCACCCAGTACCTCCCACAATAGGCTTCATCTGCAGTCAGACAATTTTCCGCTGCAGAAGGAGCTGCCGTACTGCAGCCATTTGCCACCCAAAGCTCGCTGGAAAAATGTTCATGGGGCCCAACCTGAACGGTTCAGGCATCCTGACTGTGCATTGGGCGGGTGCAGTGGGCACACTACCCATATCACGCCAGTTTGGTGCCATAGAATATTTCCCGGGTAGTTTTTTTTCCAGCGTCCTTAATCAGAATTATATATATATATATCGTAGAATTTTACAGTATGAAAGGAAACTATTTGGCCCAAGATACCTGTGCTGGCTCTTTGAAAGAGCTCTCCACTTAGTTTCATTGAATTGAATGCGATTAGGTCAAAACCTGTGATCCGTCCTCTTGTGTCAAACTGATGGATGTGTTCAATGTGCATTTCCTGAAGCACCAGAACATCGAGGCTGTATGCCTTGAGTAACCTTTCGAGGTATTTGCATTTTGAACGAGAGATGCCTTTGATGTTGTGTTGGCATATTCGGATTGCTGGGCCTACATGTAGTTTGCTTTGGAGAGGACTGTTCGATTTGCTTGGTTTGCTACTGTCACCAGGAGGTCGATTTAACAACAAGTTCGGTGTCCTGTGAGACGACATTAGTTGTGATCCAAGATCTAAGATCACGTAACGGGGGGAGGTGCGAAAAGGCTGTCACCATCCACCCCTAAATCGCATTGCCCATACCCTTTGAAACTTTTCTTTTTCCAATATTTGTTAACTCCCTTTTAAAACTTATTATGGATTCTACTTCAACCACTGTTTCCAGTGGGGCATTCCATGTCCTAATAACTGTGTTAAAAGAAAATCTCATTTCCTCTCCTTGTTCTTTTGTTCTTGAATTTATGACCTCTGGTTACCAATTTACCAACCAGTGGAAATATATTTTTACCTTTTAAACGTATCAAAATCCATTATAATTTTGAATACCCCTGTATCAGGTCTTCTAAACTTTGATGAAAAGAGCCCCAATTTCTCCAGTCTCTCCTCGTAACTAAACCTTCGCATTAATGGGGTGATGCTAATAAATTTCTTCTACCTCCTCTCCATGGCCTTCACATTTTCCTAAAGTAAGGCAGCCAGAATCAATGATTTGTAAAGATTGAGCATTACTTTATTGGTTTCATCCAAATTACCTCTACTTATAAAACTTAGCATCTCACATGTTTTAGTACAGCTTTAACTATTTATCCTCTCATCTGTAATGGTCTGTGTACCTGAGTCTCAAAGTTCCCCTGCTCCTTCTCTACTCCTTTTAGTGTCAATGTCTCTTTGTTATTTGAGCTCTCAAAATGTACCATCGCATATAAACTCTGAATTAAAATTAATCTGATATCTATCAGCTCAATCTACTAACTTATCTATGTCCTCTTGAAATTGCTCACCGTCCTCTTCATAGTTAACCTTGCTCCATATTTTATGTTGTCTGCAAATTGTGCACCCATAACCACGTCCAGATCATTTATATTGAATATGTATATATTTTGAGAAGAGCAAAGGTTATACACTGAGCGTGGCAGACACCACTGTTTACATCCCTCCTGTCTGTAAAATATCCATTAACCACAACTCTATACTTTCTATTCTTTAGCTGACTTCCTATCCCTGGTGTCACATTCCCATTAATACTGTGAGCCTTCATTTTATCAACAAGTCTTCAATGCAGCTCCTCATCAAACACATTTTCAAAATCCATATGCAAAACATCCACTGCTTTTCCTTTATTAATTCACTTCTTTATTTCCGAAAAGAACTCCATTAAATCTGTCAAACATGACTTGCCTTTTGGCTTTCTTCAATTAACTCAAATCTTTCTGAATATTAATCGAATCCCATATTAATGGCTTAAGAAATCTATCCACTACATATATATCAAGCGCAGCAAATACCACCAATCTTCAGCTGCTTCATCAATGACCTTCCCTCCATCATAAGATCAGAAGTGGGGATGTTCATTGATGAAGAGGAAGGTGAGCAACTTCAAGAGGACATTGATAAGTTAGTAGATTGAGCTAATAGATATCAGATTAATTTTAATTCGCAACTCCTCAGTCTCTGCCTGCATGCAGCAAGACCTGGACAACATTCAGGCTTAGGCTGATAAGTGGCCAATAACATTCACACCTCAGAGTGCCAGGCAATGACCATCTCCAATAAGAGAGAGTCTAACCAACTCCCCTTGATATTCAACGGTCTTACCTTTGCCAAATCCCCCACCAACAACATCCTGGGTTGAAACCCTTATCCATGCCTTTGTTACCTCTAGAGTTGACTATTTCAATGCAATCCTGGCTGGCCTCCCACATTCTACCCTACGTAAACTTGAGATGATCCAAAACTCAGTTGCTCATGTCTTAACTCGCACCCATCATCCCTGTGCTCGCTGACCGACAGAGGCTCCCGGTTAAGCAACGCCTTGATTTCAAATTTCTCATTCTTATTTTCAAATCCCTCCATAGCCTCGTCCCTCCCTATCTCTGTAATCAGCTTTCTTCAGTAGGCTGCCCCATTGAAATCCTCATTTGAGTCCTCTGTAGCGGAACCCGACTGTGACATTGCCCTCCGATGAACTGGCACCCACACAACCGTTGCCCCCTGCCCTGGCTGCAGGCCACTCGTGCTGGTGCCTCACCATGTGCAGATCCTGCCTCTAATCTATCCTTTAAATTATGTGTCAGTAGCTGTGGCTCAGTGGGCAGCATACTTGCCTCTGAGTCAGAAGGTTGTGGGTTCAAGTCCCAGTCCAGCAACATGAGCACTCCAGTGCAGTGCTGAGGGTGTGCTGCACTGTTGGAGGTACCATCTTTCAGATGAGATGTTAAACTGAGATCCTGTCTGCTCTCTCAGGTGGATATAACTATTTCTAAGACAAGCAGGCTGTCCTGGCCAATATTTCTCACTTAATCAACATAATAAAAACAGATTGTCTGGACATTATCACATTGCTGTTTGTGGGAGCTTGTTGTTTGCAAATTGGCTGCTGCATTTCCCACATTTCAACAGTGGCTACACTCCAAAAGTACTTCATTGACTGTAAAGCACTTTGAAATGTCAGGTGGTCGTGAAAGTTGCTATATAAATCGAAGTCTTTATTTCTTTCTTTCTGGTGGTTCCGAGGGTGAAATCAAGTGATAGTGTCTTCATTATCATTCTCTTGTTGATGTTCCTCCACTGCCTGGCCAGGTTGCACCTCTTGCGTGACTGAAAGGAAAAATGCACATGGGTAAGGTTGTGGTGAGGGGAGCAGTGAAAGTAAGAGGTGCATATTTACACCATCTGCAGCTTGTAAATCAGAAGAAATTGTGGGCTGAGGGTAAAGTGTGACATGAGAAGCAGGATTAGATATGAGGATAGTTGATGGTTTCAACCTTGTCTCAGCAATGGCCATTCCAATAAAGTGTGTGAAGCTGAGGTGAAGCATGTGGATGTGAGGTATGACTGGTGATTGTTGGTAGGTGAGTGATTGGGGTGTGGTGAACTGAGCAGTGTCTGAGGTTAGCAGTGCAATTGGCAGGATATGGCATTTGAAGACATATGGCAACATAATTGTAAAAGGACAAAGAGTGTTAAAAAAAAGCAAGCCTGAAGGCTCTGTGTCTCAATGCGAGGAGCCTTCGTAATAAGGTGGATGAATTAACTGCACAGATAGCTGTTAACGGATATGATGTAAATGGGATTACGGAGACATGGATCCAGGGTGACCAAGGCTGGGAACTCAACATCCTAGGGCATTCAATATTTAGGAAGGGTAGACAGAAAGGAAAAGGAGGTGGGGTAGCGTTACTGGTTAAAGAGGAGATTAACGCAATATTAATGAAGGACATTAGCTTGGATGATGTGGAATCTGTATGGGTAGAGCTGCGGAACACCAAAGGGCAGAAAACGCTCGTGGGAGTTGTGTACAGACCATCAAACAGTGGTAGTGAGGCTGGGGATGGCATCAAACAGGAAATTAGGGATGCGTTCCATAAAGGTACAGCAGTTATCATGGGTGACTTTAATCTACATATAGATTGGGCTAACCAAACTGGTAGCAATACAGTGGAGGAGGATTTCCTGGAGTATATAAGGGATGGTTTTCTAGACCAATACGTTGAGGAACCAACTAGAGAGCTGGCCATCCTAGACTGGGACTTGTGTAATCAAAGAGGATTAATCAGCAATCTTGTTGTGCGAGACCCCTTGGGGAAGAGTGACCATAATATGGTAGAATTCTTCATTAAGATGGAGAGTGACACAATTAATTCAGAGACTAGGGTCCTGAACTTAAAGAAAGGTAACATCGATGGTATGAGACGTGAATTGGCTAGGATAGACTGGCGAATGATACTTAAAGGGTTGATGGTAGATAGGCAATGGCAGACATTTAAAGATCACATGGAAGAACTTCAACAATTGTCCATCCCTGTGTCTGGCATAAAAATAAAATGGGGAAGGTGACTCAACCATGGCTAACAAGGGAAATTAGGGATAGTGTTAAATGCAAGGAAGAGGCATATAAATTGGCCAGAAAAAGCAGCAAACCTGAGGACTGGGAGAGATTTAGAATTCAGCAGAGGAGCACAAAGGGTTTAATTAGGAGGGGGAAAATAGAGTATGAGAGGAAGCTTGCAGGGAACATAAAAACTGACTGCAAAAGCTTCTATAGATATATGAAGAGAAAAAGATTAGTGAAAAAAGATTAGGTCCCTTGCAGTCAGAATCAGGTGAATTTATAATGGGGAACAAAGAAATGGTAGACCAATTGAACAAATACTTTGGTTCTGTCTTCACTAAGGAAGACACAAATAACCTTCCGGAAATACTAGGGGACCGAGAGTCTAGCGAGAAAGAGGAACTGAAGGAAATCCTTATTAGTCAGGAAATTGCATTATGGAAATTGATGGGATTGAAGGCCGATAAATTCCCAGGGCTTGATAGTCTGCCTCCCAGAGTACTTAAGGAAGTGGCCCCAGAAACAGTGGATGCATTGGTGGTCATTTTCCAACATTCTATTGACTCTGGATTAGTTCCTGTGGATTGGAGGGTAGCTAATGTAACACCACTTTTTAAAAAAGGAGGGAGAGAGAAAACAAGGAATTATAGACTGATTAGCCTGACATTGGTAGTGGGGAAAATGTTGGAATCAAATATTAAAGATGCAATAGCAACACATTTGGAAAGCAGTGACAGGATCAGTCCAAGTCAACATGGATTTATGAAAGAGAATGCATGCTTGACAAATCTTCTAGAATTTTTTAAGGATGTAACTAGTAGAGTGGACAAGGGAGAACCAGTGGATGCGGTGCATTTGGACTTTCAAAAGACTTTTGACAAGGTCCCACACAAGAGATTAGTGTGCAAAATTAAAGCACATGGTATTGGGGGTAATGTATTGACATGGATAGAGAACTGGTTGGCAGACAGGAAGCAAAGAGTAGGAATAAACGGGTCCTTTTCAGAATGGCAGGCAGTGACTAGTGGGATACCGCAAGGTTCAGTGCTGAGACCCTAGCTCCTTACAATATGCATTAATAATTTAGACGAAGGAATTGAATGTAATATCTCCAAGTTTGCAGACGACACTAAGCTGGGTGGCTTAGTGTAAGCTGCGAGGAGGATGCTAAGAGGCTGCAGGGTGACTTGGACAGGTTAGGTGAGTAGGCAAATGCATGGCAGATGCAGTATAATGTAGATAAATGTGAGGTTATCTCCTTTGGTGGCAAAAACAGGAAGGCAGAATATTATCTGAAGGGTGACAGATTAGGAAAAGAGGAGGTGCAACGAGACCTGGGTGTCATGGTACATCAGTCATTGAAAGTTGGCATGCAGGTACAGCAGGCAGTGAAGAAGGCAAGTGGCATGTTGGCCTTCATAGTGAGAAGATTTGAGTATAGGAGCATAGAGGTCTTACTGCAGTTGTACAGGGCCTTGGTGAGGCCACACCTTGAATATTGTGTACAGTTTTTGTCTCCTAATCTGAGGAAGGACATTCTTGTTCTTGAGGGAGTACAGCAAAGGTTCAGCAGACTGATGCCCGGGATGGCAGAACTGACATATGAAGAAAGACTGGGTCGACTAGGCTTATATTCACTGGCATTTAGAAGAATGAGGTGGGATCTCATAGAACCATATAAAATTCTGACGGGACTGGACAGGTTAGATGCAGGAAGAATGTTCCCAATGTTGAGGAAGTCCAGAACCAGGGGTCACAGTCTAAGGATAAGGGGTAAGCCATTTAGGACCAAGATGATCAGAAACCTCTTCACTCAGAGAATTGTGAACCTGTGGAATTCTCTACCACAGAAAGTTGTTGACGCCAGTTCATTAGATATATTCAAAAGGGATTTAGATGAGCCTTACAGCTAATGGGATCAAGGGGTATGGAGAAAAAGCAGGAATGGGGTACTGAAGTTGCATGGTCAACCATGATCATATTGCATGGTGGTGCAGGCTCGAAGGGCCAAATGGCCTACTCCTGCACCTATTTTCTATGTTTCTATGTTTCTAAGATGAATTCACTGACCTTGACCACTCGTCTGAGGTCATTGAACATTTAACAGCACTGCATCCTGGTCCTTGGGGGTTGACTCCGGCAATTGACCTCCACCACTATCTGCTCTCACTGCACTTTAACCTTGTGCATGGAAGGCCTCCTTTCTACCTCCTCCACCAAGACCTCCAGTGCAGCATTCAAAATCTTTGGAGCCTGCTCTCTCCCATGTTGTGCCAATCTTCACTGTTTTCCAGGTCAAATTCACTTCCTGCACATCTGCCAGCACCTACGCAATTTAGCCCCCCTGATTTTTATTTAAGTTGTGGACAAGTAAATCAAAATGGCTTTGCGTCAGTTCTTAACCTGACAGATGACATTATGGGCAGTATATTAAATGCATGAAACTGAATTTTGAGTGGGGTAGCGGAATGGGTCTTTTCCTGACCGCCATTGTTCGTATGGTCATATGTTCACGTGGAGCTTGATGTCTGACTCAGTTAGAGAATCAAATTTCCACTGCCATAATTTCAAAACTTCTGGTGTCAATGAATGTCATCAAGTAATCTTTCAGATATAGAGGAGCTAGGAATGAAAATTATATCAATAGACTTGGAAGTCTGAGGGAATTGAAGGATGTACTGATCAAGTTATCTGGGAGGAAATGGGACAGGGGACAAAATGCCAAGAAAATCAGATTGGCATATATCAAGATTGATGGCTGTTCCAACAGAAGAAATCCATGACACTTTTATGGCAATCTGTTGCTAATTATACATTCTGAAAGGTACAATTTTGAATAATTGATTAGGATTTAATGCCACAACCTAACCAAATCAGGCAGTAGGTCTTAAATTCTTTATCTAATCTCTTATTGCTTGAGGTAACAGGTGTGACTAAGTTAAAATTAGAATCATAGAATCATAGAAATTTACAGCATGGAAGGAGGCCATTTCGGCCCATTGTATCCATGCCAGCCGAAAAAGAGCTATCCAGCCTAATCCCGCTTTCCAGCTCTTGATCCATAGTCATTTAGGTTACAGCACTTCAAATGCATATCCAAGTACTTTTTAAATGTGTTCTGCCTCTACCACCCTTTCAGGCAGTGAGTTCCAGACCCCCACCACCCTCTGGCAGAAGACATTCCCTCTCAAATCCCCTTTAAATCCATGTCCCCTGGTTGTTGACCCCTCTGCTAAGGGAAATAGGTCCTTCCTAACCACTCTTTCTAGGCACCTCATCATTTTTTACACCTCAATAAGGTCTCCCCTCAGCATCCTTTGTTACAAAGAAAACAAAGCCAGCCTATCCAATCTTTCCCCATAGCTAAAATTCTCCAGTCTAGGCAACATCCTTGTAAATCTTCTCTGTACCCTCTCTAGTGCAATCACATCTTTCCTGTAATGTGGTGACCATAACTGCATGCAGTACTCTAGCTGTGGCCTAACTAGTATTTTATACATTTAAAGCTAAAGCTCCCTGCTCTTGTATTCTATGCCTTGGCTAATAAAGGCAACTATTCCATATGCCTTCTTGATCACCTTTTCTATCTGGCCTTCAGGGATATGTGGACAGGTACTCCAACGTCTCTTTGTTCCCCTACACTTCCCTGTGTCTTCCCTTTAATGTGTACTCCATTGCACTGTTAGCCCTCCCCAAATGCATTACATCGTACTCTCATAATTTATCTTCCCTCTCTTTATTATATTTTTAGTTGTCCTTTGCTGGTTTTTTAAAATTTCCCAATCCTCTGGCCTCCCACTAATCTTGGCAACATTGTGTGCTATTGTTTTTCATTTGATACCATCCTTTACTTCCTTAGTTAGCCACGGATGGTTCTCCCTTCTCAAAAAGTATTTCATTGTCACTGGAATCTAGTTTTTTGAGAGTTATGAAATATCTTCTTAAATGTCTGCCATTGCTTATCAACCATCTTACACTTTAATCTATTTTCCCAGTCCACTTTAGCCAGCTCTGCCTTCATACCTTTGTAATCACCTTTATTTAAGATCTGGACACTGGTTTGAGATCCAACTTTCTCAACCTCCAACTGAATTTGAAATTCAACCATGCTATGGTCACTCTTTCCTAGAGGATCCTTTACTATGAAATCATTTATTAATCCTGTCTCATTACACAGCAATTGGCTTGCCAAACCAGGTATCAGAAGAAGATATTAATCCATACTTCATTCGTAGGAATGAATTGTCAGTGGATAAAGATTGTATCGTGGGGTGCAAGAGTAGTTATTCCAAATAAGTTCAGGTCCAAATTGTTAGGAGATCTTTATGACCAGCACCTGGGAATGTGCTTGACCAAGAGTTTTGCACGCAGTTATTTATGGTGGCCAGGTTTAGATAAAGATATAGGGGCTGAAATTCATCTCTGCCTGTAATGGAGTGGATCTACCATTTTCAAAGTCTTCTGGAAGCAGCAATGGATGCAGTGGCCTATCCAGAGAAATTCAGCTCCTCAAATGGAAGTGACCTCATCATGGCGGTGGAAGTGGGGGCAGAGCCGAGTGGCCGTCACTAGCGGGGCAGAAGTGGTGGCGGGTCACAGTCCCTGCCGCTGTTACTCATCAGTGTCGCGCCGATTACATCATTGCGCTGGCGCATCACAACGTCTGTCCCTTTCAGTTAAAGGGAAGAGCCGCTGCGCATTCTGCATCTTTTTTAGTTAGGTCCACTGGGCCACCAGGTAGGGTTTCGGTCAGGCCAATGGCCTGGCACCCAAGAGCAGGTGCCAGGCTGCCTGTTGGCATCCCGGCCGAATCTAGGGACCCGATCTGCAGTCGGCCGACTAAAAACAAAGTGGCGTCGCTGCCACCGTCACCTCTCCTTTAAGGGCGGGAGCGCCCGCAGCCAACAAGGAGTGCACCGACACAAAAAGCTGTCGGGGACACCGAGCGGTGACTGGAGACTTTGGCCGGTGAATTTCCATCCTGGGACGGCTCTGTTGTGGTGCGCCCACTGATGATGTCTTTAAGACGAATCTGCAGGAACGAGGTGGATCGTCACACCGCAACCAAAAGCCCCGAGGTGAATTTAGCGAGTGTCGGCCAGGATGCTGCAAGTCAATATCTACAACTTTCACCGAGACTGTGTAGCTTGATAAACTTGGTTTGTCTTTGCTTAATTCAGGCTTCTTCTAAAACTATAATTCTCCTTCCACTTTATCCAGGGAACAAGTCAAAGCTGAAGATTATAGTGCAGTGACCTGAAAACGGCCTCTCAGATCTTCTACTTTTGGATTAGGAAACATGAAACACCTGAAAATGTTAAGTCCGTAATTCTATATTTGAAAATAATTGGTAAGAAACGCATGTTAATCATTCCCAATTTAATCTCATGTTCCTTAATTGCTATAGCCATTAAAATAGCATCAGTGGGTAAAGGAGTGCTGTACCTTGCACTATACTACCCTATCCTCTTCTATACAGTTCTATCCTCTACTGTACTGCTCTATGTGTCAGCTGTGGCTCTGTGGGTAGCACACTTGCCTTTAAGCCAGAAGCATTGTGGGATCAAGTCCCACTCCAGGGACTTGAACACAAAAAAAAAATCTAGGCTGACACTTCAGTGCAGTGCTGATGGAGTACTGCACTGTCGGAGATGCTGTCATTCAGATGAGATGTTAAACTGTGGCCCCGTCTGCTTTCTCAAGTAGATGTTAAAGATCCCATGGCACTAATTCAAAGAAGAGCAGGGGAGTTATCCCCAGTGTCCTGACCAATATTTATCCCTCAATCATCGTAACAAAAACAGATTATCTGGCCATTATCACTTGCTGTGTGCAAGTTGGCTGCCACATTACCCACATTACAACACTGGCTATACTCCAAGAGTACTTAATTGGCTGCAAAGCGCTTTGCAATGTCCAGTGGTCGTAAAAGGTGCTATATAAATGCAAGTCTTTCTTTCTTCTAAACTGCTGTCCTCCACTATATTGCTCTATCCTCCTTCATTGAAAAAAGCTAGAAATCAAGTTAAATATTAATATATAAAAATGAATGCAGAATGGGGTTAAGCAGGAAAGCAGAAGTAAATGTTTCAATTAGTTTTGTCTTGTAACATCAGATTTTATCTTGCCAAGTGCTTGTTCTTAACATCTGAGCCTAGACAGCAAGTGCTATCAGGCTAGTCAATCATTGAGGTCATAGAGGTCTTGGATTTCAGCCTGATCCTGTCCTTACCTTGCATATACTTCCCACTTGGAGCTGGATCCCTGAGTGATTTCTCCTCTCTAGCCCAGGGCTGCTGAGACCCAACTGCTGCTCTGTCTGCTCAGCTGGATAAGCACCGACCGGGAATAAAGCTTATGCCCTTCTGGCCTGCGTTAGCTGGTGTTTTCACCCACTGAGTCATTTCTGGAGCTCCTGTTCGAGTTGATTTGAAGAGTAGTGTGTCCCGCATTGACTTCCATCTAATTCACTGAAAGCAGTGTAGTCTTTGAGCTTGTTTAGGTCAATGATACACTAGGGTTCGGGAGTGCACAGACAATAAATCATCAAGAGGTGGTGTCCGCATAGTTCAAGAGAAAATATCTCCAAATGTGCTACATGAGCATTGTACTTTATATTTCTTTGTAAAACAGCGATCCGTGATGTCTATTATCATTATATGGCAGATTCCTTTTTTAAAGTCGTTTTAAAAGTTATTTTCTCCATGATTTTGGCTGGATTAATAAAAGTTAGTTTCTCAAGGAGCCTTGCTAGATGAGAGTCCATTTTAGAGAATCGATTACTGTATTATGGACCTTGCTCCAATTACACTTGTGTCTAGCTAGGATACATACCAGTAACGAAGCCTCGTGGTTATCCCTATAAGCACAAATCGAGTGAGAGGAAATGCAGTTTATGGTCACAGCTTAATATCAGTTGGAAAAAAAATAATTAGCTCGTAATCTTAAATGTGATTTAAAAATAGAAAATATTTACATCTCCCTTTTATTTCATGATTCATTTATGTTGGATAGTCCTTTTCTGCCCGGTATCAAGTCATGGATAAGTGACAGCTTCTTACAATCAACGCCATCATTTTTGGTCCCCATGACCAATTCTGCTCCCTTCCTCAGCTGTGTATTTGTCACCTCATAGATTTTTAATATCCATCTGGTTGGCCTCCTATCCTTCAATTACTTAAACTCCAATTGATCAAGAATGCAGCTACCCGTAACATGCATTAAGCCCTTCTTTTGTGATGTACATTTGCGCCCAATCTCCAGTGCATTCGATTTATAATCCTATTTCACAAATACCTCCATGGTTTTACTCTACCCTATGTCTGCAATCTCCTCTAGTCATAGATCCTCTCCTGCAACCTTTGGTCCTCCGATTGGAACCTTCTGGACATTTTGCCCTCCCTTCACCCCACCATTGGTGGCAGAGCCACTTGAGGCCTAATAATTTTCCATACACGTCAGCCTCTCCTGTTTTCAAACCTTCAAAATCTTTGTCAAGGCCTCTTTTTCTGAACAAGATTTCATTCACCCTTCACTCTCTCTTCACAGCTCAGTGACCGATTTCTATTTTTCTCTCCCCTCTGCAAGTCTGCCTTGCAACATTTTCAACATTGAAGGAGCTCTATAAATTAAAGTTGTTGTCAAAGCCTCCGTGTTACTAATTCACCAACCAAAGGAAACAATCTTTCACTATTTTGCCTCTCAAAATCTTTTATACTTTTGAAAACCTTTATTACACTCCCCTGTTCCATTATTTTTTGAGCTTTCCTTATAACTATAATCTCTCATCTCTGGTATAAGTCTGGCGTATCTTCAATGTAGTCTTTTTATGACTCTAATAGTATAATGGGATGCCCAGACCTGGACGCAATACCTAGCTGTAGCCGAATGCCTAGACTTTTTTTTCTAAAGCCAGCTGAACTGTCAGATTCTGTACCTTAAATTAATTTTTTCTCCTGCGGCTGATTTTCATATAAAACACAAATTGGATTGCATCGCCACCTAATGGCACGTGGAGAGAGACCCAAACCATTTTAGATTGATCACCGAGCTGCCAGCGCTTTTCCCTATGTAACATCAAAAACAGAGGGCACCGACAGTCAACGGAGAATCCCAATATAAATATTTTAATAAAATCCCATATGTTTTTGGTGGAAATGCTGGCCTCCCAATTCGAGGCCCACTCGAAATTGAATCAGATCATCTTTGGGTGGTCAGTGTGAATGGTAGGTTTTTAAAAACGTATTGCCGATCTTTTTCATTGTTCAATGTTGGCGAGGTGATAGGCAGACCAAAATTGCACCACCCCTACCCCCCCCACCCTGCCGCTGTTTTTAGCTTTCCACTTGTCCTTTGTTCGAATCTATGTTTGGGCACAGTGTATCTATCTACTCTTGTGCAGAAGTGCTATGATTGGTTACTGGATGCAATTGCAGTTTGTGTGGCCAGGGTTACCTATCTACTGACACGTTGTCTATTATAACAACAACTTTCATTTATATAGCACCTTTAACACAGGGAAAATGTCCCAAGACACTTATTACCCCCAAGGTGTCAGATAGATAGGTATTGAGATGCCATGATATACATTGGATTATGGAACATCATCATTATCATTATCATAGGCAGTCCCTCGGGATCGAGGAAGACTTGCTTCCACTCTTAGCATGAGTTCTTAGGTGGCTGTACAGTCCAATACAAGATCCACAGTCTCTGTCACAGGTGGCACAGATAGTCGTTGAGGGAAAGGATGGGCAGGGAGCCTGGTTTGCCGCACGCTCCTTCTGCTGCCTGCGCTTGATTTCTGCATGCTTTCGGCGACGATACTCGAGGAGCTCAGCGCCCTCCCAAATGCACTTCCTCCACTTAGGGCGGTCTATGGCCAGGGACTCCCAGGTGTCAGTGGGAATGTCACACTTTATCAGGGAGACTTTAAGGGTGTCCTTGTAATGTTTCCTCTGCCCGCCTTTGGCTCATTTGCCGTGGATGAGTTCCGAGTAGAGCGTTTGCTGTGGGAGTCTCGTGTCTGGCATTCGAACAATGTGACCTGCCCAGCAGAGCTGATCAAGTGTGGTCAGTGCTTCAATGCTGGGGATGTTGGCCTGGATGAGGATGCTAATGTTTGTGCATCTGTCCTCCCGGGGATTTGCAGGATCTTGCGGAGACATCGCTGATGGTATTTCTCCAGCGACTTGAGGTGTCTACTGTACATAGTTCACGTCTCTGAGCTATACAGGAGGGTGGGTATTACCACGGCCCCGTAGACCATGAGCTTGGTGACGGTTTTGAGGACCTGGTCTTCAAACACTCTTTTCCTCAGGCGGCCGAAGGCTGCACTGGCGCACTGGAGGCGGTGTTGGATCTCGTCATCAATGCCTGCTGTTGTTGCTAGGAGGCTCCCGAGATAGGGGAAGTGGTCCATGTTGTCCAGGGCCATGCCGTGGATCTTGATGTCTGGGGGGGCAGTGCTGTGCAGTGAGGACAGGCTGGTGGAGGACCTTTGTCTTACTAATGTTTAGCGTAAGGCCCATGCTTTCATATGCCTCGGTAAATACGTCGACTATGTCCTGGAGTTCAGTCTCTGTGTGTGCATAGATGCAGGTATCATCCACGTACTGTAGCTCGACAACAGAATGGAGCATCGTGTTGCCTGCAGATGTCAAGCTGGAGCAAACCCCAGCGTTCCTGTCCTATTTGACCACCCTCTTGGTGGATTTTGGTGGAGTCAACACGGTAGGAGCCATCTTGAACTCTGGCTTTAAACTCAGATTTAAATGTTCCATTTACAGTGCTACAACCATAACTTTTGCACAAACCTCCAGCAAAGAAGCACATTAATTGCTGCTCAGCCTGATCTTCACCTTTCAGTATATCTTTTGGTCTGTGGTTTCACAGGATGCGACATGTTGAAAAAAAATCTTCTAATCCTTATCTGATCTAATTAATGTAATGATGCGCTCAAGTGTGAAACAAAATGGATAACTCATAAACATGATTGAACAAAATAGATGGGAAATGGAGATCAATACAAGTTCTGGCTTACATTCCATTTCTACGCGTTCATGGCCAGCATCCCCATCATTGAAAGACTTTAGATTTTTGACCACTGCATCCATTCCCTGAGTCATTCCTGGCAGCTATCGGCAAACTACATTTTCAGCTGTGCCAACCACAAGGCTCAAGTTCCAAATTAAAATATTTTGCGGTATTTGAATATTACAGATATACTTGTTTCAACAGGTTGGAGTTAATATTCAACAGCAAGTCGGTTATTGATGTTTTGAAGTGTACACATACCCTTAATCTTGAAGTGGCAGTATTATTATTACCCGAGATCCGCGAGAGCTTGAATTACTTGTTAAGGCGTTCCTAGATACTTGCAGGTGATGTCATCTGCCCGGAGCCCCATTCACATAGGATTGCACGCATCAACAGGGATGTAACAAATAGACAAAATGTTGTATTGCTGTCTGACTGCTGTCTGCTACTACATGTATTGCACTTCCAGGCAGCATTACAGACAGATTTTGGAAGCACGTAACCTGCCTTTTCTCATAGACCATGAAATCAATGTCACGGGAGGACATAGCAAAGAAAAAAAATTAATGGGCTACAAAAGACCAGTAAGTTCCTTAGGCTCATTCTCTCCTTAAATAATATATAATTTGCTATATTGTGGTCATTGCTCAATGCACCCAATCTTCTGAGGGAGACATCCAACCGAAGGTAAATCTCCAAGATTAAATTATGTGAAATTAATTTCTGATTCCACAAGCAAAATGCGTAGATGTTGATCCATCCTACAATCCACAACAATTGCATTCCATTCTTGTCTCCTTCTCAGTTCTGCTCTGTGAAGTCCTGTCATAACAGAGAGTTCTAAGTCCCAGAACAATCCTTGTCACTCTCCTCATACCTCATATTTTGTTCAATATATCAATGTCCTTTTGAAGATAGATTGGTGAAGATCTACAACAAATGAGTCATATAGGATTAAATAATCTTTTTCAACATAATCAATTGCACTGGAGATGTACTTGAAGTGAATGGTCAACAATAACACCCAAGTCTTTGCCCAGTTTTATCATTTCCACCCATTGTATACACTTTCATTGCATATCTTTCCTGGGGCATAGACTTGGTAACAAGGAACATAGATTCAGATTATCACTAGAAGAATGAAGAGAAGTCAGATTTTTATTTTCACACAGGGGAATACTAGAAAATTGAATGCTTTACCACATGTGATTATTGAATCAGAGACTATATCGGCTCAGAATTTGCAGCCAGTGGTGAAGCGATGACACTCACCACTGACCTCGAACAAAGCTGCTCGCAAAGATCTTGACCTTAATTTGATTGTAGCATTGTCTATGGAGGATCTCCAGTATACAGCAGCATACATCAAGCTGTCTAAGCAGCCAACCACATTGAAGAATTCTCACAGGTGGCAAACCAGGAAATAAAAAGCAGCTTTTATCTTCACTTTAAAAAAAATAAAGATTGGGACGTACAGATTGGGATTAAGGTAAAAGCTGAAATATCATAAACAAACTTTTAATTTTTTAAATTATGTTAAAAATATATTAACTTTTATCATAATGGAGAAATTAGACATTCCATAGATATACAATTAATTTTTCAAGGTCAGAACGGTTGTTCAGCAGTCAATATGCCATTAAAATCCCAATTACACCTCTTTCAAGAAAGCATAACTTTTATGGTGTATTTAACAGTGATATTAGAGTGGAAAAGGGGAAGTTGTTTCACTGATTAAGGGCTGTGGGGAGTTCCACAGTACAGCCTTTGGCAGAGCAGGGAATGACTGACCACAACTTCAGGATTTCCGTGTTTATCTGCCCATGCGCTAAATTCTGAAGTTACCCTCAGTTTCAGAGAGGTAATGAGGGCAAACATTGACAGTTTCGGTGTCATTACCACCTCAAAATCTGGGCCAACATCATTTAAAAGAGATACAAATTTGAAAAAGTAAATTGGAAGTAAAGTGAATAACTCCAGTTGAAGAGCTAGCACCAGCATATATGTAATGAGCTGAACGGGCTCCTTCTCATAATAAGGGATCCTATAGGGCAGAGTGGTCATAGTATGATAGAATTTCACATTATGTTTGAGTGTGACTTGTCTAAGTCCAAAACTAGAGTCTTAAACTTAAATAAAGCCATAGGTATGAAGGGCGAGTTGACTAATGTAGATTGGAAAAATAGATTCAGAGGTATGGCAGTAGATAAGCAGTGGCTAGCATTTAAAGAAATATTTCATAATTCTCAACAAAAATACATTCCATTGAGAAACCAAATCTCCACGGGAAAAGTGATCCATCCGTGGCTAACTAAAGAAGTTAAGGATAGTATTAGATTGAAAGAAGAAGCTTATAATATTGTGAAGAATAGTAGTAAGCCTTAGGATTTGGAGAGTTTCAGAAACCAGCAAAGGTTGACCAAAAAATTGATAAAAAGGGAAAAAATAGAATGAGAGAAAACTAACAAGAAATATAAAAACAGATTGTAAGAGCTTCTATAATTATGTAAAAAGGAAGAGAGTAGCAAAAGTAAACATTGGTCCCTCAGAGGCTGAGACAGGAGAAATTATTATGGGGAATAAGGAAATGGCAGAAACGTTAAACAAATATTTTGCATCTTCACAGTAGGAGACGCAAAACGCATACCTAAAATGGTGATGTCTAATGAAGATGAGGAACTTAATGTAATTATTATCAGTGGAGCAAAAGTACAAGAGAAACTAATGGGCCTAAAAGCCAACAAATCCCCTGGACCTGATGGACTACTTCCTAGGGTTCTAAAAGCGGTGGCTGCAGAGATAGTGGATACATTGGTTTTGATGTTCCAAAATTCCCTTGTTCTAGAACGGTCTCAGCGGATTGGATGGTAGCAAATGTAACACCGCTATTCAAGAAAGGAGGGAGAGAGAAAACAGGGAACTGCAGGCCAGTTAGCCCGACATCAGTCGTCAGGAAAATACTGGAATCCATTGTTAAGGAAGTAGTATCAGGGCATTTAGTAAATCATAACATGATTAGGCAGAGTCAACATGGTTTTATGAAAGTGAAATCGTGTTTAACAAATTTAATAGAGTTTTTTGAGGATGTAACTAGCAGGGTAGATAAAGAGGAACCAGTGGAAGTAGTATATCTGGGACCCAAAATTGGTGAAGGCCAAGGCCCGCCCAAGTGCAGCTCAAAATACTGCCGATGGCCGCTGAGAGACCGGGCGGTACTTTGCCAGGAAGATCCCTCTGAAAGAGATGGCAGTACCGGCCGGTGGCCAAATAACGGCTTACGCTGTCAATCTGGGCAGCAGCGGGCGAGAGCTCTCAATCTCGGCGACAAATGCAACTGCTGCCCAAGTGCCACCGAGGATGGAGTCAGTCCCAGGGAGGGTGGAAGACCTGAAAATGAAAATCATCACCAAAAAAAAAATTCCGGAAGACCTTCAAGGGAGCCCACACAGGTAAGACACTGTAAATGAAACAATAATAATTAAGAGATGTTCACAAACCTTTTATTGCAGTTCTTCGTACTTACTGTCGGGGTTAGACCTGCCTCCACGCAGCCGTCCTTCCCCCTGCTGCTGCCGACTCCCGCCCACACTAAACTGACAGCTCTGCGGGCAGGAGGACACTTGTGTTACTTGGCCGCCAGAGGCCGTCAGCGTGCGGTTCCTTGCGGTGCTCCCCTCCCGCCAGCTGCAGCCCGAGTGGAAACTGGCACAGAGGGAAGACCAGCGGCAAAACTCGGAGGCAGTCAGCGGCATCCGGCAGCAGTGGGCGAAAAGGCCACCAATTTTGGGACCTTGGATTTCTAAAAGGTATTCGATAAGGTGCCACATAAAAGGTTATTACACAAGATAAGTGTCAAGTCCTTACTCTACAGTATGAAACCACACAAGGCACATTCTGGGGACAAGGTCGCTCTGTGACCTTAACTCTTTATTCACAGGACTCCAAAGACGGTGACCCTGCGTGGGACCTCCCTTTTTATATTTGTGTGATCAGGTAAGGAGTGTCTCCCACAAGTTCACCCCTTGTGGTCAAGGTGTGCATCTAGGTTGAGTGTATACAGTAATACAGTGGTGTTACATTGTGGTTACATACATGACAATAAGGTCTCGTCGAATTGGAGGTAATGTATCAGCATGGATAGAGGATTGGTTAATGGACAGAAAGCAGAGAGTAGAGATAAATGCCTCTTTTTCAGGTTGGCAGGCTGTAACTAGTGGGGTGACGCAAGGATCAGTGCTGGGGCCTGAGCTATTTACAATCTATATTAATGACCTAGATGAAGGGACTGAGTGTAATGTATCAAAGTTTGCTGACGATACAAAAATATGTTGGACTGTGAGGAGAACACAAATGCCCCGAATTTGGTGAAAAATAAGTTCCGCCCAAAGGACCGCTGAGATCCTGATGGTATTTTGGGCAGAAGTTTCATGAAAAAGTCCTGGAAAGACTGCCCGGTGGCAAAAAAGGGACTTACGCCCTGAATCTGGGCGGCAGCGGGCAGGAGCTCCCATTCTTGGCAGCAAATGCAATCCTCGGCAAAGTACCACCGAGGATTAAGTCGGGCCCAGGGAGGGGGGAACAGTTAAATTAAATATTTTCAAAAAATAAAAAAAAACACTGGAAAACCTTCAGGAGCCCCATCCACCTGAATCGCTGCAAAAAATGAAGAAAAGAAGTGTATTAACCTTTTTTTGCAGGTCTTCATACTTACCGTTGAGGTTAGACCTGCCTCCACACGGCGGTCCTTCCTCCTGCTGCAGCAGACTCCCGCTCGGACCAAAGTGGAAGCTTGGCAGGCGGGAGGACACTTACGTGAGTTGCACGCCAGCAGACGTCAGCGGGCGGTCCCCAGCGGTCTTCTCTCCCAACCGGCGGGAGGCCTCCACAAAACTCGCTCGGATGGGAGACTGCCCAGAAAACCCGACGGCAGCAGATGGTAAGTCCACCAATTTTGGCCCCAAAGAGACTGCAAAGGGATAGATATCGACTAAGTGAGTGGGCAGTAAGGTGGCAGATGGAGTATAATGCAGGGAAATGTGAGGTTATTCACTTTGGTAGGAAGAATAGAAAAACAGAATACTTTTTAAATGGTGAGAAACTTTTAAATGTTGGTATTCAGAGAGATTTGGGTGTCCTTGTGCAAGAAACACAGAAAGCTAGCATGCAGGTAAAGCAAGCAATAAAGAAGGCAATGCTTCAGGCATGTTGTCCTTTATTGCAAGGGGGTTGGAATATAAGAGTAATAAAGTCTTGCTACAGTTGTACAGGGCCTTGGTGAGACCACACCTGGAGTACTGTGCACAGTTTTGGTCTCCTTATCTAAGGAGGGATATACTTGCCTTGGAGGTGGTGCAACGGAGGTTTACTAGATTGATTCCTGGGATGAGAGGGCTGTCTTAAGATGAAAGATTGTGTAGAATGAGCCTATACTCTCTGGAGTTTAGAAGAATGAGAGGTAATCTCATTGAAACATACAAGATTCTGAAGGGGATTGACAGGGTAGATGCTGAGAGGTTGATTCCTCTGGCTGGAGTGTCTAGAACTAGGGGGCACAGTCTCAGGATAAGGGGTAGATCATTTAATGCAGCGATGAGGAGAAATGTCTTTACTCAGAGGATTGTGAATCTTTGGAATTCTCTCCCAGAGGCCTGTGGATTCTAAGTCTCTGAGTATAGTCAAGGCTCAGATAGACAGATTTATGGACTCAAGGGATGTGGAGATCGGGCAGGAAAGTGGAGTTGAGGTCGATGATCAGCCATCACCTTATTGAATGACGGAGCAGGCTCGAGGGGCCATATGACCTACTCCTGCTCCTATTTCTTATGTTCTTATGTTCTGTGTGGTAACTTCTATAATGTGTGGCCTACGAGAAAAGTTGGATTATGATATGGCAGCACTTTTGAAAATAGAATTTGTTTATGTTGTCCTTATTTGCATATACACATAGATACACTACATTTAATATACTAAAGAAAGCAAGCATTTGGCAGTTACAGCAATCACATGAATTCAAATGGAACATCATGTATACCATGTTAAATACAAACCAAGTATGCTCAGGATAATACAGATTCAACAGCATTGTCACCAGGGATAACGCAAGCTCAGGCCAAAAACTGACAATTCTGCTATTAGGAAAAAGTAATAACTGAGCTTAAATGGAACAAAGTTTTTATTTGTCTGTGTTGAATAAAGGAACAGGACAGAAAATATTGCTTCGTCATGCCCGTTCTTTGGGTGCTACGGGTGCTGTTTTGGCTACGGGCAGTCCTGGGTTGGACGTTAACGCGGGCACTGGGTGTATGCAGAGTAGGCAGATCGTGGCGTCAATCAGCTGGTATGACGCAAGCGCTGCCATTTTTGAGTTCAAAGCCCCAGCTAACGCCCTCTGTTGCGCCTTGGAGTGTAGTAACTGTATCCCACATTACAACAGTGACTACACTCCAAAGTACTGCATTGGCTGTAAAGCGCTTTGTGATGTCTGGTGGTCGTGAAAGGCGCTATATAAATCCAAGTCTTCCTTCCTTCCTTCCTTTCCTTCCATCCATCCATATTTGCAACATCTCCCAGTTTGCTGTGCATTGGTGCACAAGGGAGGCAACTGAGACTCTTGTATCTAAGAGAGCAGAATGCATTTCTTTCTCTCTGGCCAGAGAGCAGCAGGCAGAGTGAGCACTTGGCCTTGTGAGGATGGTAGGCTTCCCATGGTACAGGGTGTCATTGACTGTACACATATCACTCTGCCGGCATCGCACATAAACTCGGAGATATATCATAACTGTAAGGGATTCCATTCCCTCAATGTCCAGCTGGTGTGTGACCATACTCAGCGAATCGTGCAGGTGAATGCCCGATATCCTGGCAGCAATCATGATGCCTTCATTCTGTGCCAGGCTGCGGTGCCATCTGCATTTGAGCCACCACACCAAACCAGAGGGTGGTTACTGGGTGACAAGGGCTACCCATGATCAATATGGCTCATGAATACGGTGTGCACCCCATGGACATGTGGGCACCATTTAGACAACGAAAGCTATGCTGCCAAACGAAATATCATTGAACAGATCATTGGCGTGCTGAAAGAAAGCTTCTGTTGCCTGGACCGCTCAGGACGAGCCCTGCAGTATTTGGCAGAGCAGGTGTCAAAATTTGTGGTGGTCTGCTGCGTGCTGCACAACCTCGCCATCATGAGTGTACAGCCTTTGCCTCCAGCCATACGGCAACCAGCTGAGGAGAAGGAGGAGGAGGAGCATGATGAGGAGGAGGAAGAGGAGGGGAGGAGGCTTTCAGGTGGCCTGTCCGTGACCAACTAATCCAGCTGCAATATCAGTAAATGCAACCCTAATTCTCCGTTCGCCAACAATCCTACACCGTTCCTTCCCTCTGTCACTGACCATCACAGTGTCCACTTGGCCACAATGAAAAAATAAAACCAACACAAAATAAACATCCAAACTAAATTTATAAATCAAAGCTTGCCATATTGCATACAAATGTAAACTGATCACTCTTGTGCATTCCCCAAGTGCCTCTCTTCCAAATGCCTTTGCCTGTCCTAGTTCTCCTATGCAGTGCTACCCCAATGGCTGTAGTATGGCTGGTGGAAGGCTGCTGACTTTCAGTGGAGGAGACTGCAGATGACCTGGGAGGACAACCTCGAGCAACTCTGGTCCTAGAAGGCCCGGCTTCGGACTGCACCTTCTCGGCATGTGAGACGGCAATCTGGGCTGGCTGGCTGACTGACAACAGCAAGGGCACTGGCAGAGTGGCATTGGTGGGAGGAAAAATATTGTCATCCTGAGATAGGACAGCAGGTTTGTGCTCTACGGAGCCACTGCCATCTTAGTCATCTATTGGAGGACATATTGCAGGACTGCTGTGACACCCTGCAAGTCCCTTTGACCACTAGTAAGCACAGTCATGATGGCAGCAGTCTGAGCTCCCACAGCAGCACCCAGATATTGGATGACTTCTGCTTGCGCTTGCTTAGGGTGTCTCGTGTCGGGCATGCGGACGAAGAGGCCTGCCCAGCAGAGCTGGCCGAGTGTGGTCAGTGCTTCGATGCTGGGGATGTTGGCCTGAGCGAGAACACTGACGTTGGTGCATCTATTCTCCCAGTAGATTTGCAGGATCTTGCGGAGGCTGCGTTGGTGGTACTTTTCCAGTGCTTTGAGTTATCTACTGTATATAGTCCACGTCTCTAAGACATATAGGATGGCGGGTATCACTATTGCCCTGTAGACCTTTAGCTTGGTTCCAGATTTGAAGTCCTGGTCTTCAAACACTCTCTTCCTCAGGTGACCGAAGGCTGCACTGGCACTGGAGGCGGTGTTGGACCTGTGTCTAAGCTATCCTCCAAAGCGCGTGGAGTGTCATTATCTGAGCTGGGAGTTGCAAGTGTAGGATCAAGTGATGGTGCTGTGTCTTCATCATCACTGCTTTTTTCCTCTTCTACCAGTTGCTCCATCACCACTGCCTGGCCAGGTGGCAGTTCTTGGGTATCTGAAAGGAGGAAGGCACAAGGGTAGGGTTGTGACGCAGGGAGGGGGGAATGTAAGAGGTGCATGCTTGCACCATCTCCAACATTTAAATCAGGAGAGATTGTGGGATGAGGGGAAGTGGGATGTGAGAAGAAAGATTAGGTATGAGGATACCGTCATCTTCAATTGATTGTGCCCTGCCTCTGTCCACGGGTTCAGCAATGGCCGCTCCAACGATGGCGTTCACCATCTCCATCATCGGGGTAAGGTCATGCAGCTATGCCATCCCCCACCGGTGAGCTCCCGTTGCCTCCTGTTATGCAAAAACGTGTCCTGCAAGAGAGAGGGAAGTGTTTCAGTGAGGGTGGTGTAATGTGTCTGGGTGATGTGGCTGTCATGGTTGACTAACTGACAGTGTGTGCAAGATTTGAGATGCAGGTGAGGCTTTCAACAGTGGTAAGTGTGTGATGTGAAGCGATGAGTGTGAGGTATGAATCGTGATTGATAGAGATTGTTGGTAGGTGAGTGATGGAGGTGTGGTGCATTGAGCAGTGTGTGAGGCTACTGGTGCAGTTGGTGGGAGACGGCATTTGAAGATGCATTCACTGATTTTGACTACTCATGTGAGGTTATTAACACTGCTGGCATTGACCACATCAGCTATCTTCTCCCACTGCTTTCACTGTGTATGACTGGAGGGCCTCCTGGCCCCCTGTGAATAGAGGACCTATCTTCTCTTTTCCACCACCTGCACGAAGGCATCTAATGCTGCATCTGAGAACCTTGGAGCCCTATCTCTGGCCTGTTGAGCCGTTATTCAGTCACACTTGCCTACACAACCCGTTGCATCAGCTGTTGCAGGCAGAATGCACTGCCCGTTAAGAGGTGCAGACTGCCTTTAAGAAGTGGAGGCTAGCTTTAATTGGAGCTAGCCTCGCACGAACTTGGGCACTCTGCTGAGCGTTCAGGTAATCAGCAGCTCAGGGCTGAAAGTCGCGTGCTGCCTGCATTCCTTTCAATGCACGCAGGCCGATCACACATCGTCATTCCTGAGCCCGTTTTCATGTTCAATCCAAGTTTTAGCCCGCAAGTGTCTGGTTAGCACTTCCAGGCAAGTTCAAATCATGGTAATCAGCAATTAGGATTAAAATTATGTAGTAAATCTAGACTTTCGAACATGCTAATCTTATCAGCATTGTAGCTATTTTAGCGCCTGATTTTATTCTTTGGCCAGAATAACCCCTGTAGTGTTATAGCCCTCTCTCTGAACCCTACTCCCTTCTAGCAAGATTCCTTGAAAGGAGCAGAGCCTCATATAATGACACCCCATACACTTCCTTAAATCAGTTTTATCCAACTTCGCCACTCAGCAGTAACCCCTTGTAAATCATAGTTTGTGACGTGTCTCATGTTTAATTACTTTGCTGTAATTATTGTTTGTACAACGCACTCTTCCACTAGGGCTTTGAATGGATAATTCAGAAACCTCTCTGTCAGACTTGTGACATCATCTTCATGCAGGAAAACAGTACACTTAAAAAAATGAGTTAATCCGTGGGATCATCTTGAGCAAGAGCATTGATGGAAAGGTCAAGAAACTGCCTTTGTAAATGCAATCCTACTCCTAAGGGGAAAGTTAAATGTGCAGGACTGGAAAAGGGCAAAGTTCAGCAAGATGAAAGGAGATCTGGCCCAAATTAACTGGCCAGAAAGGTTAGCAAATAGGTCAACAGGTCAGCAGTGGGAAATGTTCAAATATGAGGTGCACAGAGCACAAAATAAATATGAGGCAACAAAGAGTGCATCAAAGTATAGAGTTCCATGGATAAATAAAGAGATTGGTCCAGAATTTCCTGTAATTTATGTCGTAAATTACATTGTTTCATGCCCCAATCTTCCCATGATGAGTTTACTCCAAAGTTTCTTGGAAAAGTAATTTGAATACACTGCAGCGAGTATAATGGTGAATAAGGGACCTCAGAAGTGGCGCAGCCAATGATTTACCCCGCCTGCATCAATTAAACAGATCAATATAAACTTGACCTGAGGTATAGAATGCCAAGATACAGATTTTCTTTTTCATTTATTTAAAAGGTGATATTAGTAATTTAAGCTTCCTAAAAAGTCTCAGATTAAACAAATGGGAGGCAAAATTGGATCTTATTTTGCCCGTTTTTCGGCTGCAGAACAGGGAAAAAGGTCCAATTTTGGGGGCTATATCCTGTGCTTCAGGGACATGTCAAATACTTCCAATGCTATATTTGTCTTAGGCAATGTTCAGGCATCCATGGAGGGCACCTTAAAGAAGTGTTGGGCTCCTTGTATATTTAAGAACCCCTCCTTGCCTGTTTAAGGACCCCTCTCCAAAATTGGTCCGAAACTGTTTCAGTGACAGTCATACGTCAGACAGTATTTTCAGTTCCTTCTGGGGACTAATTAGTGGTCATTAAAGGGCCCGCGGGAGGGCGTCAATATAAAGGTTTGGGCTAGAAATTAGTGGCCTTAGGGCCACTCTGTAGTGCCATTTAGTGGTGCTGGGCCCTAAGCATGCCAGGTTAACCTGGCATGCAAGCGGACTGAAAGTGGCGATGTCTGCACCTCTTAAAGGGACACACATGTCGTTCAGCTAAGTTTGGATTTAAGGGTTTAGACTGGGTTATTTGGATTTTATTGAAGTGGTGGCTTGCTACAATAGATGTGATAATTGTTTAAGTGTGTAGGGAGTGCTGCTGGATTCTTGCAAGGGCACAGATGTTAAATGAAGTCCTTTTGAGAAGACAGAACATGCTGCAAATACTCAGCAGATCGCACAACATCCGTGGAGAGAAAACAGAGTTCACTTCTCGGGTCGAGATGCTGCCATAGCAGCTGAGTATTTCCAGCATTTTAGGCTGTCATTTCACAGTAACAGCATCCGCTTGCAGAGGGAAGAGGCAGACACAGAAGAGGAGGAAGCCGAAGAGGCGGAAGCAGGAGAGGAGGAAGCTGAAGAGGAGGAATCAGATGGAAGGATGCATCCTAGCCAGCCCCTTTGTGGCCAGGATATCCAGGATGGAATCATCTGCCTGCGGTCCCAGTGACCACAACCCCAATTCTCCTTTCAGCATTCGTCCCACACTTTACCTTCCCTCTGTTACTGACCATCACAACATCCTCTTGGCCACGATGCTGAAATAAAAGCCACCATTAAGCAAACTTTCCAATCCATCTGTATCCATCCAATGTGATATCAAGAAATCAGCTCATCATTCGTATGCATTCTCTTAGTGAGTGTCTTGTGTGAGCCTTTGCATATCCTTCTGATGTCATGCAATCTACCCCAGTAGCTACAGCATGGCTGGTGGAAAGCTGCTGACTTTCAGTGAGGGACATTGCAAATATCCTTGCTGGTTGACCTTGAGGAGCTGGTGGCTGGGAGTGTCAAATCAATCATCATCTTGTTCTTCTGCACTCTCCTCTCCCTCTTCTTGGTCACCCATTGGCTGGGCAGGCTGCATTTCTTGGGTGCGTGAAATGGGGAAGGCACAAGGGTGGAGTTGTGGTGATGGGAGAGCGGGAAAGCATGAGGTGCTTGCCAGAAGAAGGATAACCTATGAGGATACCAGCATCTTGTATCCTTTCAGCCCTGCCGCTGGCCAAGAATGGCCTGTACTGTCTACTCCAAAGAGGCTAGGAATGGGAGATCTGCCTTGTGATTGGTGCAGATTCTTGTTAGGTGAGTGATTGGTGCATTGAGCAGTGTGTGAGGCTAGTGGTGCTATTAGTAGGAGACAACTTTTGAAGATGCATTCATTGACTCTGACCAGTGGTCTGACGTCATGAAGCTTCTTTGGGCACTGGAGCCAGGTGGTGGGGGGTGACACTGCTGGCAGTGTCAGCCTCAGTAATTTACTCCCACAGCGTTCTTTCTGGAGGGCCTCCTGATAGTTTGTAAGAATAAAAGTGTTTAGTAATGACAAAATTCATTCTGTGTATGTATAAATGTTGAAAGTGTAGACTATATGGAAAGGCTGCAGTTTGAAGAGACAAAATGGACACCTTCTCCAAGTTCATGTCTCCGTGGCTTTGAAACTCACCAAACGAGAAAAGATGTTAATTGGAAAACCATTAACCTAATCAAGGTATGGCACTGGGTCCTCCAGAAAGACACATGTGTGAGGAGAGCCAATAAGGAACTGCCCTGGAACCAAGACCCAATCCTGGGACTTTCTGAGGAACAATGGACTTAAGGGATATAAAAACCCAAGCACAGACTGCTCTTTCAATCCTTCTCTACTGAGCACATGGAAAACCGCCAGCTCAAGACCAGTCAAAACAGCAGGCCGTGCTCAGCCAGCCAGCCAGAGGAAAATGACGCATACCTTTTCATAAATCATTATTGTAACATTATAGCTGTTGTAACTAAGTTGATCCGTAGGATAGCTGATGACTGCTGATAAATGTGCATGTGTGTGTGTTTAATAAACTATTCCAAATTGTTTAAAAAAAATCAGTCTCGTTGTCAATTTAATGCCAGAGATTTAGAAATCTTCCACCCTGTGGGTAGAGGACTTCTCTTGCATTGTCAATCCCCTAGACAAAGATGGAGTCCTTCCCTGGCTTGCTGAGCCATTTGTGTTGGTGCTGAGGTATTTTTCCCATTTTTTGAGGTTAGGAAGGAAATTCAGCTTTAAGAGCTGAATGTTCACATTTGAGACTTTTTAATGTTAAACATTTTTTAAACGGCATAAAGGGCAGTAAACTTCATTGTTTCACTTCATTTTAATTAGTATTGCTTCAGTGTGCATGGCCCCTTTAATTCTCAGACCTCTTCATTGCCCACAATTCCTTGCGAGCTCCAGCACCTTGTTTCCAGAGGCTGTGTGAAGCTCCAATGCTGCTCCTGCATACCAACTTTGGGTCGGATGCCTCCAGTAATGTCACCAGAATGGCATTGCATGGCATTGCACGGCAGGTTAAGTGTTGCGCCAAGAATCTCCATCCCCCAGACTAATTTTTCTCAGTTAGCATTGCGGCCCTTTTCGGAGGTCATTAACTCCTGTTGCTGGTGACATTGGCAACTTTACTGACTGAAACAAATTTCTCCCCCTTTGTGTTAATGTACTCGATAATTTGAAGACAAAATCCAACAGTGGCAAGCTAATAGATATTAGCAATTCTCCACCTGGATTTTCCTCCCATTGGTGGGTTAGCAATTGGGGAGTCCAGCACCCACCAACGCAGTGGAGGGTGAGGTCGCACATTAGTTGTGCTGAAGAGGTCTCAGATGAGGTTTTTGTTGAGTCAGGCTACAGAAGACGGCTAATGGGGGTACCTACCCAAATGCTTAGTGCATTGGAAAGCCTGCGAGATAGTCTGCGCTCAATATCAAGGAGAATGGAGGAGTCCAGCACCAACTTGGTACAGGGCTTTGCACAGAGCTTGAAGCCTATCCTTTTCAACATGGAACAGGTGCTCACCTCCATCAGCACACCTGTGGAACCCACCATGATGCAACAGCTGATGGTCGATGTCAGAGCTCCCATTGCAGCACCAGTGCCTTTCACCAAAGGTCTGAGTGCTCCAGTGGCAGCTCAGACTGCTGCCATTCATAGGCAGTCCCTCGAAATCAAGGATGACTTGCTTCCACTCCAAAAGTGACTTTTCAGGTGACTGAACAGTCCACTAAGGGAATTAAAGTCTCTGTCACAGGTGGGACAAACAGTCGTTGAAGGAAAGGGTGGGTGGGGAGCCTGGTTTGCCGCATGCTCCTTCCACTGCCTGCGCTTATTTTCTTCATGCCCTCGGCGATGAGACTCGAGGTATTCAGCGCCCTCCCGGATGCTCTTCCTCAACTTAGGGCTGTCTTGGGCCAGGGATTCCCAGGTGTCAGTGGGGATGTTGCACTTTATCAAGGAGGCTTTGAGATTGTCCTTGAAATGTAGGAGTTCCGAATAGAGCGCTTGCTTTGGGAGTCTTGTGTCGGGCATATGAACGATGTGGCCCGCCCAATGGAGCTGGACGACTGTGGTCAGTGCTTCGATGCTGGAGATGTTGGCCTGATCGAGAACACTGACGTTATGGCTCTGGATACCACTGTAGGAAAGTGGAGTTGAGGCCAAGATCAGATCAGCCATGATCTTATTGAATGGCGGAGCAGGCTGGAGGGGCCAAATGGCTTACTCCTGCTCCTATTCTTATAGTCTTATGCGCTGCCTGTGGTTGCACACCAGCTGACTTTTGAGGAATTAAATCCATTTCGGTTCATGAAAATGGCTGAGTTCACATGTGGCGCTTGCAAGGCAATGTGTGTGCAGTCATGGGCAAGCCTTGTGCTCACTCTGCCTGCTTGAAATGAGATGAAGCTGTCTCTCTGTGTATAGAGAATCTCAGTGACCTCTCTTATGCAGCAGTGTCCTGCAATCTGCGAGATGTTGCTTATATCATAGAAACATAGAAAATAGGTGCAGGAGTAGGCCATTCGGCCCTTCGAGCCTGCACCGCCATTCAATATGATCATGGCTGATCATGCAACTTTAATAACCCATTCCTGCTTTCTCTCCATACCCCTTGATCCCTTTAGCAGTAAGGGCCACATCTAACTCCCTTTTGAATATACCTAATGAACTGGACTCAACAACTTTCTGTGGTAGAGAATTCCACATGCCCACAACTCTCTGAGTGAAGAAGTTTCTCCTCATCTCAGTCCTAAATGGCTTACCCCTTATCCTTAGACTGTGACCCCTGGTTCTGGACTTCCCCAACATAGGGAAAATTCTTCCTGCATCTAACCTGTCCAATCCCGTCAGAATTTTATATGTTTCTATGAGATCCCCTCTCATTCTTTTAAATTCCATTGAATATAAGCCTAGTCGATCCAGTCTTTCTTCATATGTCATTCCTGCCATCCCGGGCATCAGTCTGGTGAACCTTCGCTGCACTCCCTCAATAGCAAGAATATCCTTCCTCAGATTAGGAGACCAAAACTGAACACAATATTCAAGGTGTGACCTCACCAAGGCCCTGTACAACTGTAGTAAGACCTCCTTGCTCCTATACTCAAATCCTCTCGCTATGAAGGCCAACATGCCGTTTGCCTTCTTCACCGCCTGCTATACCTGTATGCCCACTTTCAATGACTGATGTACTATGACACTCAGGTCTCGTTGCACCTCCCCTTTTGCTAATCTGTCACTATTCAGATAATAATCTGCCTTCCTGTTTTTACCACCAAAGTGGATAACCTCACATTTATCTACATTATACTGCATCTGCCATGTATTTGCCCACGCACCTAACCTGTCCAAGTCACCCTGCAGCCTCTTAGCATCCTCCTCACAGCTCACACTGTCCTCCAACTTAGTGTCAGCAGCAGCCTGGAAGGAGTCAGATGCATAAAAGTTAAGAGCCACGGTCACCATGATAGCCGCAGACAATGCTGTCCTTGCCCTCTGATCTGAGGTTGCAATTATGGCATCAGCAGTTGGCAGATTTCAGTCACCACCTCTTTAGTGAAGCAAAAACAGCTCTCCCATTGGTCCTTACTGAAGTTGAGCTAAGAGAATTACTCCCTAAAGACCTGGGGCAGATATGGTTTCCTGCTGGGGGCCCTCCTCCTCCCCCCGCCTTCTAGCAGCTTGTCCTGCTCCACATGGCCTCTCTTCATTATCCCAGTCATGCACAATTCCAAGCCACCCATGTCTGGAAGCAACTTGTTTCAGCTCAAGGTTTTAAACCACCAAGAAAGTACTTCAGCACCAGCCAGACCACTCCTGCTAGACTACTGAAACTTTAGGCATGTGTAGGAAAGTTCCAAAGATGAGTAGAATTGTATCAGAAGACTGAATAAATAATTCAGCAACTAACTTGTAAGTAGTTCATGATTCCTTTATGTAACCCTGGTAGGGGGGCAGTGGTGGGGTGGTTCTTCATGCCGTTGAACACGTGTTCAGCTGTGGGAGATTAAGAGAGGCCGTTGGCTGGAGCATGGTGTTCTAAAATGGCAGCGCTGGCATCAAATCATCATCATCTGCATGTTCCCGGCGGTCGTTAGGTGCGTGTGCGGAAACTACTCTACCAAGATGGCGTTTGGCGCATTTCCTGTCAGAGCTGTGCGCACGTATCTATGACGTGATTTCCAACCTTTAGGAGGCTGATTGGTGCCTAAAAATGGGAGAGAAGAAGCTCAATTTCTCCCTTCCACTCCCCCCACCCCGCCCAATACATTTTATTAGCATTTCCTGGTGAATGTTTTTTTCAAATAAAGATAGCTTGATCACATAGACTGTAAGTTCATGTCTGCGTCTGCTTTCAACTTTTAACAGTTGGATGATTTCAGGGGAAACTATTTGAAGGACGTGGCAGAAGTCTTGGAAAGTAAGAGACTTGGGCAGACAACAAAAATGAGTGTATTTTCTGAGCCAAACTTTATTTATTGAGGCTCTCGTTTGTGCTCTCTTTGCTCTGGCTGTTGGATCTCCTGTTCCATTTCTTCTCCCTCTCCTATACTGTGGGGAATGGCTAAGTAAGACACTGGTGAGTAAGTGTCAATGTGTAGGGAAGAGATACTTTCAGTGATGCCTGTCTCCACCCTAGTTCCTTCCATGTGTTGATCCTTTTTTCTTCATAGCATTGAAATAAAGGTAATCCCATCGAAGAATCCACTTTTAGAGTGCAGGGCAGTACAGTAGCAACAAAAGTCTTAACCTCCAGAGTACTAGAAAAACCACCAGGCAGGCAAAGAAACACCCACCTTCAGCAGCACTACATAAGATTGTCTCCTCCATGTGTATTTGCAGCAGCTCTTACCACCACTGACACAGTGGCAGCAATTATTTAGGGTGGGTTTAGGGTGAAATGAGGCCTGCTCCCTTCACCTCATTTAAATGTGGCAGAACTAGCTTGTGGCAGGCTTTCAAGGAAGTGACGGTTTTATTAGGAAGAAAATTCAGTTTTTTGTGGTGGATTTAGAATCATAGAGTACAGAAGGCCACTCGGCCCATCGTGTCTGCGCCTTGGAAGAGCCATACGACCGGTTCCACTCCCTGCTCCCACCCCGCACCCCCGCAACCTTTCTCCCCCCCCCACCCTCCCAAAGTATTTAAAGCACATATAAAAAGGAAAATAGGATAAAGGCATGAAGTACAGCATTTAAAAACACCTTCATCTGATTTTTTCTTTGCCAAGCAACCACTTTCAGAAATTTCCAACCAACCACATGACCCTAAACTAAATATATTCAGGGTCTCACCCAGCTCATGTTATCTAAAATATTCTGTCTGATTAACAAAAAATGAGTGGAGATAAAATTCACTTTACAAAAATAATCAAAAAAATATGACCCACACAAATGAGAGTATCAGACCCCTGATGAAATGATCCCACTGTAGATGGAAGATTATTCCTGGAGTTCATTCCCTGCATGTTTGTCAGACAAGGGCCGTAATTTCCTTAAATTCATTCTGGGTATTAAAACGTTGCGATCCTGTGGTACCCATCAGAAACATGAGCTCACTCTTGCCATTTGAGGTGGTAGCCTTGATCAAATATATTCTCCTCTGTTTATCAACCTAATGGGTGTTAATTCAGAGAATCCAAGCCCAATGTCTGGAGTAACGTATACTTTCTGTGGTTGGAGGATGGGGGCAGATTTTCCTTTTCCTTCACTTGAACATATGGGATCATTGGAAATAAAGGAAACCATCGTGGGGTGGATCACATACGCATGACAGAACCCATTTGATTTTCCATCCACTTAAATGAATGGTTCTAAAATCAATTGGGATCCCTTACAAGTGTCTGGTCCTCCCTGCTGGTTCGCCTCTGGGTACTGCAGTCAGATGACTCAGTACACCTCAGTGTGGGAACAGAAAATCCTCCACAAGTATGTAACCATGCCCTGACAGCCAGTTAGCAGATACCTTTATGAACAGGCTCTCTCCTCTTGCTCTTGCTCTTGCATGCTCTTGCTATTTCTCTATTTATATCTCTATGGCATGCCAAATATTAACTGAATGCAATGGCACCAGGCCTGAGGCTTGGTTTGAAGTCTGAGGATATGTATTGACACCCGAGTAAACAAAGTACAATTCCTGTGGAAAGCAGAGGCGGGTATGCTGCGCAGTGAATTAAACAGCATTATTTAGATGATCAAATTACTATGTGTTTGTTTCAATACGCTGCCTCCGACAAACGTTTTCTGTACTCCATCCAGGTCCAAGAATGGTCAGGATAAAGCACTGGCAAACACAAACATGTCCAATCTTCAATCCTTTTAAGTTGACAGTATTTCAAATATGTATCAGCTTGTTTGTGTTTCAACTCGGAAAAATCAGCCTTTTCACTTGAATTAGAGCTGTGTTAATATAAATCAATCCAGTCAGTTTGGATGTGGGACTGGAGGCTTTCCGAACCAATCAGATCAGTTGGAGGATGGGACTCAAGGCTGTTAGGATCTGACTGGAGCTTGTTAAAAAAAGATATAACTTTCTTCCATTCCTGGTTAATCACAGGCTGAGGAAGGAAACCTTTCAGATGAGCTGACAGTTTCTGAGAGTTCCAGGCGTGATTGTCCCCAAAGAGGTTGGGGCCAAGGGGGCCGAACTTGGTGGACTCACCGCCCGCTGCTGCCGAATTTTCTGAGCGGTCTCCCCTCTGAGCGAGTTTGGTGGAGGCCTCTTGCCGGCAGGGAGGGAACACCGCTGGGGACCGCCGCTGGCGTGCAACTCACATAAGTGTCCTCCCGCCCGCCGAGCTGCCAGTTTGGTCCGGGCGGTCCTCCGCTGCAGCAGGGGGAAGGACCGCCACGTGGAGGCAGGTCTAACCTCAACGGTAAGTAAGAAGACCTGCAAAAAAAGGTTTGTCCACTTTTCTTTATTTTTTTTGCAGCGATTCAGGTGGATGGGGTCCCCTGAAAGTTTTTAATTTTATCGGTTCCCCTCTCCCTGGGCCCGACTCAATCCTTGACGGTACTTTGTTGAGGATTGCATTTGGCGCTGATTTTGGGAGGTCCTGCCTGCTGCCACCCAGATTCATGATGCAAGTCATTTTTGTGTCACCGGGCGGTCTTTCCAGGACTTTTCCACGAAACTCCCACCCAAAGTACCGTCAGGTATCTCAGCGTTCCTTTGGGCATCACTTGGGCGGAACTTAGCTTCCACCAAGTTCGGGGCCTTGATCTTTGCATGGGGCGCACCCCAGAGTATCAGCACGTGATTTCCACTGTCAACCGAACTGACGTTGACAGGGTCAGGAGGTCCCCTTCAGTACAATGGCAGTGGCAGCTACCTGTGTCACTAAGGGCATATCGCAATGCCTGCCTATCGAACTGGCTCAAATATCCAGTGGAAGAGTGGGTGCCCAGGGTGGGGATGGGAGGGGTTAGGTGTGGAGTACAGTTTGTCACTCAACAACAACTTTCACATGCCCCAAGCAGCAGCCTTTGTGAAAACAATTAAAATAGCAGTCCTTTTCTTCAGATGTCCAGGTGACAAATTCTGGTCTGCACCCTTATGTAGGGCCCACTTATGTTAGCGGTTGGCTTACTACACCTGGTTTCATACCTCTGCCAGCCTTATGCCGGGTCCCTCTGAGGGCCAGGAATGTAGGAATGCCTAAGGCAGAGATTCCTCACCCCCTTTATACCGATGGTCTTGTTTGGGATGGTGTTAGCCAGGCAATTATTTTTCAAGGGACTGGCTGAGACCCACACTCCAGAAAGAAAAGATGAAAAAAAAAGAACGAAAGACTTGCATTTATATAGCGCCTTTCACAACCACTGGACATCTCAAAGCGCTTTAGAGTCAATAAAGTACTTTTGGAGTGCAATCACTGTTGTAATGTGGGTAACACGGCAGCCAAATTGTGCACAGCAAGCTTCCATAAACAGCACTGTGATAATGACCAGGTAATTGGTTTTGTTATGTTGATAGAAACATAGAAACATAGAAAATAGGTGCAGGAGTAGGCCATTCGGCCCTTCTAGCCTGCACCGCCATTCAATGTGTTCATGGCTGAACATGCAACTTCAGTACCCCATTCCTGCTTTCTCGCCATACCCCTTGATCCCCCTAGTAGTAAGGACTTCATCTAACTCCTTTTTGAATATATTTAGTGAATTGGCCTCAACAACTTTCTGTGGTAGAGAATTCCACAGGTTCACCACTCTCTGGGTGAAGAAATTTCTCCTCAACTCGGTCCTAAATGGCTTACCCCTTATCCTTAGACTGTGACCCCTGGTTCTGGACTTCCCCACCATTGAGAACATTCTTCCTGCATCTAACCTGTCTAAACCCATCAGAATTTTAAACGTTTCTATGAGGGCCCCTCTCATTCTTCTTAACTCCAGTGAATACAAGCCCAGTTGATCCAGTCTTTCTTGATAGGTCAGTCCCGCCATCCCAGGAATCAGTCTGGTGAACCTTCGTTGCACTCCCTCAATAGCAAGAATGTTCTTCCTCAAGTTAGGAGACCAAAACTGTACACAATACTCCAGGTGTGGCCTCACCAAGGCCCTGTACAACTGTAGTAACACCTCACTGCCCCTGTACTCAAATCCCCTCGCTATGAAGGCCAACATGCCATTTGCTTTCTTAACCGCCTGCTGTACCTGCATGCCAACCTTCAATGACTGATGTACCATGACACCCAGGTCTCGTTGCACCTCCCCTTTTCCTAATCTGTCACCATTCAGATAATAGTCTGTCTCTCTGTTTTTACCACCAAAGTGGATAACCTCACATTTATCCACATTATACTTCATCTGCCATGCATTTGCCCACTCACCTAACCTATCCAAGTCGCTCTGCAGCCTCATAGCATCCTCCTCGCAGCTCACACTGCCACCCAACTTAATGTCATCTGCATGATTAAGGGATAAATATTGACCAGGACACCAGGGATAACTTCCCTGCTCTTCTTCGAAATAGTGCCATGGGATTTATTATGTCCATCTGAGAGAGCAGAATGGACCTTGGTGTAACATTTCAATCTGAAAGATGGCACTTCCGACAGTGCAGCACTCCCTCATCACTGCACTGGAGTGTCAGCCTAGATTTATGTGCTCAAGTTCCTGAAGTGGGACTTGGACCCACAACCTTCTGACTCAGAGGAGAGTGTGCCACCCACTGAGCTGACACTGATGAGCAGTAAAGGATTAAAAAAAGGTGGTTGATTTGTTGCGTGGAATAGTCTGGGCCAATCACTTGGAAATGGTAGTGATGGCTCTATCCCAAACAGGCTATCCCAAATACTTTGACTTTAGGCCAGGACCTGGATATAGCGAGTTGCAGCCTAATTTATAAGCTGTCTGGTGCGCTGTCATCAAAGGTACAGATGGAGTGAGCCAGAAGGGCCACAGATGTTTGGCCCCATTATATATTGCAAGCACAATGCTAAAATATAACTGGCAAAAACATTCTGGACCATTCCCATCTGTTGTTTTATGCAAAGGTTTATTTTCTTCAAGGCTGGTTGCAGCCACTTTTTCCGTTTAATAAGACAATCTTTGGTAGGGATGGATTGACTGGATTCATTTGAACATTCATGTCACTGCATCTCCAGAAATGTTAGAATTTGCAAATAAAAGACGGCATGGGATTGGAGTTGAGTTTTACTGAAGTAAAATAAAATTATACTGGGATTCTCTACTGTGATCGTGACCTGTGAAGGTGAGTTACATTGTCCAGTTTTGTTCTTTGAAAGTTGTTTTCAGTTTATGAACAGACTCATGCAGTCACCAGGAGAAGCGACCACGCTACCCACATTAGACTGGTCAACCTCTATAGGGTGGTTTGACAAGTGACATTAGTAATCAATAAAATTATAACAGGAGTCAATCAGGCTGCCAGACCCACCCAAAGCACAACATTCAACTGCCCGTGGTTGCTCCTAGCTATTTTAATAATTACAGCGGTGAGAATTTTTATTTTTAGTTCAAGAAAATAAACTTTCGTGACAGGGTCAAAAGAGCAACATAGGGTAGAAGGTATTGCTGGTGCTAATAGTGAATGGACGCTGAACGCATTTGTACACCATTGGAAACCAAAACTGCACGCAGTATTCCTGGAACCCTGTACAACTGTAGCAAGACTTCCCTGCTTTTATATTCCATCCCCTTTGCAATAAAGGCCAAGATTCCATTGGCCTTCCTGATCACTTGCTATACCTGCATACTATCCTTTTGTGTTTCATGCACAAGTACCCCCAGGTCCCGCTGTACTGCAGCACTTTGCAATCTTTCACCGTTTAAATAATAACTTGCTCTTTGATTTTTTTTCTGCCAAAGTGCATGACCTCACACTTTCCAACATTATACTCCATCTGCCAAATTTTTGCCCACTCACACAGGCTGTCTATGTCCTTTTACAGATTTTTTGTGTCCTCCTCACACATTTCTTTTCCTCACATCTTTGTATCAGCAGCAAACTTGGCTACGTTACATTCAGTCCCTTCTTCCAAGTCGGTAATATAGATTGTAAATAGGTGGGGTCCCAGCACTGATCCCTGCGGCACCCCACTCATTACTGATTGCCAACCAGAGAATGAACCATTTATCCTGACTCTCTGTTTTCTGTTCATTAGCCAATCCTCTATTTATGCTAATATATTACCTCCAACCCCATGAACTTTTATCTTGTGCAGTAACCTTTTATGTGGCACCTTATCGAATGCCTTCTGGATGTCCAAATGCACCACATCCACTGGTTCCCCTATATCCACCCCATTCGTTACATCCTAAAGAATTCCAGCAAATTTATCAAACATGACTTTCCCTTCATAAATCCATGCTGACTCTGCCTGACCGGATTTTGCTTTTCCAAATGTCCTGCTACTGCTTCTTTAATAATGGACTCCAACATTTTCTCAACTACAGATGTTAGGCTAACTGATCTATAGTTTCCTGCTTTTTGTCTGCCTCCTTTTTTCAATAGGGGCGTTACATTTACAGTTTTCCAATCTGCTGGGACCTCCTCAGAATCCAGGGAATTTTGTAAATTACAACCAATGCATCCACAATCCCTGCGCTACTTCTCTTAAGACCCTAGGATGCAAGCCATCGGGTCCAGGGGATTTATCTGCCTTTAGTCCCATTATCTTACTGAGTACCATCTTTATGAACAGACTAAAACTAATAAAGAAATAACTTGTATTTAATGGCACCTTTCACATCCTCAGTATGTCCAAAAGTGCTTTGCAGTCAATGATCATTTTTGAAGTGCAGTCACTGTTGTAACGTAGGAAATGAGGACAGCAAGATCCCACAAACTGATATGTAATAAGTAACCAGATAATCTGATTTAGCAATGCTGCTTCAGGGATAAATGTTGGCCTGATAGGCTAAACACATTACCTGTTGCCTTCCTAGGGACCACAAACTAAATTACCCACTTCCAAATAAAAATTGCTGCATCCTGGCTAATCTACAGCTCTCCATCTTAACTTTAATTATTTAACCGGAACACCTTATCCTGTATATCGCAAGTCATATCAGAAGATATAATAGGGGCATTTCCCTGCTCAAGGCCTGATAAAGCTCTGCTCACATCTCAATCACTACAACTACTTTCATTTTCATCGACATTAAATTAAAAAGTCTTGCGTTTGCACCAACGTCCCCCGAAGTGTGCAGGTATGTGTCCGCGTACTGATCGGGAGGTCCCGGGCTGACTCTCACCAGCAGTTGCTGCTGGAAAAGTTACTACGCATGTGTGCGGCAATTTTATAGAGACCACACACAAAAAAATAATTTGTGTGCGCTGATCCAATTCTTACCTCATCCTCTAATCCTGCTTCACCTGAAGATTACACTTGGTCCCGGCTCTCCACATGCAAAGCCATGGGAGATTGACTAGTATGTAAAATATTTGTAACTGTTCGAGGACACATTATTTTTTGACCAGAAAGGCATTCCAAAGTGTTGGCAATTGTACGAAGTAAAGAAGAATCTCATTCACTTGATTTTGCAAGCTAATTATGATTAATAGATAAACTGAAGAAAACCACTAATAGAAAAATATAGCTCAAGAAGCACAAGTTCAGTCTGGTCGTCTTTTGCTCAGTATTAACTGGGGAAGAGTTTCACACATTAGGAGTTTACAAGAGTTTGCAGTTAGGACAATAGAAAGTTAAGTACATGCTTCAAACTCCAGCAGGAAAGAGGTTATGTTAATGAAAAACACCGAGGCAGCTTGCTGCTGATCTGCCCACTTGTGGATTCATCCTACTGCACGATCTTGAAAGGTGGTACATTGGAGAAACACACACAGAATTAAAAAAGATTGTACAGAATTTTGTAAAGCTCTCCCAAATGTGTTTTCAAATAATTTTCAGAAGAAGAATCGTGTCTCATGAAATAATGAATGAATACATGTTAAAAAAAAGAAAGACAGAAGGATGTGTTTTCTTAAAAATAGTGGTGTTCACTCAATGCCTTTGCAAGTTAATGCACTGGCCCATTGTATTAACCAGCATCAGCTCTTTAATCCTATTTGGCTAAATTTTACCTGTCTGCCAAGGGCCTTAAGGGCATTTGTACCTCGGTCACCTTAGAGTAATAATAGATTGTTCTTGCACCTTCTGTTTTAACTCCCAGTTATTACCCATCCCCTCCCTCCTCTCTCCCCCGCCCCCAACCCATCCCCATCTACACACGGTGTTGGTGGCTTCATCTACAATAGAACATTTATATCTTGCAGGTATTGTGAATCATAAGCACTTCAAAGACAAGGTCGGATGGAAAAGGAAGGAAACCGTTTCATTCTTTGATAATAACACATGCAGGGGGTGAATTTTAACAAGGATGAAAAATCAACGCGTTTAGCTTTTTTCTCTGAATTATTTTAAAATCCTAAATCTTAGACATGGTGACACAATACCTTTCAAACTATAGAACGTTAAAGAGTCCCCACTTATCATTTTTTAATGTATCATTTGTAAATGTTGGGCTAAAGACTCGTTTGGGGGGGAGGGGGGTAACACTCGCGAGGCGCGAGACTTTGCACCAGGCGCAGACATCTCGCCTCTTGTGAGACATTGGCGTTACCGCCCCTGAAAGGAAGTGGAGCACTAAATCAGGTGGCGGAGGTCTCGGGAGCGGGGCGCACTGGGCCGCGTAGCACCGCCGTGTAGGAGGGGCTCTTCCCTGAATGAAAAGGAAGGGCTTAGCTGCATACCCATCAGATTTTAAACACACCTACCTGGACCACCGGGGAGCGGAGATGCCGTGTGATCAGCCCGGCAGTCAAACAGCGGTGAGCAAAAACAAGTCACCGGCGGCCGGCTGCCCAGTACACATCCCCTGAACCTGTCGTTGTCATCGCCCGATGCAGGTTCAAGGTGATACCCAATTTAGGGTCCGGGGCGTTAACAGAGCGATGCACCACGGCGATGACGTCATGATCTCTGGGCGCAGGAGATTGGGAAGCAATGCCGTAGCACCACCAGCGTGGTTGCAAAGGCGTGAATGGGAGGTGCAAATGACCTTAATTTCTTCCCTGTTATATATTCGTACATTAAAATGTTTGATGTAAGGTAGTTCAGTTCATAAAGTTTATTAAATTAGACTGCCCATTCTAAACCTCTCAACTATCCAATTAATAAGCTTTAAAGAAGATTGAGAAGATAAAATATATTATCTAAAACATCAGCAGCAGACAGATGCCTTTTGAAGCTTTATCTCCTATTAACCAGCTGGAGTCACAGTAAGCTCACTTTTAAAAAAATGTCGCAGTATATGTTCACTAGTACAAACTGACCTTCTCATACCAGAAGGAGTTTAACATTGTGAAAGTCGATGTCTGTACTTTTGTTTCATTCACTGATTCATTTTATGTATTTACTTATCAATGCAGGGGCAGACAGTGAGACAGCTTGCACGGCCCAAGCCAGCACATCCGCGATGTGCACACCATCGGAAAGGTATGTACATCTGCCAGCCTCAGGCAGTCAACGCAGTCCCATCATAATATTAATCCGAGCTAAACCAAGCCCAGATGTGAATACTTTCACAGACCCTTCAGAAATATTTAATAGTTAGTAAAAATTGTGTGTGCACAAAGCGCAAGTTTTGTCTGTCAATTAGTCCAATTTGTATGTTTTTAGACTTCTGCGGGACAGAAGTAGGCCGTCTGACTGCCGAGAAATTCCAAAGCACCTATTAAACCACGGAGTTGTGGAATTCCTGCTACCGCAAGACCTTTGTAGGTGATAAATTATAATGTGCATGCCCTAGAGCGGCTGGGATAAAAACAGAGGCTGAAAGAAAAAAATCATAATGAACAACATAATGGGCTTTTGTGAAACCAGGCAATATTTGCTTTGAAACAATTTTCCGATGCTTTTTAGAACTTTCATTGGTGACTAAAAAATTAATTCAATTAGTGTAAATCTTCAAAGGATTTTATATTCTCACTAGTAAGTAAATCAAAAAAACACTGCAATTTTGTATTGGCACAGATAGAACCCCCTTCAAACATATCTCAAGTATTTTAAAAATATATCCTTTTGTGAAGAACTGAATTACGTTTTAAAAAGTATCTTTAGCATGCTGAGGAGGTTTACAGTACCACCTCCAGTATTCTCCGTGGGGCAGACACCCACATTTTGGAAAGCCTTATACTCCCAATACTCTGGGCACATGAATCAAGTCAAATACAATGGCAATAACATTAGTTTAACGTTTTGTTTACAACAGACAAGAGTTAGTGGGCCGTGTCGAGAGAGGATTCAAGATAGTGCTGATGGGGTGTTGGGTATGTGTGGATAATGGCCGTTACATTGTATTTGATCATGCAGCTCATCTGTTGTTGAAACACTCATCCATACCTCTGTTACCTCTAGAGTTAACTATTCCAGTGCTCTCTTGGCCATTTTCCCACCTTCCACTCTCTGTAAACGTGAGCTCATCCAAAACTTTGCTGTCTGTATCCGAACTCGGAACAAGTCCCGATTGCCCATCACCCCTATGCCCGTTGGCCTACATTGGCTCCCGGTCTGCCAATGCCTCAATTTAAACATTTTTAACCTTGTTTTCAAATCAGTCCGTGGCCTCGCCCCTCTCTATCTCTGTAACCTCCTCCAGCCCTGCAGTGCTCTGAGAACTCTGTGCTCCTTCAGTTTTTCTGCCTCTGCACCCTAGATTTTCAAGGGTCCACCATTGGCGGCCATGCCTTCAGCTACCTAGCCACTCAGCTCATTAGGTGATGTTAGTCCTGGAGAATGGAACAGTTTCACAATTGAGCACTCCTAGTAGAGGCCAGACACAGAGTAAAACCTTTCAACTTGATCCATACAATGTGCCTTATCCTCAACAGCATAATAGCATCCCCTTCTAAATCAGTGTCATTTTTTTACAGTTTCCATACCAGTCACCCCTGTAGCCTCTGAATAGGCTGATAATTTAATACCAGTTGCACCAAATTAGAAGCAGGTTTATGTTTGGAACTGAAACTGGATGGAAACTGCCTAAACCCATTGCACATGAAATTGCGGGAGCTGGACAGGGGGCTAAGTCGCATGTACGCAGGGGAAAGGGGGCAGAATATGCACCAGATCTCGGCTCCATGAGGATTCTGCCCCATTTGGACTGGACCTTTGAGTTCCCCTCAGAGGGACTGTGGTGGACCTTCTGCCACCCTCCCCCCCCCACAAGTACAGGGAGCACATTGGGAGAGCTTGGCTGGGAACTGACTCCCTTTATGCCATTGAAATGTGTCAGTCTAGATTTTTGAGACCTTCTGAAAGTCACAAATCTTTACCAGAGTCGACTTCTGAGATGGGGAGGGGGGGTTTAATGACATGTTCTAGTAGAAGAGGCATCGGTGCTGGCCAAAGCATTTTAAAAGTCTTTCTTCAGCCTGTGTGGAACTCTGCTCCACCTTATAAAGATAGTTCAAGTGCAGTTGGGCAGACTGAGCCAGCTATGCAAATGGCCCCACCCCTGGTATTTGGGATGGGTTTTTGGCTTTGGGGAAGGGACGGACACGGTCTTGTTCCAATGCCCTTATACTGGCAGAACTGGGCCCCGGAGCTTTCCCGGTCAATGTACGCAGAACCCCCCACAGCCAACACAGAGAAGACTTTCATTCCATTATCTTGGGTTCAATTTGAACTCATATTCCTGAGGTGACCTCACAGTGTGCATTGCTCATGCTGTCATAAGGGCATAAACTTTTTTATAGGGTAGTTCTGGACGTTCCAGCTCCATACAAACAGTTCGGTGTCACTGCTGCAATAAGTGTGATCTTTCAGTTGGCTTGCTGGGTCAGTTTAAGGTCTGAAAGAAGTGGGAGCTCAATTGAAATGTGGTCATGCATTAAGTATAGTGTGATTTTCCTGCTGTTTAGGACAGCATCATGCTAACTGGAGGCTCCGTGTATGATGGAGCCCTTAAAGTGGCAGAGGCCTTTTTATTTTTGTAATTGTCAGTTGCACAGCAATGTCATCAAACATTTGTAATCATTGTATTTCTCCGGGCAGTGTGTAATGTTTATGTGGAACTTAAACTAGCTGAATATTGCCTGTTAATTTACCGGAAAGCCAGCTGTAATCATTTACAAGATTTCAGCAGAACAAGAAGAGCTGGAAAAAAAAGACATAAAAAAGGAACCTTTACAACACAAATTTTCACAGGAGCTCAGGGAACAACAAAGCCTCAAAGTGCAAGATATAGAGTCTCATGGTAGTTGGCAAATCAAGTTAGAATTAATTGAGGAGGTTGGTTTTACAGCAGCCCAAATGCAATATTTCATAGTCGAAGTGATACAAGATGGAAGAAGGCAGTCCAGGGAAATGAAACGATGCCAGAAATTGGTTTCCCCAATGATAACACCAATCTCCAGGCCCCGCACACTCACTTAGCATTGCCTGGAAGGGAGGGAACTGTTCCTCTGGCTGCGGGTCAGCATTTACCAGCCTGTGCCATCTGCTGAAGGAACACCTACAGCCAGCCTGGCCCCAAGGGGTGGCGCTGCCTGTGGCATTCAAAGTCATCTCCCTCACCTTATCTCTGTCTGCCTCTTTGCCTATGTGCTGCCCATACATTTATCTAAATTACAGATTGAAGCATTAGCCAACTTGCCCAAGACTTGCATTTATTTCCCAGTGAAAGAAAGAATGACTTTCATTTATATAGCGCCTTTCACGACCCCAGGACTGTAATGATAGAATGTATAGCGCCCTCTAGGTAGGAGGTATAGCGCCCTCGATCTGTATGGGAAAAACCTCATGTGTGTGTGTATGATTGCCATTTTAACTGCACATTGCTGACTAAGCTCCAGAATAAAGAGAGTCAACTTAAACTTAAGAGTTGTTCAAGAGACAATAAATACAAGGACATCCTAAAACGCCTCTCAGCAAATGAAGCACTTTTGACATGTGGTCACTGTGGTACTGTAGGAAATGACAGCCAATTTGCAAACAGCAATGTCCTACAAACAGCAATGAGATGAATGACAATTTGATGCTTGCACTCATCTCCTCATTCCCTCATCCTCTCGTCCTTCATCTTCTTACAGAAATCATCCTCTCAATCTTCCTTGTATCTCTGGCATCTCTGCTTTCACCAGACATCAAAAAGGGGCTCGGTGTTACTGGACGAGTAATCCAGAGTCCAGACATGAGTTCAAATCCTACCACAGCAGCTGGGGAATTAAAATTTCAGTTAATTAAATAAATCTGGAATGAAATGCTAAGATCAGTAATGGTGACCATGACCAACTACCGGATTGCTGCAAAAACCCATCTGGTTCACTAAGGTTCTTCAGGAAATCTGCCGTTTTTACTCATCTTGGCTTATATGTGACTTCAGACCCACAGCAATGTGTTTGACATACTCACAGAATCATACCTTTCAACCAATGTCTGAGACTCCTCCATCACCATCCTGAGTATGTCCTGTTCTACAAGCAGAACAGAACCACCAGAGGTGGCAGCGCAGTGGTATACAGCCAGGAGCAAGTGGCTCTGGGAGTCCTCAACATTGATTCAGGACACTATAAAGTCTCATGGCATCAGGTCAAACATAGTTACAGTAGCATCTATCCAATGAAGTGGAACATTTCCAAGATATGCCCTGTCCTCCAAAAGCAGGACAAATCCAATCTGGCCAAATACAGCCCCAACAGTCTACTCTCAATCATCAGGAGAGTGATGGAAGATGCAGTCAGTGCTATCAAGCAGCATTTACTCGCTAATAACCTGCTCACTGATGCTCAGTTTTGTTTGGCCAGGATCACTCAGCTCCAGACCTCATTACAGCCTTGGTCCAATCATGGACAAAAGAGCTGAATTCCAGAGTGAGGTGAAAATGACTGCCCTTGACATCAAGACAGCATTTGACCGAGTGTGGCATCAAGGAGCCCTAGTAAAATGGTTGTAGTTGTTGTTGGAGGCCAATCATCTCAGCCCCAGGACATCGCTGTAGGAGTTCCTCAGGGCAGTGCCCTAGGCCCAACCATCTTTAGCTGCTTCATTCATGATCTTCCCTCCATCATACGTTCAGAAGTGGGGTTGTTTGTTGACAATTACACAGTGTTCAGTTCCATTTGTAACTTCTCAGACAATGAACCAGTCCGTGTTCACATGCAGCAAGACCTGGACAACGTTCAAGCTTGGGCTGGTAAGTGACAAGTAGCATTCATGCCATACAAGTGTCAGGCAATGACCATCTCCAATAAGAGAATGTCTAACTACCTCTCCTTGACATTCAATGGCATTACCATCATTGAATCCTCCACCATGAACATTCTGGGGGGGGTCACCATTGACCAGAAACCTAACTGGACGAGCCACATAAATACTGTGGTTACAAGAGCAGATCAGAATCTGTGTATTCTGCAGTGGTTGACTCACCTCCTGATTCTCCAAAGCTTTCCACCATCTACAAATCAGGGATGTGATGGGCTAATTTCCACTTGCCTGGATGAGTTCAGCTCCAGCAACACTCAAGAAGCTCGACATCATCTAGGACAAAGCAGCCCACTTGTTTGGCACCCCATCCACCACCTTAAACATTCACTTTCTCCACCACCAGTGTACCGTGGCTGCAGTGTGTACCATCCACAAGGTGCACTGCAGCAACTCACCAAGACTTCTTCAACTGAACCTTTCAAGCCCGCGACATCTACCAGCTAGAAGGACAAGGGCAGCAGGAACATGGGAACACCATCACCTTCAAGTCACAGAACATCCCTGTTGTGTATCTATAAAGCATGCACTCGCATGTTCCGCCACCAGGGAGCTCATCCCCTGAAGTCCCAAGGCATCCCAGCATCCCTTGGGAGCACTGTATATAAGCCGGCCCCTAAGGCCTGTTCCTCACTCTGGAGTGTCTTATTAAAGACTGAGGTCACTGTTACTTTAACCTCCCTGTGTGCAGTCTCATCTGTGTTAAGAACACAATAACTGGCGATGAGAATACGAATCCAACGCAAAGATGCAGCAGCCTGCGGGTATCCTGGAGAAGTTCTCGGAGAGTGAGGACTGGGAAGCCCATGTCGAACGGCTAGATCAGTACTTTGTAGCCAACAAGCTGGATGGAGAAGGAAGCGCTACAAAAAGGAGAGCGGTCCTCCTCACAGTCTGCGGGGCACCGACCCACAGACTCATGAAGAATCTTCTGGCTCTGGTGAAACCCACAGATAAGTCGTATGAGGAGCACTGGTTTGGGAGCACCTTAACCTGAGGTAGAGCTGCAAATGGCGAGGTATCGGATCTACCTGTGCCAGCGATCTGAAGGTCAGGAAGTGGCGAGCTACGTCGCCGAGCTAAGGCGACTTGCAGGACAATGTGAGTTTGATGGCTACCTGGAGCAAATGCTCAGAGACTTTTTTGTACTGGGCATTGGCCATGAGACCATCCTACGAAAACTTTTGACTGTAGAGACACCGACCCCCAGTAAGGCCATTGCGATAGCACAGGCGTTTATGTCCACCAGTGATAACACTAAACAAATCTCTCAGCTCACAAGTGCTAGCAATGTTCATAACTTAACTGGAACTGTGTTTGCGAGCAGAAATGTACAGGGCAGAACCCACGAGTCAGATGACCCAGATGATTCAGAGTCCCCAACAAAGGATGAATGCAAGGCAATTCACACCTTGTTGGCGTTGTGGAGGCTTCCATTCAGCCTATTCATGCAGCTTCAAAGTGTATGTTTGCAAGAGCTGTGGAACAATGGTGCACCTCCAACGAGCTTGCAAACGAGCTGCAAGCTCTGCAAAACCCGCTAACCACCACGTGGCAGAGAAAGATCGGTCCATGGTGGATCAAAGCAATTTCGAGCCTCAGCGAGAGGAGGCAGATGCTGAAGTACACGGGGTGCACACATTTTTGATGAAATGTCCACCTATAATGCGAAAGGTAAAATTGAATGGCTTACACGTAGCCATGAAACTGGACACTAGCGCCAGCCAATCCATCATGAGTAAAAAGATGTTTGAGAGACTGTAGTACAACAAGACATTCAGACCAGCCTTGAGCCCCATCCACACGAAACTGAGAACACACACCAAAGAGCTTATCACTGTCCTGGGCAGCGCCATGGTCAAGGTCACCTACGAGGGCACAGTGCACGAACTGCCAGTCTGGATTGTCCCGAACGATGGCCCCACACTGCTTGGAAGGAACTGGCTGCGCAAAATCCGCTGGAACTGGGATGACATCCGACCGCTATCACATGTCGATGAGGCCTCATGTACCCAGGTCCTGAACAAATTTCCTTCCCTCTTTGAGCCAGGCATTTGAAACTTTTCCGGGGCGAAGGTGCGGATCCATTTGGTCCCAGAGGCACGACCCATTCACCACAAGGCGCGAGCGGTACCTCACATGATGAGGGAGAGAGTGGAAATCGAGCTGGACAGGCTGCAACGCGAGGGCATCATCTCTCCAGTGGAATTCAGCGAGTGGGCCAGCCCAATTGTTCCAGTACTCAAAAGTGATGGCATGGTCAGGATTTGCAGTGATTATAAAGTAACTCTTAATCGTTTCTCGCTACAGGACCAATTCCCGCTACCTAAGGCAGGCAACCTATTTGCGACGCTGGCAGGAGGCAAGACGTTCGCCAAGCTTGAACTGACTTCAGCCTACATGACGCAGGAGCTGGAGGAGTCTTCGAAGGGCCTCACCTGCATCAACACGCACAAGGAACTGTTCATCTATAACAGATGCCCGTTTGGAATTCGGTCGGCTGCATGGAGAGGCTACTCAAGTCGGTACCACACTGGGTAGTCTTTCAGGACGACATATTGTTCATGGGTCGGGACACTGCCGAGCACCTACAAAACCTGGAGGAGGTCCTCCAGCGACTGGATCGCGTAGGGCTGCAGCTGAAGAGGTCGAAATGCGTCTTCATGGCAACAGAAGTGGAGTTATTGGGGAGAAAGATCGCGGCGGACGGCATTCGGCCCACAGACGCCAAGACAGAGGCTATCAGGAATGCGCCCAGGCCACAGAACGTTTTAAGAACATAAGAACATAAGAACATAAGAATTAGGAACAGGAGTAGACCATCTAGCCCCTCGAGCCTGCTCCGCCATTTAATAAGATCATGGCTGATCTGGTCGTGGACTCAGCTCCACTTACCCGCCCTCTCCCCGTAACCCTTAATTCCCTTATTGCTTAAAAATCTATCTATCTTTGACTTGAAAACATTCAATGAGCCAGCCTCAACTGCTTCCTTGGGCAGAGAATTCCACAGATTCACAACCCTCTGGGAGAAGAAATTCTTTCTCAACTCGGTTTTAAATAGGCTCCTCCGTATTTTGAGGCTGTGCCCCCTAGTTCTAGTCTCCCCCACCAATGGAAACATCCTCTCTGCCTCTATCTTGTCTATCCCTTTCATGATTTTAAATGTTTCTATAAGATCACCCCTCATCCTTCTGAACTCCAAGGAGTAAAGACCCAGTCTACTCAATCTATCATCATAAGTTAACCCCCTCATTTCTCGAATCAGCCGAGTGAATCGTCTCTGTACCCCTTCCAAAGCTAGTATATCCTTCCTTAAGTAAGGTGACCAAAACTGCACGCAGTACTCCAGGTGCGGCCTTACCAATACCTTATACAGTTGCAGCAACACCTCCCTGCTTTTGTACTCCATCCCTTTCGCAATGAAGGCCAACATTCCATTTGCCTTCCTGATTACCTGCTGCACCTGCAAACTAACTTTTGGGATCCATGCACAAGGACCCCCAGGTCCCTCTGCACCACAGCATGTTGTAATTTCTCCCCATTCAAATAATATTCCCTTTGACTGTTTTTGTTCCCAAGGTGGATGACCTCACATTTTCCGACATTGTATTCCATCTGCCAAACCTTAGCCCATTCGCTTAACCTATCCAAATCTCCTTGCAGCCTCTCTGAGTCCTCGACACAACCCGCTTTCCCACTAATCTTAGTGTCATCTGCAAATTTTGTTGCACTGCACTCTGTCCCCTCCTCTTGGTCATCTATGTATATTGTAAACAGTTATGGTCCCAGCACTGATCCCTGTGGCACACCACTAACCACTGATTTCCAACCGGAAAAGGACCCATTTATCCCGACTCTCTGCTTTCTGTTCGCCAGCCAATTCTCTATCCATGCTAATACATTTCCTCTGACTCCGCGTACCTTTATCTTCTGCAGTAACCTTTTGTGTGGCACCTTATCGAATGCCTTTTGGAAATCTAAATACACCACATCCATCGGTAGACCTCTATCCACCATGCTCGTTATATCCTCAAAGAATTCCAGTAAGTTAGTTAAACATGATTTACCTTTCATGAATCCATGCTGCGTCTGCTTGATTGCACTATTCCTATCCAGATGTCCCACTATTTCTTCCTTAATGATAGTTTCAAGCATTTTCCCCACTACAGATGTTAAACTAACCGGCCTATAGTTACCTGCCTTTTGCCTGCCCCCTTTTTTAAACAGAGGCGTTACATTAGCTGCTCTCCAATCCGCTGGTACCTCCCCAGAGTCCAGAGAATTTTGGTAGATTATAATGAATGCATCTGCTATAACTTCCGCCATCTCTTTTAATACCCTGGGATGCATTTCATCAGGACCAGGGGACTTGTCTACCTTCAATCCCATTAGACTGTCCAGCACTACCTCCCTAGTGATCGTGATCATCTCAAGGTCCTCCCTTCCCACATTCCCTTGACCAGCAATTTTTGGCATGGTATTTGTGTCTTCCACTGTGAAGACGGAAGCAAAATAATTGTTTAAGGTCTCAGCCATTTCCACATTTCCCATTATTAAATCCCCTTTTTCATCTTCTAAGGGACCAACATTTACTTTAGTCACTCTTTTCCGTTTTATATATCTGTAAAAGCTTTTACTATCTGTTTTTATGTTTTGCGCAAGTTTACCTTCGTAATCTATCTTCCCTTTCTTTCTTGCTTTTTTAGTCATTCTTTGCTGTTGCTTAAAATCTTCCCAATCCTCTAGTTTCCCACTAACCTTGGCCACCTTATACGCATTGGTCTTTGATTTGATACTTTCCTTTATTTCCTTGGTTATCCACGGCTGGTTATCTCTTCTCTTGCCGCCCTTCTTTTTCACTGGAATATATTTTTGTTGCACATTATGAAAGAGCTCCTTAAAAGTCCTCCACTGTTCCTCAATTGTGCCACCGTTTAGTCCTTGTTTCCAGTCTACTTTAGCCAACTCTGCCCTCATCCCACTGTAGTCCCCTTTGTTTAAGCATAGTACTCTCGTTTCTGACACAATTTCCTCATCCTCAATCTGTATTACAAATTCAACTATATTGTGATCACTCATTCCGAGAGGATCTTTTACGAGGAGATCGTTTATTTTTCCTGTCTCGTTACACAGGACCAGATCCAAAATGGCTTGCTCCCTTGTAGGCTCTGTTACATACTGTTCTAAGAAACAATCCCGTGTACATTCTATGAATTCCTCCTCCAGGCTACCCCCTGCGATTTGATTTGACCAATCGATATGTAGGTTAAAATCCCCCATAACTACTGCCGTTCCTTTTTCACATGCCTCCATTATTCCCTTGATTATTGCCCGCCCCACTATGAAGTTATTATTTGGGGGCCTATAAACTACACCGATCAATGACTTTTTCCCCTTACTATCTCTAATCTCCACCCACAATGATTCAACATTTTGTTCATTGGAGCCAATATCATCCCTCACAACTGCCCTGATATCATCCTTTATTAACAGAGCTACCCCACCTCCCTTCCCTTCCTGCCTATCTTTCCGAATCATCAGATATCCCTGTACGTTTAATTCCCAGTCCTGGCCACCTTGCAACCATGTCTCTGTAATGGCCACAAAATCATACCCATTTGTAATGATTTGTGCCGTCAACTCATTTACTTTATTTCTAATGCTGCGTGCATTTAGGTAGAGTGTTTTCATCCTAGTTTTTAAACCATGATTTTTAGTTTTTACCCCTCCTGCAGCCCTTTTATATTCAGTGGCCCTTTTTGTTTCTTGCCTTTGGTTTCTCTGCCCTCCACTTTTACTCATCTCTTTTCTGTCTTTTGTTTTTGTCTCCTTTTTGTTTCCCTCTCTCTCCCTGTATTGGTTCCCATCCCCCTGCCATATTAGTTTAACTCCTCACCAACAGCACTAGCAAACACTCCCCCTAGGACATTGGTTCCGTTCCTGTCCAAGTGCAGACCGTCCGATTTGTACTGGTCCCACCTTCCCCAGAACCTGTTCCAATACCCCACGAATTTGAATCCCTCCCTGCTGCACCACTGCTCAAGCCACGTGCTATCCTGCGATTCCTACTCTGACTAGCACATGGCACTGGTAGTAGTTATGGAGCTGCGGTTGTTCCTGGGACTCCTCAACTATTTTGGTAACTTCCTACCGGGGTTAAGCACCTTTTTAGAGCCCCAACATGTGTTATTGCGTAAAGGTGAGAACTGGGTATGGGGAAAAACCAAGTAATTGCTTTTGAGAAAGCCAGAAACATTTTATGCTCCAACAAGCTGCTTGTATTGTATAACCCGTGTAAAAGACTTGTGCTAGCATGTGACACGTCGTCGTACAGAGTCGGGTGTGTATTACAACAAGCTAACATTGCGGGGAAGTTGCAATCTGTCGCCTATACTTCCAGCAGCTTGTCTAAGGCCGAGAGGGCCTACAGCATGATTGTGTGTTCGGGGTAAAGAAAATGCACCAGTACCTGTTTGGCCTCAAATTTGAACTGGAAACCAATCACAAGCCCCTCACATCCCTGTTTGCTGAAAACAAGGGGATAAATACTAATGCCTCAGCCCGCATACAAAGGTGGGCACTCGCGCTATCAGTGTATAACTATACCATCCGCCACAGGCCAGGCACCGAGAACTGTTGGATGCTCTCAGTCGGCTACCATTGGCCACCACGGGGGTAGAAATGGCGCAGCCTACAAACTTGTTGATGGTGGCGCAGCCCGCAGACTTGTTGATGGTCATGGAAGTGTTTGAAAATGATAACTCACCTGTCACAGGCCGCCAGATTAGGACTTGGACCAGCCAAGATCCTCTGCTGTCCCTAGTAAAAAACTGTGTACTGCATGGGAGCTGGGCCAGCACCCCGTTGAAATGCAAGAGCCAATCAAGCCGTTCCAGCGGCGAAAGGACGAGCTGTCCATTCAGGCAGACTGCCTGTTGTGGGGTAACCGCGTAGTGCTACCAAAAAAGGGCAGGGAGACGTTCATCTCGGATCTCCACAGCACACACACGGGTATAGTAATGATGAAAGCGATAGCCAGATCCCACGTGTGGTGGCCCGGTATCGATTTTGACTTAGAGTCCTGTGTACGGCAATGTAGCATATGTGCTCAGTTGAGCAACGCGCCCAGAGAGGCACCACTAAGTTTGTGGTCCTGGCCCTCCAGACCATGGTCAAGGATCCATGTTAACTATGCGGGCCCATTTCTCGCTAAAATGTTCCTGGTGGTGGTGGTTGCTTTTTCAAAATGGATTGTGATACGTCCTTACTATACAATATAAATGCACACGAGGCCCATACTTGAGAGAAGGTCACTCTGTGATCAGTAACCTTTATTCCAGCATTGAAGTGATGAAGGTGAGTGGAGCTTTCCCTTTTATACCTGAAAGTCCAGGTTCGGAGTGTCTCCCACAAGTTCACCACCTAGTGGTCAATGTTCTCACGGTGTACAACTTAGGTCAGTTTATATATGGGTTACAATGACAGTTGAATACATGACATCACCTCCCCCCCCAAAGTCTTATTGGGATCACAGGTTAAGTCTCTCTGGTGGTTTATGCTCCCTGTCGAGCGCCTGAGTTGGGGCTCCGGTTGTTGGGCGCTGGCCTGAGTGTCTGCTGTTTGCGGTGCCTCAGGCCCGTCCGGACTGCCCACAGTGACTGGGCTCTCCTCCGCTTGGTTCCGGTGTTTGGTCACCTCTGGAGAAGTGAACTCTACATCGTGTTCTTCCTGTGCTTCTTCTATGGGGTTGCTGAACATCCTTTTTGTTTGATCTACGTATTTGCGGCAGATTTGTCCATTGGTAAGTGTAACTACCAGAATCCTATTCCCCTCTTTGGCAATCACAGTACCTGTGAGCCATTTAGGCCCTGCAGCATAGTTGAGGCCAAAGGCAGGGTCATTGACATCAATACGTCGCGCCCTCACATTCCCGTCACAGTAGTCACATTGTGACTGGCGCCTGCTCTCAACAATTTCTTTCATGGTGGGTTATATAAGGGATAACATGGTTTTGAGCATCCTTTTCATTAGCAGCTCTGTGGGTGGGACCCCTGTGAGCGAGTGTGGTCGGGATCTATTGGCCAACAGGAGGCCTGATAAGGGACTTTGTAGGGAACCCCTTTGGATTCTGAGCATCCCCTGTTTGAGTAACTGCACTGCTCATTCCGCCTGGCCGTTTGAGGCCGGCTTGAATGGTGCCATTCTGACATGGTTGATTCCATTGCCTGCCATGAAGTCCTGGAATTCAATGCTTGTAAAGCATGGGCCATTGTCGCTGACCAAGACCTCCGGTAGACCATGAGCACCGAACATTGCCCGTAGATTTTCTACCGTGGCAGAGGATGTGCTTGAATTGAGAATGTCACACTCGAACCATTTGGAGTAGGCATCTACTACAACCAAAAGCATTTTTCCCATGAAAGGACCTGCGTAGTCCACATGGATGCGTGACCATGGCTTGGCGGGCCAGGACCAAAGGCTAAGGGGGGCTTCCCTGGGCGCATTACCCAGCTGGGCACATGTGTTGCACCTGCGAACACAAAGTTCCAGGTCTGCACCTATCCCTGGCCACCAAACGTGTGACCTGGCAATTGCCTTCATCATGACAATGCCCGGGTGCTCATTGTGGAGTTCTCTGATGAATATCTCTCTGCCCATCCGGGGGATGACTACACGGTTTCCCCACAGTCGGCAATCGGCCTGAATCAAGAGTTCATCCTTGCGCCTGAGAAATGGTTTGAATTCCTCAGGGCATGCCCCGTACATGGCTGCCCAATCTCCATTCAGGAAACATTTCTTGACTAAAGACAGTAGCGGGTCTTTATTTGTCCAGACTTTGATCTGACGGGCTGTCACAGGTGAGCCTTCGCTTTCGAAAGCTTCAACAGCCATGATCATCTCAGAAGCATGCTCGGTTGCCCCGTCGGTGGTGGCGAGTGGGAGCCTGCTGAGTGCATCGCCGCAGTTTTCAGTGCTCAGTCTGTGCCGAATTGTATAGTCATAGGCGGCTAACGTGAGTGCCCACCTCTGTATGCGGGCCGATGTATTTGCATTTATGGCCTTGTTGTCGGCCAAAAGGGACGTCAGGGATTTGTGATCTGTTTCCAGATCAAATTTCCTGCCAAACATGTACTGGTGCATTTTTTTTACTGCATATACACATGCAAGCGCTTCCTTTTCTACCATCCCGTAGCCCCTTTCTGCCTGGGACAGACTTCTGGAGGCATAAGCTACCGGCTGTAACTGACCCTTGGCATTAACATGCTGCAACACACACCCGATGCATTGCACGTAAAAACAAGTTTCTTACATGGGTCATATAGCGTTAACAGATTGTTGGAACATAACAAATTGCGTGCTCTATCAAAAGCCCTTTCCTGGCTGTCCCCCCAGACCCATTCGCGACCTTTGCGTAGGAGCACGTGTAGCGGCTCTAACAGCGTGCTCAATTTGGGAAGAAAGTTACCAAAATAGTTCAGGAGCCCCAGGAACGAATGCAGCTCCGTCGTGTTACGGGGTCTGGGTGCTCTCTGGATTGCTTCCGTTTTGGATGCAGTAGGTCTGATCCAGTCTGCTGCTACCCTCATCCCCAGGAATTCTACATCTGGAGCTAGGAAGACGCACTCGCCTTTTTCAGTCGCAGCCCTACCCGGTCCAGTCTGCGTAGCACCTCCTCCAGGTTGTGGAGGTGTTCTTCAGTATCGCAACCCGTGATGAGGATGTCGTCTTGAAAAACCACCGTCCTTGGAATCGACTTGAGGAGGCTTTCCATATTTCGTTGAAAGATCGCGGCGACCGAGCGAATCCTGAATGGATATCTGTTGTACTCAAACAATCTCTTGTGTGTAGTGATGGTGGTCAGCTTCTTCGACTCACTCGCCAGCTCCTGGGTCATGTTAGCTGAGGTCAGGTCCAATTTTGAAAAAAGTTTGCCACCGGATAGCATCGCAAAGAGGTCCTCCGCTCTCGGTAGCGGGTACTGGTCTTGGAGTGGCACCCGATTGATAGTGGCCTTGTAATCGCCACATATCCTGACCGACCCAACTGCCTTGAGCACCGGCACAATCGGCTCGCCCAGTCACAGAATTTGATTGGCGAGATGATGCCTTTCCTCATCACATGCGGCACCGCTCTGGTCTTGTGGTGTACTGGCCTTGCGTCTGGGTTTATGTGAATCACTACCATGGTCTCCATGAAAGCGCCAATGCCGGGTTGCAATAATGAGTCAAATTTGTCCAGGACCTGTGAGCATGATATTCGCTCCACAGAAGAAATTGCATTGACATTGCCCCATTTCCAGTTCATGACAGCAAGCCAACTCCTCCCCGGTATCTTTGTTCCGTTTTCCGTTTTCTGTTTTCCGAATCTTTGTGGGTCACGACTACCATGGCGCTGCCTAGTACCGGAAGGATCTCCTTTGTATATGTCCGTAGCTGTGCGTCAATCGGCAATAATTTTGGCCTCCTGGCCTTGGACGCCCACAACTTGTCGAACTATTTGATACTCATTAGGGACTGGCTGGCCCCCGTGTCTAGCTCCATTGATACTGGGATGCCATTGAGGAGCACTTTCATCATTATCGGTGGCGTCCTGGTGTATGAACTGTATATGTGCTCCACATGAACTCGCTGAACTTCAGCTTCCAGTGATTTCCCCCGTGTTCATTTGGCCTCGTAGGGCTTACACTGGGCTCGTCCTCCTCGTACATCAACCTGGCTGCAGGCTTCCTGCACATATGCGCCAAGTGACTGCTGACGTTGCAATTTCTGCAGGTATATTGCTGATACCTGCAAGCTCTGGCTGGGTGTTTGCCTCCGCACCTCCAACATGAGCCGTTGTTGGTAACAAAAGGCCCATTACCAGTCAATCGTCTCTGACTGTCTCTGTAACTGTCCTTAAGCACACCATTAACAGGTGTTGATGGCCCCATTACTGGCCGCATTGTCCCTTGCGATGGCATGAATCGCCATTCAGCTAGCCATTGTCTCTGTTGAATTCTCCCTTTGGGTTCGACTGCATGCTCGGGCATGTCCGATTGCCCCTGTCTGCCTGGAGAACTCTGTGCCGCATTAACAATGTTGACTCCCTGTCCATTTGCTGCATTTAAGCCAAGATTTTTGTCAAACATCATTCTGGTCTCTTCCTCTCCTGAGATAAATGTCTGGGCCATCAAAGCCGCCATTTCCAGGGTCAAGTCTTTGGTCTCAATCAGTTTCCTGAATACCTCAGCGTGCCCGATGCCCTCAATAAAAAAGTCTCGCAGCATCTCCGCTCTGCATGCATCTGGGAACTTACACAGGCTCGCCAGTCGCCGGAAGTCTGCCACGAAGTCTGGAACGCTTTGCCCTTCTCGCCACCGGTGTGTGTAAAACCGGTGTCTCGCCATGTGCATGCTGCTCACCGGTTTAAAGTGTTCCCCGATCAACTTACTGAGCTCTTCAAAAGTCTTGTCCGCCGACTTCTCTGGCGCTGGAAGGTCCTTCATCAGGGAGTCCGTCCTGGACCCACAAACCGTCAGGAGATGAGCCCTGCGTTTGTCGGCTGAATCCTCTCCCAACCATTCCTTAGTGACGAAACTTTGCTGTAGTCTCTCAATAAAATCGTCCCAATCATCACCAACACAGTACCTCTCATCTGTGCTGCTAGTGGCCATGCTCGCATGGTTTAAATCCCAGTTTCTCGTCGCCAATGATACGTCCTTACTATACAGTATAAACGCACACGAGGCCCATACTTGAGAGAAGGTCACTCTGTGACCAGTAACCTTTATTCCAGCACTGACATGATGAAGGTGGGTGGAGCTTCCTCTTTTATACCGGAAAGTCCAGGTTCGGAGTGTCTCCCACAAGTTCACCACCTAGTGGTGAATGTTCTCACGGTGTACAACTTAGGTCAGTTTCTACATGGGTTACAATGACAGTTGAATACATGACAGATTGAATGTGAAATAATGTCGGGAAGCACCGCCAACACCACCATTGAAAGCCTGAGGGCCATGTTTGCCACCCACGGCCTGCCTGACATACTGGTCAGTGACAACGGGCCATCTTTCACCATGCTGAATTTAAAGAATTCATGACCCGCAATGGGATCAAACATGTCACCTCGGCCCCGTTTAAACCAGCCTCCAATGGGCAGGCAGAGCGGGCAGTACAAACAATCAAACAGAGCCTTAAACGAGTCACAGAAAGCTCACTCCAAACCCTCCTGTCCCGAGTACTGCTCAGCTACTGCACGAGACTCCACTTGCTCACAGCGGTGCCCCCGACTGAGCTACTCATGAAAAGGACACTTAAAACCAGACTCTCGCTGGTTCACCCCAACCTGCATGATCAGGTAGAGAGCAGGCGGCAGCAACAAAATGTGAACGATGGTCGCGCCACTGTGTCACGGGAAATTGATCTGAATGGCCCTGTGTATGTGCTAAACTATGGACATGATCCCAAGTGGATCGCGGGCACGGTGATAGCTAAAGAAGGGAATAGGGTGTTTGTAGTCAAACTAGACAATGGACAAATTTGCAGAAAGCACCTGTACCAAATGAGGCTACAGTTCACAGACTTCACTGAACAACCCACAGCAGACACCACCTTTTTCGAGCCCACAACACACACCCAAAGGATCAACGACACCACGCCGGACCAGGAAATCAAACGCATCACGCCCAACAGCCCAGCAAGGCCAGGCTCACCTAGCAGCCCTGCAGGGCCAACAACACGCCAGCCCAGTGAGGGCACAGCCAACACACCAGAACAGACATTTGTACCGAGGCGGTCCACCAGGGAAAGAAAGGCTCCCGACCGCCTCACCTTGTAAATAGTTTTCACTTTGACTTTGCAGGGGGGAGTGATGTTGTGTATCTGTAATGCATGCACTCTCATGTTCCGCCACCAGGGAGCTCATCCCCTGAAGTCCCAAGGGATCCCTTGGGAGCACTGTATATAAGCCGGCCCCTAAGGCCTGTTCCTCACTCTGGAGTGTCTTAATAAAGACTGAGGTCACTGTTACTTTAATCTTCCTGTGTGCAGCCTCATCTGTGTTCGGAACACAATAATCCCAATCTCAAAATATATCGCTGTTCCTTCATTGTTGCTTGGTCAACATGAACACACAACATCCCTCCCGAACAGCACTATGGGAGTACTTTCACCACATGGACTACTGCGGTCAAGAAGGTAGCTCACCACTACCTTCTCAAGGGCAATTAGAGATGGGCAATAAATGGTGGCCTTGTCAGCAATGCTCACATCCTGTGAATGAATAAAAAAAGTATGCCATTATTACCACTTGCTCACAGATTCAATTTCAACAACAACAACAACTTGGATTTATATAGCGCCTTTAATGCAGTAAAACATCCCAAGGCACTTCACAGCAGTGTTATAAGACAAAACAAATAAATTTGACACCGAGCCACATGAGAAGAAATTACGGCAGATGGGGTCAAAGAGGTAGGTTTTAAGGAGCATCTTAAAGGAAGAAAGAGAGGTAGAGAGGTGGAGAGGTTAGGGAGGGAGTTTCAGAGCTTAGGGCCCAGGCAGCTGAAGGCACGGCGACCAATGGTTGAGCAGTAATAATCAGTGATGCTCAAGAGGACAGAATTTGAGGAGCACAGACAGAGATAAGGAGGGGCGAGGCCATAGAAGGATTTGTAAACAAGAATGAAAATTTTGAAATCGAGGCGTTGCTTAACCAGGAGCCAATGTAGGTCAGCGAGCACAGAGAGGACACCACCCCAGGTGGAGGATAAAAGAGCGAGCGCGGGCCCTTCAACATCGTGGGTATACCACTACAACTTCCAGCGCGAGCTGTTCCAAATGTGCGACGACTTTGAAGTGGGCGACTGGGTGACGTCATCAAGGCTTAGGTCACCGTTTGGAGCATGGGCAGGAACATCGGCGGGGCCCAGACACAGCGGAGGAGCGGGAAGGTCGGGGCGGATGAGTGGCGAGAGATCGTGGCGGAGGTGTGGCGAATGATTGAGGCAGAGGAGCGGTGAGAGATTGTGGCTGAGATGTGACAAGAGATGAGTGGCGAGAGATCGTGGCGGAGGTGCGGCGAATGTTTGGTGCGGAGGAATGGTGAGAGGTCGTGGTGGAAGAGCGGTGAGAGATCAACAGTGAGAGATCGTGGCGGAGGTGCGGAAAATGAGGGTGCGGGGCCCAGGAGCAGCACGGGCCAGCCCACACTGCGATATGTGTGTGCACTAGGTCCGTGCAGCAGAGCAGGTCTCCAGTCGTCCTGGTTTATCCTGACCACTGGATAAAGGCCTAGCTCTGTCTAGCCCGTGTGGTCGCTGATGTGCGATGGTCACCACACATTAAAAAAATCCACACACAGGCATCTTCCACCCCTGGAGTTCAGGACTGGAATATTGGGTCCTTCATTGAAACATCTGTGAACTCATCCCTTTGGTGTGGAAGCAAGTCATCCTCGTTCAAGGGACTGCCGATGATGATGGTGATGATGGGTGAATGGGACTTGGTGTGAGTTCCGACACGGGCTGCCGAGTTGTGGAAGGCCCATTTGGATTTCCTGCTCCAACAATTATTTAACCTTCTATCAGGTTTTGCCAGCCTATTCTTTTCCTCCACACAGCCTTTGGACCGATTGTAGATCACATTTTAAACATTTGCTGCTTTTCAAAAGGCTTGATTTATTATTTTCCCACGTGGCCGAAACCCTATAAATTTTGACTGGGGTTTTGACTGTCATTTTCTGTTCCGCTCCTCTTTCGCAAATTCCCAGCACGTGTCCGGTGTGGGTTGGGAGTATAGTTAACGAGGGCTGGCATGAGGAAATGCCGGGAGGTGGGTCTGGAGAGACCCTTGCCAATGCTAAACTCATTTTGTTCTGGTCTTGTCATTTCAGCACCGGCTCACCCTTCCACATGTTGAACGAATGTTCAAAGTTGAAGTTACCACAATCAAACATGGAGTGCATTTCCAAAGGAAATACCTGCAGTATTTAATCAGTCACTATTCTTCAACGTTTGCTGCAGTGTAGGCATGGTCCAGATTTCCATCGAATGTTTGAACTAATACAGTCGTTTTCCAGTCCTTTCAAAGGTGACTAACATGCTCAGACAGTGGTGCATAGCTCTTTGTTACTGCTGCTACAATGAAGTCGGTGATTAACTGAGATCCTGTCATGCAAACCTGTGTATTCATTAAAACCGACTATCTCATGCAGTGATCTTTAATCAGCTCTGACCACACTCAACTGGGTTTAACCTGAAGTGCTCAGGCAATTTGAATGCAGCACCGTCAAACACTGAGTGAATCATGACATTGCAGCCTGTTATTATCATCTTCGCACAAGTCAATCTAAAACATCAGCCAAAACCCAACTGGGCTACAGATAAAGCAAAGATAACATACTAATGGATTGGGGAGTTCTAGATCAGAATTTTTTATGTACAGTATAGATTCGTAACAATAAGTTAAAGCAAGATTCAAATGATCAGTAAGAAATAATGAAAGAAAGACTTGCATTTATATAGCACCTTTCATGACCACAGGACATTCCAAAGCACTTTACAGCTAATTAATTACTTTTTGAAGTGTCGTCACTGCTGTAATGTAGGAAATGTGACGACCAATTTGCACACAGCAAGCTCCCACAACTAGCAATAAAATGACTGATCATTTATATCAGTGATGTTGGTTGAGAGATAACTATCGGCCAGGACACTGGAGAAAGCGTCCCTGCTCATCTTCAGATAGCTGCCTGGAATTATTTACCTCCATCCGAAACACGGCGGGTGAGGCTTCGGTGTAATGTCTCATCCAAATCCATCCCTCGGTACTGCATTGAAGTGTCAGTCTAGATTATGTGCTCAAATCTCTGGAGTGGATCTTGATCCCACAACCATCTGACTCAGGAGCATGAGTGCTGCTGCTGAGCCATGGCCAAAATTAGAGATCATCGAGCTATCGAAGTTTAGAGAAATTTACAACACAGGAGGAGGCCATTTGGCCTAACGTATCTGTGTTGGCTGTTGCTAGAGAAGTCCAAAATGAATCCCTCTGTCTTGCTCTCTCTTCCCTTAGCCCTGTATCTTCCTTTGTCCCAAATGTTTGTCTACTTTTCCCTTAAACGACACACTAGCCCCAATTTTAACTCTGGGCCAATTGTTGCCGGTTGAGCAACAGTGTGTTAGGAACTGACCCGCTGCTTCAGAAATGAGGCCTGGGGTAATTTAACGCCCGGGCCTCATGTGAATCCCGCCAGCCAACCTCCCGCCCATTCCAGGCAGGACGTTGACGAGAAGCTGCTGAACATCTCTTGGCTCGGAGGCTGGCCGCCAACCGCAGGTCAGTGGCTGGATTGGCCGCTGCGATCACCAGCGGGGGATGAGTTTGTGGCAGGCAAGGCCCAAGCTTCCCTTCTAGGCAATCTAGCTCTTCCGGGCCACACAAGAAAGGTAAGAAAATTTAAAACGTACCCCTTTGGGCCACTTTTGGTCCTGATCCCCTATGCTCTGGGTTGGCCTGGCGGAAAAATCAGCGTGCTCCCTGTTGGGCTGCCTGGTAAAAATTGCAGTTGGGTCCCTAAGACATCATTGGGACATAGCGTGCAATGTTAAAAAGGACCCCTCCCCCACCCCCGCAGCTCGAGGGTGGGTAAGTAATTTGGCCAATTTTAACTGCCCACCCGGTTGGTTTCCACTGGCCAGGTAGGATTAACAATGTCCCATATGGCCTCTGCCTCAAGCACTCCCTGTGGCAATGCGCTCTAAAAATGTCTCTGTATAAAGAGGTTTCTCTTGATCTCTCTCACCCCTCTCTCAATGACAATATTAAATTCCTAACCCCACATGGCTGTCGTCCCAACCAGAGGAATTAGTCTTTCCCCATTCATCGTATAATTTCATTAAAATTTCCTCTTAGCCTTCTTTCCTCCAGTGAGAATAGTCCCAATAAGACCCATTTCCTTGGGCATTGAACAGAAGCAGAGAACCTGAAGTGTGATGCACTGTCCAGTATTGGCCCAAATTCCTGTCCTGGCCCATTTAAAGTGGAAGCTCTGGCATAGACCCGACCGGGCAGCACTGGCAGTGTCCAGCACCCGTAAAAGGGCGTGGAAGTTCGAGGTCAACTGCAGGCTTCTTTCTGGACTGAGCGGCTAGAACGCTCCAGCTGTTGATAGAAACATATGGAGGGAGCCAAAAATGAAAATTGTGACCTACGTGTGTGTGGGTTCTCTGCCTCACCTGGACCCAGAGACCCTGCGGTCAGTGGGAGTTTGGAGGCGTGCCACAGTGCTGCTTTCTCTGGGTGACCATAGGCTTGGGCACCTCACTCGAGTTCCAAATGGAAGCAGAGATAGAAGACTGGGAACGCCACCTCTCACCTTACTTACATTTAACCATTTAGGATGTGCCTTCCACAGGTGGAGGCTGGGGTCTGCCTTCGTAGGGAAACCCTAGGAATCACAGGAAGTGTTAAAGGGATGACATTCCAGATCTCCGCTGCTTTTTCCTTGTCCTTGTGACGATGGAATAATAATTTCTTGGGTGCAACACACAGGAAAATGAGCTCTACTGTCTCGCGATTCGCCTTATAACTATAATTCTGCATCTGTGGTGTCCTCCTTGTAAATTTATAATGGAGGATGAATAAAAAAGTGCTTATAATTTGAGTTTGATTAGTTTAAACAGTTGAATGGGGTTGTCAAAGTGCGAAAGTAGGTCACCTGAGCACTTGGAGTAAATAACAAGTTGCAGCTCCCAATAGTGCATGCTTCATAAGTGCACATATTTGGACAGTAAATGTTCGAGAAATTGACTACTGTCTAATCAATGTCAGCCGTGGCTCAGTGGGGAGCATTCTTTAGGTGGGAAGGGCTAGGAGTGAGCAGGTGCTGCTGTTTACTGCAGGAGTTGGAGTGAGTTTGTAAAATGTTGGTGGTGTTTTTATTTTCAAATTTTAGGGCCTTTGTGCCCCATAAACTTCAGCCAGATGGCTGCTGAGGGGCCTGGAGTGCCGGGCCCCTCAGAGGACAATGCTCCCAGTGTGAATTTAACAAGGGAGAAAGTGTTTTGAGAAGGGAGAATAAAAGGCCCAAAGATTTGGGCCGGGACCCCAGGAGGTTTGGAAAAGAAAACACAGTGGCGGTTCACTGCCAGGATAAGGAGATTTGAGCTTGGGATATCATCCAGGCAGTACATGAGGACTGTGGTGAGGGAAGTTGCTTTGCTTGCCGATCAAAGCCGAATGTTGGATTTGAAGTGACGGTCAGTGGCCGAGAGGAGGTGGAAAGATTTTACTGAGCCTGAAGGTTGGTGAGAAGTTCTTGGGTGTACTTTGCTGTATTCCGAAGAAGTGGTGGTTTCATTCTTAAACCTGCCGGTTTATGTTGAGGATGATGTGCTGATAAAAAAGTTGGAATCGTGGGACATTAAACTTTGCTCAGTAATAAAGAGGAGATACTATCCTGGAACGCAGGTAGCCGATGGAACCTGTTATGTAAAAGTGCGGTTCCCAGAGCGGGTGAAGCCATTACCCTTTGGCATGATATTTGAGACAATGGAAGGAGTGCTGTACTTCCGGGTTCTGCATGATAACCAGGTGAAGATTTGCTATTACTGTCTTGGACACGACCATCTTGTAAGAAGCAATCCAGACCTGGACTGTCATAACTGTGGCAAGTCTGGACACATCGCTCAGAACTGCAAGGCAGAGAGCTGTTTGCTTTTGGTCGCAAAGGCCCCACCCGCAGTGAGTCTGAGGCAGCTGGAAGTCCCTTGAGCAACGAGGAGGTGGGAGAAGGAGCAGGAGGTATGAATGGAGTGGCCAGAAGAGTGGAGCAGGCGGAGGATACAGCCGCCGAACAGAATGAGGAAAGAGCGCAAGAAGAGGCAGAAAATTTGCAGAGCAGAAAACAGGATAGAGATGGTTGAAAACAAACCAAGTATGGTGGAAAAGGACAAATTCTGCGGAGGACATCACAGGTCAAGGACAGAGTCGAGCCATGATATGGCTCGCTTCTCCCTAAAGAATCAGTTGTCCGTGGGGCGAGCAGGTGCGGGGTAAGTGTAAGTAATCCAAAGTAAGATGGGGAGTTATACATCTCGGGGAGTAGGAGGGGGCAAGACAAGGAGAGGGTGTAAGAGGCAGAAGTCTTAAAGGGGCAGCAGGACGGAAAATTGTGACAGTTGTTGCAGTGTTTTAAAGGCACTGACCTGTGTCTGCAAAAAACTTTTAGGATGAGGATATCCTGGAAAGTATTCGGAAGGTTTGGTTATGATCTATTTTTAAAGTTCAATAGATTAATATATGTTACGAGAGACAAATTAAACTTCAGGATTTGATGTGAATATGTGTTGGAGGAATGGCTGTACAGAGTGGCAGAAAGGATTTGTATGATACCATGTAATGATTACAATGTTGTAAATGTTTTTTATGTTGAATAAATAATATATTTTTTAAAGTGGATAGCACACTTGCCTCTGAATCAGAAGGTTGTAGGTTCAAGTCTCACTTCAGACACTTGAGAACAAAAATCTAGGCAGACACTCCAGTCAGCTGATATGGCACTCACGCTGCCATTTTGGAGTTGGAAGCTCCAGTTAATGCCCTCTGTTATGCCTTGGAGGGTAGTAACTGTATCCCACATTACAACAGTGACTACACTTCAAAAGTACGGCATTGGCTGTAAAGTGCTTTGAGACATCTGTGGTTGTGAAAGGCGCGATACAAATCCAAGTCTCTCTTTCTGTCTTTCTGTCTTTCTTTCTTATCACAGAAGTGGTTGTCAAGGTATTCCCGCAGTTATTCCTCTTGTGTGGGATTGGTTTCCATATAATGTAAAGTCCTGTCCCCTTAGTACAGATTCACTCGAGGCATGTAGTGAAATAATAATGTAAGATACATGACATCACCCTCCCCCAAGGTCTTATTGTCTTTATAGGTTCAGTCTCTCAGGTGGTCTACGCTCTCGCATGGAGCATCTGAGTTGTGGTTCAGTTGTTTGCCTTGGTGTCTGTTTTTCTTTGGGTGTGGTTGCTGGTATCTCGACTGGGCTGTCTGTTTCGATTAGTGTGATTGTCGTTGACTCGCCTGGGCTGTCTGTTGGGATTGCCCTTTCCTCAGGTTGTTCCCTCTGTCTGTCCACCAGGTATGGTGCGAGTTCCACATTGTAGTCTGCCTCTGGTTCTGCAGTGTTGTTGGTAAATCTGCTTTTGACTTCGTCGACATGCCTCCGGCAGGTTTTGCCATTGTCCATTTGTACTACCAGTAGCCTGTTTCCTTCCTTGCCCGTTACTGTCCTTGCAAGCCATTTGGGACCCCTGCCATAGTTTAGGACAAACACTTTGTCCCCTATCTTATTCCATCTCCCCATCGAATTTCTGTCATGGTACTCAGTCAGCTTACGGCGCTTTGCCTCAACGATTTCGTGCATGTCTGAGAGGATTAATGAGAGCCTTGTTTTTAAAGTCCTTTTCATCAACAGTTGCGCGGGGGGGATCCCAGTCAGTGAGTGCGGACAAAATCTGTATGCCAGCAGCAGTCGCAACAGGCGACCCTGCAGCGTGGGACCTTGGATTTTAAGCATGCCTTGTTTAATGATTTGCACTGCTCTCTCCGCCTGGCCATTGGAGGCCGGCTTGAACGGTGCCGTCTTGACGTGATTTATGCCGTGGTCAATTATAAAGTCTTGGAATTCTGCGCTGGTGAAGCACGGACCATTGTCACTGACCAATATGTCAGGGATTCCGTGCGTTGCAAACATGGTTGCAAGGCTCTCCACAGTGGTGGAGGTTGTGCTCGAGTTTAAAATGGTGCATTCGATCCACTTTGAAAATGCATCTACAACTACGAGGAACATTTTGCCCATGAATGGGCCCGCATAGTCTACGTGCACCCGCGACCACGGTTTGGTAGGCCAGGTCCAGGGGCTCAGTGGAGCCTCCCTGGGGGCATTGCTGAGTTGGGCAAGTCCGCATCAATACCAGGCCACCAGACGTGGGATCTGGCTATGGCCTTCATGAGAACGATTCCCTGGGTGCTTGCGGTGGAGCTCCTGGACAAATGCCTCGCTGCCTCGCAGCGGCATGACTACTCGGCTGCCCCACATCAGGCAGTCTGCTTGTAGCGATAGCTCATGCATGCGCCTGTGAAAGGGTTTTAATTTCTCGGGGCAGGCATCACGAGCCTCTGCCCAGTCACTGGTTAGGACACATCTTTTTACGAAGGATAACGTGGGGTCGCTGGCCGTCCAGGCTCTGATTTGGCGAGCCGTCATGGGCAAACCTGTGGACTCAAAGGCATTGATTGCCATGACTATCTCACAGTCCTGTTCGTCAGACCCTTCCGTGGTCGCCAGGGGTAGCCTGCTGAGCGCGTCGGCACAGTTGTCTGTGCCTGGTCTGTGCCTTATGGTATAGTCGTAGGACGCCAGCATGAGTGCCCACCTTTGAATTCGCGCCGAGACGTTGGCGTTTATTGCCTTGCTCTCGGATAGGAGGGACGTGAGGGGCTTGTGGTCAGTTTCTAACGCGAACTTGGCCCCAAAAAGGTTTTGGCGCATCTTTTTGACACCGTACACGCACGCGAGCGCCTCCTTCTCTATCATTCCGTATCTGCGCTCCGCCCGCGAAAGTGACCTGGAGGCATAAGCTATGGGTTGTAATTTGCCTGCACTATTGACATGTTGCAAAATGCACCCGACCCCATACGCTGATGCATCGCATGTGAGAACTAGCTTTTTACCTGGGTCAAAGAAAGTCAAAACACTGTTGGAACACAGAAGGTTGCGTGCCTTATTGAAGGTGCGTTCCTGGGCGCCCCTCAAAACCAATTGCATCCCTTCCTGAGTAGCATGTGGAGAGGCTTCAGCAGCGTGCTTAAATTCTGCATAAAGTTCCCAAAGTAATTGAGTAGCCCGAGAAAGGCGCACAGTTCTGAGACATTCCGGGGCCTGGGTGCCAGGTGAATTGCTTCTGTTTTGGACTCTGTTGGGCGGATTCCATCAGCGGCAATCCTTCTGCCCAAAAATTCAACCTCGGGTGCGAGAAATAGGCACTTGGATTTCTTGACTCATAGGCCTACCCTATCCAACCACTTTAGTACTTCCTCCAAATTATGGAGATGGGAGTCGGTGTCCCTGCCCGTGATAAGTATGTTGTCTTGAAATACAACCGTCCCCGGGATGGACTTGAGCAGACTCTCCATGTTGCGCTGGAATATGGCAGCTGCCGACCTGATGCCGAATGGGCATCGATTGTACATGAAAAGGCATCGGTGTGTGTTGATGGTGGTGAGTAGCTTGGATTCCTCGGTCAATTCTTGCGTCATATACGCAGATGTGAGGTCTAATTTTGAGAAAAGTTTACCTCCAGCCAATGTGGCAAATAAGTCCTCCGCTCTAGGCAGCGGGTACTGGTCCTGTAGGGAGACTCTGCTTATGGTAGATTTGTAGTCCCCACAGATTTGTACGGATCCATCAGGCTTCATGACTGGGACGATGGGACTTGCCCAGTCGCTAAGTTCCACAGGTGATATAATGCCTTCCCGCAGAAGCCTGTCTAGTTCGTGTTCAATCTTTTCCCTCATCACAAGGGTACAGCTCTGGCCTTGTGATGAACCGGTCTAGCTTCCTGTGTGATGTAGATTTTGACTTTGGCCCCTTTGAAAGTTCCCAAACCTGGCTGAAAGAGATGTTCAAATTGGTTTATAACTGTTGAGCAGGAGGTCGGTTCCTCTATTGACATAGCATGGACATCATCCCATTTCCATTTTAGTTTTGCCAGCCAGCTTCTCCCCAGCAGTGCTGGGGGGTCTCCGGGGATAATCCACAGGGGAAGTCAGTTCACTGTCCCTTTGTGTGTGACAGAGAGTATGGCGCTGCCGAGGACTGGTACGATTTCTTTGGTATAGGTCCTTAGTTTGGTGTCGACCCTTGTGAGTTTTGGTCTGTCTCTTTTATGCGGCCACAGTTGTTCAAATTGTTGAGCGCCCATGAGAGATTGACTCGCTCCTGTATCCAGCTCCATGTTGACAGATATCCCGTTGAGTAGGATCCTCATCATTATAGGAGGCATAGTATTGTAGGAGCAGCGGCCATTGATCGTGTTGACCCACTGTACATCGGTGTCCTGGGTACTGTCCCCACCGCCTTCTGGTCCGCTTTCCGACCCATCCGATTCGTATACCAGCCGAGCTGCCGTTTTTTTGCACATGCGGGCCAAATGCCCTGTATTTTCACAATTTCTGCAAACAGCCTGCTGAAATCAACATCCCCTTGATGAGTGCCCACCCCCAACACCTCCAGCATAGACTTGTTCCATTGTTCAAAGTGTTCCCAAAGAATGAGCTGCGTCTGGCTGATCTCTCTTGAGCTTCTCTCAGTTTGTAGTTGATTGCTCGCATTGTGGCTTGATGAGGTGTGAACAGCCGTTCCTGTGGCCCTTGATGGCTTCTGCCTACTGTCGACAGCCTGTTCTCCCGGTTTTGTCTGTGTGTGGGGGTAGCAGCTTGTTTAGTGCTGTGAACTTCTTGTTCCGATATTTCGTTAGTTGTCGTACATGCATTGTAAATCAACCTCGTTTCTTCTTCCCCTACCAAGAATGTCTGTGCAACCAGTGCTGATGCCTCTAAGGTCAGGTTCTTGGTCTCTATGAGCTTTCGGAATATGCCTGCGTGGCCTATTCCTTCAATGAAAAAGTCTCTCAGCATTTCTCTGCTCAGTTCATCGGAGAACTCACATAAACTAGCCAACCTCCGAAGTTCCGCCACAAAGTCGGGTATGCTCTGGCCCACACAGCGTCTGTAGTTGTAGAACCTGTGTCTGGCCATGTGGCACGCTGGCTTCAGGGAGTCTCTTACCAGTGTGCTCAATACTTCAAATGACTTGCTTGCTGGTTTCTTGGGTGCCAACAGATCCTTCATTAAAGCATATGTTTTCGAGCCACAGCTGGTCAAGAGATGGGCTCTTCTCTTGTCTGCCTTATCGTCGCCTAACCAGTCTTTGGTTATAAAGCTTTGCTGGAGCCTTTCTATAAAGTCCTCCCAATTGTCTCCCGCATTGTACTTTTCATCTGATCCGTTGTTCGCCATTCTGTGGATTCTGTAATCCCGTAACTCGTCGCCACTGTAAAGTCCTGTCCCCTCAGTGCAGATTCACACGAAGCATATAGTGAAATCAAGGTCACTCTGGACCTGCACCTTTATTTCACAGCTCTGGAATGCTGCACTTGCCTGAGACCTGTCCTTATATACCTGTCTCTTGCAAGTACACCCCTGGTGATAAGGTATGCTGGTGGTTACAGGTCATATCTTATTACAGTCACGTATAGCATGTTAGGATACAGTTATATATAATAATATAAGATACATGACATGTAGTATGTGAAAACCTGCAGAAAGCATTGTGTATTGTAAGAACTTGTCCGGTATCGAGCTGTTGGAAGTGGGGTCACATTTTTCATATTTGTCTAACTTGCTCCAGGCATGTACATTTGCCAATTGTGTCTGCTGGAGCATCAGATGGAGTTCTCTTCAGAAAAAAGAAGTCACGTCCTGTGGGAAGAAAACCTCTCACCCCACCACAAACCTAATACGCATTATTTTTCTTATTTTGAAATATTTAACTTGTTTCTAAAGTTACTATTATAATTACCATCAGTATTATCATAGTATTCGTTTAATAAATGCTGGTGGGACGGGGGGTAGGAGGGACACTTACTGCAGTCAGTGGTGCAGAAGTAGAACAGGAGCATCTGCAGGATCTGACTCAGATCCATAAAGTGGAATCAATACCATTTTAGTGCCAACTGATTTTCCAGCACACATTTTACACCAACCTACTTTGGCTTGTCCAAAAGGAGATTTACTCACATTTAAATATAATAACAGTTTTAAAATAAGTCATGTGCAATTTTCTTTCTGCTTAAAACCTGAGGGTACAACTATCAGGAAAGATTAAACAGGCTGGGGCTCTTTTCTATGGAAAAGAGTGAAGGGTGACCTGAATTAAGTCGTTAGAAGGGATTCCATAGGATAGACATAGAGAAGATGTTTCCACGAGTCCAACACTAGGGACCATAAATATAAGGTAGTCACTACTCCAGTAAGGAATTCAGGAGAATCTTTGTTACCCAGATAGTGGTGAGAATGTGGAAATCGCTGCCACAAGGACTGGTTGATGCGAATAGCATAAATGCATTCTTGATAAGCACATGAGAGAGAAAGTAATAGAGGGATAGAAACATAGAAACATAGAAAATAGCTGCAGGAATAGGCCATTCGGCCCTTCGAGCCTGCACCACCATTCAATAAGATCATGGCTGATCATTCACCTCAGTACCCCTTTCCTGCTTTCTCTCCATACCCCTCGATCCCCTCTTGAATATATCCAATGAACTGGCATCAACTACTCTTTGCGGTAGGGAATTCCACACGTTAACAACCCTCTGAGTGAAGAAGTTTCTCCTCATCTCAGTCCTAAATGGCTTACCCCTTATTCTTAGACTTTGTCCCCTGGTTCTGGACTTCCCCAACATCGGGAACATTCTTCCTGCATCTAACCTGTCCAGTCCCGTCAGAATTTTACATGTTTCTATGAGATCCCCTCTCATCCTTCTAAACTCCAGTGAATACAGGCCCAATTGATCCAGTCTCTCCTCATATGTCAGTCCTGCCATTCCGGGAATCAGTCTGATGAACCTTTGCTGCACTCCCTCAATAGCAAGAACATCCTTCCTCAGATTAGGAGACCAAAACTGAACACAATATTCCAGGTGAGGCCTCACTAAGGCCATGTACAACTGCAGTAAGACCTCACTGCTCCTATACTCAAATCCCCTAGCTATGAAGACCAACAAACCATTTGCCTTCTTCACCGCCTGCTGTACCTGCATGCCAACTTTTAATGACTGATGTACCATGGCACCCAGGACTCGTTACACCTCCCCTTTTCTTAATCTGCCGCCATTCAGATAATATTCTGCCTTTGTGTTTTTGCCACCAAAGTGGATAACCTCACATTTATCCACATTATACTGCATCTGCCATGCACTTGCCCACTCACCTAACCTGTCCAAGTCACCCTGCAGCCTCTTAGTGTCCTCCTCACAGCTCACATGTTGATAGGATGAGATCAGTAACTAGAGTGTTAAGAGGTGCATAACCAGCAGCATCGACCTGTTGGGCCGTATGTACAGTAAATTCTATGTAAATGGGATTGGGTTTGGCTGACGCCTCCCCCATCAGGAGTGGATGCACCATAAGGGATGGAGCTCTTCAGGAGTCCGGATGTATTGCCTTTTATTTTTATGTTTTACAGTATGGGGATGAATTTTCAAAGGGGTTTCATCTTTCCCTAATGTTACACCGAACGATTGGGAGAATCGCTGCATAAATTCATCCTTTATGCGTTTAGTCGCGGCATCTGGTATGAAGCTTTATTGGCATTTTTGTGCAATTGTTTTGGTGATTTTTTGTGTCCTTTGTCCTGACAGTACGTGATGTTTCTGTGCAATCCAAAATAATCAAATATGGTATGCTAGTTCACCCGAAACCAACCTACCATTGAAACATTTACAAGACTTCAGCAGAACATGAATAGCTGTCAAAATAGGTGACATGAAAAAGATACTCTTTGCAATATGAACTTTCAAAGTAGCTCAGGGAGCAGCAAAACATCTAAGGGAGGAGACCTGTGGCAGCAGCAAAGTCAAGATAAAATAAATGGTGAAGGATATTGAGGCATCACAACAAAGACGAAAGACTTGCATTTATATAGCGCCTTTCACAACCACCAGACATCTCAAAGCACTTTACAGCCAGTGTAGTCACTGTTGTAATGTAGGAAACGCGGCAGCCAATTTGTGCACAGCAAGCTCCCACAAAATGGCCAGATAATGTTTTGTTATGTTGATTGAGGGCTAAATATTGGCCAGGATAACTTCCCTGCTCTTCTTTAAAATGGATCTTTTCGGTCCAACTGAGAGGGTAGACAGGACTAGGTTTAACATCTCATCTGAAAGACGACATCTACAACAGTGCAGAACTTCTTCAGCACGGCACTGGAGTGTCAGCCTAGATTTATGTGCTCAAGTCCCTGGAGTGGGATTTGAACCCATAACCTTCTGACTCAAAAGTGAGTGTTCTATCCACTGAGCCACAACTAACACTGTAAATGGTTAAACACCAGTTGACACAAGCACATGGTTAATGCCGCACAAGATGAATAAAAGGCTAGCCAAGGACATCCATGTCTTTGTAAGGGTTACAACAACTCTTAACCCCTATTTGGCCACATTTTCTTTACCTTGCTGGTGACAAATAATTTGCTAGGTCCAATTATGGCTGTGAATAACGAAGCCCTGCCATCTGCAGGAGGACTGCTGACCAAAAACCATGGTCACAAAGCGGATGAAATTCCTCTTCTAAGGAAACATGAGAAAATGCCTGTTTTGCTTTGTAATTAATGATATGCCAATAAATCGCAGGAAACCACCTCCTTAAATTATGATTCCTGAAAATCAGTGGCAGATCAGTGATTACAGCAAAAGTTACAGTGAAATTTAATTTTTTCAATTCTGTCAAGATTAAACCTAAAACGAGACCTCTAAACTCACACAAGATCCTGACTAAAAAAAGCAGTCACACTCTGGCAGGCCACAGAGTTGACTGGTGTAAAATCATTTATATTGGTTTAGTATGATATTCTTTTTACTTTGGGATGACAGCATATTAAAAAGAGCTGAGCTGTACTTTGCATCAGGCTCTGCTGGGCCTGATCTGAGAGTGCTTGTTGCTGACAATAGATGACAAAAGTGGAGACAAAAATTCCATTCCCTCAACTTGAATTTGATCGATGTAAAAAAACATTCAATTCAAAATTGGAAGGAAAAAATGCCATTATTACTAAGGGACACTAACAGAGAGTATCATTTTCCTGCATTGTGTAGAAAATATGTGTCAGAGTTTGGGGGTAAATTTTAATCTCCAGTTCTCCTGGTATAAAGCTCTGTGTCCTGAAGATGAAGGTCTGGCTCTGGAGGACCAAGCTTTGAGCCCAGTTGGATTGAGGGGCAAGACTGTGGGGAGACTGGGAGAGGAGGAGAGGCCCATGACATTTTGAAAAGTTAGGCCATGATTGGGGCAAGGAAGAGTTTGGGAAGAGGTCTATCAGGCATGGGAAAAAGCGGACTGGTGGTGTGAGGGCTGAGGCTCAAAGTCCTCTCGGGATCAGGAAGAACCTGGTTATTTTAAGGTATTCCGGCTTTACTGACCGCATTCACAGGAAAATTGTATTAAAACGGTGACAGGTTTCACAGGGGAACGTTTATATCCTAACATAACTGGATAGGGATGGGCACATTAAACATTCAAAAGTCCATAGCAACTATTTACATAGGAGTTTTTAATGGGAGTCATTTTAAAAATATATAGAAGTACTGATGTTTTTTAAAAAATGGGTCACTTCATAGAAAAATAATTGGCATCAATATGATGTTGACTGCTATCATTACATTCTTCTATTCATTGGCAGACCCCCGGAGTCGAGGATGACTTGCTTCCACATTAATATGAGTTCTAAGGTGATTGATGAGACCAATGCGTGATCTACAGAATCTGTCACAGGTGGGGCAGATGGTGGTCAGAGAGACGGGTGGGTGGGGTGCTTGATTTGTCATACATTCCTTCCGCTGTTTGAACATTACACAACCAATCACCACATATGCCACGCAAGACAAAGGTCCTCCATCAACCTGACCCCGCCACACAGCACTGCCCCCCAGTCACCAAGATCCATGGCGAGGCCCTGAACAACGTGGATCACTTTCCATACCTCGGGAGAATATTATTAGCAAGGGCAGACATCGATGACAAGGTTCAACACTGCCCCCAGTGCGCCAGCACAGCCTTCGGCCGCCTGAGGAAGAGAGTGTTTGAAGATCAGGCCCTCAAAACTGGCACCAAGCTTATGGTCTACAGGGCTGTAGTGATACCTGCCCTCCTGTATGGCTCAAAGACATGGACCATGTACAGTAGACACTTCAAATCGCTGGAGAAATACCACCAACGATGCCTCCGCAAGATTCTGCAAATCCCCTGGGAGGTCAGATGCACCAACGTCAGTGTTTTCGATCAGGCCAACATCCCCAGCATTGAAGCACTGACCACACTCGGCCAACTCCATTGGGCGGGCCACATTGTTCGTATGCCGGACACAAGACTCCCAAAGCAAGCGCTCTACTCGGAACTCCTACATGGCAAGCGAGCCCCAGGGGGCAGAGGAAATGTTTCAAGGGCACCCTCAAAGCCTTCGTGATAAAGTGCAACATCCCCACAGACACCTGGGAGTCCTTGGACAAAGACCGCCCTAAGTGGAAGAAGAGCATCCGGCAGGGCACTGAGCTCCTCAAGTCTCGTCGCCGGGAGCATGCAGAAAACAAGCACAGGCAGCGGAAGGAGCGTGCGGCAAATCAGACTCCCCATCCACCCTTTCCTCCAACGACTGTCTGTCCCACCTGTGACAGGGACTGTAATTCCCAAATTGGACTGTTTAGTCACCTGAGAACTCACTTTTGGAATGGAAGCAAGTCTTCTTCGATTTCGAGGAGCTGCCTATGAAGATGATCCATCAGCAATACACAACAAACAACAGTTTCAAGTAAGAATTCCACATCGGCTACAACAATAGGTGAGCTGTCACTGTCCTCTTCCTGTATCTCAGAGTGTGTGTGTATTGATTTATTCTTCCATTTATGTTGTGGCAAGCAAAAATATTGTTTAATTAACTTCATCCATATTTGCATATAACAGAAATAGCGCTGCAAGTTTGTGCAAAGCACCTTACTCATACAGAGGTGTTGCCCATCAGGCTCGCTGAGACAGATAGTAGATGGGATGTCAATTGATGGAATTTGGAATGATAAATGGTAGATGCTGCCACATTTGGGGAAAGTTCCCTCGTAGGAGCCAGAAGTGGCCAACTACTTTTTTTTCTATATTTAACAGCATGAATATATTTCATGAGATGCGGGTTTAAAACACATTAAAGTGTCATAGTATGTTGTTATCTTTATCGAACTGTACAAGGATGAAAGTCTGTATCCCAATAAAGATCGGAATGATTGAGGTGTCTGAGTCACAAAGCTTCAATGGTTTGTCACCATTCTGCTGCCAAGTATATAAAAAGGAGCCATAAATATTCCAAAGAGGCAGGGGATATTATAGTCATAGTCCTGCCAGCTACCAAGACCAGCTATTTGTGTGTGCCAATAATAATTCTGATATCACTTTAAATATATTTCAGATATTCTAATTAAGGTCCACTTGTGCATGATAATTTATGGATACACATTATATGAACTCTTTGCCATCGACCATATATTACCTTAATGCACAATATTTGGAAATTAATTTTTCCTTATTTTCCATGTAATCTTCTGGACATTACAAATGTCAGAAAAAAAATCAATTAGCTTGTCATGAAATAAACTAATAAGCTTTTATATGGGGGCAGATTTGACAAAGTTGCAGAGGTTTGCTTGACAGGAATGCATGTCGGAAATTCAGGCACAACAAAAGCCTTTCATTAACATTAATGGATGGCACACGCATCTTCACGTCTCAATTCCTTTCAGGTGTCGCGCTGCACTGGGAGCACTGATTTATAAAAATCTAACCCCAGGGAGCTTGCACGGAAGTGGGCGACATCAGTGGATAAAGCAGCGATGCAATAATCAATGTTTGTTAAAGCAATGACATTTTAAAAATATATACCCCTCTGCTGGGGGAGTTCAGGGCAGGGGAGCATAACATTAAAATTAGAGCTAGGTTGTTCAGGACTGATGTCAAGAAGCATTTCTTCACACACGGGGTAGTGGGCATCTGGAGCTCTCACCCTCTAAAAGTTGTTGAGGCTGGAGTGAATAAAAAATTTCAAAGCTGGGATTTGTAAGGTTTACACATTTCATGATCAAGGCACAGCAAGAGGCCACGGGCTAAAATGGTTTAAAGAAAACCTGTGGGACTGTTGGGCGGGCGAAAGAACGGCAGCCTGTGGCAGGTGGAGACTCATTACTGATTAATGCAATTTCTGCGATCAGGAGCGAGACCCGATTAACATCGAGACAGAGTTTTGATACAATCAAGCAGAGGAGCCCCTGGATTAATTGGCTGGAGGGGAAAAACCAGTTCCCTATGGAGACTACAAGTTTGCGAAAACCCAGGACAACAAAGGATCCCACAAGGTGTGCATTTTTGGATAACGGGGCACAAAAGATGGGTTAGATTTTACACTTTTGTGCAGTTCGCCCAAAAATGGCCAGAATTTCCGGCGTGGGCGGTAAAAATGGGTTTTCAGATCTCCGGCTTGTCGCCCATTCTCAAAGCCCCTAGTCTCCATTTTAAAAATTGGGCGTTACCACGAGCGATCTGAAATGGACGTTAGCGTTAAATCGCTCTGACCTTCTGCCGTAAAGTGTCGCTGTCCTTAGCAACGGCATGGCAATGCTCATTTCCTGCGATTCAGGAGGTCAGGGGCCATCATTACATGTGCAGAAGAGGAGTCAGAGCGAGAGGCAGCAGAGAGGGACTGAAAGCTTGTGTGAGTGTGGCATGTGCTTGTTTGGCTGTTGTGGGAGGCACGAGGGAGATTCACTAACAGCAAAAAGCCTACTAAGCACCCAGAACATAATTGGCACCGAGTTTTTGTCCAACAAATAATAGATAACATGGAAGGCATGGAGGAGGCCCTGGAGCTGGTAGCCAGGAACAATGGTGGCAGAGGGCTCCCAGTAGTCCTGGAGCGCGGCACTGCACCCCAAGGTGCCGCACCCCCATTGGCAACCACACATGAGAGCCAGGAGAAACATCTTGCTTCTGGCTCGGAGCACATTCCCACCTCTCCCGTATCCGTCCAAGCAGCGGTTCGGCCGTCATCCCCCCCAATGAAGCAGTGCCTGCGGACCTCCTCGGCCAGGCAGCTTGGAGTCAGGAGGGGAAGGGGTAGAGGTGGGGAGAAGAAGCGGGGGGAAGGATTGGTTTTGACAGATATACTTATGATTTCAGACTAATGTTCGGTTTAAATGTGTTTTATTTAACAAAACCTTGTAGCGCATTCGCTCAGATAGCTGTACCATTGTATGCTGGTGATTCCTTAACATCAAAGGGTATAATTACATTTAACTTCAATCAACTTAAATTTTAACTGTCACCAAGGTGATGCCCACCATTGATGTATGACCTGCACACCCAGCAGTGTGTCAGCGTTGTAAATACAACCAACGTTCTTTCAGACACGCGCTCATTTATGAGCTCCTGACGTAAGAGTCTTGCAGCTATGATGCCACCACGGGCCCTTTCCTGCGGTCTACAGGGGAGCGGGGGCATGGCTTCTGCTTCAGCCTGATTAGGCCGATGTCAGCATCCACCTCCTCGTCCTCCTTTTCCTCTCTCTCCTGAGTTGGACCGTCACACCCTTCTGGCAATTCTTGTCCCTTCCTGATAGCCAAGTTGTGCAGCATGGAGCACACCACCATGAATTGAGCTACCTGCTCAGGGTGGTATTGGAGCTCACCTCCTGAGTGGTCCAGACATCTAAAGCGTTGCTTAAGCACTCCAATGGTTTTCTCGACGATATAGCAAGTGGCTCTGTGGCTCTCGTTGTATCGCTTCTCGGCTTCGGTGTGGGTGTCATGCAGGGGGGCCATCAGCCAGGTGGCGAGGCCATATCCTTTGTCACCAAGAATTCAGTATTGACCTTGTGGCTGATTGCTAAACAAGTCAGATACAGCGCTCTCACACAGGATGTGAGCATCATGGATGCTGCCCGGAAATTTAGCATTCACTGCCATAATAATTTGCGGGTGGTTGACAACGAGTTGCACATTCAAGGAGTGGAATCCCTTGCGGTTCCTGAAAACGTCTGCATCCTGAAAAGGTGCCCGCATGGCGATGTGCGTACAGGCTATTGCAACTTGGGAAAGTTAGCAATTCGGTAGAATCCTAATGCCCTCTCAGTCTGAGCCTCCCCGGTCATAGGGAAGCTGATAAACTCCATCCTGCATGCGTACAGGGCTTCAGTGACCTGTCTAATGCAGCAATGTGTGGCATACTGAGACATACCGCAAATGTCATCAACTCAGGTCTGAAAAGAACCCGATGCGTAGAACGACAGTGCCGTGGTGACCTTGACCTCGACGGATATTGCGGTCCTGATGGCGCTGGCAGGCTGCAGATCTCCCCTGATGAGCTGGCATATCTCACTGATAACCTCTTTGTGGAAGCGCAGTCTCTGAAAGCAGGTGGTGTCGGGCAAGTTGAGGAAAGACCGCTTCTCCCTGTACTTGCGGCGGGGTGTAACATCTGGTCCTCCTCATCAGTCTGTCACATCTTACATTGGGCACATAATGCTGTCGAGTGTACCTTCTGCCATCTCGAGTCTACAGCATGTAATTGGTCATTAAGAGAGGGTGAGAAAGGACAGGCCCCATTCCAATAGCTATCTGTTTTGCACCGATTGGTCACAAAGAATGAATGTCCCCACTAAGACACCTATTCAATTCCAATCATTCACAGTATGATAAAGATGTTTGTTCAGATGTTCACATCACCTCCAAAGACTTCCAGAGTACATGCAAACTCCCCCGAGGTTGAAGCAGAGCAGCCATGTCATTTAGAACATGGCGTCCATACCGCTGTGAGTCGTTCCGGTTAGTTCCACTTTTTCCCGGCAGTTTTTTTGGCGAGCGATATTGTGGACGAGATGTGTGCAAGGTGTCGTAAGTAAGGCTGGGCGTTAGTTTTGGTAAATGTGATCTTTACAACAAAAAACAGTGGGCGTTCAGTATTATTAAATCTCGGTGTTAATTACGTGCCGAAATAATGCTGGCTGATATTATGGGCATTGTGATCCCCCATTCTGATGATTCCACCCAAGAAAAGTGGGCGGGCGGTATTATTTTTTCTCAGCATTACGCATATGCAGAAAGTAACGCTCGGCGATAAGTGTCCGAGAAATGGACGTCAGTCTCCATTTTTGGCTAAATGGGCGATATCTGGGCAGTATACGTCATTTCAGCGTTAAAGTGGACATTAAGTGGGCGTTATACATGCAAAAATAATGCAAATCTAGCCCAAGGAGTTATCTTTTGCCCTGTCAATTCTGTGCATCGAAGTAAGTGTGAATTGTGGCCATCCAAACAGATCCAGACCCATCAGCACAGCCATCGAGACTCATTCAGACGCATTAACTGAAAGCAGCCCAGTAAGAGATGTGTATAATCAAATGGATATATATGTAAGAGCTGAGAACAAGAGCTCGGAACAACAGGAAGAAGGAAGAAACAACAGCTCAGGGGAACCAGTCGAAGAAACACCTCAGAACAGCAGGTAAAAGGAACAACGATTACAAAGCAAGCAACTGGGACCCAATATTTTCCCTCACTCCATGACCTTACAATCGACAACCGCAGCAACTGGCTGGATGGGTGATTGTATGCCTTCGATCAATCTCTAAGAAGTCTTGTTCTGTCATTTTTAGTTGGTTTTAAACCAACAGTTGGGTTTAAGCCTAAACTTTGTGTTACGTGGAGTCCTTCCTGTATTCCTGAGGTCTATGAGTCAAAGTAGAGTGGAAAACAAACACCCTGCAGATTGATAGATTTTTGTTAGGCAAAGGTTGTTTACAGGGATATAGAACCAAGGCAGGTATCTAAGATTTAGATCAGCCATGATCTAATTGATGATGGAACAGGCTTGAGGGGCTGCATGGCCTACTGCTGTTCCATATACACCACTGAAATGCAATTATCCTGGGAAGAAAGCATATTGCACAGATGACTGACTATACATTTTAAACTACATTCCTATCTCTAGTTAATAAGTACAATATCAGCATGCCTGATTACTGAGGAGACAATGGGAAAGAACCATCTTTCAGCCATTACAGTCCTTCACTTTGGAATATGTCCCTAAAACTATATCCTCTATGTCTCTCCCCCTTCCAAAGGAACCTCAGAGTATGCACCTTTGAACCAAGCTTTCAATGATCTTTTCTTAATTTTTCCTCCAATTCCTTGATTCCATTCCCTACCTCTGTGGCGAACGAAAGCATGGGCCTTATGCTAAACATCCGTAAGACAAAGGTCCTCCATCAACCTGTCCTCGCCGCACAGCACTGCTTCCCAGTCATCAAGATCCATGGCGCGGCCCTGGACCATTTCCCATATCTCGGGAGCCTCATATCAACAAGAACAGACATTGACAACGAGATTCAACACCGCCTTCAGTGCTCCAGTGCAGCCTTTGGCCGCCTGAGGAAGAGTGTTTAAAGACCAGGCCCTCAAAACTGCCACCAAGCTCATGGTCTCCAGGGCTGTAGTAATATCCTCCCTCCTGTATGGCTGAGAGACATGGACCATGTACAGTTGACACCTCAAATCGCTGGAGAAATATCACCAACGATGCCTCCGCAAGATCCTACAAATCCCCTGAGAGGACAGACGCATTAACATTAGTGTCCTCGACTAGGCCAACATCCCCAGCATTGAAGCACTGATCACACTTGATCAGCTCCGCTGGGCAGGCCACATCGTTCGCATGCCAGACACGAGACTCCCAAAGCAAGCACTCTGCTCGGAACTCCTTCATGGCAAACAAGCCAAAGGTGGGCAGAGGACACATTACAGGGACATCCTCAAAGCCGCCCTGAAAAAGTGCAACATCCCCACTGACACCTGGGAGTCCCTGGCCAAAGCCTGCCCTAAGTGGAGGAAGTGCATCCAGGAGGGCGTTGAGCACCTCGAGTCGCATCGCCGGGAGCATACAGAAATCAAATGCAGGCAGTGGAAAGAGTGTGCGGCAAACCTGTCCCACCCACCCTTCCCTCAACGACTATCTGTCCCACCTGTGACAGGGACTGTGGTTCTCGTATTGGACTGTTCAACCACCTAAGAACTCATTTTTAGAGTGGAAGCAAGTCTTCCTCAATTCCGAGGAATTGCCTATGATGATGATGGAGTGCCTTGGGGAGTTCATCTATGTTACTAGTATAATATACATGTTAGCTGCTGCTGATTCCTTGTATTTAATGGTTCAAAGAGTTTGTACCACTCTGATACTAAGAACAAACTGGCAAAGAAAGGAGACAAACCTACAATAAATAGGTAGGCAGGAAATGTAAATAGTGCACCAAGCAGCAAGAAGTTAAACTTAAGGACGACTTGAAAGCTTCCAGCTTTACCTGACGGCAGTTCATTCACCATCACGTCCAGTCCCTGTACACTTCCAATCCCCACTAGGGTGACCTGCAGCCTCTCTGCTTCTTCCTTGAATGGAGACACAGCTAGTTTCCATCCACCACCACCTTCCCCCACCTGGCTGTACTTGTTACATTGAACAACTTCACCTTCACCAGCACCCACTTCTTTCTCTCTCCGTGGATACTGCCGGACCTGCTGAGTGTTTCCAGCATTTCCATTTTTTATTTCAGTTTTCCAGCATCCGCAGTATTTTGCTTTTGTTGTAGCCTATGATCCCTTTAATGAATGACTAGCTCCAAGCCTGTAACGCCCGTGGTTTATGGGTGGTTTGAGGAAGCAGCGGTGCAGGTGCCGATTGACACAAAAATTGCATTGGGGCCAGAACTATAATTTGGCCCCTATATAAACAAATTAATGAGGCCCCCGTCTGTTTCCGTCAGGAGTGCTGGCCGCCGATATTGAGATCACAAGATCAAATCCAACTGTGGGACCTCAAACAGTAAGGTAGCAATTTAAAAACAAATTGCCCAACTACCTCCCCATTTACACCTAAAAAATGAGGAGGTAGTGAAATCGAAAATGTTATTCCTAATTTACTTTAATGACTTGGACACAAAGGCCCAATGCAAATTGGTCAAATTTTCTCATGATCCCAAACTAGGATGAGGAATGGAATGGGAAAGGATAGCTCAGGAATTACAAAGTCAGCTGATTTTCCAATTTCAGACTGGTGGCAGACAATGTTCCCCCGAATTTATTTTTGGGTGCGTGGCCCCTTTAAGGGGCTGCGCAGCCCATTCAACTTCCCGCGCCTGCATGGTTTTTCCATTATAAAGCCGGCAAGCGGCCTGCATGGATCCTCCAGACAGCTGCACGGCCGCATGTCAGACAAAGTTTAATATAGACAAGTGTAAAATACTGCACATAGGAATAAAAATGGGTGAGATCAATTTTTCATGAACGGTGTCTAAGTAGCTAAGAGTGTCCCAACTACGTAGAGCAATCAACAAAACAAATAGATTGTTGAACTGAATGGCCACAACAGTAGAATATAAATTTGGGAACGACATGATAAAACTGTTGAATGCTCTGGTCAGATAACACCTTGATTGTTCAATTCTGGTCACTGAGGTACAGAAACATTCAGGCCCTGGAAGCAATTCAGAGAAGAACCACAATGGTGAGATTGTCATATTCAAACATATTTAGCCCTTGTTTTCGACGGCATCTTGAGCACTGTGACTCGGTCTGGTCACTGAGACACAAAGAAGACATTCAAGCATTGGAGGCAAGGCAGAGAAGAGCAGATTCCAACCATCAGAGGTCTGAGGTGTAAGGAAAGATAAAAGAAGCTTGGGCTTTTCATCACGAAAAGGAAGTGACTGAAAGGTGAACTCATCGATGAATATTCTGAAAGATTGGTTTACACTCAAGAGTAGGATAAAGGGAACCAAGGTTAAAACTAGTAAAAGGAAAATTTAGAACTGATATGAAAAAGTCTTCACACAAAGAGTGATCAACAGATGCCTGGAGTTTCAGCTAAAGTTATGAGCTGAAAATTCTGGAATCATTTAAGAAATAATTGGATGAAACAATATGGAGCTACACTCTCAGTCTGGATGGATGCAATAAGATGGGCTGAATGGTCTTCATCATCTGTAATCATCTTGTGGTCTTGTGAGCCATCCATCTTCAGAATCTTTCAAAAAACTTGTGTTCAAAGAGATGACCTGGAATCAAGGTTATTGATATAATAAAAATGAATGCGTGCTCTTAAAAGATAAAATAATGCTTTTTGACTTCCTGCCAAAAGGTTCCAGCAACAGCTACTATGCTCAGTCAGTAGTGAACTTATCATCAGTTTTAGTTCATAACTGTCTGAAGTATTGTGTGACAGTTATCACCAAAAGGAAAGTCTACACATGCTCATGATAATCATCTCTGGACCCACTCTCCTAAAAAAAAATCCCAACAAAAATATTGCTGACTATTTGATGGCACTACCTTCAATTTAAGCCTTGTGTGGGAAATCTCCAGGTCCAATTAGTAAATTCTGTATGTGAGAAAAAGATGCAGCATGGAAGTTGTTATGATAAAATGTAAATATGTAGGCCCTGAAATTCCACGGGGGTTTCTACCGGTTTCCCGGTGTAACTCTGACAGGAGACGAGCAAAGTCCTCGGGGAAATGGTGTAAATGGCACATTATAAATTAGCGAGGGCTGTCCAATTTTATTGTGTGCCAAGATTTTCACAGGTTTAAAAGGTCATTGAGTGCTTACGTGTCACTGTCAAAATGCCATAAACTTCCTGAACAAGAAATAATTTTAATCCTTCAATGTCCAGCTGGTTAATGATCAACAACACATCACATTGTATGTTGATGCTCTCTATTCAGGTAGCTACCATAATTCCTTTAGCATGAGACAATCCAAGTCAGCACTGCTCTTCACTGCTGAAATACTTAGGTCTCTGGATGACTCCCTGGAGATAGAAGCAACAGTAGCTGATAACACCAGTTCGGAACCAGGTGGGCACCGATATAGCAAAACTTATGCCACCACCAGAATGGTCACATAACAGACAATTGTGGTTGTGAAAGCACACTTCAGGTTCCTCAATAGACTGAGGAAATATCTTCAGTAAAGTCTTATCGAGGCATCTCAGATTTTGATGATCTGCAAATGCTCCAAAAGTTGACACTTCAAGAAGACTCCAGATGCCAACCGGGGAGGGAAAAGTGGAAGAAGCAAAAGCCTAGCATGAGCACACATCTGTAAGTCATCTGTAGCAACAGCTCATTTTGGAGAGCTTTTCCAAAGTTCCACTTGTGGCCGCTGCCATGTCATGTCACATCAAATAGCGGCACTATAGGACATTTCCGGACTTTGTGGAGCAGTAAGATCTGTACAAGTGGAAATGGTATGAATTCTTCGATTCAGTCCACCCATGGTTCAAGTGCTAAGCTGCTTGCTGCAGGAGAGCTGGCAGCCACACTCCCAAGCAGGCATTGAGCTGTCGGTGGCAGGCAAGGTCAGCATCACTGTGAACCTTTTGCATCAGGGTGCTTCCAGGAGGCAATTGGCAAAATTAACAACATTAGTTAGTTAGCAGTGCACCAGTACATTCAACAAGCCAATAATGATTTCTTCAGAATGCTTATATTCCCCAAGGTCCATAAAGTTAATGGATGCCATTCATATTTCCACTGGTGCTGCCAACGGGAGTGCCCATTAAATGCACTACAAAGGGCTCCTACTCAGCACATGACCAGCTTGTGTGTGAGCATTGGCACCAGATCATACAGATCAATGTCAGGGTCCCGACAGCACTCATGATAACTTTATATTAAAGCTTCCCTGCTCTGCACGGCAACCTCCCCCCACCCCCTCCCCCTCTAATCTGGGAGCAGAAGGCTGTAATAAAACTTAGATTGATAGTTAGTTCATTTTCAATTTCCAATAATACTTCATACAAAAACTGGTCAAATTCACAATCTAATAATCCTACTCACAGTTTAAATTTCTGTTTGCTATTGTCTTGTTCTCTTGTATCATCAATTAAAAGCTGAACAATTTCACATTTGAAGCACATTGATCAAAGGAGAAATGCCATTAAAGATCTCAGGCACTTTTTCTGACAGAACACAGATTCCTACTGGCTGCACCTTGAGCCTGTTGTTCATTTGATGTGAAATGATGCAGATATTGGGAAGTTTTGCGATTTTGTTTTTATTTATGACAAGAATTGAATGATGACATCTGGGGTTGTTTATAATGGCAATTACTTCCTGCTGAAACCCAACCACGATAAAAGCAATCATGCAAACTTAATCCAAATTTCAGTTAGTTATAAAGCATTGGTTTGGCATTAATTTTATTCATTTGTCAAGCGCGATATAGGGTATGGTAGGCAATAAATTAGACTCATAAATGTTGTCCTGGGTTCATTGAAAGTACTTGGGTCGACTGAATCAAAGAATTCGAACCATTGTCATTTGTACAGACCTTCAAACTGTGAACTAACTGCGAATAAAATTTTAGATATTTTACGGATAACCTGATTGAAACCATTGTGTGCATCCACATAAGGAAAACATGCCACTTCTTTAATTTATTAAAATAATGCGTAGCTGTAAACATCATTTGAAAAAATTATTGAATTTTATCTATTTTATTTTATTGAAAAAAATGACAATTTTTCATGTGTATTCCAGATTAATAAAACATGGCATACATGGCTTGTGGCGATATATAAATGTTTTACTGAAAAATGTATTGATAAGAGATCTTAAGGATTGTTTTGTTGTTGTGCCAATGGAAGCTTTTCTATCAAGCGTTCGAGTTGCACTGATGACTCACTGTTTTGTTGGCCTCAATATTTTCTTCTGTTGTTCTGGCTATAGTTTGTTAACTGTAGACCAGCTAGGTAGCTCCAACTGTGTGACAGACTGGACTCTCAGGGGTCCCCACAAATAATGGATCCACTTTCCATAGGTGGTTCCTTCTCATCTTCAATTCTTACACTGTAGAATCTGAGATCCATTTACTGTTGTTCTTGTGTTGGCATCGATTTTCCTCTTCTTGTTTATTTCTAATACCACGCCTCCGTCTGAGGCTATCAAGCGCTTTGACATCTTTATTGCAGAAAAAGGCCAGTTGTTTTTTTCTGAGCTATAGCTTTGTTTTCACATCACTCGGTTGCCTCCCTTTCAGAAGTCAGAAGTTTGGGAAGTGTATCAAGTTATCTACCAAACATCCTGTGAGCTAGTCAGCTATCCAGTATCTTGTGGCGCATTGTACCAGTTGAAAAGAGTAAGCTAAGCCTCTGTGCCAGACGTGTGCTTATTGAGTGTCGTTTTAATTTAAAGCGTGTTCACTGCCTTACCATTTGACGGTGGATGCATTGGAGAGCTGGTGAACTAACTGAACTTACATTGTTTGTTAAAATTGTGATTACCATGAGTGAAATGGTGCCCCATTGTCTGATATAACCTTATTGGGAATACCACCACGTGCAAAATGAGCCTCCCTCTTAGCTATGACTTTTCTTATTTTTGTCTGACTGTTTCAAAGAAACCAGAGGAGCTCGACTTTCCACTTTGTTCGCTAGGGCCCAAAAAATGGGCGATGTTCCAGCCTTAGCGATGTTGCAGCCTTCATGATCACTGGACCATCACCCATTTTTTGTATTGCGACTTTTGGCTCGGCGATAGCCCAGCGATGTGAAATGGGCGAAGTGAGAGCCCAGCGATGTGACATCACCCAGCGATAGCCCAGCGATGGTGAAGGCAAAAGCTTCCCTAGCAACGGCCTTCTGCACACGTGCAAATTTTTAATTTTTTTTTTGGTGGCCACATTTTCCCGCATTTCAGGAGGTCAGTGGTCATCCCCTCATGCACAGAAGAGGGAGAGAGATCGAGAGAGGAGAGCGAGAGAGAGATAGAGAGAGAAGAGGAAGGTAGAGACAGAGAGGTGAGCGAAAAGAGAGAGAGAAAGAAAGACAGAGAAATATGTCTGACAGTGATGAAAGTGGGAGAGATGTGGAAAGGAGAAGTAAGAGGGCCAAACCCTTCTCTGAGGAGGCCAACGAGGCCCTCGTGGCGGAGGTGCACTCCCGGTGGGCCCAATTGACCGGGGGGGGGGTGGTGGGGGAGTGTGGTGGGAAACCAGCACCACAGGCGTACCGTAGGTTATGGGGCGATCGCCGAGGTCGGCTCATCTGCGTCCCACGAGCCCAGCGGCTCCGACCAGTGCCGCAAATACTGGAACAGCCTCGTTGCTTCAGCAAGAGTAAGTACGACTTTATATTTTAATGATGCACTTTCTAAGTATAATCATCATTATAATGGTAATTCTCCTGGATTGAATTTAAGCTTGTTATTGTAACTTAGATAACATATATCATCCCCGCTAAGAACTGGACAGGGTCATGAACCTGTGCCCATTTTAAGTCTCTCTGGCTACTGTCACTTACACAGGGAACCAGCATGGACTGGGGGAGAGCTGCCTTTGCTCACTGTCTGGCATGGGACACTTTTGGACATTAGATACTGTCATTGCCGACTTCAATGTAGATTGTATTCGAGAGAGATGTACGTGGCAAGCGTTAGCCTCTAAACATACCGATCTTTGTTATAACCGTCCATCAATTGTGGACACAACCCCTATTAGCATATAACATTTGAAACTGTTGTGCATAAATTACATAACCTAGTCCAGTAGCTTATGCCATGCTCTATTCACGTTTGCAAGGAAGATATCTAATAATCGGGCACAGCAGATGTTCACCAGGAGAGGCCCTGCTGTAATACAGACCCTCACCGACCTGGAGGAACGTGCTGTAGCACTAGTGGGGGCCTACAGTCGAGCGGTCACCACCTGTGGTGTTGCCGGACCATCCCATGTGCCATGTGAGTAATGTGTCAAGCAGCGTAAGAGCTATGTGACATCATTTCATTATCATATCATAGACGAATGATGTCATGTTATGCATACAACCTCTGTGCGACTCTGTGCCATGCTCAGGTCGACAACATAAGAACGTAAGAGCAGTCCATCTGGCCATCTGTTCTCTTCTCTGTCCGCACCCCTTAAACCCTCACTCCCTTATCATTCGGTCTATCTGCGACTGATCCAGCCTCCACAGCTCTCTGGCACAGTGATTTCCACATAGATGTACTGCCACAGATACCACCATATGATGCATTAATATGTAACGTTTCTCTGTCACATTTATGGGATTAGTGCTGTTCCTCCTATGTATGCCAGTGCAGCGCAACAATGCTTTCTGCTCTAATAATTTCAATTGTGTTTTGCAGCTTTACCAGCTCCAGAGGCGCAACGGGAGGACAGCCGCTCACATGGACCTGACCCACTGCATGTGTCATTCACCACGGGTGGTGAAGAGGAGGAGACCACCGAGCCCGAGGAGAAGGAGGAATACCTGGAGACAGAGGAGGATGCCCCTTGCGTCCCTCTGTCTGGGGAACCTACGGCCACGATGGGGATCCCAACTGAGGAGGTACCGGCACCAAGCAGCATGCAGTTGGCGATGACAAGGCGCACATTGGTGCCATCGCAGATGCTACGGAGGCTGGGTAGCGGCTTGAGCAAAGGCCTACCCTGGAGGACCGCGTCGAGAGGTTGGCACGACTGTGCGAAGAGTCTTTCGCGATCCAGCGTGAGCAGCTCCAGGTGTTTGTGGGGTTCACACAGGAATTCTCCCGGGTGTCTGCTCGCCATGCAGAGGCGACGCAGCAGATGATCCTGGAGTTGCGTGAAATCTCTGCCTCCAACCACGCCATGAGGCATGAGTTCTTGGTGGTACATGGCGCTGCACCTCGAGCTCCCGTGACCACAAGCACCGGCACACAGGCGAGTCAGGAGGATGCACCACCACCTGACTTGGAAGGTGATCCCCCTTTTTTGTCTTCCCCTCCAACAGCCCCCCAACAGGAGATCGCCCCAGCATGTCCCCCACCACGGCAGGAAGTCTGGCCATCGCCCACTGCACACCGGCTTTGCAGCAGTACCCGGGGACCAAAACGGATGGGTGAGGCAACGACACGGGGAGATCCAGTATCTGGAGGGAAACGTGGCCACAGGTAGGGAGGAGGGTGAACTCCTTTTAATATTGTTCACATTTATTGTTGGTGTTGGCATTTCACTGTTGGGGCAGGGGGTGGGGGGTGGGGGGATGTTTTGGTGTTTGTAATTGAAAAATAACATTCAAAAGTTATCGTTTTATTAAAACCATTTCATTTCACTTTACAATTGTTGTGCAGTGTCTTCCAATAACATAAGTTAAAATAGAACATTAGTGCAACTGTTGTTAAACAATGTCCAGGCCAGACCAAGTAAGTATGAAACGTCACTTATTTATATAAATATACTAAAATGTCTAATTGTGAATGTATCTATCTTTAAAAGGCCCTTAAATAATTCACAAACTATCTAAGCCCCATTTTAAGAAGCCTCCTGTCTTCCTCCAATGTTCAAAATGGCGTCCATAATGTTGAGGTCTGTGAGGAAGGCCAGGCAATAGCAACTATTCTCCAGCGATGTTCTCGGCGAGTGATCAGCCTGGCGATGTGCCGAAAGTTGGGCTAGGCGATGTGTGGGCGATCACCTCAGTGATCAGCTCGGCGATGTGTCCAACTTTCCATCTTTGGGCATTATCAGCCCTTTTTGGGTGATATATGGGCACTAGCCCAGCGATGTGAAGTGGAAAGTCTAGCCCAGAATATGCAAGAGGGCTTCAAACAGACCATACTCTACTTTCTCAGAGACTTTCTGAAATGTTGTGGCTTATAATTGGTTCCTTTTGCTATCTGGCTTGTAATTGCTGGTAATCAACCATACCTTGATACATATGTCTCTAATATGGGCTCATTTTCCCCAATCATTTGTCTCAGCCTTTCTGGCTGCTGCTGAAACATGGCAGATATAGCGCTCTCGAGTAGGATGAATGCATCGTTGGTGCTCCTAGGTTATCTCGCAACAACTGCCATGATGCGATGTATGTTGGGGCTCGGCTTCCACCCCCCCGGGCTTCTTTTGCAGCCAAGCCCCGACCCCCTGTGTCCGGGCGAGGGAACAATTCTGCCGGCTGACGCTCCGACCCTCGAGCCTGGTGAGGAGATGTTCGGTGGTGGGGTGGTACTTTGAAAAAAATGATAAATTCAAGAATTGCATTAGACTCCCAATTTCTCCCTTTTGACTTTGAAAGAATTAAGGTGCATGAAGCATATTCTCTGCCCTCTTGACTCCCTCCAAAATTTTGGCTAAAAACAATGGCGTCTTTCTGCACCAATTTTGTAATGTGTGCTGATTTTTCTTAAATGCCCAGAAGGCTTTTTGGGAGTGGTCACACACGCCATTGTAGGAAAAATGTAAGTTGGCTAAACATGCTTAAATCTGAAAAACTGGCGCCGACATCAGGTTGCAGCCCGATAACACAAAAAAATCGAAACCTAAAAAAAAATCATACCTAAGTGAATTACGCTGGCACAGAAACCTTGGGGAAACTTGGAGATTTTTACTTACTCCAAAAAAACGATGCAGATAATTGGGGAAATTTGAGCCCTAAACTCTTCACCAGTAAGTAGTGCAGATTGGAACACTGACTGGTACAAGACCTTCCTATCACGTGTGTTTGTTAAAAAGTTCTTTCATAGCTAGAGGTAGTTTCCTGGTAACTGTGAAGGTGGGATCTTGGTATCAATTTGAAGGTGCAGGTTGCCTTTACCCCCTCGCCTCTCTCCTTTTCTCTCTCCTCTCTCTCCCGTTCTCTGCAACCATGAGCATGAGTCCTGAAGGCTATGTTGCCTGCCAGGTGCCAGGGTTAAGGACATCTCCTCAGGCTGGAGAGGAACTTGGAGTGGGAGGGGGTGGATCCAGTTGTCGGGGTCCATGTGGGTACCAACGACATAGATAGGACAGACAAGAAGGTTCTGCTAAGGGATTATGAGCAGCTAGGGGCCAAATTAAAAAGCAGAATCACAAAGGTAATAATCCCTGGATTACTACCTGAGCCACGAGCAAAAAATTTACATAGGTTAAATAAGATCAGAGAGCTGAATTCGTGACTCAAAAACTGGTGTGGGAGAAATGGGTGATGGTTCCTGGGGCATTGACACCAGTACTGGACTAAGAGGGAGCTGTTCCGTTGGGATGGACTCCACTTGGACTGTGTTGGGGCTAGGGTCCTGGCGAATCGAATAACTGCAGAGAGAGCTTTAAACTAATTAGTGGGGGGGAGGGTTCAGGTGAGCAGAAACCTAAAAGTTCAAAGAACAAGGTGAAGGCAATAGAGCAGAGTAGCAGTGAGGGAAATGAAAACCAGAGCGTGACAGGAAGGGACAGAATCTACAAACATAAAAGTGTATCAGAAACTGGGGCCATAGCAGGAAAAAATAGTAAGAAAACACATTTAAAAGCTCTTTATTTGAATGAAAGCAGCATTCCTAACAAATTAGAAGAGCAAATAGTTACAACTGGTTATGATCTGGTAGCCATAACAGGGACATGGTTGCAAGGTGACCAAGACTGGGAACTAAACATTCAGGGTTATGACAATTCGGAAGGACAGACAGAAAGGAAAAGGAGGTGGGGTAGCTTTGTTGATAAAGGATAGAATCACTGCAATAGTGAGAAATTATATTGGCTCAAATGATCAGGATGTTGAAACAGTTTGGGTGAAGATAAGGAATAATAAGGGGAAAATGTCACTGGTGGGCGTAATCTATAGGCCCCCTAACAGTAACAACTCTGTTGGTCGGAGTATAAACCAAGAATTAGTGAGGGCTTGTAAAAAGGGAACAGCAATAATCATGGGTGATTTTAACCTCCATATTGATTGGAGAAATCAAATTGGTCAGGGTAGCCTTGAGGAGGAGTTCATAGAGTGCATAAGGGATGGGTTCCTTGAGCAGTATGTAATGGAACCAATCAGGGGGCAGGCTATCTTAGATCTGGTCCTGTGTAATGAGACAGGATTAATAAACAATCTCCTAGTAAAGGATCCCCTTGGAATGAGTGACCACAGCATGGTTGAATTTCAAATTCAGATGGAGGGCAAGAAAGTTGGATCTCAAACTAGTGTACTAAGCTTAAATAAAGGAGACTACAAAGATATGTGAGGGCAGAGTTGGCTAAAGTGGATTGGGAAAATAGATTAAAGTGTAGGACAGTTGATGAACGGTGGCATATATTTACGGAGATATTTCATAATTCTCAACAAAAATATATTCCAGTGAGGAGGAAAAGGTGTAAAAGAAAAGATAGCCATCCGTGGCTAACTAAAGAAATAAAGGATGGTATCCAATTAAAAACAAGAGCATACAAAGTGACCAAAACTAGTGGGAAGACAGAAAATTGGGAAGCTTTTAAAAGCCAGCAAAGAATGACTAAAAAATGATTAAGAAAGGGAAGATAGACTATGAAAGTAAACTAGCATGAAATATAAAAACAGATAGCATGAGTTTCTATAGGTATATAAAAAAGAAAAGAGTGGTTAAAATAAATGTTGGTCCCTTAAAGGATGAGACCGGGGAATTAGTGATGGGGAACATGGACATGGCAGAAACTCTGAACAACTATTTTGTATCAGTCCTTACACTAAAAATATCTCCACAGTGGATAGTCAAGGGGCTATAGGGGGAGAGAAACTTATCACAATCACAATTACTAAGGAGGTGGTACTCAGTAGATACTGGGACTAAAGGCGGATAAATCCTTTGGACCTGATGGCTTGCATCCCAGGGTCTTAAGAGAAGTAGCGGAAGGGATTGTGGATGCATTGGTTGTAATTTACCAAAATTCCCTGGATTCTGGGGAGGTCCCAGCAGATTGGAAAACTGCAAATGTAATGCCCCTATTTAAAAAAGGAGGCAGACAAAAAGCAGGAAACTATAGACAAGTTAGCCTAACATCTGTGCTTGGGAAAATGTTGAAGTCCATTATTAAAGAAGCAGTAGCAGGACATTTGGAAAGGCATAATTCAGTCAGGCAGAATCAGCATGGATTTATGAAAGGGAAGTCATGTTTGACACATTTGCTGGAATTCTTTGAGGATGCAATAAACAGGGTGGATAATGGGGAACCAGTGGATGTAGTGTATTTGGACTTCCAGAATGCATTTGATAAGGTGCCACATAAAAGGTTATTGCACAAGATAAAAGTCCACGGGGTTGGGGATAATATATTAGCATAGATAGAGGATTGACTAACCAACAGAAAACAGAGAGTCAGGATAAATGGTTCATTCTCGAGTTGGCAATCAGTAACTAGTGGGGTGCCGCAGTGATCAGTGCAGGGACCCCAACTAATTACAATCTATAGTAACGACTTGGATGAAGGGACCGAGTTTGCTGACGTAGCCAAGTTTGCTGACGATACAAAGATGGGAGGAAAAACAATGTGTGAGGAGGACACAAAAAACCTGAAAAAGGACATAGACAGGCTAAGTGAGTGGGCAAACATTTGGCAGATGGAGTATAATGTTGGAAAGTGTGAGGTCATGCATTTTGGCAGGAAAAAAATCAAAGAGCAAGTTATTATTTAAATGGAGAAAGATTGCAAAATGCTGCAGTACAGCAGGACCTGGGGATACTTGTGCATAAAACACAAAAGATTAGTATGCAAGTACAGCAAGTGATCAGGAAGGCCAATGGAATCTTGGCCTTTATTGCAAAGGGGATGGAGTATAAAAGTAGGGAAGTATTGCTACAGCTATATAAGGTATTGGTGAGGCCACATCTAGAATACTGTGTACAGTTTTGGTTTCCATATTTAAGAAAGGATATACTTGCTTTGAAGGCAGTTCAGAGAAGGTTCACTAGGTTGATTCCGGGGATGAGGGGGTTGACTTATGAGGAAAGGTTGAGGAGGTTGGGCCTTTACTCATTGGAATTCAGAAGAATGCGAGGTGATCTTATCGAAACGTATAAGATTATGAGAGGGCTTGACAAGGTGGATGCAGAGAGGATGTTTCCACTGATGGGGGAGACTAGAACTTTGGGGTATAATCTTAGAATAAGGGACCGCCCATTTAAAACTGAAATGAGGAGAAATTTCTTCTCTCAGAAGATTTTAAATCTGTAGAATTCACTGCCTCAGAGAGCTGAGGAAGCTGGGTCATTGAATACATTTAAGACCGAGATAGACAGTTTCTTACCCAATAAGGGATTAAGGGGTTATGGGGAGCAGGCAGGGAAACATAGAAACATAGAAAATAGGTGCAGGAGTAGGCCATTCGGCCCTTCGAGCCTGCACCGCCATTCAATGAGTTCATGGCTGAACATGCAACTTCGTACCCCATTCCTGCTTTCTCGCCATACCCCTTGATCCCCCTAGTAGTAAGGAAGTGGACCTGAGTCCATGATCGGATCAGCCATGATCATATTAAATGGTGGAGCAGGCTCAAGGGGCTGTATGGCCTACTCCTGCTCCTAATTCTTATGTTCTTATGTTCTTTGAACACATCGTGTTAGTTTTCCACGAGATCTTAGTTTGTGAACTTTTGTGTACTTTCCACAATCGTAATGTGCAAGGTGCATATGTTGGATAACTCTACCACCTAGAATAGGTCTACATCCATGTGACTTTACTTGAAACTCAGTACTTGTTGTTTCTTGTTGTTCTCATATTTCAAACATTGAATCCTTTCCCCGGTGGCTTCATTTCTGTCTTACTCAATGTGAGTACTGAAGCTCTCTGCATTGGATCATCAAATAACAATAACAACTTTTATTTATATAGCGCCTTTAACATAGTAAAATGTTCCAAGGTGCTTCACAGTAGTGCTATAACACAAAACAGATATATTTGACACTGAGCTGCATAAGAAGAAATTATAGCAGATGACCAAAAGCTTTGTTAAAGAGGTAAGTTTTAAGGATCGTCTTAAAGGAGGAAAAAGAGGTAGAGAGTTGGAAAGGTTTAGGGAGGAAGTTCCAGAGATTAGGCCCCAAGCAGCTGAGGGCATGGCCACCAATGGTTGAGTGATTATTATCAGGGATGTTCAAGAGGGCTGAATTTGAGGAGCGCAGATATCTCGAGGGGAGTTGTGGGGCTGGAGGAGATTACAGAGATAGGGAAGGGCGAGGTCATGGAGGGATTTGTAAAGAAGGATGAGAATTTTGAAATCAAGATGTTGCTCAGTTATTCAGTCTCAGGTATTCATTCTCAGATCGAACTTTGACAGTATCACTACAGCCTAACTGACATCTTGTTTGCTAATTGTTTATGAGCATGTTAGTAAACTAATCTTTTACAGATCCACTAGTTTCAAGTCAGACAATGTGTACTTCATCTAAGTCACAATGAGTTCCATCGATAGTATATAGCTGTTGTTTCCCTTTGTTTCAATTATTGGACTTTGGAAACTTTGGTGAGAAATGGCTCAGTGATGTGCATGTATTATACTTCCAATCCTAGGCGGGACAGGCTTCTTTCTGTTTGCTATTACACTTCACAGTATTTCCAATCTATTTCCAGAACTTTCAAACATTTCTTGGACTTTACATCTGAAGTCATTGTCTCCTTTACACTTTCTAAATATTGCACTACGTTCCCCACATGTTTACACGGGCACGAACAACACGAAATAGGAACCGGCCATGTCCAATAGGTGCAGACAAAATGTTCCTACGAAATGGGGGTAGAAAGAGGCATTCGTGGCCTTGTGCTTCACTAGCCTATCATTGCCCTTGAAGGACACCCAAAGGAGCTGGTGGTTGGCCTTACGCCTGGGATCTCCGCAAGTGGAAGGTCTGAGATGGACAAGCACCAAGGCAAGAGAGGCAGAAAATATTTCTCTTGCAGCTGGCCTCTACTTCTTCAGGCCTGGAGACCTTCTGGCTGATGTTGGTGAACAGTCAATAACTCACATGGCATTTGAGAAGTTAATGAGACTCACAAAGTCCAAAGTGCAGTGAAACAGCCAAGCATACTTCTACAGTCAGTTTTCCAACCTGTGCTTGTGTTCTGCGAGTTGCAATACCAGGAGCGGAACCTCGCAATATCAGCCCGAATGTCTCATTTTAAGCATCAGTTTGATGCTGATAATCACCATCATAGGCAGTCCCTTGAAATCGAGGAAGACTTGCTTCCACTCTAAAAGTGAGTTCTCAGGTGACTGAACAGTCCAATACAGGAATGACAGTCTCTGTCACAGGTGGGACAGACAGTGGTTGAAGGAAAGGGTCGGTGGGGAGTCTGGTTTGTCACACGCTCTTGCGCTTGCTTTCTGCATGCTCTCGGCGACGAGACTCGAGATGCTCAGCGCCTTCCCGGATGCTCTTCCTCCACATAATCACATGCAGTTGTTGGAAACTGGTTTTCCTGACTTCAAATGATTATTTTCTTCTTCTGTCATTTCTGCTAAAACATTCTGGTAGATTTTGATCAAATTATTTCCATTCTGTCACTGTACTTTTTTTTTACTGAGTACCTTTGAAAAGTATCAGAGCTTTAAAACTAATTACTGATTGCCATATTAACTAAATTATACTCAACTGTCAATCATACAAACACTTCCAAATCACAGGAAACAGTCAGGAAATGTTTTTGTATGACTGCTATGGGCTTGATGTATGACAGTACAAGGGTGATTACATCGTGCGTCTATACAGAACTATAAAAGGTCAGTGATATCATGGGTCTAATGCAGGACAGTGGAACGTTAGTGATATATACATGTCCTTCAAATGCTAAACTATATAACGAATACAATTGGTGAACTCATCTTATCAATGGAATAATAATGCAGTAGAGTGCACTTAATGTAAGACCAAATATCACTTAAATAAAGCTGTCAGGCTGATATTGTGTGGCTCTACTCCGGGTACAGAATCTCACAGGACAGAAGAGCTAGTTAGAGAATTGAGTGCGGAGGTAAGCAAGGCCTTTGCACTGAATTCTGGATTTTCTGCTCAACTTCTCAAATACCATGTCAATGCATAGTAATAGGTGCCATAAACAAAGACATGCATTCATATAGCACCTTTCACGACCTCAAGATGTCCCAAAGTGCTTTACAGCCAATGAAGTACTTATGAAGTGTAGTCAATGTTGTAATGTAGCAATTTCCATGTGGAAACTTACAAATTTGGAGAGTCCGCCTCACCCAGGGCTATAGCACAGTTTTCCAGTTGTCACATTTCAGGATTTCTGCCTATGCCACCACAGTGGGACCTTGGTGTAATATTAAGAATATCGTCCTTGAGGTAAACGTAGCTCTCAATCGGTTAAATTATCAGAACCGAAAGGCTGGGAGGCAATGTTCCCTCTAATGGAAAGGTCCCATGCAGGCTGCTCACCGGCTTCTCCATTGTAAACACCGCGCGTGCGCGGAAATTTAAAGGGACCGTGCACTAAAAGAAACAAGCCGGGGAGAACAAAGTGCAGCTCACAGAGAACAGTGGCTGGGGGATATAGACTAAGATATAGACATTCCATCTGAACCAATGTATTGACGGCAATGAAAGCTGGCTTAAAACTCATGCTCATTGCTGCTGCGACAATGATATTAATTTCAACTCAGCGGGAGTCAATGTCCAGCTAGGTTGATGGATTCCACTTGTGAGTGGGGTGTCTGTTTGACTGAAAGTTGACACTGGAGTCTGGCTGAAAGTAGAAAATGACAGGAGAGTGTTGGGAGAGGAGATTCTGCACTGGGCTAGAAGGACAAATAGCAGGGGAGTTATTTTGTTTAAGTCAAGTAAACGAGCCATTAATATGGGATGTATAGCATGCTCATTATTTTGTATTGCTATGCAAAGACATGTGGTAATAGTAAAACAATTATGTTTTTAATGACAATGTGGTTGACCCTTAATGCTCTTAGAGCAAATAGGGGTGGGTAATAAATCCTGCCTTGCGAGTATTGCTCATAGCCAAAGAATAAAAGAAAGGACAAGTGGTATTGATTGAAACAAATGTTTCTCTGTATGATCACTCACTGAAATAATGCATCTTTATGAATTATATTATACTTCACCTCACCAAGTGATATCTCAATCAGCCTTCAAAGTGAGTGATGAAATGCACATGCAAAAGACTTGAATATCCAGTTCAGGTCACAAGGGGGTACTGCTGTCACACTCGGGTAGCTTGAGGTAACGACCATTTATAGGAATGACTGATCCCACTGCACCTGAGAAGATATCTATGGCAGACTCAAACATGCAACACTCTGAGAAAGAAAACAGCACAAGGATCTGTGAATGACTTGGGTGGGGGGGGGGGGGAATTGCCCCTTTTTATAGGCCCGTTAGCGCCTCTGGGCGCAAGGCAGCTTCCGCCTGTGGGAGGGGGGGCGCTACCGCCTCCCGGGAAATTGCCCGGGAGGTTGCGGCGGCGCTGCCTTGGCAGCACTGCGCTCCGCGATTAGTTCCCTGGACCGACGCGCAACTGGCGATGATGTCACCATCATGCGCAGCGACCCCTCATTGCCCCGCGGGGGGGATTTCCAGTTTCGCAAAGCTGGCCGATCTCCGCTATCAGGGCACTGATTAAAGGGACGGGCACCAGTGCCCCGGGCCGCCATCTTTTTTTGTCAGCCGACTTCATGGGTCAGCTTGATGATGGTGGCCTGAGCGTGGTCCGGGCCGCCATTGTGCAGCCCGGCACTCCATCTTGGGTGTCGGGCTGCTGGCCCGGTTGCACGCTGCCCCAGTGGTCCAGTGGAGGCCATCAGAGGCCGTACAGAGTGCGCAGCGGCCCTCCCCTTTAATTGAAGTGGAGGGGTGTTGAAACGCACTAGCACCACGCGGAGCATCTGTGTAGCACTGAACATTTTGCCCCAGTACCACCCCGAGACCCGCCTAAAGGAAGCGAATCGCCAGAGATGGCACTCTGTTTCCTTTGAGGGCAGAAGGCCCAATTTAGCGGTGGGGACGGGACTTGCGCGCCGGGTGCCAAAAGTCCCGGCCCCGGAAGGTTACCGCCCCTAATCGGGGCGCGGGGCAATTTTGGCCCCTGTGTGTTTAAGAGTTGGTCTTAAAGACGAGCAGCACCATTTAGTATTAGTTGGAAAGTTTTATTTGTTTGCTTATTATATTGCTTTAGCTGCATTATAATTGGTGCATTACTTATTGGTGCTTAAACCTGATATTTCATCTGTTGAAGCAAATAAAGTGGGCCCGGTGAGAATTCCTTGAGGTATGTGGAAGAGAAAGAGCAGCTCTTGAGGGGATAATAAAGGCAGGTGTAACTGCGCCTGAAGCAGTAGAGCCCACATGTACCGATCCAGACAGTCCTGCACAGTGGAAACCTCACATACACGGCTATCTTGGATTTCATTGATCTTCTGCCGGAGTTGCAGCAGCTAAACTGGTGAATCCTGAGGAAATTGCCAAGTAAAGTCTGCAAAAACAGGCCATCATTGTATTCTTTTCAATGAGATGTTAAACTGAAGCACCGTCTGCATTCTCAGGTGGACGTAAAATATTCCATGGTACTATTGGAAGAACAGTAGGGGGGTTCTCCTCGGTATCTTGGCCAATAATTATCCTTCAATCCAAAATGAGTAAAACAGATGAACTGGTCATCTTCACATTGCTGTCTGTGGGACCTTGCTTGTGCGCAAATTGTCTGCCATGTTTCCTACATTATAACAGTGACTACACTTCGGGAGTACTTCTTTGGCTGTAATGCTCTTTGGGATACCCTACAGTCATGTAAGGGGGTTTTTTGGTTACAGGTTCTTTCTTTTTTTTTCTCTGGATAGATTGGCGTTGCGTTTAACTTTTACCCGTCCCACACAACAACAACGAGAAGGCGGCTAATCTCGAGATTCTGAGGGAGGCCTTTTGGAGGTGAACCTTGGGTAGTTTGGAACTTCCACCCATCCCTGGATGCTCCCTGGTTCTGACCCCTCTGACACTTTGCCACAGCATAAGTGGACATCTGGGGCTAAGGGACCAGAGGTAATATTTTGAAAGGCTTTGGTTCTCCCAGTTTCAGTAATGCAATATGGTCGCCGTGGGCAGCCCTTTTCAATGCTGGATGTCAGGGTCACACCGTGACCTTGCAGCCAGTACTGATAGGGGTGAAATCGCAGGAGTTAAGTTATATGATAGATTCCTGCAGTTGCTTACATGCAGACATTTGTGTGTAAATTATGTACCGGCTACCAAATCAGCCAGGAATTTTTATGTATGAAACAAAGGGCAAGGATCCACCTTAATTGGGCCCAAATACTACCTCTGACCAAAATGCAATATGTTCTACACCAAACAATTTTTAAAGTTCGGGGCTGACAGATTTCCTGGGTGTTACATTGCAGTACAAGTTCAGAGTGGCAAATGCATCTGACATTTATTTTCAAAATATTATAGGGTGTCTTAGTCACTGACTGATTAGATCAGCATGCCTCGTTATTCTCGTGTTTTCCAGGAATATGCAAGAATCTGAAATAAATTGTCATCAGATGTATTCACTGTCTCCAGGGAAGGAAAGCATACATGATGATTTCAGAGCACTCAGAAATTCTGTATCTCAGGTTTCCGCTGTTGTTGGAACACGTTGTAATGTACCACGGCAATGTGCCACTGAGAAAAACACACAGGCTCCCCATAATGTCTGGGAAACGGCAGAGATGGGTTTGAGAAGGCAAGCCTGTCATGTCTAGTCACTCTCATGCATCTCCCAGGAGTCTGTGAAGCAGCATTAACATAAATCAAATGAAAAGTCCAAATATATACATCGTTCCTTACAATTCCAATATACACTCAATTCTGCATTTGATTTCCTAGTTGTTGGAACGATACAAATAAAATAGACAGTTGAAATGTGACCTTTACGATACAAAGTAGCCGCAAAGTTTGTAATTTTATACTGAACATCACAACACTGCATGCAGTTTTGAACAACGAATACTGCATATTGATTTCTACACTCTATTTTATATATTCTATACACTAGATTTTAAAATTCTCATCCTTGTTTTCAAATCAGTCCATGACATCACCCCTCCTTGTAAACTCCTCCAGCCCTACAACTACCCCCGAGATCCTTGCGTTCCTCCAATTGTGACCGCTTGAGCATCCCCGATTTTAATCGCTCCACCATTGGCGGCCGTGCCTTCCGCTGCCAAGGCCCCAAGTTCTGGAATTACCCCCCTAAACCGCTCCATCACTCTATCTCTTTCCTCCTTTAAGACGCTCCGTGAAACCTATCTCTGTCCTCATCTGTCCTAATATCTCCTTATGTGGCTCGGTGTCAGATTTGGTTTCATAACGCTCCTGTGAAACGCGGTGGGACCAATGCTCCCTCTTATTTTTGAGCGTGCGTGGCCCCTTTAAGGGGCTGCATGGTCCATTCACAGTTTTGCTTATGCGCCAAACATTACATTGAAAAAGCCGGCCCTGTGCTGCGTGGGACCATCAGAGAGGTGTGGCCGCGTACTTTACAGGGAACGTTAAAGGCGCCATATAAATGCAAGTTGTTGTTGTCGTCGTTGTTTCTGATACCTCACCTTGCCTTTCCTTCTCCTTATCCTGTAACATGCTCAGCCATGAGGCGTGCTCCAGGAACTTCACAAGTTGGAGGTCGGATCCTGGCAGGAGTGTGGAGAAGAGTTAGAGGAGGTGGATGAAGGCACGGTCAAAGAGATGGGTTTTAGGAAGGCTTTTGAATTTGGGGAGAGATGGATCAGGCTAAGAGCGTTTTGGAAAGGGAATTGCAGAGTGCGGGACAAAGATGGCCAAAGGCTCCGTCACTGTTGATTGAGCTGAGAGGGGGAGACATATGGTAAACCAGAATTAGAAGAGCAGAAACCATAAGTTGGGATGGATGGTTACATCTATTTGCATATCTAGGAGCAAGGCCACAGAGCTCTGTAAATGAGGGTGAGGATTCTGAGATCAATGCATTGGAGGAATGGGGAAGTCATGAAGATAGGGTTAATTGATGAGTAGAACTTATTACAGGATTCGTTCAACATCGAAGAAGGCAGCCAGAATATCCTCTTATATTCTGCAGTGAGTTCTTTAATGACTGATGAGACTGATTTTTTTCTAGGAATGAGACGTCGACAGAATGAAAAGTGGATGCTGGATATACCAGGTTGGAAATCTTGATCTTTCAAGCAAGATTTACTCAGCTGATGTTTACATAGATTTCTCGCATGCTCTCTTATTTTGATCAAGTTGTCTCCACTTATAGACATCTATTTTGCACTGTTTCAGAGTTGCTTATAAGCAGTCTTTATATCTCTTTTGTATCCACCAGTAATTCGCTTCCCAGTTGTCAATGCGCCATAAAAGATATTCCTCGGTTCTTCGGGTTGGAGACAGATAGGTTGGATTTTCTCTTGCTTATATTAAGTAAACAGAAAATTCTGGTTGCTCTACTACTTAACTTTGAACAAGTAGTTGGAAGCAGTCCACCCACCACCTTCAACATCGACCTCCACCAACGGTGTACCATGGCTGCAGTGTGTACTATTTGTAGGATAACTTGCCACGGCTCCTTTGGCAGCACCTCCAAAAGCCACAACTTCCACCACCTAGAAGGACATGGGCAGCAGGTGCATGGGAACACCATCACCTCCAAGTTCCTCTGCAGGTCACACACCATACCGACATAGACAGATATCGTCATTCCTTCATCGTTGTTGGGTCAACATGCTGGAGCTCCCTACCTACCAGCACTGTGGGAGTACCTTCACCACACGCACTGGAGCAGTTCAAGAAGGTGGCTCACCACCGCCTTCTCAAGGGCAATTAGGGATGGGCAGTAAATGCTGGCCTTGCTCGCACTGCCTATATCCCAAAAATCAATTTATAAAATGGTATTATCGGTATATGTATGGAAACTGAATCTATGCGTATGTGTAATAACAAGTGGCAGTAAATGAATGATAAATAGGATGGGGTCAAGAATGAAACCTGGGGCACACTGCAGGTGACCACATGGACATGGAAGAAGACCCATTTCAGAAGGTGACTTGGTTACATTGGCATAGGTTAGAATGGAATCATGTGAGTGCGATATCATGGGAGAGAGCGGGTGGCAGAAGATGATGTGGAGAGGCGGAAAATGGATAACACACTGCTGTTGCAGTCACAGAGAATATTGGGTGGTGACTTTGATCAGATTGGTGGGCAGGGTGAAAATGTACTGAAGGAAGTGCTGGACATGTCATCGCCACTCGCACTGGGTGACCTGTAGGTTTCTGCAGGCTTTTCTCTGCAGATCTTCTTTTAACTTCTTCATTATTCAAAGCTCAATGCTCAAAATTATTGGTTAATTGAGACACGAACACAAAATATGTATCAGAAATATGATTCTGCAGATATATTTTCATTGGCTCATTAGAGGACATGCAGGAAATGGAATTAGTGCGCCCCACCAGATCTTAAAGGTTTGAGGAATTAACAGTGTTAGGAATGAATTAAAGCAGTTCTGCTATTCAGATTTAGAAATACACCCATCATGTGTTTCACCCCTCAACTTTCCAGCAATGGTATTCTCTTTTTTTGTAAAAGTAAAATACCAATGGCAGAAAAGGTAAATGAGTCCTGAGCCAATGGCTGGTCGTAAAAATGCTTCCAACAGTAATCTGAATGCTTTCCAGGTGACAGTAAATCCGTATCAACTACCCTGATAGAAATTCTAAGGCACAATCCCGAATGCAACTGCACACAGGCTGATCGGATCAATGTATTTTCCAATTTTGAATATACCTATATAGTGATTGCAACTTCATATCATTGTAACGTTTGCCTTTTCCATTGATCATCAGAATTAGTTGCGTGAAGTTTCTTTTAAACCGAATATTGTGGAAGTTGCAGTAAACTCACTGATCATTCCGAGGAAGAAGGGGAGCCATGCTCGGAATGTTGCTGCGTGGGAGATAGTTAACCTTTAACCTTTAAGAACACCGTGTCTGCCTTGATTATTCCTGAGAGTGATGGCTTCAGAGAGTCTTTGTTGTAAACTGTAAGAGATTTACCATGAAGAGTTCCTGGCACACAGCAACACTAATCACATAAACATACCTTTCACCCTTATGTTTTCCTTGACCACGAGCACAATGCTCAAGGGCAAGACCTATATGTTTGAAGACCTTAGCAGAAATCCTGTAAAATATGAGGAAACTGTTTCAATACTCGAATAATGCATATTAAATACTAACTTGTTAAGATTACTGACACTCAGTCTCTCTGTTTGAACAATTATAGGAAAATATTTTGCTTTAATTTATTTACCTTAGTGAATTCACATAAGCTGCAAAAGTTAAAACAACAACAACAACATCTTGTATTTATATAGAACCTTTACCGCAGTAAAACGTCCCAACACACTTCACAGGAGCACAATCAAACAAAATTTGACACCGAGCCGCATAAGGAGATATTCGGATAGTTGACCAAAAGCGGGTCAACGAGGTAGGTTTTAAGGAGCATAATTAAAGAATGAGAGAGAGGTGGAGAGGTTCAGAGAGGGAGTTCCTGAGCTTAGGGCCTAGGCAACTGAAGGCACGGCCGCAAATGATGGAGTGATTCAAATCGGGTAAGCGCAAAACAAACTATTAGTTCACTCAAAATAAGAAATTATATTAAAATACAAAGGGGTAGAAATTGCCCCCCCTGCCTTAAAGGGGGCGCCCCCATCCAGTTTCGATGTTTTTTACCGCAGCTGCAGTTCCGGTCGACGCTTTCGGGAAATTCCGCTCTTTGTTTTTTTTTGTTTTGATCCGGAAGTCGGTCATAATGGGAGGCAGTGACTACACCCGAGGGGCAAAAACACGGCGGTGACAGAAACTGAGGGGTGAAAGTGGGGGGCGGTGCGTATTCAACGCCATGATGACGTCATCACGACGTCACGTCACCACGGCTCTCCCCTTCACTTAAAGGGGCGAGCCTCCGCGCTTTTTAAACTTCGGCCCACTGGGCCACCAGGGAGGGTTTTGGCCGGGCCAGCGGCCTGGCAACCAAGAGGGGGTACCAGGCTGCCTGTTGGCATCCCGGTCGAACCCGGGGGGCATGATTGTCGGGCCCACTGGACCACTGGGAAAAAGCTTGTTTTGGCACCGCCGGGCAGGCCAAAGATTTTATGAGGGGAACGTCGCCGTCGGGGGGTTAGATCGGCGGTGCGCACGGTGATGATGTGCTTAACACCGAGCGGCAACAGCGGAGTGGAAAGGGGGGGATTGGGGCACCGCCAGGAAAATTCGGGAGGGCAATTAGGCTATCCATCAAAAGGCGGCGGCCACTCCACTCCACAGCATTGCGGTGGTAACAGGCCTTAAGGAAAGGGGCAATTTCAGCTCCAAATTGTTCTGCAGCTCTTATTTATAATAAAATGATCGTCAACAGATTCACAAACATACTAACGGGTATAGGGTACATTTTCTGCTAATGCTCTCCCAGGGTGGATCCTCGCTCACTAGGAGTGAATATTGAGAAACTGTGCACAGATTTCTCTCTGTTCATTTTAATTGCAGTGGATGAAAAATAATGGTCCTGCTCAATGGGAGCATGCACGCAGAACCTTTACCCTGAAATGCCTCGGCAGCAGACAGCATTGGATATGGATCGTAACACATTCTTTCTACCATTACATCGTGGCAAATTTGAAACATATATACAATTTATACTGATACAGGTATAGCATAAAATATTTAAAATTCTTACTTGAAGACAACCCTGAATATCTGAAAAAATAAAGAACAGGCAGCAGGACAACTTTTTAGCAAAGAGATCAGAGCTTATATTTTCCTCTTTGTTCTATAAACTGCAAGCAGGCTCAGTTATTAAATGAGCAATTTTGTGTAATGTAGTTTTGGCAGTAAGAACCACCAAAACATGGCCAGTTACAATGCACCTATTGTAATGTATGCACCTGTGAGTATGCTCACAGGTGTTGTAGAACTGTTGGATCCACCGGCTGGAGTGGCGGCTGTCCTGCAGGAGCCGCTGCTCGGGAATCCGTACCTCCACGACTGTGGTTTTAGGTGGCAGTTGGACGAGAGGGCTGTGGCTGGTGAGGTGACCAGGGTCAGGGACCTGCTCGATGGCAGAGGAGCGGGCTGGATGGCGCCAGACATGCTGGCGCGGCGCCTAAATTCGGCCGACGTCCGCCTCGCGGCCGATGCCATCGAGTCACTAAAAACAGCACTGGGCCCTGACTCCATTAGGTGTATCGAGGAGGCTCAAGCACGTGGGGAGATCCCGTCCGAACTAACCCCCGTCTGGACGGAATTCCTCATCGGCGCCAAACCCTGGAACCTCCCTCGGGAGCCGGCGCCTCACAACTTGAGCCACCTCAGGGAAATCCCCTCCGTGCCTTTCAGTTCTGCACACTCTCAACCTTGCCATCCTCGTCTGCCGTCCGGACACGCCATGGCGTACCATCTTGCCGTCCGGAGGAGGCGGGGGTCCCCGATGGAGTGCACTCTACACGGGAGTCCTCCCACTATTTATCGGTGACTTGGCCTGGAGGGTGGTGCACGGAGTAGTCCTGCGCAATAAATCTTTAAGCCGGTTCACGGGCTCCCAGGCCGCATGCAATTTCTGCAGTCTTGAAGAGTCCGTGTTCCACGTTTTTATGGAGTGTGCGAGGTTGCAGCCCCTGTTCCATTATTTAAAGGGGCTGCTCCTCAATTTCAGGTTGCACTTCAGTCCCACACTCCTGATCTTTGGGCACCCTGTGCGGAGGGGAGCGGGTAGGTCCGAGGGCCTCCTCGTAGGACTGCTCCTGGGCACGGCCAAGGGTGCCATCAGCTGGTCCAGGCATCGGGCGGTCGAGGGGGTCGTTCAGCCTGACTGCCTGCCTCTCTTCCGCACGTATATCTGAGCCAGGGTGTCCCTGGAGATGGAGCACGCGGTGTCCACCGGTACGCTCGCGGCCTTCCGCGAGAGGTGGGCGCCGGAGGGGCTGGAGTGCATCGTTACCCCCGGTAACCAAATTTAAATTTTAATTTACATGTTTTAAAGTTTAATTTGTTTTAATTGCCGGGTTTTTAGTCTCCCCCTCCCCTTTTATAGGGGATGCTTGTAAATTATGATTTTAGAGCCCCCAAAAAAACAACAAAAAAACTACAAAAATACAAAAAAAAGGGCTTTGGAAATGTTTGGAGTGTCCTCCAGATCGGTGGGGCACGTGATTTAATGATTATGTTTGCCCCAAAAGAGTTGTAGAGCTGTTGGAGGCGTGGCCTAATCATTTGGAGCCTGGAGCAGTGAGGGAAGGAGCTCCCTGCTTTAGTTCCTGCTTGAGGCCTGGGGAAACCCTGTGAACAGCACAGAAAGAGGAGGAAGGGGCTTACTACAATTCACCATCCAGAGGGAGAGGAGGAGAGCAGAATTACATCAACAATAATACTGCTGCAGAGATTTGGAGAGAGGGGGAAAAAGAACAACATCCATCCAGGTGGGTGTATATTGGTGCACTCCCTAAAGACTTTGTTTTATTGTTGGGGGGTGGAAAGAAGACCTTCTCGAGGGCCGGAACATCGCAGGGTGTGTGTGTGTGTGTGTGTGGAAGTATGTGTGGGGGTCTTGCCCACAACTCGGCCCCACACACCACTGAAGCGCCCCTCCCCCATTGCCTGGCCTGGGTTAGCTGGAGCTGCCTGGGTGAAGACCTCATTATCATCTATTTAACATCATTAGCAGTGCTGTGCCTAGGTAGCTCCAGCTGTCCTGGGTGAAGACATCTTCTCCCCCCACCCGAAGACCATCCTATAAGACTGTCTTTTTTGTTTTCCACCATCTGGGGAGTGCACCCTAGCAAACACCCACCCAGCACTGTGAGGGGAGACCATCCCTCACAGCTACCCTCTTTCCCACCCCCCTCTCTCTCTCTCTCTCTCTGTCACGCTCTCTGTCTCTCCCCTCTCTCTCTGAGAGCCCCTTTCCTCCTAATTAAAAAAATCAACATTTAATAAGACAACTGAGCAGAGGGAGCAAGGCCCCTCCCCAATCGTTAACCAGGGGAGAGGTGTGCCTCTTTAAGAGCTCCCTCTGCTCAACTTTTAACGAGGCCAATTAAGACCATTAAAGCCTATGACTTTGGGGTGAGTGTAGCCCTTAAAGGGACCCCGTGATGGCGTCCCCATCCACGCCTGTGGCGGGGCCAGCAAAGACTTATGCGCAGGCGGCGTCCGCAGCCACGGCGCCTCATGCTGCCCTGTCACCTTTTAGATTAATTACCAAAAAAAACCGGGGGTCAAGAGCTACACTCACCCCACTATGACTATTGAGGAGTGCGTGCGGGCGATGGCTGCGGTAGTCGGCCCCTCGGCCATTGTCGCAGCCTCCAAAATGTCTGGGAAGGCTTTGTTCTTCCTGGGGTCGGAGCGGGCAGTGTCCCTGGCCTTGAAAAGGGGCTCACGGTGGGCGGGACGTTCCTGCCGGTGGACCCTCTCGAGGCCACTGCGCAGATGGTCATTCTTTCGAAAGTCCCGCCCTTTGTTCCCGCTGAGCTCCTGCTCCCCCACCAACAACAACTGGGGGAAGTAAGGTCAGGGATACCGCTCGGCCTCAGGGAGACCAGCCTGCATCACGTGTTCTCCTTCCGCCGCCAACTTTTTGTCTGGCTGGTGCGGGAGGAGACGACGGAAGGCACCTTCAGCGTCGTGCACGAGGGGACTGCCTACCGCGTCTTCTGGATGTCGGATGGCGTGCGGTGCCATGCCTGTAGGGAGGTGGGGCACGTTCGTAAGTAATGCCCCGCCTCCAAGGCCGCCAAACCACCAAAGGCGGCCAAGGCTGGCGCCGCCACCACCCGTCCCCCGAGTAGCGTCCGCGTACTGGGAGCCGTAGGTGCGCGGGCATCGTCGGGGGCCTTTGTTTTCACGGCCTCCAGCGGGGGGGAGGGAGAGCATCCAAGCAGAAGGAAGGCGCGGAGGAAGAATAAAAACCTCGAGGCGGGTCCCCTCGGTGCGTCGGACAGTCCCATCACCGCGCTCAGCCCAACCCTGTCACCGGCGAGCGTGGAGTGCCCTGAGCCCATGCCCGAGCCCTTGACCAATACCGCAGAGGTGCTCGGGCACAGGCAAGAAAAGCAAAAGGGGGGAGCGGAGCAGGAGGCCTCGGCAGACATGGATGTCTCCCTGCCTCCGCACCCCCCCAGGAAGAAAAGGAGGCGCCGCTCCAATGAGGTGGAGGGGGAACAACATCCCTCCGCGGAGGAGTCGGTGCCCGCCGCGTGTCCCGCGTCCCCCACCAGCGCCCCCAAACCGCGCCGTAGGCAGGGGGAATCTGTCCCCGGGGAGGCTCAGACTGTCGAGGCTGCCCAGCCTCCGCCTCCCGGGGATGGCAAGGAAGATCTGCCTGACGTGAGGGGCGTGGGGCCGGCGGAGGAATGCGTCGCCGCCAGGTCGAGCGTCCCAGGGACTGAGGCGGGCGGGGCCGAAAAGGCCGAACCTGAGCCCACCCAGCCAACAATCAACATTCCCTGGGACTTGCTTGATCCGGCAGATAATGAACATTTTAGTAATTTTAACGAATCTGCACACGCTGGGCCGGGGGGTGGCGGCGGGGAGGGGGAAGAACACCAACCCTCGCCCCCAACTTTGGGGCTGGGGAAATTGGAGGACCTGGAGCATTTCTTTGACCAGGTCTCTCCATGTTCCCCGGTCCCTGGGGTGGAGGAGGAACCCCTTCCGCTGCCGCTTCCTGACCCAGCACCAAAATTAAAAGAGCCCAGTAGGGACTCCTCTGCCGACGATCCTGGGGGTGGGATCGGGGCAGAGCCAGGGCCAGATGGAGCGGCCGGGCCATTTGCTGTACCTCGTGCGGTCGACGGACCGGCTGCTGGCGGTGATCTCCCGGAGGGGGACGGGGACTCGGTGGAGGACGCGGGAGAAGATCTGGAGTCCATCGCCAGTGAGGCGGTGGATCTCCTCATGCCCGACGCTGGGTTCCCCCTCATTCCTGCAAAGGAGCTCCGGGACTTTATGATCCAGAGCCAGGGTCGCCGCAACCGAGCACATTTGGCCCTGGAAAGATGGTCCGAGACGGCGCTGCTCATCACGTCCGTCCGCGTCGCCGCTAAAACCATGGCCGCGGGTGGGCCCTTATCAAAGGCGCAAAGCCTTGAGCTGCGCCGGCTCAAAAGGTTCCTCGCTGGGCTGCTGAAGGAGTGGAGGTCAACAAATGACTCCACTCCCACCCCCACAATAGGTTAGGTAGAGGTTGCACTATGCTTTTGTCCTGAAGATAACCATAGCCAGCCTCAACATCAACGGCGGCAGAGAGGCACGCCGTAGATTTAACAATTTTTCGCTCCTGCGGGAGGGGAAATATGCGGTGTGCTACCTGCAAGAAACCCACACCGTTCCGGGAGACGAAGCCACGTGGCTCCTGGAATGGCAAAGCGAGGTCCGCATGAGCCATCTCACCGCCACTTCTTGTGGGGTGGCCATCTTGCTGGCCCCGCATTTTCAGCCGGAGATCTTGGGGGTCGAGGAGCCCATGCCAGGCCGCTTGCTGCACGTAACGGTTCGCCTGGGGGACGTGCCGCTCCATCTCGTGAACGTGTACACCCCTCAGCCCGGCCCGCAGCAAACGTGCTTCTTCGAAGAAGTGTCCGCTCTTCTTGGCTCCGTCGACGTCGGCGACTGCATTGTCCTCGGGGGGGATTTTAACTGCACCCTCGAGGCGAGGGACCGCTCCGGTGCCTCGCAGAGCATGACGGCGATCGAGAATTTGAGGGACCTGGTCAGGTCCTTCGACTTGGTGGACGTCTGGCGAAATCTCCATCCCGACTCCAGCGCCTTTACTTGGGTGAGGCCTGGAGTAGGGTGGTCCAGAGTCGACCGCCTTTACATGTCTCGGGCGTACGTTTCCTGCGTCCCGGTGGCCTCCATGCGGCCGGTGCCGTGTTCGGACCACCACCTGGTGTGGGCGGAGCTCGCTTCGCTCCGCGCGAGGACGGGGTCCGCGTACTGGCACTTTAACAACCGGCTGCTGGAGGACGTGCGGTTCCAGGACTCGTTCCGTCGATTCTGGTCCGACTGGAGAAGGAAGCAGGGGGGCTTCCCCTCCTTGAGGCTATGGTGGGACGTGGGCAAGGCTCAAGTCCGCGTCTTCTATCAAGAGTACGCGAGGGGGTCGACCAAGAGGCGGGCGGCCAGGGTTGGGCGCCTAGAAAAAGAGGTGCTCGACCTGGAATCCCGTCTTGGTCAAGTCGGCGAGGACCCGGCCCTGCGGACGGTGTACGAAGCGAAGAAGGCCGTGCTGAAGGACCTGCAGTTCGTCGGGTCCCGAGGCGCGTTCGTGAGGTCGCGGATCCGGTTCCTGCGGGATCTGGGCCGCGGCTCCCAATTCTTTTACTCGCTGGAAAAAAGATAGGGTGTCCGTAAGCAGCTCTTGACGCTGCTGGCCGACGACGGCTCTCTCGCCTCGGATCCGGAGGGCGTCAGCAACAGGGCCCGAGAATATTACGGGGCTCTGTTCTCTCCGGAGCCGTCCAGTGAGGAAGCGCGTAGAGCTTTGTGGGAGGACTTGCCGAAGGTCGGCCCGGAGGGCGCCGAAAATCTGGAAACTCCGCAAAGCCTGGCGGAGCTGACCGGTGCCCTCAACCGGCTCTCAAGGGGAAAAGCCCCGGGGCTGGACGGGCTGACCGTGGAGTTCTACAGGGCGTTCTGGGACGTCCTGTGGGGGCGACTACGCGCGGGTCTTGGGGGAAAGTCTGGCGACCGGGGAGATGCCCCTCTCTTGGCGCAGGGCAGTCATCGTCCTGCTGCCTAAGAAGGGTGATCTCCGCCTACTTAAGAACTGGCGCCCGGTCTCCCTCCTTAGCACGGACGCCAAAATCTTCGCCAGGGTGATGTCTGCTCGCCTTGGTGCCGTGCTGGACCACATGGTCCACCCCGACCAGTCCTACACGGTCCCGGGCGGACAATCCACGATAACATCATCTGGTCCGGGACCTCATCCATCACTCCCAGGAGGCTGGTCTGTCGGTCGCCTTCCTATCCCTCGACCAAAAGAAGGCGTTCGACAGGGTGGATCACGATTATCTGTTCGGAACTCTGCACGCTTTTGGGTTTGGGACGCATTTTATCGCCCGGATCCGACTTTTGTACGCCGCCGCGGAGTGTCTGATAAAGGTTAACGGGTCCTTGATGGCGCCCCTGCGCTTTAGGAGAGGGGTGCCCCAGGGATGCCCCATGTCCGGCCAGTTATATGCCATCTGCGTGGAGCCTTTCCTGCGCCTCCTGCGGACGAGTTTGACGGGACTGGCTCTGCAAGGGCCGGGCGTGGAGGTCGTCCTCTCAGCTTACGCCGATGATGTGCTCCTCGCGGTAGAGGATCCCGCTGACCTGCGAAGGATGCGTGAGTGCCAGGAGATTTACTCGGCCGCATCCTCCGCCAGGATCAACTGGGAGAAATGTTCCGGACTCCTGGTGGGTCAGTGGCGGGTGGACTCCCTGCCGGAGGAGCTCAGGCCTTTTGCCTGGAGCACGACCCATCTCCTCTATCTGGGAGTCTACCTTAGCCCCGACGAGGAAGCCTGGCCGGCGAACTGTGAAGAGCTGGAGGCCAAGGTCGCCGCTTGCCTAGAGCACTGGACAGGACTGCTCCGAGTGCTGCCCTACAGGGGTCGATCGTTAGTCATAAACCAGCTGGTGGCCGCTATGCTGTGGTACCGGCTGGTCACTTTGACCCCTCCCACTGCGTTTGTCACCAAGATACAGAAGAAGCTGGTGGACCTCTTCTGGAACAACAGGAAGCACTGGGTCTCTGCCACGGTCTTGAGTCTCCCGCTTAGGGAGGGCGGTCAGTCGTTGGTGTGCATCAGCACCCAGCTCGCGACTTTCCGTCTTCAGACCCTGCAGAGATACCTTTACGTCGACCCCCCTCCTAGGTGGCGTGCGCTGGTGACGTATTTCTTCCGCCAGCAGCACGGCCTCAACTATGACACGCAGCTCCTGTTTGTGTGCTTGGGGGGCATCAGAACCGCTGTCAGGGAGCTGCCTGTCTTTTACAAGGAACTCACCAGGTTCTGGAACAAAGTCTCCACCAAGCGCAGCTGTCCACCGGCTGGAGTGGCGGCTGTCCTGCAGGAGCTGCTGCTCGGGAATCCGTACCTCCACGACCGAGGTTTTAGGTGGCAGTCGGATGAGAGGGCTGTGGCTCATGAGGTGACCAGGGTCAGGGACCTGCTCGATGGCGGAGGAGCGGGCTGGATGGCGCCAGACATGCTGGCGTGGCACCTAAATTTGGCTGACGTCCGCTGTGCGGCCGATGCCATCGAGTCGCTAAAAACAGCTCTGGGCCCTGACTCCATTAGGTGTGTCGAGGAGGCTCAAACACGTGGGGAGATCCCGTCCGAACTGACCCCCGTCCGGACGGAATTCCTCATCAGCGCCAAACCCCGGAACCTCCCTCAGGAGCCGGCGCCTTACAACTTGAGCCGCCTCGGGGAAATCCCCTCCGTGCCTTTCAGTTCCGCGCGGAGGGGTTTCCTGTACGGGCTGCTCCTGCACACTCTCAAACTTGCCATCCTCGACTGCCGTCCGGACATGCCATGGCGCACCATCTTGCCGTCCGGAGGAGGCGGGGGTCCCCGATGGAGTGCACTCTACGCGGGAGTCCTCCCACTATTTATCGGGGACTTGGCCTGGAGGGTGGTGCACAGAGCAGTCCCATGCAACAAATTTTTAAGCCGGTTCACGGGCTCCCAGGCCGCCTGCAATTTCTGCGGTCTGGAAGTGTCCGTCTTCCACGTTTTTATTGAATGCACGAGGTTGCAGCCCCTGTTTTATTATTTAAAGGGGCTGCTCCTCAATTTCTGGTTGCACTTCAGTCCCACACTCCTGATCTTTGGGCACCCTGTGCGGAGGAGAGCGGGTAGGTCCGAGGGCCTTCTGGTAGGACTGCTCCTGGGCACGGCCAAGGGTGCCATCAGCCGGTCCAGGCAGCGGGCGGTCGAGGGGGTCGTTCAGCCTGACTGCCTGCCTCTCTTCCGCGCCTACATCCGGGCCTGGGTGTCCCTGGAGATGGAGCGCGCGGTGTCCACTAGTACGCTCGCGGCCTTCCGCGAGAGGTAGGCGCCGGAGGGACTGGAGTGCATCATCACCCCCGGCAACCAAATTTTAATTTGATTTTATATGTTTTAAAGCTTAATTTGTTTAATTGCCGGATTTTTAGTGTTCCCTCCCCTTTTATAGGGGGCACTTGTAAACTTTATGATTTTATTGCCCAAAAAAAATTGTTAAAAAAACCCCAAAAAGTCACAAAATAAAATCAGAAATAAGGGCAGTTGAAAAGTGCCTGGAGTGTTCCCCAGACTAGGGGGCACTTGATTTAATCTTTATTTTGTCTCCCCCCAAAAGAGTTATAGAGCTGTTGGCCCCTCCCCTTTTATAGGGGGCACTTGTAAAATATATAATTTTAATGCCCCCCAAAAAATTAAAAAAAAACACAAAAAAAATATAAAAAGAGGGCAGTTAAAAGTATCTGGAGTGTCCCCCAGATCGGTGGGAGGGGGTGGGGGGGGCACTTGATCTAACGTTTATTTTGTTCCCCCAAAAGAGTTGTAGAGCTGTTGGAGGTGTTTCCTAATCATTTGGAGCCTGGAGCAGTGAGGGAAGGAGCTCTCTGCTTTAGCTCCTGCCTGGAGGAACACCCCAGGAAAAGGAGGAAGGGGCTTACAACACTTCAACCAATCCAGAAGGAGAGGAGGAGAGCAGAATATACAAATATACCACTTCTACAGAGAGTTGGAGAGAGGGGGAAATAATAACATCAACAACCATCCAGTGTGGAAGGAGGGAGAGACTTTACCATTCTACAGGTGGGTGTACTGGTGCATTCCCCAATCAAACTTCGTTTTATCGGTGAGGGGAGGAAAGAAGACTTAGTCAAGGGCCGGAACATCGCGGGGGGTATGTGTGTGTGTGGAAGTGTGTGTGAGGTTCTTGCCCACAACTAGTCCCCACACACCACTGAAGCACTCCTCCCCCATTGCCTGGCCTGGGTGAGCTGAAGCTGCCTGGGTGAAGAATCGTTGGTATCCTATTAACATCGTTGGGAGTGCTGTGCCTGGGTAGCTCCAGCTGCCCCAGGTGAAGACATCTTCTCCCCCCACCTGACGACCACCTAATAAGACTGTTTTGTTTGCACCATCTGGGGGGTGCACCCCAGCAACACCCATCCAGCACTGTGAGGGGAAACTTGCCCTCACAGCTTCCCTCTTTCCCACCCCCCTATCTCTCTCTCTGTCACTCTCTCTGTCTCTCCCCTCTCTCTCTGAGAGCCCCTTTCCTCCTTAAAAAATTAAGACAACTGAGCAGAGGGAGCAAGGCCCCTCCCCAATCGTTAACCAGGGGAGAGGTGTGCCTCATTAAGAGCGCCCTCTGCTCAAACATATAACGAGGCCTCTTTAAGACCATTAAGGCCTGTGACTTTGGGGTGAGTGTAGCCCTTAAAGGGACCCCGTGATGGCGTCCCCATCCACGCCGGTGGCAGGGCCAGCGAGAACGTACGCGCAGGCGGCGTCCGCATCCACGGCGCCTCCTGCGCCTCCTGCTGCCCTGCCACCATTTACATTAATAACGAAGAAACACGGGGTCAAGAGCTACGCTCACCCCACTATGACCATTGAGGAGTGCGTGCGGGCGATGGCTGGGGTTGTCGGCCCCTCGGCCATTGTCGTGGTCTCCAAAATGTCCGGGAAGGCTGTGTTCTTTCTGGGGTCGGAGCGGGCGGTGTCCCTGGCCCTTGAAAAGGGGCTCACGGTGGGCGGGACGTTCTTGCCGGTGGACCCTCTCGAGGCCACCGCGCAGAGGGTCATTCTTTCAAACGTCCCGCCCTTTGTTCCCGCTGAGCTCCTGCTCCCCCAGCTACATCAACTGGGGGAGGTAAGGTCGGGGATTAACCCGATACCGCTCGGCCTCAGGGAGACCAGCCTGCGTAACATGTTCTCCTTCTGCCGCCAGTTTTTTGTCCGGCTGGCGCGGGAGGAGACGACGGAGGGCACCTTCACCGCCTCTTCTGGACATCGGATGGCGTGCGGTGCCATGCCTGTAGGGAGGTGGGGCACGTTCGTAACAGCTGCCCCGCCTCCAAGGCCGCCAAACCACCTAAGGCGGCCAAGGCTGGCACCGCCGCCACCCCTCCCCCTAGTAGCGTCCACGTACCAGGAGCTGTAGGTGCGCGGGCATCGTCGGAAGCCTTTGTCTTCACGGCCTCCGGCGGGGGGGGTGGGAGAACGTCCGGGCGGAAGGAAGGCGCGGAGGAAGACAAAACACTTCGAGGCGGGTCCCCTCAGTGCGCCGGACAGTCCCATCACCGCGCTCAGCCCAACCCTGTCACCGGCGAGCGTGGGGTGCCCTGAGCCCGTGCCCGAGCCCTCGACCAATACCACAGAGGGGCTCAGGTACGGGCAAGAAAAGCAAAAGGGGGGAGTGGAGCAGGAGGCCTCAGCAGACATGGAAGTCTCCCTGCCTCTGCGACCCCCCAGGAAATAAAGGAGGCGCCGCTCCAGTGAGGTGGAGGGGGAACAACATCCCTCCGCGGAGGAGTCGGTGCACGCCGTGTGTCCCCGGTCCCCCACCAGCGCCCCCAAACCGCGCCGTAGGCGGGGGGAATCTGTCCCCAGGGAGGCTCAGACAGTCAAGGCTGCCAAGTCTCTGCCTTCCGGGGATGGCGAGGAAGATCTGTCTGTCGTGGGGGGCGTGGGGCCGGCGGAGGAATGCGTCGCTGCCGGGTCGGGCGTCCCCGGGGACTGAGGCGGGCGGGGCCGAAAAGGCCGAACCTGAGCCCGCCCAGCGAACAATCAACATCCCCCGGGACTTGCTCGATCCGGCAGATAATGAACATTTTATTGATTTTAATGATTCTGCACACGCTGGGCCAGGGGGTGGCGGCGGGGAGGGGGAAGAACACCAACCCTCGCCCCCAACTTTGGAGCTGGGGGACTTGGAGAACTGGTACATTTCTTCAACCAGGTCTCTCCATGTTCCCCGGTCCCTGGGGCGGAGGAGGAACCCCTTCCGCTGCCGCTTCCTGACCCAGCACCACAATTAAAAGAGCCCAGTGGCGACTCCTCTGCCGACGATCCTGGGGGTGGGATCGGGGCAGAGCCAGGGCCGGATGGAGCGGCCGGGCCGTTTGCCGTACCCCGTGTGGTCGACGGACCGGCTGCTGGCGGTGACCTCCCAGAGGGGGACGGGGACTCGGTGGAGGACGCGGGAGAAGATCTGGAGTCCATCGCCAGTGAGGCGGTGGATCTCCTCGTGCCCGCCGCTGAGTCCCCCCTCATTCCTGTAAAGGAGGTCCGGGACTTTTTGGCCCAGAGCCAGGGTCGCCGCAACCGAGCCCATCTGGCCCTGGAAAGATGGTCCGAGCCGGCGCTGCTCATCACGTCCGTCCGCGTCGCCGCTAAAACCATGGCCGCGGGTGGGCCCTTATCAAAGGCGCAAAGCCTTGAGCTGCGCCGGCTCAAAATGTTCCTCGCTGGGCTGCTGAAGGAGTGGAGGTCAACAAATGACTCCACTCCCACCCCCACAATAGGTTAGGTAGAGGATGCACTATGCTTTTGTCCTGAAGATAACCATAGCCAGCCTCAACAACAACGACGGCAGAGAGGCACGCCGTAGATTTAACAATTTTCCGCTCCTGCGGGAGGGGAAATATGCGGTGTGCTTCCTGCAAGAAACCCACACCGTTCCGGGAGACGAAGCCACGTGGCTCCTGGAATGGCAAGGAGAGGTCTGCATGAGCCACCTCACCCCCACTTCTTGTGGGGTGGCCATCTTGCTGGCCCCGCATTTTCAGCCGGAGATCTTGCGGGTCGAGGAGCCCGTGCCAGGCCGCTTGCTGCACGTCACGGTTCGCCTGGGGGACGTGCCGCTCCATCTTGTGAACGTGTACACCCCTCAGCCCGGCCCGCAGCAAACGCGCTTCTTCGAAGAAGTGTCCGCTCTTCTTGGCTCCGTCGACGTCGGCGACTGCATTGTCTTCGGGGGGGATTTTAACTGCACCCTCGAGGTGAGGGACCGCTCCGGTGCCCTGCAGAGCATGATGGCGATCGAGAAGTTGAGGGACCTGGTCGGGTCCTTCGACTTGGTGGACGTTTGGCGAAATCTCCAATCCGACTCCAGCGCCTTTACTTGGGTGAGGCCTGGAGTAGGATGGTCCAGAATCGACCGCCTTTGCATGTCTCGGGTGTACGTTTCCTGCGTCCCGGCGGCCTCCATGTGGCCGGCGCCGTGTTCAGACCACCACCTGGTGTGGGCGGAGCTCGCTTCGCTCCGCGCTAGGATGGGGTCCGCGTACTGGCACTTTAACAACCGGCTGCTGGAGGACGTGCGGTTCCAGGACTCGTTCCGTCGATTCTGGTCCGACTGGAGAAGGAAGCAGGGGGGCTTCCCCTCATTGAGGCTATGGTGGGATGTGGGCAATGCTCACATCCGTGTCTTCTGCCAAGAGTACGCGAGGGGGTCGACCAAGGGGAGGGCGGCCAGGGTCGGGTGCCTAGAAAAAGAGGTGCTCGACCTGGAAGCCCGTCTCGGTCAAGTCGTCGAGGACCCGGCCCTGCGGACGGTGTACGAAGCGAAGAAGGCTGCGCTGAAGGACCTGCAGTTCGTTGGGTCCCGAGGCGCGTTCGTGAGGTCGCGGATCCGGTTCCTGCGGGATCTGGACTGCGGCTCCCGCTTCTTCTACTCGCTGGAAAAAAGACAGGGTGTCCGTAAGCAGCTCTTGACGCTGCTGGCCGACAACAGCTCTCTCGTCTCGGATCCAGAGGGCGTAAGCAACAGGGCCCGAGATTATTACGGGGGTCTGTTCTCTCCGGATCCGTCCAGCGAGGAAGCGCGTAGAGTTTTGTGGGAGGAACTGCCGAAGGTCGGCCCAGAGGGCGCCGAAAATCTGGAAGCTCCGCTAAGCCAGGCGGAGCTGACCGGTGCCCTCGCCCGGCTCTCGAGGGGAAAATCCCCGGGGCTGGACGGGCTGACCGTGGAGTTCCACAGGGCGTTCTGGGACGTCCTGGGGGGCGACTACGCGCGGGTCCTGGGGGAAAGTCTGGCGGCCGGGGAGATGCCCCTCTGTTGGCGCAGGGCAGTCATCGTCCTGCTGCCTAAGAAGGGCGATCTCCGCCTACTGAAGAACTGGCGCCCGATCTCCCTCCTCAGCACGGACTACAAAATCTTCGCCAGGGTGATGTCTGTTCGCCTTGGCATCGTGCTGGACCACATGATCCACCCCGACCAGTCCTACATGGTCCCGGGCCGGACAATGCACGATAACATCCATCTGGTCCGGGACCTCATCCATCACTCCCAGGAGGCTGGTCTGTCGGTCGCCTTCCTATCTCTCGACCAAGAGAAGGCATTCGACAGGGTGGATCACGATTATCTGTTCGGAACTCTGCGCGCTTTTGGATTCGGGATGCATTTTGTCGCCCGGATCCGACTTTTGTACGCCGCTGCGGAGTGTCTGATTAAGGTTAACGGGTCCTTGACAGCGCCCCTTCGCATTAGGAGAGGGGTGTGCCAGGGATGCCCCATGTCCGGCCAGTTATATGCCGTCTGTGTGGAGCCTTTCCTGCGCCTCCTGCGGACGAGGTTGACGGGACTGGCTCTGCAAGGGCCGGGCGTGGAGGTCGTCCTCTCGGCTTACGCCGATGACGTGCTCCTCGCGGTAGAGGATCCCGTTGACCTGCGGAGGATGCATGAGTGCCAGGAGATTTACTCGGCCGCATCCTCCGCCAGGATCAACTGGGAGAAATGTTCCGGACTCCTGGTGGGTCAGTGGCGGGTGGACTCCCTGTCGGAGGAGCTCAGGCCTTTTGCCTGGAGCACGACCCATCTCCTCTATTTGGGAGTCTACCTTAGCCCCGACGAGGAAGCCTGGCCGGCGAACTGGCAAGAGCTAGAGGCCAAGGTCACCGCTCGCCTAGGGCGCTGGACAGGACTGTTCCGAGTGCTGTCCTACAGAGGTCGAGCGCTAGTCATAAACCAGCTGGTGGCCGCAATGCTGTGGTACCGGCTGGTCACTTTGACCCCTCCAACTGCGTTTGTCACCAAGATACAGAAGAAGCTGGTGGACTTCTTCTGGAACAACAGGAAGCACTGGGTCTCTGCCGCGGTCTTGAGTCTCCTGCTTAGGGAGGGCAGTCAGTCGTTGGTGTGCATCAGCACCCAGCTAGCGACTTTCCGTCTTCAGACCCTGCAGAGATACCTTTACATCGAGCCCCCTCCTAGGTGGCGTGCGCTGGCGACGTATTTCTTCTGCCAGCAGCACAGCCTCAACTGCGACACGCAGCTCCTGTTCGTGAGCTTGGGGGGCGTTAGGACCGCCATACAGTGGCTGCCTGTCTTTTGCCAGGAACTCATCAGGGTCTGGAACAAAGTCTCCACCAAGCGCAGCTCTCCACTGGCTGGAGTGGCGGCTGGTCCTACAGGAGCCGCTGCTCGGGAATCCGTACCTCCACGACCGAGGTTTCAGGTGGCAGTCGGACGAGAGGGCTGTGGCTGGTGAGGTGACCAGGGTCAGGGACCTGCTCGATGGGGGAGGAGTGGGCTGGATGGCGCCAGACATGCTGGCACGGTGCCTAAATTCAGCTGACATCCGCCGCGCGGCCGATGCCATCGAGTCGCTAAAAACAGCTCTGGGCCCTGACTCCGTTAGGTGTGTCGAGGAGGCTCAAGCACGTGGGGAGATCCCGTCCGAACTGACCCCCGTCTGGATGGAATTCCTCATCGGCGCCAAACCCCGGAACCTCCCTCAGGAGCCGGCACCTCACAACCTGAGCCGCCTCGGGGAAATCCCCTCCGTGCCTTTCAGTTCTGCGCGGAGGGGTTTCCTGTACAGGCTGCTCCTGCACACTCTCAACTTTGCCATAGTCGTCTGCCGTCCGGACACGCCATGGCGTACAATCTTGCCGTCCAGAGGAGGCGGGGGTCCCCGATGGAGTGCACTCTACGCGGGAGTCCTCCCACTATTTATCAGGGACTTGGCCTGGAGGGTGGTGCACGGAGCAGTTCCGTGCAACAAATTTTTAAGCCGATTCATGGACTCCCAGGCCGCCTGCAATTTCTGCGGTCTGGAGGAATCCGTGTTCTATGTTTTTATGGCGTGTGCGAGGTTGCAGCCCCTGTTCCATTGTTTCAAGGGGTTGCTCCTCAATTTCAGTCCCACACTCCTGATCTTTGGGCACCCAGTGTAGAGGGGAGCGGGTAGGTTCGAAGGCCTCCTCATAGGACTGCTCCTGGGCATGGCCAAGGGGGCCATCAGCCGGTCCAGGCAGCGGGCGGTCGAGGGGGTCGTTCAGCCCGACTGCCTTACTCTCTTCCCTGCTTACATCCGAGCCAGGGTATCCCTGGAGATGGAGCTCACGGTGTCCACCGGTACGCTCGTGGCCTTCCGTGAGAGGTGGGCGCCGGAGGGACTGGAGTGCACCATCATCCCCGGCAACCGAATTTAAATTTGATTTTATATGTTTTAAAGTTTAATTTGTTTTATTGCCGGGTTTTAGTGTTCCCCTCCCATTTTAGCCAGGGGAACTTGTATAATTTGTGGTTTTAGTGTCCAAAAAACTCCCCCCAAAAAAACAAAAAAAACAAAAAAAAAGGGCACTTGTAAACTGTTTGGACTGTCCCCACCCCCTTTAATAAGAGGGCACTTGATTTAATGTTTATTTTTGTTTTGCAACACAAGAGTTGTCGAGCTGTTGAGTTGTGAGTGGCTTAGCCAGTCACGTGATGTTCATAAGACTGAATAAACCCCCAGTCAGTTGAGTCTAGGTCATCCATAATGGGGTATGCAGTTGTGAGCCTAGTGGATGAACTGGTAATGTGTAGTGTGATTGTTAAACCTTTGTTAATATACCAACTAGTTCTTAATAGCAACATGTTGCTGTGAATTCTTAAGCAAAGAACCCATGAAGCAAATACATTACACCTATAATAATGATCCTTTAACACTCCCAACTGGGATAAACTGTGTAAGTTTGGTAATTCCGCTGAGGACTGTGCAATATTCAAGCCAAAATGGACTCAGTATACATTAAGGCCATCTCCATTTGTACACAAGGCCACACATGCAGCTTGTCAATATTTCACCAGCAGTGAATTATCTTCTCTGCTTTCCATCTCGAGTCAGTTCTTCTGGAGTCACTACCGTTTTACAACAGAACCCTTTCACCTACCTTGATCTACCTTGGTCTATAGTATACATCATCAGATGGATAATTTGTATAAATAACTAATGCTCCTTCCATGCAACAATGAGAATCAATAACTCATTTGCTCATGGCCATTTCAGAACCAGCTATGGCTTTTGCCTTCCTCACTCAATCCTGCAGCAACAAATAAGTGAATAAACCTCTCTTCTACTGCAGTTGCTTGCAATAAAAGAATGCGTATTTCAATAAATATCTTATCTTTATCCTTCAGATTTCAAGTCAATCGATAATGGAGTAAATTGTTCTCCCACACTTTGGTACCAATAAGGAAACACTTCTCAAACACCATCAAATAAATTATTTCTTCACTTGACACAATCCTTCTAATGACTAATTGATTAATTTCCCCCACACTACTTTGCCCCTGAAAGTACTTGTGAAAATATCAGTGTGCGAATGCTTAATGTATTTATATGGAATTCTTTTTTTCCATTATTTTCGTTGCCTTATTTTAGTGTTTGTGTGTTGATATTTTCACATTATCATTTCTAGGCCTTTAAATTTTTGGCTTTGCTATTTCGGGGCGGTAATGGCGACAGGGCGGTAAAGTTTGCACCTGGGAACAGTTTGCGCCTCAGTCAGCAATATTCAACAGCTGGGCCCTGAGTGTGGGCTGGAACGTTAAGGAAGGCGTTGCACACCTCTCTTAGGGTGCTCAGCCGGCTAGGCATGCGAAAATCTTGAGCTAAACAGCAGGCCTTGGAGTGCTCGCTAAGAGAGGCCCGAGGAAAAAAAAAAACCTGAATAAAACCCACCAAAAACATTCCCAATAAATACCTCACGCCACCATAACATAAGTCGTAAAGAAAAACAATCACACTTCCCTGAGGTCACCATTACTTATCTCACTGCAGCCGCTACAGGTCGGACTGCCCGCTTTCACAGGCGGTCCCAGCATGACGTCTACGGAGCGCTACGGATCGGGCGGAAGCCAAAAATCGATCCGGTGTCACAACCAGGGGCGTTGCACACCCTCTTCCGGCCGATAATGCTCCACGTCCCGTCGAAACCGGCCCCAAAAACCCCGGCGGGGCGCTGGAGGCTGGCTGCCCACCCAGAAGAGCTTAACGCCGCCATTGCCACCCCTCCGAGGCAAAAGCAGACAGCAACAAGCCAAAAGTCCAGCCCAGATAGTGTTTTAAATCAGTTAACAAATAGATTGGAGTTAATTTTCTAGTCCCAGGACAGAGGGCAGCCAAACATGAGCTTGCCAAATGCAAGCTGTGTCAAACCTCAATGGATGTTGCACGGTCAGACTCATTAATGATACAGAGCCATCTTCCCACCTGGATTGAGCCTGTGAGAAGGATCTTACTGTCAGTAAGGGATGGGAAGCAGCTCGAAAGGCTATGGTTGATATTTAAAGGGCTCCATAAGTTTTGTTGAGCCCAAACCTAGAAATGGATGGTCAAGAATGCAGGGCACTTCCATTTTCTGACCCTACTTTGGAAGTTCTTATGCAAGGGGTACAGCAAAGGAGAATCGCCCTGTTCGTGTCTCTAGGGCAGCCTTCCGACAGCAATTCTATCCACTCTGCTTGGCTGACTGAATCATTACTCTGTCCAACAGCAAATGAACTTGGAAGGAAAAGATTAACAGTCTGATTGAGTCTGCCAAGGTAGGCTAGCCTGTATTTCACCATACCAAGAAAATGAGTAAATGTTACATTGAGTTTTCTCTCATCGCCTTATAATTATGACTGTTCTGCCATGCTCTGCTTTACTTACATACTCAAAAATATTTTTTTATTATTATTGCCACTTCAAAAAGAACATCTTGCATTTATAGAGTGCCTTTCACCACCTCAGGATGTTCCAAAGTGCTTTACAGCAAATTAAGTACTTTTGAAGTGTAGCCACTGTTGTAATAAAGAAAACGTGGCAGTCAAATTGTGCACAGCAAGGTCCCACAAACAGTAATGTGATAATGACCAGATAATCTGTTTTAGTGATGTTGGTTGAGGGATAAATATTGGCCAGGACACCAGGGAGAACTCCCCTACACTTCTTCAAAATAATGCCGATGGATCTTTTATGCCCTGGGAGGTCAGACCGGGCCTCAGTTTAATGTTTCATCTGAAAGGCAGCACCTCTAATAGTGCAGCACTGCCTCAGTACTGCACTGGAGTGTCAGCCTAGATTTTGTACTGAACTGGAACTTCAACCCACGAGCCTCTGACTCGGAGCTGAAAATGCTAGCTCTGAGCCATGGCTAACTGGAACTATTGTCATGTGTGTAATGTCTCTGCACTTTGTTACAAACTCACACGAGGCATGGATATCTCAGACACGGTCACTCTGTGACCTTCACTTTATTTCCAGGACTAAAGAGTCTTGATCCTGGGTGGGACCTCCCCTTTTATACCTGAAAGCCCAGGTGAGGAGCTCACTCCCTGTGGTCAGGGTATGCATTACAAGGGTACAGGTACAGTATGAATGAGTTACAGTTACATACTTATAGTCATTGCAAGATGGTGAAATACATGACATCACCTCCCCCCTTAGGTCTTTTAGTTTCAGAGGTTAAGTCTGTCAGGTGGTTGACGCTCTCTCGTGGAGCGCCGCAGTTGTGGCTCTGGTGCCTGAACCTCAGCATGCGTCTCTGTCACTTGAGGTGATTCCGGCCTGTCCGGGCTGGCCGCAGGGACTGTGCATGCTGAGGGCTGTCTTTGTTACTCGTATGCTGGCAGTGGTGTGGGTGCTATCTCATCATGCTCTTCTTCCAGTTCCTCCGTGTCTGCACTGAACCTCCTTGTCTTTACTTGGTTCAAGTGTTTGCGGCATATCTGCCCATTGTTTAGTCTGACCACCATGATCCTGTTTCCTTCTTTGCCAATTACGGTGCCCTCAAGCCATTTGGGTCCCAAAGCATGGTTAAGAACAAATACCGGGTCATCTATTTCTATACACCTCCCGCTTGAGTTTCGGTCATGGAGCTCGGTTTGAGACTAGCGCTTGCCCTCAACAATGTCTGCCAGGGCTGGGTGAATGAGGGACAGCCGCGTCTTGAGCGTGCGTTTCATGAGGAGTTCCGCTGGCGGGACTCCCGTAAGCGAGTACGGCCGGGACTTGTAGGCCAACAGGAGGCGTGATAGGCGGTACTGAAGGGAGGGTCCTTGGATGCGTAGCATGCCCTGCTTTATGACTTGGACCGCCCGTTCCGCCTGGCCATTGGAGGCCGGCTTGAACGGCGCTGTCCGGATGTGCTTGATCCCATTGCCCGACATAAACTCCTGGAATTCATGGCTGGTAAAACACGTGCCATTATCGCTGACCAGAATGTCCGGCAAGCCGTGGGTCGCGAAAACCGTACACAGATTCTCCACAGTGATGGATGTCGTGCACGAGTTCAATATGATGCACTCGATCCACTTCGAGTATGCATCGACAACGATCAGGAACATTTTTCCCATGGAAGGGCCCGCATAGTCCGCGTGAATACGTGACCATGGCCTGGTGGGCCAGGGTCACGGGCTGAGTGGGGCCTCCTTGGGGGCATTGCCCAGCTGGGCACACGTCGTGCACCTGCGAACCCAGTGTTCCAGGTCTGAGTAAATCCCCGGCCACCACACGTGTGACTGGGCAATGGCCTTCATTAACACGATGCCAGGGTGCTCACTGTGAAGTTCCCTGTTGAACGCTTCCCTTCCTTTCTGGGGCATGACTACCCGGCTGTCCTATAACAGGCAGTCGGCTTGGACGGAGAGTTCATCCATCCGTCTCTGAAACGGCCTGACTTCCTTGGGGCACGCCCTGTGTGTGGGCACCCAGTCCACAGTCAGAACACATTTCTTTATCATGGATAGGAGGGGGTCCCTGTTGGTCCAGGGTTTGATCTGGCGGGCTGTGATGGGGGAGCCCACAGTGTCAAAAGCCTCAACGACCATGACCATCTCGGTGCTCTGCTCCGATGCCCCCTCGGTGGTGGCCAGTGGGAGCTTGCTGAACGCGTCAGCGCAATTTTCGGTGCCTGGCCAGTGCCGTATGGTGTAGTCATACGCAGCCAGCATGAGGGCCCATCGCTGTACGCAAGCTGACGCATTAGCGTTGACAGCCTTGCTGTCAGACAACAGGGATGTTAACGGCTTGTGGTCCGTCTCTAGCTCGAACCGTCTACCGGAAAGGTACTGATGCATCTTTTTCACACTGTACACACACGCGAGTGCCTCCTTCTCGACCATGCCGTATCCACGCTCTGCCTGGGAGAGCGACCTGGAGGCGTAAGCCACCGGTTGGAGTCGGCCGTCATCGTTACCCTGCTGCAAAACACACCCAACCCCGCAGGATGACGCTTCGCATGTTAAAAATTTTTTTTTACAGGGGTCATACAAAGTCAACAGTTTGTTGGAACACAGCAGGTTCTTTGTCTTATTGAAAGCTCGTTCTTGACAATCCCCCTAAGACCATTCTCAACCTTTACGGAGGAGCATGTGTAACGGCTCCAACAATGTGCTTAAGTTCGGCAGGAAGTTCCCAAAATAGTTCAAGAGTCCCAGGAATGATCGCAACTCCGACGTGTTGCCGGGCCTGGGCACCCGGCGAATCACCTCAGTTTTTGATTCAGTGGGCCGGGTGACGTCTGCGGCAACCCTCCTGCCCAGGAACTCGACAGCGAGCATCCTGGCATCGTGTTAATGAAGGCCATTGCCCGGTCACACGTGTGGTGGCCAGGGATTGACTCAGACCTGGAACACTGCCCCCAGGGAGGCCCCACTCAGCCTGTGGCCCTGTCATGATGGTGGTCAGAAACTTGAATTCTTCAGCCAGTTCCTGAGTCATGCAGGCCGAAGTGAGGGCATTATTCTTTCCACATTGCCCGGTAGGTGTTATGGTTATGGGTGGGTCTAGGCATTCCACTTTGCCCCAATTAACCTGCCTCGCATCCTTCCTGTCATCCTTTTCTTCCTCCTCCAATAACATTAGAAAGATTCTCATCTCGAGAATTTTGATTGTAGTAATGACAAATAGAGCTGGCAATAATTCGGGATAAAAAATCCCCCAAAACACACAAAATTCCAACAAAACAAACACTAAACAATTCAACTGCCACAGCCCTAAATTGAAAGGTCACTTTCATATATGGTCCAGGTAAGCTGTTGCCCTTTTAAGCCAAGACTTCCCTCGCCCAGAACGGGCCTCACCCGGGTTGCCTGCTGCGACAGCACATTCCCTGCGAGCACATCGGGGAATTGTGCCAGTCCTCATTTTAACATAATTTTACTTGTTATCATATTGAATGAGGCTCTCAGCTGTTTTAGGCAGCAGCACAATAGGCATGTCCAAAAGGCCATCTAGAAGATTCCGTGTCGTGCACTGCAGGCAAAGACCCAACAAGAGCAATTTACACCAGCATTCTGTGCCTGCCCTGTCAATGCCAGTACCACTGCCCATGCAGCATGGAAAATCTACCCGAATCTTTTCACTGTCCAATATCCTTTCACATGTGATTAAATTACATCCCCAGTGCAACTTCTCCTCCCTTTTCATTCCTAGGTCAGGCCGCCAAACATTTAGCCAAATGAACTTTTCTTCATTATCTGAGATATGTCCTTTGTTGAAGTAAATCATTGATTCCCAGATCACCAATATCTTTCTTACAGTAGCTTTTAACCAATTTATCAATTGACTAAAGCTACCATCTCCACCTGAATAGATTAATAAATCACTTCATTTCCAGCACCATTTTCATTTTAACACATTCAATAAATTAATTTACCAAAGCCACTGCCTTTCTTTCAGCAGGTTAATATGTAAATTCATTCATCTCCATCTTCATTTCAAATAATCAATTTGCTCACACCACCATTTTTATTGCATTGAACTCATTGGGCCGAGAATTCTGGCCTTGCTGGATCTGTACGAAGTGTGTAATGACCTGGCGAGGCCTCGCAAAAGCCCGTTTTCGGGGCGCAATGCGCATGTGATGAAAACCAGCTTTTCCAATCTGTCAAGATTTCTAAAGACAGATCCTCGGCATTCCAGGGAGAAGGACATTCGCGCGGGAGAGATTGGGCTCATTGCCCAATTCATGCCCAGCGAATGTCCGTCAAACTTTTACACCTGGTAAAAGCAGACGCAAAGCTTACTTTTACCAGCGTAAGAATTCTAAAACATATAAAAATTTAATTTAAACATTCAATTTTACATTAAAAATCCTGTCCATTAAATTAAGTTTATTTTAACACTATTAAAACACATTAAAAAAATTCACAACATTTTTTTTCTAAACCATTTAATTACATTTAATTTCAATTAATTTTAAACATGTGAGGTGTTTTATTTATTTATTTTCGGTGTTTCCGTGTTTTAGGCGGTTATTCTCATTGATAGTAATGCAAACTCCTACAAACGGAGTTCCCATTTTTATCAATGAGAATACTGCAAAGTGATTGGTTGTCCAGGCCCACGTGACTCCAACATGTACATACATACCTGAAAGGCATCTCCCCACGTGCTGCGCAGTGATTCTAGGCCTCCGACCGGGATCTTATGTTCCTCCGGGACCACCAGGTACTTTCGTAGACTTTTTTCGGGTGGAAGGCATCCAACTGCAATTTTCCCCCCAAAAAGCTCATTCACTCCACTTTTTATTCTAATTTCAGAGTCGATTGCTAACACAGTTTTGGAATGAATATGTAACCATCCTCTTTCCCCTTTTTTTCTGATGCCTGCATTGCCTGAGATCTTCTGACAATTCTATGCTTCCTCTCAACCATTGTCCTCACTCCCAGTCTTCCATTTTCCAGGCATTCCCAGCATTGCTGTTTCCCTATATTACAAGGGTGACTACACTTCAAAAGTACATCAATAGCTCTGAAGCACTTTGGGATGGTCTGAGGTCATGAAAGGTGCTGTTTAAATGCAAGTTCATTTTTAAACCCTTCTGCTTCCTAGATCCTCAAAAGACATCTATAGTTTTTGCACTCTGTTTATGCCCCTGCACTGTCTGCTTTGATTTCATGCTACGGCCATTTTGTGTTTCCTACATTACAACAGTGACTACAATTCAAAAGTACTTCAGTGGCTGTAAAACACTTTGGGATGTCTTAAAATCATGGAAGGTGCAAAACTTTCTTTTCACTCCTGGTTCATATTGATGAACCTTTAAGTGCTCCCCACTCTCTGTCTGTTAGTGTCAATAGATTTACTTATGCTTTTTCTTTTTTGTCATTTTTGTATCTCTTATAAAAATAATTCTGCTAGCTGTGCAACATGTCTGTGTTCTCTCTTATAGGTTGGCTTTCCTTCAGCTGCCATTGCACATTCTCTTTTATACAAGTGATGTCTCTTTTCTCCTGTTGGTTCATGCTCAAAGTTTATGGCTGTCAGAAAGGCTAATTCTAGTGCAAAACTCACCCTCGAAACCACTGGTAATAAATTCAGCTCTCCAACTATTATCTAAAAAGGTGCTTCCATATTACACACTGCATTGCATAACTCTAACAGCATTACATACAATGGATGACAAAATGTTCGCAATTATTGTAATGCAATTCCTTCTTAGAACAAACCAATTGCTGTGCCATAATGCAGTGATTTGATCGAAAGCATGCACCTCATTGTGTTGTGAAGCCTTCTTTGACTGCTGTGGTGATACAAGTTAGGAGTTGAGTTGTTGCCTATTTATTCTAGGGTAAGACTGATCAGAAACTCCAAACCAAACCAATCCAATCCAATCCAATCCATGCCATGCCACCGCACTTCACCCACTCCACGCCACCTCCACCCAACACCACCCCACTCCAATGTATTAGGCTAATTACTATTTATTTAAACTGTCTTAAATATCAACTATAAGATAGTTCTGAATGTATTTTGTGAAACTAAGTGCTCCGGGAAGGAAAATTTGGCTCATTTACCTTTTGAGAAATAAATACATTTCATAGAATCATAGAATGGTTACAGCACAGAAGAAGACCATTCGGCCCGTCGAGCCCGTGCCGGCTCTCAGCTAATCCCAATCCCCTGCATTCTCCCTGTAGCCCTGCAATTGTTTTTCCTTCGGATACTTATTCAACTCCCTTATGAAAGATAAAATTGAGTCTGCCTCCACCACCCTTTCCAGTACCTTCCAGATCTTAACTGCAATGAATTGAGTGCAATTATTTTATTTATTTATAGTGTGTTCCTAACACACATGAGGCTGCACACAGGGGGATTAAAGTAACAGTGACCTCAGAGTGACACTCCAAAGTGAGGAACAGGCCTTAGGGGCTAGCTTATATACAATGTTCTCAACGGATGCTGGGATCCCTTGGGACTTCAGGGGATGAGCTCCTTGGTGGCGGAACATGGGAGTGCATGCTTTACAGATACACAACATCACTCCCCCCGCAAAGTCAAAGTGAAAACTATTTACAAGGTGAGGCGGTCGGGAGCCTTTCTTTTCCTGGTGGACCACCTCGGTACAAATGTCTGTTCTGGTGTGTTGGCTGTGCCCTCGCTGGACTGGCGTGTTGTTGGCCCTGTAGGGCTGCTGGGTAAGCCTGGCCTTGCTGGGCTGTTGGGCGTGATGGGTTCGATTTCCTGGTCCGGGGTGGTGTCGTTGATCCTTTGGGTGTCTGTTGTGGGCTCGAAAAAGGTGGAGTTTGCTGTGGGTTGTTCAGGGCAGTCTGTGAACCGCAACTTCGTTTGGTCCAGGTGCTTTCTGCAAATTTGTCCATTGTCTAGTTTGACTACAAACACCCTATTCCCTTCTTTAGCTATCACCATGCCCACGATCCACTTGGGACCATGTCCATAGTTTAGCACATACACAAGGCCATTCAGATCAATTTCCCGTGACACAGTGGCGCAAACATCGTTTACATTTTGTTGCTGCCGCCTGCTCTCTACCTGATCATGCAGATTGGGGTGAACCAGCGAGAGTCTGGTTTTAAGTGTCCTTTTCATGAGTAGCTCAGCCGGGGGCACCCCTGTGAGTGAGTGGGGTCTCGTGCGGTAGCTGAGCAGTATTCGGGACAGGCAGGTTTGGAGTGAGCCTTCTGTGACTCGTTTAAGGCACTGTTTGATTTTTGTACTGCCCGCTCTGCCTGTCCATTGGAGGCTGGTTTAAACGGGGCCGAAGTGACATGTTTGATCCCATTGTGGGTCATGAATTTTTTAAATTCGGCATTGGTGAAACATGGCGCGTTGTCACTGACCAGTATGTCAGGCAGGCTGTGGGTGGCAAACATGGCCCTCAGGCTTTCAATGGTGGCGGTGGCGGTGCTTCCCGACATTATTTCACATTCAATCCATTTTGAAAAAGCATCCACCACCACCAGGATCATTTTACCGAGATATGGGCCCGCATAGTCGACATGGATCCTCGACCATGGTCTGGAGGGCCAGGACCACAAACTTAGTGGTGCCTCTCTGGGCGCGTTGCACAACTGAGTACACACGCTGCGTTGCCGTACATAGGACTCTAAGTCAGAGTCGATACCGGGCCACCACACGTGGGATCTGGCTTTCGCTTTCATCATTACTATACCCGGGTGTGTGCTGTGGAGATCCGAGATGAACGTCTCCCTGCCCTTTTTTGATAGCACTATGCGGTTACCCCACAACAGGCAGTCTGCCTGAATGGACAGCTCGTCCTTTCGCCGCTGGAACGGCTTGATTGGCTCTTGCATTTCAACGGGGATACTGACCCAGCTCCCATGCAGTACACAGTTTTTTACTAGGGACAGCAGAGGATCTTGGCTGGTCCAAGTCCTAATCTGGCGGGCCGTGACAGGTGACTTATCATTTTCAAATGCTTCCATGACCATCAACAAGTCTGCGGGCTGCGCCACCATCAAAAAGTTTGCAGGCTACGCCATTTCCACCCCCGTGGTGGGCAATGGTAGCCGACTGATAGCATCCGCACAGTTCTCGGTGCCTGGCCTATGGCGGATGGTATAGTTATATGCTGATAGCGTGAGTCCCCACCTTTGTATGTGGGCTGAGGCATTAGTATTTATCCCCTTGTTTTCAGCAAACAGGGATGTGAGGGGCTTATGATCGGTTTCCAGCTCAAATTTGAGGCTAAACAGGTACTGATGCATTTTCTTTACCCCGAACACACATGCTAATGCCTCTTTCTCAATCATGCTGTAGACCCTCTCGGCCTTAGACAAGCTCCTGGAAGCAAAGGCGACAGGTTGCAACTTCCCCACAACATTAGCTTGTTGTAATACACACCCGACTCCGTACGACGATGCATCACATGTTAGCACAAGTCTTTCACATGGGTTATACAATACAAGCAGCTTGTTGGAGCATAAAATGTTTCTGGCTTTCTCAAAAGCAATTACTTGTTTTTTTCCCCATACCCAGTTCTCACCTTTGCGCAATAACACATGTAGGGGCTCTAAAAGGGTGCTTAAGCCCGGTAGGATGTTACCAAAATAGTTGAGGAGTCCCAGGAACGACCGCAGCTCCGTGACATTCTGTGGCCTGGGTGCGTTCCTGATAGCCTCTGTCTTGGCGTGTGTGGGCCGAATGCCATCTGCCACAATCTTTCTCCCTAAAAACTTCACTTCTGTTGCCATGAAGACACATTTCGACCTCTTCAGCCGCAGCCCTATGCTATCCAGTCGCTGGAGGACCTCCTCCAGGTTTTGTAGGTGCTCGGCAGTGTCCCGACCCGTGACCAATATGTCATCCTGAAAGACCACCATGTGTGGTACCATCTTGAGTAGACTCTCCATGTTTCTCTGGAAAATCGCTGCAGCTGACCGAATTCCAAACTGGCATTTGTTGTAGATGAACAGTCCCTTGTGCGTGTTGATGCAGGTAAGGCCCTTCAAAGACTCCTCCAGCTCCTGCGTCATGTATGCCGAAGTCAAGTCGAGCTTGGTGAACATCTTGCCTCCTGCCAGCGTCGCAAATAGGTCGTCTGCCTTGGGTAGCGGGTATTGTTCCTGTAGCAAGAAACGATTAATAGTTACTTTATAATCGCCGCAAATCCTGACAGTGCCATCACTTTTGAGCACTGGAACAATCAAGCTGGCCTACTCGCTGAATTCCACTAGAGAGATGATGCCCTCGCGTTGCAGCCTGTCCAGCTTGATTTCCACTCTCTCCCTCATCATGTGAGGTACCGCTCGCGCCTTGTGGTGAATGGGTCGTGCCTCTGAGACCAAGTGGATCCACACCTTCACCCCGGAAAAGTTTCCAATGCCTGGCTGAAAAAGGGAAGGAAATTTGTTACGAACCTGGGTACATGAGGCCGCATCGACAAGTGATAGCGCCCGGACGTCATCCCAGTTCCAGCGGATTTTGCACAGCCAGCTCCTTCCAAGCAGTGTGGGGCCATCGCCTGGGACAATCCAGAGTGGCAGTTCATGCACCGTGCCCTCGTAGGTGACCTTGACCATGGCGCTGCCCAGGACAGTGATACGCTCTTTGGTATACATTCTAAGTTTCGTGTGGATGGGGCTCAGGGCTGGTCTGAATGCCTTGTTGCACCACAGTCTCTCAAATATCTTTTTACTCTTGATGGATTGGCTAACGCCAGTGTCCAGTTCCATGGCTACGGGTAAGCCATTCAATTTTACATTTAGCACTATAGGTGGACATTTCGTCGAAAATGTGTGCACCCCATGTACTTCAGCATCTGCCTCCTCTCTCTGAGGCTCGAAATTGCTTTGATCCACCATGGACTGATCTTCCTCTGCCATGTGGTGGTTAGCAGGTTTTGCAGAGTTTGCAGCTCATTTGCAAGCTCGTTGGAGGTGCCCCATTGTTCCACAGCTCTTGCAAACATACCCTTTGAAGCGGCATGAATAGGCTGAATGGAAGCCATCTGGTCTCATCGCGGGTTCACATCCGCAGACGGGAAGCCCTTAGCAACCAAACCACTGTTGCAAAGGATCTTAGAGGCTACAGGAACCCAGGAAAGCCATTACATTCATAAAGTAAAGGCCCATTCCAAGACAGAGCCCAGAGGGGAAGACAACCAAAAGGCTGATGTTAGCCAAGGAGGGAGCCAAAACAGGAGAGTTTTGGGACCCATACGGGTCCAGCCCAGTAGCAGTGACCTGGGACAAAGGGGGAACACAAGGGAGTAGGGGTAGCATTGGCCCCGGCCTTGAAGAAAGTCCAGGCACAGGATCCTGTCCTCAAGATTGTCCTGGAGCAGCTGGCTAGGGGAGAAAATGTAGAAAGCCCGTTTGGGGTAGTGGAATGCTTTTCAGGGGTGGTCCCAGAACAGCACCAGAGGGAATTCCTTCAGCTAGCTCATGGGGGCCCAGGAACGGGATATCCAGGGCCGGAGACTACCTGGCAGAGGGTAGAACAGGCAGGGTGGTGGCCGCAACTGAGGGAGGATGTCCGTGAATTTTGCGCAGACTATCTGGTCTGCGCAGCGAACAACCCTGATCCCCAGTGAAGAAAGGTTCCCATGGGACACACGAGAAGGGTAGAGGGACCATGGCAGTCGGTACAGGTCGATTACATTGGGCCATTGCCCACCGCTAAGATGGGGTTACAAGTACTGTTTGGTCCTGTAAAATCCTGTCCCCTCAGTACAGATTCACATGAGGCATGTAGTGAAGTCAAGGTCACTCTGGACCTGCACCTTTATTTCATAACTCTGGAATGCTACACTTGCCTGAGACCTGTCCTTATACACCTGTCTCTTGCAGGTGCACCCCTGGTGGTAAGGCATGCTGGTGGTTACAGGTCATATCTTATTACAGTCATGTACAGCATGTTAGGATACAGTTATATATAATAATGGAAGATACATGACATCACCCTCCCCCAAGGTCTTATTGTCTTTATAGGTTCAGTTCTCAGGTGGTCTACGCTCTTGCATGGAGCGTCTGAGTTGTGGTTCAGTTGTTTGCCTTGGTATCTGTTTTTCTTTGGGTGAGGTTGCTGGTATCTCGCCTGGGCTCTCTGTTTCGATTGGTGTGATTGTTGTTGACTCGCCTGGGCTGTCTGTTGGGATTGCCCTTTCCTCAAGTTGTTCCCTCTGTCTGTCCACTAGGTGTGGTGTGAGCTCCACATTGTAGTCTGCCTCTGGTTCCGCAGTGTTGTTGGTAAATCTGCTTTTGACTTGGTCTACATTCCTCTGGCAGGTTTTGCCATTGTCCATTTGTACTACCAGTAGCCTGTTTCCTTCCTTGCACGTTATTGTCCCTGCAAGCCATTTGGGACCCCTGCCATACTTTAGTACAAACACTTTGTCCCCTATCTCATTCCATCTCCCCATCGAATTTCTGTCATGGTACTTAGTCAGCTTACGGCGCTTTGCCTCAACGATTTTGTGCATGTCTGGGAGGATTAATGAGAGCCTTGTTTTTAAAGTCCTTTTCATCAACAGTTGCGCGGGGGGGAACCCAGTCAATGAGTGCGGACGAGTTCTGTATGCCAGCAGTAGTCGTGACAGGTGACCCTGCAGTGTGGGACCTTGGATTTTAAGCATGCCTTGTTTAATGATTTGCACTGCTCTCTCCGCCTGGCCATTGGAGGCCGGCTTGAACGGTGCCGTCTTGACGTGATTTATGCCGTGGTCAATTATAAAGTCTTGGAATTCTGCGCTGGTGAAGCACGGACCATTGTCACTGATCAATATGTCAGGGATTCCGTGCGTTGCAAAAATGGTTGCGAGGCTCTCCACTGTGGAGGTTGTGCTCGAGTTTAAAATGGTGCATTCGATCCACTTTGAAAATGCATCTACAACTACGAGGAACATTTTGCCCATGAATGGGCCCGCATAGTCTACGTGCACCCGCGACCACGGTTTGGTAGGCCAGGGGCTCAGTGGAGCCTCCCTGGGGGCATTGCTGAGTTGGGCACAAATGGTTCACCTTCGGACGCAGAGCTCCAAGTCCGCGTCAATACCAGGCCATCAGACGTGGGATCTGGATATGGCCTTCATGAGAACGATCCCCGGATGCTCGCGGTGGAGCTCCCGGACAAATGCCTCTCTGCCTCGTAGAGGCATGACTACTCGGCTGCCCCACATCAGGCAGTCTGCTTGTAGTGATAGCTTGTGCATGCGCCTGTGAAAGGGTTTTAATTCCTCGGGGCAGGCATCACGAGCCTCTGCCCAGTCATCGGTTAGGAAACATCTTTTTACTAAGGATAACGTGGGGTCGCTGGCTGTCCAGACTCTGATTTGGCGAGCCATCATGGGCGAACCTGTGGACTCAAAGGCATTGATTGCCATGACTATCTCACAATCCTGTTCGTCAGACCCTTCCGTGGTCGCCAGGGGTAGCCTGCTGAGCGCGTCGGCGCAGTTGTCTGTGCCTGGTCTGTGCCTTATGGTATTGTCGTGGGACGCCAACATAATTGCCCACTGTTGAAATCGCGGCGAGGCGTTGGCGTTTATTGCCTTGCTCTTGGATAGGAAGGACGTGAGGGGCTTGTGGTTGGTTTCTAACGCGAACTTGGCCCCAAAAAGGAATTGGTGCATCTTTTTGACACCTTACACGCACGCGAGCACCTCCTTCTCTACCATTCCGTACCCGCGCTCCGCCCGCGAAAGTGACCTGGAGGCATAAGCTATGGGTTGTAATTTACCCACACTGCTGATATGTTGCGAAATGCACCCGACCCCATACGCTGACACATCGCATGTGAGAACTAGCTTTTTACCTGGATCAAAGAAAGTCAAAACATTGTTGGAACACAGAAGGTTGCGTGCCTTATTGAAGGCGCATTCCTGGGCGTCCCCCCAAAAACAATCGCACCCCTTCCTGAGTAGCACATGGAGAGGCTCCAGCAGCGTGCTTAAGTTCTGCATAAAGTTCCCAAAGTAATTGAGTAGCCAAAGAAAGGCGCGCAGTTCTGAGACATTCCGGGGCCTGGGTGCCAGGTGAATTGCTTCTGTTTTGGACTCTGTTGGGCGGATTCCATTAGCGGCAATCCTTCTGCCCAAAAATTCAACCTCGGGTGCGAGAAACAGGCTCTTGGATTTCTTGACTCGTAGGCCGACCCGATCCAACCGCTTTAGTACTTCCTCCAAATTATGGAGATGGGAGTCGGTGTCCCTGCCCGTGATAAGTATGTTGTCTTGAAATACAACCGTCCCCTGGATGGACTTGAGCAGACTCTCCATGTTGCGCTGGAATATGGCAGCTGCTGACCTGATGCCGAATGGGCATCGATTGTACATGAAAAGGCCTCGATGTGTGTTGATGGTGGTGAGTAGCTTGGATTCCTCGGTCAAATCTTGCGTCACATACGCAGATGTGAGGTCTAATTTTGAGAAAAGTTTACCTCCAGCCAATGTGGCAAATAAGTCCTCTGCTCTGGGCAGCGGGTACTGGTCCTGTAGGGAGACTCTGTTTATGCTAGATTTGTAGTCCCCACAGATTCGCACGGAACCATCACGCTTCATGACTGGGACGATGGGACTTGCCCAGTTGCTAAATTCCACAGCTGATATAATGCCTTCCCGCAGAAGCCTGTCTAGTTCGTGTTCAATCTTTTCCCTCATCACATAGGGTACAGCTCTGGTCTTGTGATGGACCGGTCTACCATCCTGTGTGATGTAGATTTTGACTTTGGCCCCTTTGAAAGTGCCCACACCTGGCTGAAAGAGATGTTCAAATCACTTTATAACTGTTGAGCAGGAGGTCTGTTCCTCTATTGACATGGCATGGACATTATCCCATTTCCAGTTTAGTTTTGCCAGCCAGCTTCTCCCCAGCAGTGCTGGGGGGTCTCCGGGGACAATCTACAGGGGAAGTCGGTTCACTGTCCCTTTGTGTGTGACAGAGAGCATGGCGCTGCCGAGGACTGGTACGATTTCTTTGGTATAGGTCCTTAGTTTGGTGTCGACCCTTGTGAGTTTTGGTCTGTCTCTTTTATGCGGCCACAGTTGTTCAAATTGTTGAGCGCCCATGAGAGATTGACTCACTCCCGTATCCAGCTTCATGTTGACAGATATCCCGTTGAGTAGGACCCTCATCATTATAGGAGGCGTCCTGTTGTTGGAGCAGCAGCCATTGATCGTGTTGACCCGCTATACATCGGTGTCCCGGGTACTGTCCCCACCATCTTCTGGTCCGCTTTCCGACCCATCCGATTCTTATACCAGCCAAGCTGCCGTTTTTTTGCACATGTGGGCCAAATGCCCTGTATTTTCACAATTTCTGCAAACAGCCTGCTGAAATCAACATCCCCTTGACGAGTGCCCATCCCCACACCTCCAGCACAGACCTGTTCCAATGTTCAAAGTGTTCCCAAAAAATGAGCTGCATCTGGCTGATCTCTCTTGAGCTTCTCTCAGTTTGTAGTCGATTGCTCGCATTGTGGGTTGATGAGGTGTGAACGGCCATTCCTGTGGCCCTTGCTGGCTTCTGCCTGCTGTCGAGAGCCTGTTCTCCCGGTTTTGTCTGTGTGTGGGGGTAGCAGATTGTTTAGTGCTGTGAACTTCTTGTTCCGATATTTCGTTAGTTGTCGTACCTGCATTGTAAATCAACCTCGTTTCTTCTTCCCCTACCAAGAATGTCTGTCCAACCAGTGCTGCTGCCTCTAAGGTCAGGTTCTTGGTCTCTATGAGCTTTCGGAATACGCCTGCGTGGCCTATTCCTTCAATGAAAAAGTCTCTCAGCATTTCTCTCCTCAGTTCATCGGAGAACTCACATAAACTAGCCAATCTCCGAAGTTCCGCCACGAAGTCGGGTATGCTCTGGCCCACACAGCGTCTTATTTGTAGAACCTGTGTCTGGCCATGTGTAGGCTGCTCGCTGGCTTCAGGTGGTCTCTTACCAGTGTGCTCAATTCTTCAAACGACTTGCTTGCTGGTTTCTCGGGTGCCAACAGCTCCTTCATTAAAGCGTATGTTTTCGAGCCACAGCTGGTCAAGAGATGGGCTCTTCTCTTGTCTGCTTTATCGTCGCCTAACCAGTCTTTGGTTACAAAGCTTTGCTGGAGCCTTTCTATAAAATCCTCCCAATTGTCTCCCGCATTGTACTTTTCATCTGATCCGTTGTTTGCCATTCTGTGGATTCTGTAATCCCGTAACTCGTCTACACTGTAAAGTCATGTCCCCTCAGTACAGATTCACATGAGGCATGTAGTGAAGTCAAGGTCACTCTGGACCTGCACCTTTATTTCACAGCTCTGGAATGCTGCACTTGCCTGAGACCTGTCCTTATATACCTGTCTCTTGCAAGTGCACCCCTGGTGGTAAGGTATGCTGGTGGTTACAGGTCATATCTTATTACGGTCATGTATAGCATGTTAGGATACAGTTATATATAATAATGTAAGATACATGACAGGTCCTAGTGGACATTTTCGGCCTGTGGGTTGAAGCCTTCCCTTGCCGATCAGCCACGGCATTGGCGACGGCAAGGATCTTGGTGAGGGATTGTGCCACTGATTGTGGAGTCTGACCATGGGAGCCACTTCACAGGGCAGTTCATGCAGGCTACCTTGAAAGTGCTAGGGATAGAAGGGAAATGGCATGTGGCTCACAGCCCACAGTCATCGGGGGTTGCAGAGCGACTTAATCAGACCATCAAAGAAAGGCTGCGGTAAGAAACAGGACAGTCCCCGAAAAAGTGGGTTGAAGTCCTGCCGTTTTTCTTGATGAGTGTCGGAGCCAGCATCTCCAGAAGCACAGGGTATTCCCCGCACAAGATCATGACTGGTAGGGTTATGCGCACGCCCACCCATGTTCTGGCGCCGGTTCTCACAGCGAGGCAGGAGCACTGGAGCAATCGGTTGCTGCTTGAGCCCCGGAGAACCCACGAGTGGAAGGTAGGGGATCAGCTCATGATCCGCAATTATGCTCGGGTGGGCACGTTTGAGCCTTTGTACATAGGACCCTACAGCATTGTAGATAAGGCCAGTCCCATGGTGTATGTGGTTAAACTTCCGATGCGCGCAAAATGGTTTCATGTGAGCCAGTGCAAGTTGTTTAACCCGGGGGAATGAGCAAGAAACAGAAAGAAGCACCAAGGCGTGTAAACAGCATGGTGGATGCTGGTCTTCCTCCCATAGTTTGGGACAGTGAGGAGCCCATGGTGGTGGTGGTTAGGAGGAGTAGCAGGATCCGACGGCCAAGAACGCCGTGGTCGCCTCCTTACACACCACCGAGGAGCCGTAAAAGGCCCAGGGTCGTAGAGACTTAGCGTGGCCACCCAGAGACGGGTGGCGGTTATATAGTTTCCTTCTCAGTTTTGTGTTTCACAGAGTGTGTTTTTGATGAAGCCAGACCTGTGGAGGTATACCCTCTCACAGAAAGGTTGTTGTTTCTTTGTATCTTAACAGGATGCTGAGAGAAAAATGGAGACAACCCTGGTAATCGTTCTTTGGAGCTTGGCCAGAACAGGGTACAGCAGGATGGGGGGACACCGAGTTGACCTTCCTCTACGGATGTAATGGGGGGAATGGACCCACCATGACACAGGGGGATAGGACAGGGGACTCAGACGAGATGGCAACCTACTTCCACGAGGGAAGGTGGCCAGGGTGACGAAATACTCCAGTCACGCCGGGTTCATATACGGCGAGAGTTCCATACCGTGTCCCAGACTGAAGGTCACAGCCACACGGGTTGGTGTGACCGAGGGCAAGCGCGTATGCTTGAAGTGCAAGGGACACATTTCCCTGGGACGGTGGTGGTGGCTCAGGAAATTGAGTCAGGACACGGGGAACCAGACAGTGGACTGGGAATGACTGGGGAACGATACGTACTGACAGATCACGGGGTCTAAGGGGGGAGTGGAAGTGTGCTGGGACAAGTGGTGGAAGGAGGAACAGGGAATTTATGTGTGTATGCGGGGGTCGGAGCGGATCTGCCCAGCAGGTGTGTCGATTGCCTTTTCGAGGCAATATCAGGACGCCGGGGCTGGGATCAGATGGGATCGGAGTATGGACTCCTGCGTGATCCCAGATCCCCCCAACACAATATATGCCACTGAACTTGTAGCACACAAGAGGAAGCCCCTGCCCACAGCCCCATCGGTACAGACGACAGAAGTTAGGTGTCCAGACACCACACCAGGCCCAAGGAATGGTTTAGTTTTAGTCCCGACTGGAAAGGTTTTATTCCAGGGGGTGCATTACATGGTCGCGTCAGTCATTTTAAACCTAACCGGGGTACATCTGCCTGAGTGGTATCCAAAAGAAACTCAGCAGCTGTATGAGACGCTCATTGAAGAAATGTTCCGCCAGGTCTTTGAACTCAGTAACAGGGCTGTGAGTCGGGAAAGATTATACGATATGGGAGTGAGGGATAATGTTAGCCCGGGGAGGCAGAGGCGAGGGGTGCTCAATGATGTCGCTACAGTGTTTAGCGCGGGTACATCTCTCGTCAATAGTATGGACGACGTGCAGCTGCAGATGCAGATCAGTGGTTTAAAGGACCAGCTGCGGAAAATCCTGGGGGAAGGGAACGCGGTGGTAGGGTCGGAGTTAGAGGAGGACCAGGCAATGACTGTCCACTTAAAGGAGGTTATCGCAGAGCTGGAGACACACGCAAAGACTGTAAATGCATTAATATGGGAGGAGAGGAATGCCTCAGCGCAGGCAGCACGAAACGAAGTGTGCATGTTGTATGGTGCCTGGTTGCTGAACGAGGGGTGCAGTAATGGATCAGCAACCGGCAACTCGCAGCGCTCAGCCTGTACAGTAATGCGATGAGTCCGTGTCAGCTCCGTCTAGCCTCCGAAGCCTACCCAGTCCCAGTGGATTGTGGTCGGTCCAATCATGGGAATAGTGTTGGGTATGCCAGTAATGGGCGGGACATCACAACCAGTGCCGGTATACAGGGTGGAGAACATTGGGGTCAACGGGAAGGGGTGCACGTGCGGGATCATGCGGTCCCACCATTTGTTATAAAGTGGGAGCACGCCATGACCAACACTGACCTCAAGGGGTGACAGAGCAGGGGTGCACATGTCATATTGTGTCCCCAGCATTTGAACGTGTTCGATCGGCCAGAGTGTGGGTTTGAATCCGAGAGTCGAGAGCCCTTCAATGGTACCATGGAGGTGATGGCCCAGAGCCACGTTCCACCTCTGGTAGCATATGCGGGCAATGGGACATACTGCGTAACCACGAGTGTGGACCAGTATCGAGTGCACCTGGAAACTTGGTGTCCAGTCACCGACAGCACTTGCTGCTTCAAACCCCACGTCGAAGTTCAAGTGGCACAGGAACGTATTATTCCAATCCAGAACCATACACGGTACACATTACAGTAAACAACAAGATCCCGAACCTGCAACAGTACATTACCCAGTTCGGGTATCAGATTCCTCTTCTGCCGGAACACCTAATGTTATTAAAGGCTGTTATTAAATGTCGAGCTATCCCAAAAACATTATTTCACACTGGAACAGACAAGCCGGGACACAGGGGAAAGAATTAAAGGGGTAAATTCTGCACCCTGGTGGGACCTTAGTATAAGTGTGGAGGTTCCTCCGTGGATCCGGATATGCTCACATGCTCTCATCATTGTACAGTTTTTGATTGTGATATATCTGTTGTGTACTTCTTGTAAAAAGAGAAGTCAGGTGCTCTGGAGTCGATGGAAGGCTGCAGAGGAACGAACCTTGAATGTCATTTTCTGTATCTATATGGTAACAGTGCAATGCACGGTTGTATTTTGGGGACGTATATTTGGGGTGTTTTAAAAGTAAAAAAGGATATTATTGGTTGGGAACCATGATGCTTGCTTACATAAGAACATAAGAACATAATAACATAAGAATTAGGAACAGGAGTAGGCCATCCAGCCCCTCGAGCCTGCTCCGCCATTCAACAAAATCATGGCTGATCTGGCCGTGGACTCAGCTCCACTTACCCGCCCGCTCCCCATAACCCTTAATTCCCTTATTGGTTAAAAATCTATCTATCTGTGATTTGAATACATTCAATGAGCTAGCCTCAACTGCTTCCTTGGGCAGAGAATTCCACAGATTCACAACCCTCTGGGAGAAGAAATTCCTTCTCAACTCGGTTTTAAATTGGCTCCCCCGTATTTTGAGGCTGTGCCCCCTAGTTCTAGTCTCCCCGACCAGTGGAAACAACAAGCGGACATTGATATGTTCTAGAAGGATTCTCAAAATATCATAGGGGGGACTGTAATCATTGGTCCCCAAGGAGTTATTGGACATTATCTGGACATTGAGTTTTAATATTTTCTCACCACAGAAAAACCTGGAAGCCTGTTTGTGGGAGGGGCCCAGGTACTTTTCCATGTTGGACCTGAAATGGGCGGGGTGGTCTGGAAACACAACGGCCAGGATAAGGCAATTCATCAGAGGTGATGGGCATGGAGGGTCCATTGTTAAGCAATGTGAACTCGTCAGAGTTAGATCAGATATGAACTGATCAGTGATCGAGCCATTACCTGGATCAGATAACCCCAAGAGGTGGGAATACCAGAACAATAGAAAGCCATTAAGCCCCAGACCGGTCGGAAGCAAACCCCCCCAAAGCCATCAGTACCCAGAAGCCACACAAACAGGAAGCTTCAAAACAAAAATAAACTTTATTAGGCCAGAAAAGGCAAATAGATTTTGCATATAAAAGAGGCCATGTGGCCACAGCTCTCTTTTTCTCTTGCTCTCGCTCCTTCGCCTCTACAAGAACCGAGCATTCCACGTGGGACAGAGAGAAGAAACCAGAAGAGACACGTTTTCACCAGTAGAAGCAGCGAGTAAGCCAACGAATCGGTGAGCATCATCTCTGCTCACGCATCTTTTAAGATCACAACCATGGTGTGAGGGGGCATCATGTGTTCTCCCAACCAAATCTTAGTCAGGGTTTTAAGGGGGTGGTTTAGACGTGGGTACTTCGCATTAGGGGCCTGTTTAGACAGGCCAGACTGTGTGTTGTACTGTGTTTGTTTGTATTACACTACCAAGGTGTGTTCTCACTGGGTGCAGGTGTGTTTTAACTTTAATAAAGCATTGCCAGTTGAGACCAATGTATTTGTCCATGACTCATGCATCTGTTCAGTACAGTAATCACTCCCAGGTCTAGAACTATTGTAACATGGGGGTGTGTCGAAAGCACCTAAAGGAAACCACTTACATACCTAGCACAAAGGAAGATGATTGTGGTTGTTGGAGGTCAGCCTGAGGACAATACTGCAGGAGTTCCTCAGGGCAGTGTGCTTTTCCAACCATCTTCAGCTGCTTCATCAATGACCTTCCCTCCATCATAAGGTCAGAAGTGCGGATGTTCACTGATGATTGTACAGTGTTCAGTTCCATTTATAACTCCTCAGATAATGAAGCAGTCCATGCCCACATGCAGCAAGACCCGGACAATATTCAGGCTTGGGCTGATATGCGCCAAGTAACATTCATGCCACAAAAATGCCAGGCAATGACCATCTCCAACAAGTGAGAGTCTAACCACCTCCCCTTGATATTCAACAGCATTATCATCGCTGAATCCACCACCATCAACATCCTGGGGGTAACCATTGACCAGAAACTTAACTGGACCTGCCACATAAATACTGTGGTAACAAGAGCAGGTCAGAGGCTGGGTATTCTGTGGCGAGTGTCTCACCTCCTGACTACCCAAAGCCTTTCCACCATCTACAAGTCAGGAGTGTGATGGAATAATCTCCACTTGCCTGGATTAGTGCAGCTCTAACAATGCTCAAGAAGCTTGATGTCATCTAGGACAAAGCAGCCCGCTTGATTGGCACCCCATCCACCACCTTAAAGATTCACTCCTTCCACCACCGGCACACATGGCTGCAGTGCGCACCATCTACAAGATGCACTGCAGCAACTTGCCAAGGCTTCTTCGGCAGTACCTATCAAACCCGAGAACTCTACCACCTAGAAAAACAAAGGAGCAGGCGCATGGGAATAGCACCACCTCCAAGTTCCCCTCCAAGTTACACACCATCCTGGCTTGTAAATATATCACCGTTCCTTCATCGTCGCTGGGTCAAAATCCTGGAACTCCCAACCTAACAGCACTGTGGGAGTACCTTCACCACATGGACTGCAGCGGTTCAAGAGGCAGCTCATCATCACCTTCTCAAGGGCAATTAGGGATGGGCAATAAATGCTGGCCTTGCCAGCGACGCCCACATCCCATGAATGAGCATTTACAAAAATTGATGTAAACCTTCAGAACCAAAATCAGCACTTTGGAAGACTGTACTGTATTGCACAAAAGCTGTAACCTGAAGACAGTAATTGCGATATGTAGGCAAGACTTTTGACTATTTGAATGTACCAAAGGTGCTTGTGGGATAGAAGCCAGTTGTTTTTGCTGAAATATGCACTAAAATCTTTATCTTAAGGACTTCATAGAGGTTTTGTTATTGACTACCTCTAGAATACCATTGGGCTGATTTTGCAGTTGGGAGGCTGGATCACGCTGGTGGGATTCGAGTGTGCAGCGACCAGGAAATTATACATCCAGCAATCTTACGCTACAACCTCCCATCCTTGCATATGCCTGTATAAATTGCTCCTCTGTGCAAACACTTAATGTACATTTCCCTGTATCTGTACTTGTCACTGAATAAATAGCAGAAAGGGAAGTGTTGCTGATTTCCCCCCATCAGTACACAGACACAGACAGATTGCGGCCTTCCGCGTGAGATGGCCGCCGGAGGGACTGGAGTGCTTCATCACCCCCGGCAACCAAATTTTAATTTGATCCATTTAATATTAAAAGTTTAATTTGTTTAATTTGTCGGTTTTAGTGCCCCCTTTAATAAGGAGGCACTTGATTCATAGTTTTGCACTAAAATAATTGTAATGCCTACACCACTGCTTCAATTGAAATTGGTTAATAGACCTGAAGAGAGATGAAAATTTGGAGCTTTTGCAGGGTTTTAGTGCTACACAGCACACGTTGAAACATATGAATTTCTTGGTTCAATTGCAAGACTTTAATTGACTTTCCAGAATGCCTCTGCCTCGGGTTACATACTTGTCTCTCCCATTTTATCCTGGTAAATGAGATATTACGCAGAAGCATGGCACTCCTTTCGGAGAGGGGTAGGGAAGCTCTTGTTGTCTAAAGATGAAGCAGAGTTCATTGTAACCATGGATAAACTGCAAACCAAATAACCCCACTGCCGAGCGGAAAGAGTTGCTCAATGCATGACAAGTGATCTTTAGAAAATAAAAGAAAAATAAATTGTAAGCTAATTTTAGAGCAGAAATCCAACTTCAGATTAACTGTTTCCGTGAAGGAAGAATGGGTTCTTTATTATTACAACATTATGATATTTGTTTACTGCAAAAAGTGGTTAGAAGTGAATGCAGCCACAGCTTGGCAAATTGTATGAAACAACATAACCTACAGCAAGTAGCTGTGGTACACAATAATGTAAAACAGACACAATAATGTTTTCAACTTTGATTACCATGGAAAGCAGTCTAATTATGTTTGTGTTGGAAAGACATCAACATAAAATGGACCAAAGTAATAATTAAAGTAATTGAGGCAGAACTGTGCGAAGCTCAAACCCTTTATTGCAGTGTAAGGTTAGCCTTGGCTCAGTGGTAGTGCTCTCGCCTCTGACGCAGAAGGTTGTGGGTTCGAGCTAATCTCCAGACACTTGAGCTCTGGGGAAGATGTGCTTAACTCCAGCAGCTTTATGCTTAGGAGCCTGCAACCGTAAGGGGGAAGAGTGTACATTCGGTTCTTCCAGGAAAATGGATACAAGGCAACTTTATATTTTAAAATGACATTTCTCCAGCTTTTCGTGTAAAACCCTTACAGAAGAGACAACATGTCCAGGCAAAATCTCCCCAGTAATACACAAGGCAACACAAAAGGGTATCAGTTTGAATAATTAAACAAAGGCCCACAGGTCTGATGCAATCATTTTGGCCAGCCCAGACAGAGTGGCACCTCTGTCGAGATAGTGAACAATTCACCCCATCAGTGAGCGACAGGATACAGGAGGTGTGGCTAATCTCCCATTCCAGACAGATCGATACACATCGAACTGCCATTCACACTCCATTTTATTCAAGGAAGACCCAAGACAATGGCATGCAGTTTTGGCGCGAAGATGAACGGACTATAAGAAAAAGCTACAAAAACACACAAGGGTGTTGGAAGTTGGAAGTTGGAGGTTGGAAGTTGGAGGTTGGAGGTTGGAAGTTGGAAGTTGGAGTTTGGAGGTTGGAGGTTGGAGTTTGGAGGTTGGAGGTTGGAGTCAGCTTTTTGCATTGAGTTGTAGAGTTGAGTTAAGAAGGTGGGAGTCAGTTTTCGTTGTGGTTGAGTTGAGTTAAAGGGGAGTTGAGTCAGCTCTTCACAGGGCCCTCGCTCTGGGGAAGGTGTGCTTAACTCCAGCAGCTTTTTGCTTAGGAGCCAACTGAGAGGCAAATAGTAGCAACATCGAGGAGGAAAACCAAACTGACCAACAACGTAAAACCCACCCCAGAGGGACCCCGAGCTGAAATAAGTGCCCCCAGAACCCCGGAGTTGATATGATTGTGAATATAGCCCAAACCCCCTCACAGACTCAATTTAGGATAGGAATTGGTAAGAAGGGTGGAAGTGGGAGGTGGGGGTTTTGTGTGGGTGGAATGTTTCAACCTTTTATCTTCCCCTTCCCTGTTGCGAGAATTTTTCGTGTTGTTGAGTGAGATTGTGCCATTACTGCTATTTGCGACCTCTTCCTATGCCCTCTATCTTTGTGTTTACTATTCTAAATAAACACCATTAGCCATTTTGCACTCTTACCCACTGTGTCTGGTGCCTCGTTACTCACCCATCCTCATAAATTGCACGTTCAGAACCTCAGGGGAGTATAGATTCGAACCCACACCCCAAGCTCCCCTTACAATGGCGACCATGAAGGGACATGCATTGCGTGAGGGTGAAGAGACAGTCAGTCTTGGTGGAGAGGAGTATAAAATGGAGGGTAGGATTGCTAGGTATGTAACAGCAAGGATAAACTGCTCAAGGAAATGGGTGTAGGCACTGCTGAGGGCTGAACGGCCTGAGGACGCAGCAGCCAGGTGGACCCAGAGTAAAGATCATAAAAGATCAGTGGAAAAGGCAGTGTGGCTGATTTGCTTTCGGAAGCAAGTAGACATCCTGCAGACAGAGTTAGCTGAGCAGAGAGAGGAGCTAGTAAACACCAGCAAAGAAAGGGAAAAGCTGGATCAGGATTTAAAGTGGGAGAGGCAGGAACGAGAGAGGGATGGAGAAAGCTATTGCAACCACAGGGAGTACCTTCAGTCCCAGGAAACTGAGGGAAAAGGTTACGTCAGGGGACTGCAGGAGGAACTTGCCCAGGCTCCGAACCAGGGAAGGTTGTGAGAGGGTAAGAGTCTCCAGCTACAGGCTGCGCTTCAGGCGTGCCACAGCAGGGCAGAGGCGGATCATCGTTCCTTTCAGGAACAAATTGATCGGCTCACCCTGGCTCTGGCTGAAGCCAAAGCTGCCCTTGTTCTAGCTAGAGCAAAAGCTCTGGAAGTGCCCGAGACTCGAATCCCCACCCGACCCAACACCAAAGCTCTGGCCCTAGCTGAGGCAAAAGTCCTTGGCTGGGCTGAAAGCAAGGCCCCCAGTAAAGGAGTAGTGTGCCTTTTCAGCCCAGCTGATGTGCGGAGGGGGGAACATAGTGAAACAGGCTGTGGGGAGGAGGATAGGGAGGGACAATCCTACAGGCCCTCTCCCACAGCCCCATTGGGGATCCCGGAGGAGAGGCAGGGTGAAATACTGGAATCTAAACCTCCAGGACCAGCCCCAATGTGCCCCATCTGGCAGAGTAGATTCGGGCCACCCGCAGTGGGTCAGGCTGAGGGTCCCCTACAGAACCAATACGTGCTTCCCCACAGTGCGACCGAGCTGCGGCAGATGATGGCCCATGTGAATAAACTTACCCGAAAAGGAGACCCCTCTGTCCACTTTATGGAAGGAGAACAGGTAGGAGACATAAATGACTGCGATGAGGCCGAACGGAGAAAACTGCTCCTGTTCTCACTGGACCCAGCCCTGTGTCAGGTTCTCTCTGCTGAGAGCAAGAGGGGTCAGCAAACAGTGGCCGCTCTCCAGGAGGATATCCTGGAGGCCATGGGGTTGGACGGCTGTCCGTTCGACCAGGTACAGGCCACTGTCCAGAGACCCGGGGAGACCCCCAGGCATTCACTGATCGACTGTGGCCAGTGTATGAGGAAGCCAGTGGGGGGAATTTGGACCGAACCCAGCTGGATGCACTCCGACGTGGTCGCTGGCTGCGTGCACTGGTGGCAAACAGCCTACTGGAGTTGCGCGCCCAGGCCAACCTGTGGTTCGATTTCAGAGACCCCCAAGCCACAGAGGAGATGGTGCTGAGATAGCTGACCCTCTCTTTTCGCAATGGCAGAATCGGGGGGGAGAAACCCACCAAGGGGAAGGTGTGTGAGATCTGCCCCGGCTCTGATAAGAGAGAATGGAGGCAAGAAGGGAATTGGCAGGCAGGCAGAGAGGTGGTTTGCTATGGGTGCGGGGAGACAGGGCACATGAGGAGGGAATGCCGGGCTCCGAGGCAGGAAAAGAGAGGTCCACAGGCCCCAACCTCAGCCCCAGTCCCTGCGGCCGCGAGCCCTCCCAAGCCAGCTGTGCCCAGCCCTGCTGCCCCACTCGAGGGTCTCCTCACGGCTCTGCAGGCACTCTTTACCCAGACTGGGAAGGTCGCAGCCATGACCGGGGGCGAAGTTCCTCAAGCCCAGACCAACAGCCCCCCAATGACTAGACCCCAAGGAACCCATGTACCTCTGCCCGGTCATCTATGATGCGTGGAGCAGACCACGTGTCAAGATGGGGGTTGAGGGGGTCCGGGGGGAGTATCTACTGGGTACAGGGGCCTCGTGCACCCTGGTTCATGTAGACGACCCAACCACTTCACCCCTATCCAGTGGGATCCCCTATTGCCTAACCAGCTTCACTGGAGAAGAATGCGAGGGCTTCTTCTCCAAACCACTGCAGATACACATAGGCACCCTCCACACCATGTGGTAGTGTGTCCTTCTGCCATGGGAGGGAGTGGGTAAAGACATCCTAGGGGTAAATTTCCTCAGCGGCCAGAAAATACTGGTCGACCTGAGGAACCACTGTCTGTGGGGCACAGCTGACACCGGGGAGGGGGAAGGTACAGCAGTCATCCAGGGGAAGCAGGGGAAGGGTTCCCTCTACGCTGTAAAGCCGAAGGAGGGATATGACCTCAGCGCTCTGGTAGACGGCATCCCGATGATCTATCAGACTTTTGTGCGAGCCAACCTGGCGGCATTTGCCAGGCATAAGCACGACTGTGGACGGGTAAATGGGGTCGAGGTCAGAGTAGATGCGGACCCCATGTCTAAGCCCCAGAAGCAGTATAATTTTCCCAGGGAAGCTGAGGCAGACCTAGAGGTCGTATTGGGATCTCTAGTCAGACAGGGAGTGTTGAGACCAATAGCCACACATGTGAACTTTCCACTTTGGCCGGTTAGGAAAACGGACAATTCTTGGAGGGCCACAGTGGACTACCGAGTCCTCAATAAAAATATCCCTGCCTGTGCGCCACAGTGGCAGCTGTAGCCGACCTAGTCGCAGCCATCCCCGCGTCTGCAGCCGTCTTTATGGTACTGGACATCTCGAATGGGTTCTGGTCCATCCCGAGGCGGTGGGAGGACCAGTATAAATTCGCCTTTACATTCAAAGGACAGCAGTATACCTGGAACTGTCTTCCCCAGGGCTTCCACAACAGCCCGAGCATTTTTCATCAGTGTATGGCCAACTGCCTGAAAGAGTTCAGCAGACCCAGACAGCTAGTCCAGTACGTGGACGACCTGCTGCTATTCTCCCATTCGGTCCCCTGCTGGCAGAGCTGTTGGGACCGCTGCACGCGGAGGGTTTTAAAGTAAACCCTAAGAAAGCACAGATCGGCCAGGCAGAGGTAAAATTCCTGGGGCTGACTGTGCAGGCAGGGGAGAGAGCCATTGATGAGGCTAAGAGGAGGGCAGTTCAGGAGTTACTGGCTCCGACTACAGTTACAGGGGTGAGGTCATTCCTGGGTCTGACCAGTTACTGCAGGGATTTCATTGAGGATTATGCAGCCATTGCAGCCCCCCTACTCCGGCTCCTGCGCAAAGGCGTGGAGTGGGAGTGGGATGAGGATGTGATGCAGCGTTTCCCTGCCTCAAGGGAGACCTGCAGAAAGCTCCGACCCTGGGAGCGGTAGATGAGGGCGAGAAATTTTTCCTGGAGGTAGCAGCCAGCGGGGATAGCTTAAGTGCTGTGCTGATGCAACAGCGGCACGGCCAGCTGAGACCGGTGGTCTACTCCTCCAGGGTCCTCACTGAGGTTGAGAGGGGTTACTCAAAATGTGAAAGGCATCTGCTGGCCACCCACTGGGCTGTGAAGCGGTCGCAGGTGTTTACAGGAGTGTCCCCAATCACCCTCCTCACTCATCACACCCCCACTCAGATGCTGCTGGATGGGAGAATTAAGGATGGGACAGTGAGCAGTGCATGCATTGCTTGCTGAACCCCCCTGCTCTCACAGATGGATTTGAGAGTAAAAGGGATGTGTGAGCCCCGACTGACAGCCAACATGCTGTACCCCGGGAAAGCCCACTGTTGCTCCGTTGAGGGGGTCTGGGACGTGGACATAGGGCTCCGGGCGGGGATCCATTCCCACGGCCGGGAGATCTATATTGGACAGGTCCAACATGGTGGTGGCGGGGGAAAGGCTCACAGGGTGCGGGATTTATGATCCCCAGGCAGGCATTGCCAGGGCCATAAAGCTCCCAATCACCATGAGCGCCCAGCATGATGAACTGTCGGCAGTTATGTATGTAGTCACCCACCCCGACGAATTCCCACGGCCCTATACCATCTGTTCAGATAGTATGTTCACCTGCAATGCCTGCACGGAGTACCTAGCCATCTGGTCCCGTCGCGGGTATACATCTGCAGACGGTAAGCCCCTGGCCATAAAACCCCGACTGTAGCACATCATGCAGGCAGTAGGGACCGGGGCAGACATTTGCATTCACAAAGTAAAGGCCCATTACAAACATGAGCCCAGGGCTGCAGGGAACCAAAAGGCAGATCAACTGGCCAAAGAGGGAGCCCAAACGGGAACCAAGTGGAACCCGCTCGAGGCAGGCCCATAGCAGCTATCCGGGGCAGACAGGGGACACAAGGGAGCGCAGGGGTGGCTTTGGCCCCGGATCTCCAGCAGGAACAGGCGCGAGATCCCGTCCTCAGGTCCGTCATGGACAAGCTGACTGCGGGAGAAAAGGTCGAAGGACCGTACAGAGGCACAGGCATCCATGTTAGGGAGAAGATATTGTTTAAAGGAGAGCAGTGGATAGTGCCTCAGCAGCACCAGAGGGAGTTCCTTCAGCTGGCCCACGCAGGCCCTGGAGCTTGACACCCCGGACCGGAGGTCACATGGCAACGGGTGGAACATGTCGGGTAGTGGCCCCAGCTCCGGGAAGACACTCATGAATTTTGCGCGAACTGTGTTGTCTGTGCAACCAATAATCCAGATCCCCAGAAAAGAAATGTGTCTCTAGGACACACAAGGAGGGTAGAGGGACCATGGCAATCGATACAAATCGATTACATAGGGCCCCTACCTGTGGCTAAGGGAGGGTACCGGTACTGCCTGGTTTTGGTGGACACTTTCACAAAGTGGGTTGAAGCCTTCCCTTGCCGAACAGCCAAAGCAGCGGGGACCGCCAGGATATTGGTTATGGAGGTGTTCTCCAGGTGGGGACTTCCACAGTACGTGGAGTCCGACCGGGGGAGCCACTTCACGGGACAGGTCATGCAGGCAACCCTTAAGATGCTGGGGATTGAGGGGAAGTGGCACGTCGCCTACAACCCCTAGTCCTCGGGGCTAGTGGAGGATATGAATAGGACCTTGAAAGAAAAACTCAGGAAGGAGACTGGGGATTCCCCGTAGAGATGGGTGGAGAGGTTGCCCCTGGTTTTGATGGGGATCCGGGCCAGCCAGTCGAAAAGCACGGGGTATTTCCCATAACAGCTCATGACTGGAAGAGCCATGCGAACCCCCACCCATGTACTTGCCCCGGTCCTGACGGAAGCTCAGGTAATCGAGGTGAATAGGGACTGCTTTACCAAGAGTCTGTTGGAGCACCTCAAGCAGATTCACTGGCAGGTGGCCACTAACATGGGGAAGCAACATCAGACCAACCAATTGCTGCTGGAACCGAGCAAACACCACAGGTGGCAGGTGGGGAACCAGGTCATGGTCCGCAACTTTGCCAGGGTGGGAGTCTTTGAGCCACTATACATGGGGCCTGACAGCATTGTCGACAAGGCAAGCCCCATGGTATACGCAGTCAAGGTGCCCCGCCGGGTTAAATGGTTTCACATTAACCAATGTAAACTGTTTAACCCCAACAAGGCAAAACCTCGTGGGAAAGGGCAGCCCGGAGGGACAATCCTGACGGGAAGCCCAGGCCCCCAGCCCACCACTGCAGCCCCACCGATCCCACCACAAGGAGCAGTGAGTTGCTTCACAGGTACAAACTACCCACAGATTTGGGACCCACAGGAAGGGGGATTCCCACCTTACATATGGGACGAGGACTCACCTCCACCCGTTAGGAGATCCGCTCGGACTCCGCAGTCAAGGGTGCCACCGTCCCTGGCAGCCTGTTTTACTTTCCCGAGAGGTACTAGGGGAAAAGGGTTGCGCAGGGCAGGCAGCCAGTCACTGGACGAGACCCCGCAGCCAAGGTCTCCTGACGGGGAAGGGGTTGTACCGGAGGAAGGGGCTGCCGACAGTGAGGAGCCTGTCGGGGCTAGCCTAGCCTTCGGTGCGGACAGCCCAGAGCCTGCAAGCAAGATAGTGGCGGTGGGTCCCAGCAGTGAGTGGTCCTTGGAAGAACAAGAGTCTCCTGACAGGGAAGGAGTTGTACCGGAGGAAGGGGCCGCCGACAGTGAGGAGCCGGTCGGGGATAGCCTAGCTTCTGGTGCAGACAGCCCAGAGCCTGCAGGAGAGAGGGCAGCGGCGGGTCCCAGTAGTGAGTGGTCCCTAGAAGAACTGAGGAAATGCTGTGAGAGTATCAGCTGCGAGTGGTTTCGGGTGGAAGCCTTGTACAACCCAAAGCCCCAAGAGGATACGGGAGTCCCCGGCAGTGAGGAGCCTGCTGGGGGAATTTTCGTTGCTCCCGAGGGCAGTGAGCCATCCCTGGAGGGGGTGAGGGGCTGTACCAGCCCAGTAAGCACCACCCGAAGCTCGGGGGACACCTTGGCAGGGGAGACAGAGGGGCCGCGGAGGTCGGTCCGGCCCAAGAGGCCAAAGGAGAGGTGGTCTCCCCCCTACATTCCCCGTCATAAAAGGAAAACCAAGGAGCATCCCAGGGATTAGCACAGCCACCCGGGAAGGGTGGCAAGCAGGTTAAAAAGGAGAGCAGTAGGTGTGAACATATATATAAAGATTTCTCTAGTGTAGTGGGCTCAGGTGGCCTCTGCAATATAGAGAGTATAACGGTGAGGCTTTTGCACCAATAGGATAGGGAGCCTGGATTTCTTTTTTTTCTCTCACTTCCTCTTTTGTGTAAGGTTTGTTTGTTGTTTCAAGTGTTTATTAGTTGAAACCCCTTGACTTCCACAGTAAATTGCGGTTTGCGGTCAGACCGATAGGCACACACAGTTTAAATCCGTGCAGGGGTACTGTGAGGTGTAGACAGAGTGGAAAATGGGGGAGGGATGAGCCGGGGGCTCAGGGTTTTTGAACCAAATGAGGTTTTATCTTTCAGAAGAGGAACCAGAGATGAGGAAAATCCTGCTCCTGTGCACCTACATCAGAATGTGCATCGGCTACCGGGGACAGACTGAAGAAGCCATTATTTTTGGATGCTCAGGGGGGGCAGGCACCGACTGTCACCACAGGAGAAGGGACACCGGGTGTAGAGGGGACCACAATATATACCCACAGGGGAAGGTGGCCAGGGTGGTTAGGGTCCAATTCCACTAGATACTCCAGCCACCCCGGGGTCACGTATGGGGAAGCATCAGTCTCCTGCCCCAGAATTGAGGTGACCGCATCCCGGGTTAGGGTAGTGGATGGGAAGAGGGTTCGCCTGACCTGTAAGGGGCACATCCCAGTAGGAAGGTGGTGGTGGCTCAGGAAGCTGAGCAAAGACATGGGAAACCCGCCAGCAGATTGGGAGAGACTGGACAACAGCATCTACCGGAACCCAGGGGGGAGTGTGTGTTGGAATAAATGATGGGAGGCGGAGTTAGGAGTGTGTGTGTGCATGTGGGGATCAGAGAAGATATGCCCGACAGGCATCTCCATAGCATTCTCCCAACAATGGCGGGATGAAGGGAAGGGGATAGGATGGGACCGGAGCATGGTCGCATGCATAGTAAGCCACCCCAGCTCCATCCACGCCACCGAGTTAAGCGCACACCCCAGACAGCCCCTGCCCACAGCCCCGACCGAACCAACTGACACGGACAGATGCCCTACCACCACCCAGGATCAGAGAACGGTTTGGTTTTGGTTGCCACGGACAAGCTGCTATACTAGGGGGTCCATTACGCCGTGGCCTCCGTCATCCTAAACCTTACCGAGGCGCACCTACCTGAGTGGTGCCCAAAGGAGACAGAACGCCTCTACCAGGCTCTTCTTCGAGAAATGTTCAGGACATTTTACGAGCTCGATTTTGTCTATTTGAATAAGACTTTGCTGTACCGTCTACAACCCAAAGACATCGTCAAACCGAAAAGACACAGAAGAGGGATCTGGAATGATGTTTTTACTGGTTTCAACACCGGGGCATCAATGATTAATAGCACGGACAATTATGTAGCACATTTCGGATACCACATTCCATTTTTACCAGAGCACCTGACAGATCTGTTCAAAGCAGCACAAAAATCCCAGAAACATTATTTCACCCTGCAACAAAAAAAACAATAAAATTGGGAGTCCAGATTTAAGCTGACTTAAATTCAAGACCCTGGTGGGATTGGAGGTTGGACGTAGAGGTCCCGGCTTGGGACTGCATCCTCTCTCATGCCCTGGTAGTGGCACAGCTGATCATCGTAGCTGATTTGCTGGCGATCCGCTGCCAACTTAGGAGAAAGGGCCGTCGTTTAAAAATTGAGAAAGCTATGCGGGAGGCCAAGTCAAAGGCCAAACGAAAAGGGAGGGCTAGCAAAGTCTATGCAGTATGACGGGACTGATTGTACGAGCCGAATGTATTGCACTGTAAAGAAAAGTCTGTACCTTGTAAAAGGTCCGTACCTCCCTATCTGTAATGCTATGATGTGTGATACTATGTACTATTATGATTTTGGTGAAGGGTATTGGTTGAGAAGCATTTTTACATTTTCAGTATTGTATTGATTCCAAATGCATGAATACCATTGGTGTATTTTAATGTTTTATCGTGGGTTTAGGTAAGATTTGGGGAAGATTGGCTCTGTGAGAGGGAAAAGGTTTTGCTTCACATTTTGAAAACACTTTGAAGACAGAGTGTTTTAACGGGGGACTGTAAGGTTCTGCAAAACCAACCACGGAGACATGTGGCAGGGAGAATGGGAAGATGCCAACAGCCTGTAAACCGCGGAGGATGATGGGACTCTGGCCACCCTGTACAGTAACAGATAGTGTTGCAGGGGCACGGAACTAGACGGGGGATGAGCCAGCTACCGTAAGGGGAAAGAGTGTACATTCGGTTCTTCCAGGAAAATTGATACAAGGCAACTTTATATTTTAAACGGACATTTCTCCAGCTTTTCGTGTAAAACCTTCACAGAAGAGGCAACATGTCCAGGCAAAATCTCCCCAGTAATACACAAGGCAACACAAAGGGTATCAGTTTGAATAATTAAATAAAGGCCCACAGGTCTGATGCAATCATTTTGGCCAGCCCAGACAGAGTGGCACCTCTGTCGAGATAGTGAACAATTCACCCCATCAGCGAGTGACAGGATACAGGAGGTGTGGCTAATCTCCCATTCCAGACAGATTGATACACATCGAACAGCCATTCACACCCCATTTTATTCAAGGAAGACCCAAGACAATGGCATGCAGTTTTGGCGCGAAGATGAACGGACTATAAGAAAAAGCTACAAAAACACACAAGGGTGTTGGAAATTGGAAGTTGGAGGTTGGAGGTTGGAGGTTGGAGGTTGGAGTTTGGAGGTTGGAGGTTGGAGTCAGCTTTTTGCATTGAGTTGTAGAGTTGAGTTAAGAAGGTGGGAGTCAGTTTTTGTTGTGGTTGAGTTGAGTTAGAGGGGTGTTGAGTCAGCTCTTCACAGAGCCCTCGCTCTGGGGAAGGTGTGCTTAACTCCAGCAGCTCTTTGCTTAGGAGCCAACCGAGAGGCAAATAGAAGAAACCGACGCAACATCGAGGAGGAAAACCGAACCGACCAACAACGTAAAACCCACCCCAGAGGGACCTCGAGCTGAAATAAGTGCCCCCAGAATCCCGGAGTTGATATGATTGTGAATATAGCCCAAACCCCCTCACAGACTCAATTTCGGATAGGAATTGGTAAGAAGGGTGGAAGTAGGAGGTGGGGGTTGTGTGTGGGTGGAATGTTTCAACCTCTTATCTTCCCCTTCCCTGTTGCGAGAATTTTTCATGTTGTTGAGCGAGATTGTGCCATTAATGCTATTTACGACCTCTTCCTATGCCCTCTATCTTTGTGTTTACTATTCTAAATAAACAACATTAGCCATTTTGCACTCTTACCCACTGTGTCTGGTGCCTTGTTGCTCACCCATTCTCATAAATCGCACGTACAGAACCTCAGGGGAGTGTGGATTCGAACCCACACCCCAAAGGACACAGCCTCAGTGCACCGTCATGAAAAAGCAGGTTTTAGCACTGCCAGATGGGAGGAAGATTTTCACGGCGGTATTTCGCCGTCGGGGGGCGGGGGCGGGAGCATCGGCAGTGCACACTGTGATGACGCACTTGGCATGGATGGGCAGCAGCGGAGTGGTGGGGGGAGCAAGTCACTGCTGGGATACCGTAGGAGCGGAATTTTGATAATGGCGGCCATTACACGAAAGGTCGGAGGCCATTGCATTTCGCAGCATTGCCGCCCATTTCCGGTGTTAAGAAGTCTTAAGGAAAGGGGCAATTTCTGCCCCGCTGTCTTATGGATGAGATTTTAAACCGATGCCCCGTCTGCCCTCTCAGTGGATGGAAAAGATCACATGGCACTCTTCAAAGAGCAACGGAGTTCTACCCCATGATCTGGTCAATATCTATTCCTCAACCAAAATCACTTAAACAGATTATCTGATCATGTATCTCATTGATGTTTGTGGTGTCTTGCTGTGTGTAAATTGGCTGCTGCATTTTCCTACATTACAACCGTGACTACACTTCAAAAATATTTCAATGGCTGCAAATTGCTTGTGCTTTGGGGTGAAAGGCGCCATATAAATCATAGAATCATAGAAACATAGAAATTTATAGCACTGAAGGAGGCCATTTTGGTCCATTGTGTCTGTGCCGACCAAGAGCTATTCAGCCTAATCCCACTTTTCAGCTCTTGACCGTAACCCTGTAGGTTTCGACACTTTAAGTGCACATCCAAGTGTATCCCCAAATGCAAGTGTTTTTCTGTCCTTTATCATTGCAGTGTGCCAGCTAAATGCTTCTCCTGCTAAAAATGCTGCAGAATGCAATGGAATTACATTGCATGATATAAATAATTTTTAGCATTTATTTATGGGATGTGGGCGTTGCTGGCAAGGCCAGCATTTATTGCCCATCGCCAGTTACCTTTGAGAAGGTGGTTGTGAGTCGTCTTCGTGAGCCACTACATTCCATGTGGTGAAGGTGCTCCCATAGTGCTGTTAGGGAGGGAGTTCCACGATTTTGACCCAGCGACGATGAAGGAATGGCAATATATTTACAAGTCAGGATGGTGTGTGACTGGTAGGGGAACTTGGAGGTGGTGGTGTTCCCATGCGCCTGCTGCCCTTGTCCTTTCTAGGTGGTCGTGCTTGCGGCTTTGGGAAGTGCTGTTGAAGTGAGTTGGCGAGTTGCTGCAGTGCACCTTGTAGATGGTACACACTGCTGACACGGCATGATGGTGGAGAGTAGAATGATTAAGATGATGATGGGGTGTCGATCAAGTGGGCTACTTTGTCCTGGATGGTGTCGAGCTTCTTGAGTGTTGTTGGAGCTGCACTCATCCAGGCAAGTGGAGAGCATTCCTTCAAACTCCTGACATGCCTTGTAGCTGGTGGAAAGACTTTGGAGAGTCAGCAGGTGAGACACTCGCCACAAAATACCCAGCCTCTGACCTGATCTTGTTGCCACAGTATTTATGTGGCTGGTCCAGTTAAGTTTCTGGTCAATGGTGATCCCCAGGATGTTGATGGTGGTGGATTCTGTGATGGTAATGCTGTTGAATGTCAAGGGGCAGTGGTTAGACTCTCTCTTGTTGGAGATAGTCATTGTCTGACACTTGTATGGCACAAATGTTACTTCTCACTTATCAGTCCAAGTCTGAAGGTCATCCAGCTCTTGCTGCATGCAGACACAGACTGCTTCATTATCTGATCAAATGCGAATGGAACTGAACATTGCACAATCATCAGCGAACATCCCCACTTCTGACATCATGATGGACGGAAGGTCATTGATGAATCAGCTAAAGATCATTGGGCTGAGGACACTGCACTGAAGAACTCTTGCAGCAATGGCTTGCGGCTGAGATAATTGGTCTCCAAAAACCACAAACATCCTTCTTTATGCTTGGTATTATGACTCCAGCCAGTGGAGGGTTTTCCCCTGATTCCCATTGACTTCAGTTTTACTAGGGTTCCTTGGTGCTACACTTGGTCAAAGGCAGTCACTCTCACTTCACCTCTGGAATTCAGCTCTTTTGTCCATGTTTGGACCAAGGCTGTAATAAGGTCTGGAGCCGAGTGGTCCTGGCAGAACCCAAACTGAGCATCAGTGGACGTGTTATTGGTGAGTAAGTGCTGCTTGATAGCACTATCAACAACTCCTTCCATCACTTTGCTGATGATTGAGAGTAGACTGATGGGGCGGTAATTGGCCGGATTGGGATTTGTCCTGTTTGTTGTGGACAGGACATACCTGGGTAGTTTTTCACTTTACCTGGTAAATGCCAGAGTTTAGCTGACTGAAACAGCTTGGCTAGAGGCGTGGCCAATTCTGGAGCACAGGTCTTCAGCACAACAGCCGGGATGTTATCGGGCCCCATTGCCTTTGCTATATCCAGTGCGCTCAGCCATTTCTTGATATCACATGGAGTGAATCGAATTGGCTGAATACTGGCTTCTGTGATGGTGAGAACCTCAGGAGGAGGCCAAGATACTTCATCAAACTCGACACTTCTGGCTGAAGATGGTTGCAAATGTTTTAGCCTTGTCTTTTGCATTCACTTCCTGAACTTTGCCATCTTTGAGGATGGGGATATTCATGGAGCCTCATCCTCTTGTGAGTTGTTTAATTGTCCACCACCATTTAGAATTGCTTGTGGCAGGACTGCAGAGCTTTGATCTGATTCATTGGTTATGGGAGCGGTTGGCTCTGTCTATAACATGCTGCTTCCGCTGTTTAGCATGCATGTAGTCCTGCGTTGCAGCTTCATCAGGAGGCCCTCATTTTCAGGTTTTGAGCTGCAAAATCTGTTCTGAATCTATGCTATTTAGCACGGTGATAGTGCCATACAACAAGATGGAGGGGGCCCTCACTGTGAAGATGGGCTGCATGAACAGAGAGACCTTGGGCAATGTGTGCACAAATCAATAAAGATGGCAGGACAGATTGAGAAATCAGTTATAAAAGCATACGGGATCCAAGGCTTCATAAATAGAGGCATAGAGTACAAAATCAAGGAAGTTATGATGAATCTGTATCTCTTTACTTCTTTTATTTTTTGTAGTTTAAGCTTCCATGAATGCTTCTGTTGTATAGTAAATTAACTTTGCGAAGTTTGTCATATGATGTCCTGTATAGCTGTTTGATCCTATACACATTCTTTAGTCAAGTTATTAAGTACCTGCTTGGGCTGATTTCTTAACTCTCCACAACGGTTTTCTGTGCAGCCACAAGTGGCCACATACGCTGGCCTGTTAGTTTGGAGTAACTATTAGCTGTCCAAACTGGCTTAAATGGCCAAAACGGGCATAGGTGGCTGGTAACACCCCCTTTTGAAAAAAAAACTAAACTAAAAAAAATCCTAACGAATTCACTTAGACTGGCGCAAATTGAATGTGCAGAATGGGGATTTTTAAGATACTCCAGAGAAATCAAGTTGCTCCAAAAAAAACGGAGCAATTCCTGGGCAAATGTGGGCCCATTGTGTCCAATTCTAGGAACTGCATTTTAGGAGACCCTAGAGAGGGTGCAGAAAAGATTTACAAGAATGGTTGCAGGGAAGAGGGACTTCAGTTACGTGGATAGACTGGAGAAGCTGGGGTTGGTCTCCTTGGAGTAGAGAAGATTGAGTGGAGGTTTGATAGCGTTGTTCAAAATCAGGAGGGGTCTAGACAAAGTAGATCGACAGAAACTGTTCCCATTGGTAGAAGGGTCAAGAACCAGAGGACACAGATTTAAGGTGATTGGCAGAAGAACCAAAGACGACATGAGGAAAAACTCTTTTACACAGCGAGTGGTTAGAATCCGGAATGCACGGCCTGAAAGGGTGGTGGAGGCAGCCTCAATTGTGGCTTTCATAAGGGAATTGGATAGTACCTGAAAGAAAAAAATTGCAGAGCTATGGGGAAAGGGCGGGGGAGTGGGCGTAGGTTTTTCCCTCGTGTTGGTTCTCTCACCACCTGAAGCAAGCCCAATCTTGCAGCTATATCCTTCAAGATTCAGCCAGTTCAGTCAGTAGTGGTGCTTCTCAGTCATTTTTGCTGATGAACATTGAAGTCCCTCACCCAGAGTATATTCTGTACCCTTGCTACCCACAGTGTTGCTTCCAAGTGCTGTTCAACATGAAGGAGTACTGATCCATCAACTGAGGGAGGTGCGGCAGGTGGCCATCAGCAGGAGGTTTCCTTAATTCAACAATAATAGAAGAAAGGCTGTCCTGTGAACATTGCTGTTAACTGGGATGTAAAAATCTGGGGATAGAGTTTTCACTTTGGGCGCAATCAGCAAACTGGGTGCAAATTCCATTTGAAGTTTTTAATGAAGTTAGTTTAAGGTACAAGTCTCCGCTCAAATTCATTTGCATAATTACAAACGTAAAACCTTCCATGAACCAGCGTGATTGGGCTGCGTAATAGAATGTAATTTTTTTTCCTCGCATTAAACATATTAATTGAGAGTGGTATTTAAGACTGGTAACCTGGTGCAGTTCTATTAATAGAGTTGAAAATGGGCTTCTCACAAAAAATATCAGCATTTTAATCAGTGTCAGAGTAACTAACCTAATTTTAAATCACTGAAAATAACTTTTAAAAAAACTGTACTGGACCATTTACTAGTTTGATTGGTGTACACAAGTCAGTTTCTTAGTAATTTAAGTATTTTTTAATATTTAAAAACTTTTAAAATATGCCTACTAGTGCCCATGTGCCTACTCACGCCTATGTGCCTACTAGTGCCCATGTGCCTACTCACGCCTATGTGCCTACTTGTGCCCATGCGCCTAAAACAACAAGCTCAATTAAATGAGCCTCCTCGAACGGCCTGAAACGGGCACAATAGCCGGAAATGCCCCATGCTCTTTCCTTTGATCTGGGTGCGTGGCTAGTCTGATTCAAGTACGATGCTTTTTTACACCAGCGTTAAACATCGTGCAAACTCCATATGCGCTGGGCGTATAATTAAAACAAGTTCAGTTGTGTAACTTTCTTCATAACTTAATGCCCCAAATCCCAAAATCCTCCTTATTGCCAGGTTCATGTCTGACGTATTTAATTCTATACGGAATATATAAGGATAACAATCTCTTTAGCCTCTGGTACAGATTCCAGTGTTTATGGAGTTCCAAAAGATATTAATTAGATCCATGCTTATTTTCTCAATCATTTCCTTGATGTTTCTGGAGTTCCCATTTGGTCCAAGAACAACATGCAGAATTAATTCTTTGATTATTTTTCTCCCATTAAACAATCCTGACTGATCTATAATAAAAACAGAAATTGCTGAGAATACTCAGCAGGCCAGGCAGCTTTTGCAGAGAGAGAAACAGAGTCAATGGGGGCTAAATGGCCCTGCGCCACGTTTGGGGCACACAATTTGAATTAAGTGAAGATTTACCGCCTGGCGAGATTGGGCTGTTACATCTTGCTGAATTGGGCACTTAGAAAGAGAAGTTGTGGGGCGGTATCGGAGGCGGGAATAGCCTCCGCGGGACACTGCTGCGGTGTTAGCGAGGTGGAAGTGGGGCGCGACTTTGATGATGTCGCGTGTCCCATGAGGGAAATGCACGGGGCGTGATGCGGCACAAACCCGTTTTCGCCCGCAGAATCCTGGGGGCAATTCCGGGGGGGCACTAACAGGCCTTTCCCAAAGGGACAATTTTGCCCCCAATGTTTCAGGTCTGTGACCTTTTGTCAGAACTGGAAAAGGTTAGAGGGCTAAATATACGATAGCGCCCGAACACGGGCATGGGGGATCACAAAGGAATGCAGGCAGCAAGCGACCTTCGTGCTGCCTGCTAATTACAATGATTGCAGCATTCAGCCCAGCGCTGAACAGGCAGCTGATTGGCTGAATGCTCATCAGGTGGCCCAAGTGCGTGCGAGGTTTGCTCCAATTAAAACTCGCCTCCACTTCTTAAAGGAAGTCCATCGGGATGCTGAACGAATGGTTCCACTGCCTTGACTGCTCCAGTACATGCAGGAGCAAGTGTCCCATTTCTTGGTGGTCTACTGCATCTTGCACAACTTGGCCATCTTCACGGCGCAGCGCTTGCCACGCCCACCTCAGGAGGAGGAGGAAGAGGAGGAAGAGGAAGTGGAGGAAGGGAGGAGGAAGGCAGCAAATCCCCATTCCGCTTGTATTGCAATGGAAGCTGAGACATCGGCCATCAGATCCTGCATCATGACAGAGCCAGTAGATATCAAAAAGCAAGTTATTCGAAAGTTGTTGATGGTGGAGGTGCCCTCGTGCAGGCCGTGCGTCAAATCAGCATTGTATGCTTCATTTGCATTCTTCTGCCGAATGCAGGCAATGGCCATGCTGCCAGCCTGCCCAAAATGACAACTGCGGTGGCTCGCACTAGAAGTGGGCAGAAACGAGGTGGCCGCCATTTTTCTACCGACACCGGCCTTACGTATCAGCACTAAGAGGAGGAATTTCACAGCCTTTTAGTGTACATCGTGTGGCAAAATAATAATGTGGAGCTGAAAACAACAATAACAGAGGCACATATGTCAGAAATTTGATCCAGCTGTTGCCTGGATCACAGAAAGATTTGAAGATGTTGCAGAGGAGTACCAAGAGTCAAAGTGTAGATTTCCCCTCGAATAATGTGTACTGTAGCAAGACTGGTTCAGACTCTGATGGATAAGTGCTGCTTACTGCTTCCAAAATGTCTTTGAGAAAATCCTATGCTTAAAGCAATGTGAAAATGGTTGAAGGAAATGATACCTTATGTATGTCATGGTTTGGGATTCAGTGGCCATTTATTTTACAAATAGGACCCAGACATGAGCTGTTTTTTTGAGCAGAAGTTTGTCTAAAAGGATTAGCTACTGCAGACAGCCCTGTGCTGGGTTGGCCATCCATTGGCAGGCTAGAGGTGATTTAAATGCAGGATCAACAGTTGTATTGCACAGATCTCAAACAATAGCCAATTTGTTAGCTATATTTGGCCATTCAGCGCATTGGTGTTGACAAACTCAGGGAAGGGAGGCTTTTTAAGAATCGACAAAGACACCAGAAGTCATTCAGTCAGCCATAAGATCCAAAAAAGCCTCTGCCCGAGTCAGGGAGAGTTCATGTGGGTGAAATTGGACAATAGAATGGACCTAAAACAGACAATATCACGACAGTCGTCTGTTACACACTCCGCCTGATATTCTGCTCTACTGACTGCGATGGAACAGACTATCAAACGTGTCGTATAACGATCGGCAAAAGTCATTCCACCTGCCTTACATTCCGCCCATGTCCAATTTCACCCCTTATGTCTTCCCTTTAAGTACGTGTATTCTTTATTTTTATAACGGTACGCAAACTGAAATTGAACTGATTTCACCAAACGACTTTCATCATGTTCGATATTCTGTACGTTTTACCTGCTGTGGAATAAAGCAGCTTATCAACCGAACCTGACAGCGCCTCACCTAGTGTTAACTGGGTCTGCCTTTGGAGAGATTAAAAGAGTGCTTAAGGTGCTGAGATTCGATGCAGATCACAAGGGAGTTTCATTGTTCCACTCCAGTACAGACAGGGCAGTGGAAGTCAATTTCTGTTAAAAAACAAGCAGGAAACCAGACTACTTAAGAGAGCGACTGAAGCCAAGTCGATACCTACAACAGACTTGATTCCCTAACCGTGTACTTAGCAGAACATCCCTCAGGGTAGGGGAAGTACTGAATAAAATCTTTCAAGAATAAAGGATTTGATACAGCAGATAGAGAGAAACTATTTCCTCCGGTGGGAGAGTCCAGAACAAAGAGGTTTAACCTTAAAATTATAGCTAGGCCCTTCAGGGCTGTTGTCAGGAAGCACTTCTTCACACAAAAGGTAGTCAAAATCTGGAGCTCTCTCCACAAAATGCTGTTGAGGCTAAGTCAATTGGAAATTTCAAAACTGAGGTTGATAGATTTGTGTAAGGCCAGGGAGTTAAGTGTTATGGGACCAAGGCGGACAGATGGATTCAAGTCATAGATGGCGGAGCAGGCCTGAGGGGCTGAACAGCCTGCTACTGTTCCTACTCTCCAAAGAATCAATGTTTGGACCTTTACTATTTCAAATTTACAACAATAACTTAGATTCTGAACTTCTGTGCAAAATAGTCAAATTCTAGAAGGGAAAAAATGAGTAATCAAGTTTCAGGAAGTAGCCAAGGACTACAGAGGGAGCTGAATAATATCTGTAAGTAGACAGGACAGTCTCAGATCAAGTTCAATATGGACACGTGTGAGGTCTCACACGTTGGAAGCAGAGATGGGCAACATAAGTACTCTGTCAGTGGTGTTGATGTAGCTAAAGGTAACAGTTAAAAAAAGGTGTAGGGGAGTTAGGTGCTACTTAATATGGCCTTTCTCTGGAGCACCGATCAACAAAACAAATAGAATGTGAAAGTAGATTGCTAAATCAGTAGTGTGCAGGTTGGAGAATGTCCTGCTAAAACCCTTCCTGAAATGTCTTTGTCTTGCAACATCTGTCCTCGCCTTTAAAATCTTCCTTAAAGCCTATCTCTTTCATAGTGCTTCTGGCTACCTGACCTGGTTCAACTCCACCTCCTGCATTGATCTTAACCCCAACTGTGATCCCCTTGGGCCATTTTGCTCATTACCTTCGCTATACTGGCTATTGGTGCTTTAAAAACCGGTGAAACTGCTGTGTCCAGTTTTGGTCAGGTGGTATTCAAAGCCCTGGAGGAGGTGTTCAGAACAACCACTAGGCTGATCACTAGTGTCAGCAGACTGTTGTGAGAAAATACTGGGAACACTTGGTGAGTTTTTCAAATAAGGAGAGTGAGAGCGACCTTATTAAATATTCATACGCTAGCATCACACAGCCAGATTTCACCCCAATTCTTTTATTTTTTATCATCCTTTTGCATGATTCCTGATTTTCAAACATCATGTGAAACTACAATACCAATGTGACATAAGAACATAAGAAATAGGAGCAGGAGTAGGCCATACAACCCCTCGAGCCTGCTCTGCCATTTAATACGATCATGGCTGATCCGATCATGGATTCGGGTCCACTTCCCTTCCCGCTCCCCATAACCCCTTATTCCCTTATCGGTTAAAAATCTTTCATGTTGAAGGAAACTGGACCCATATGTGAGAAACTTTTAACTTTCCGCGTGGGTTACAGTTCAGTAAGGTGCTGGACACGGCAGCATGGATATAACTGCAGCATCAAATAGTTACAGATGCTGTCCGGAACTAACTAACACAGCAAGCCGAAACATTGTAACTGTGCTGGAGTTTGCTGAACAAGAGAATATAACTTGAGCGAGCTCATTGCACATGTGAGCACAAGAAACCTCCACGTGTGCAGGTAAATCAACAATGGTTCCTGTTAATTTAGGATGTAAAGGTTCTAATGAATACATTCCCCGAGGCATTCTGAGCTCTTCACCTGTTGAAATCTATAAGATATGGTCAGTGATGCTTGTTTTTACTTTGTTTATATTTCTAAGTTAATCTATTTCTGATATTTACCCAAGGGCCTTTCTTTTCCATTTTGTTATTTTTCCAGTGGCTCATCCTTACTTGATAATCTATTTATCATTGTTTAATGCTTGTTCATGCATGCAATGAAAGATCAAGCGAAACTGGAGATCAGAAGAGAAAATTACATTATTACTAGCATTCAGTCACCACCGCAGGTTGGGCGGATAAAAAAGCAGCTCGGGCCCTGGAACATCATGGGCCACCCCGACCTATGAGGGAACACCATTGCAGGTCGGGAGGATAAAAGAGCATATAACTGCAGCTTTCAGCGCAAGCTGCTACAAGTGTGCGACGGCTTCAAGGAGGGCGACTGGATGACGTCATCAAAACCCAGGTCGCCATTTAGAGAATGGGCAGGAACATCGGCAGGGCCCAGGTACAATGGAGGAGCGGGAAGGTTGGGGCAGCTGAGCAGCGAGAGATCGTGGCGGAGGTGTATCGAGTGATTGAGGCAGCGGAGCGATGAGGGATCGTGGCTGAGATTCGGCAAGCGATTGTGGCGGAGGTTCGGCGAATGTTTGGTGAGGAGGTGCACTGAGAGATCGTGGCGGAGGTGCGGCAAATGAGGGTACGGGGCCCAGAAGAGCCGAGGGCCCAGGGGCAGCATGGGCCCACACTGCGATATGTGTACGCACTAGGTCTGTGCAGCAGAGCAGGTCTCCAGTCGTCCTGTTAAACCCTTGCCACTGGATAAAGGCCTAACTCTGTCAAGCCCGTGTGGTGGCTGGTGTGCAATGGTCACCACACATTAAAAAAATCCACGCACAGGCATCTTCCACCCCTAGAGTTCAGGACTGGAATATCGGATCCTTCATTGAAACTTCTGTGAACTCATCCCTTTTGATGTGGAAGCAAGTCATCCTCGTTCGAGGGATCGCCTATGATGATATACATTTGCTATCTGAGTTGCCTATTTTGTGCCCTAAATCCAATGTTGTTATTTTTGTGTAACCCTCAGGTTGTGAGCAGTCTTATGCTGACTAACTGATGCAGATTAAGTCACAATAATGGGGCAGCAGTGGCTTATTCTCCATACTGCAGAAGAATGGCCAAATGCTGCCATGGAGATAATGGAGAAGAAACAAAAGAATCTGGAGGATGAGGAGGAGGAATAACTGCAAGGATTGGACACCCTAAGAAGAGAAGAAATGTGACTGATAAGGAGCCTGACCACACTAGATCATATCAAGTATGGCAACCAGAATCAGAGCTGCCCAAGTACCAAATACTATGGGGGTTATTTTGGCCAAAGGGTGAAAACAGGTGCTAAATGCGTACAATGCTAATAAAACCAGCCTATTTGAAAGTCCAGGTGCTAAAAATTTGTTTCATAGCATCCATTGTTCGGGTGCTATGGGTACTGGTTTGGCTCAAAAATGGTGTCCTAACATTACGCGCACCCCTCTGGTGTGGGCCGCGCGGACACCATTTTGGTAAGGGCGTTAGCGTCTGCACTGGGAGAGTGCACCGGAAATATACAGAGTGCGTAGATCGTGACGTCAATCAGAATGCATGATTTGATACCAACGATGTCATTTTCAACCTCAAAGCTGGAGCTAACGTCCTCAGCATTTTCATTTTCAACCTCAGCAGCTGGAAGGACCCTCACCAGCGATATTGAAAGAGATCATCACCTACTTACAGATTAGTTGCTGATTGATTTCTACTGGCTATTGCTGAGTTTATACAAGTGTTTGGTGCTTTCTAGACTTCTTTAAAAGTTGCCTACAGTCTACCAGGAGTGGTGTGTCGATGTGCTCAAAGATTTGGTACTGACTTGCAAGAGGTCTGCTCAGGCCAGTTGCTCCCAGACATCGGTGGAGTAGTTTGTATCTACCTTGGCCTACAATATGGCAAGGAGAATGAGCACAAGTGACACAGAGCAGGACAAGCTGCTAGAAGAGGCAGGAGGGGGGTGGTGGGGGGAGAAGGGCTCCCAGCAGGAGGCCATATTAACCCAGGGTCTACAGGGAGCAATTCTCTTCAGGCAACAATGCATGAGATGTCTCCGTTTTACTAAGGAGGTGCTCACAGAAATCTGCCACCTGCTGCAGGCAGACCTGCAGGCACAGTCCAGGGTAAGGACAGCATTGTCAGTTTTAACAATAACAACTTGTATTTATATAGCGCTTTTAACGTAGTAAAACGTCCCAAGGCGCTTCACAGGAGTGTTTTAAGACAAAACAAATTAATTTGACACCGAGCCTCATAAGAAGAGATATCGGCAGCTGACCACAAGCTTGGTCAAAGAGGTAGGTTTTAAGGAGCATCTTAGAGGAGGAAAGAGAGGTAGAGAGGCGGAGAGATTTAGGGAGGGAGTTCCAGAGCTTGGGGCCTTGGCAGCTGAAGGCACAGCCACCAACCATTGAGCAATTATAATCAGGGATGCTCAAGAGGGAAGAATTTGAGGAGCGCAGACATCTCGGGGAATTGTGAGGCTGAAGGAGATTACAGAGGTAGGGAGGGGCTAGGCCATGGAGGGATTTGTAAACAAGGATGAGCATTTTGAAACTGAGGCGTTGCTTAACTAGGAGCCAATGTAGGTCGGCGAACACAGGGGTGATGGGTGAACAGGACTTAGTGCGAGTTAGGACACGGATATCTGATTTTTGGATGACCTCAAATTTACGTAGGATAGAATGCATGAGGCCAGCCAGGAGTGCGTTGGCGTAGTCAAGTCTAGAGGTAACTAAGGCATCGATGAGGGTTGATGAGAGCTGTTTCGATACTGTGACGGGGCGGAAACCAGATTGAAGGGATTCAAACATGGAGTTCCGGGAAAGATGAGCATGGATTTGGGAGGCGACAACACGTTCAAGGATTTTGGAGAGGAAATAGAGGTTGGAGATGGGGTGGTAGCATAGAAGCACAGTGGGGTCAAGGGTTGGTTTTGTGAGGAGAGGGGTGATGACCGCAGATTTGAAGGAGAGGGTGACATTACCTGAAGAGAGGGAATCTTTAACAATGTCTACTAACATGGGAGCCAGAAAAGGAAGTTGTGTGGTCAGCAGTTTAGTGGGAATAGGGCCAAGGGAACAGGAAGCGGGTTTCATGGACAAGATGAGCGTGGAGAGGTCAAGAGGGGAGATCAGAGAGAAACTGGAATAGTGAGCAGTTTTGGCAGACAAGAGTAGGACCCAATAAAGCTTTATGTGGTCGAGCCAGATTTGGCAGTAAATGGCTAAACCAGTTGTCCACCACATCCATTCAAGTCTGCGCCCCTTGGACTTGAGGGAGTGAAGATGAGGGCTGTATCAGGGGGAACAGCCAGGGTGAGAGGGAGTAATGGGTTTAATAGGGACTAGGGCATCATAGATGATGGTGAGGGTGTGATTGAGCAAATCGGTAGCTGCAGAAACGTCATGGTGAAAGGAGAGCCAAAGGCTGGACAGTTTGGAGTTGATGAATGCAGTTGTAAGAGCATCGGGAGAGAGTTTTTTCCAGGGGTGGACACAGAAGGAAGTAGGTTTGGGTGAGGGAAGGGGGATGTGGGTGGAGAGTGACACAAGGAAATGGTCAGAGATGGCCTTATCTGTAATTGACATGGTAGGCCACAAGAGATAGCAAGGTCAAGGGGGTGGCCATGAATATGGGCTGGCGAGTTCACCTGAAGGGAGAGATTAAGGGAGAATAGGAGAGTCGTGAACTCAGAGGAGAGAGAGAACATGATGAATTGAGATGGAGGATGAGAAGTCGTTCGGTGCAGAGGTTGAGGGAGGAAAGTAGTGAAGATATCTCGGTGATAAAACTTTTATGGTATGTAGTAGAGAAAGTGAATTTTGAATGAGAGGTGAGAGGGGTGGAATAAGGTGAGATGTTCAAAGGAGGAGAAAGTGCCGGAGGAGTAGTGGGGCAGACCAAGGTATAATTCGGTGATGAGAGCCTCACCATCACCACGGCGGTCTGGGTGGAGTGAGTGGTGGAAGGTTCGTCAGGTGGGGAGGCTTTGTTTAAGGGTAAGGTGTCATCACCTCTCAGCCAAGTTTCCATCAAGGCCATGATGTCGATGCAATCATCCACGATAAGCTCATGGATGGCAAGGGCCTGTGGCCTTGAACTTCTTCGCATCGGGCTCCTTCCAGGCTGGAGCAGGCAACATCTGTAACATCTCCCAGTTCGCCATCCGATCCTGTATAAGGGAGGTGAGTGAGGCTCAGTATGCAAGGAGAGCTGAATACATTTCATTCTCTCTGGCCAGAGAGCAGCAGGAGGAGAGAGCACGCGGCTTTGCCAGGATAGCAGGCTTCTCCCTGGTGCAGGGTACCATTTTACTGCAGACGCGTCGCTTTATGGGCGCCGCATTTCAATTCGGAGATGTACCGCAACCGGAACGGATTCCTCCCCCTCAATGACCAGCTGCTGTGTGACCATACTCAGCACATCATGCAGGTCAATGCTCTGCAACCTGACAGCACCCATGATGCCTTCATTCTGCGGCAGTCTGCTGTACCATCAACATTTGAGCAACCACAACAAACCAAAGGGTGGCTACTGGGCGACAAGGTCTATCCGCTAACCACCTGGCTCATGTCTCTGCTCCACAACCCAACCACACATGGGCAGCAAGCATATAACGCAAGTCATGCTGCCACATGGAATCTGATAGAACAGAACATTGGTGTCCTTAAACAATGCTTCCGTTACCTGGGCTGCTCTAGAGGAGCCCTGCAGTACTCAGCAGAGTGCGTCTCAAGATTCGCCGTGGTCTGCTGCAGGCTCCACAACCTCGCCATCATGAGGGCACAGCCCCTTGCCACCAGGCATACGGCAACCAGCTGAGGAAGAGGAGGAGGAAGAGATGGGGGCAGAGGTGGAGGAGAAAGAGGAGGAAGAGGAGGAAGCAAAAGGGAGCAAGCAACCCAGACAGCAACTTTCTGCCCAGACTCATCCTACTGTGGTACCAGTGACCACAACCCCAATTCCCCATTCACCAACAGTCCCACACCTTACCTTCCCTCTGTTACTGACCAGCACAGCATCCCCTTGGCCACAATGCTACAATAATAACCACCACGAAACAAACATTCCAAACCAATTTTAAGTATCAAACCATTGCAATATTTCATTCAAAAGTCAACTAATCACCCTGTGCATTCCATTAGTGTCTGACTTCCATGTGCCTTTGCCTGCCCTAGTGCTCCTACACAGTGCTACCCCAGTGGCTGCAGCATGGTTGGTGGAAGGCTGCTGACTTTCAGTGGGGGACACTGCAGATGGCCTTGCAGGATGACCTTGAGTAGCTTTGGGCCTAGTAGACCCAGCTTCGAACTGCACAACTTAGCATGGGTGGCAGCAGTCTGGGCTGGCTGACAGGCAACAGTAAGGGCACTCGTGGAGTGGCAGTGTTAGGAGGTTGAATGCTGTCTACTGAGAGAGGACAGCAGGTTTGTGCTGCACAGAGCCAATCCACTCCCCTGGGGCGGCGCCTCAGTAATTCTAGGAATCTGCTGGAGGACAGATTGCTGGACTGCTGTGACACGCTGCAAGCCCCTTTTAACATGATGGCAGCAATCTGTGCTTGCGTGGCAGCAGACTGAGCTTGCATGAGTTCAGTTTGAGCTTCCGCGACAGCACTCACACTTTGGGTAGCTTCTGCTTGTGCTGCAATAGAAGCTAAGACGTCAGCCATCAGACGCTGCATCATGGTTGGGTCCACAAGTGTGCTAATGGGTCTGCCCACCCCTTCCAAGCTGGAAAGGATGGACTCCAAGCCGGGGTCAGTGACAGGTCCTGGCCTCACTGCCGGTTCCAGCCCACTGTCCAAAATGATTTTCCCCTGATTGGGCTTGTTAAGCCCGCCCAGCGCATTTGCTGGCCAATTGAAGGAAGCGGATCTGATAATGTCATTTGATGATGTGTCATCAGCCAGTTTCCTTAAAGGGAGCATGTGCAAATTAATTTTGACATTTGTGCTGTCAGTGTTCTGCACCACTGCACAAAGGTGCAGGGTTGCACCCAGGCTCTCCCATGATTCCCTTCATATGATTATAGAGGGAGTCACAGCACGCAGGGAGGTTCTCTTCCGTTCCTTTGGGGGGAAGAGACCTCCCCAGGAAACCAACGCAGCCTGGTTGCACATTGCACAGGAGGGCACAAGCAGGGATGTGATCAGGAGGACCTGGCTGCAGTGGCGAAAACATTTTAATGATCTCATTAGATCACAAAACATTACTGCAAAGCCACACTCAACCTCATCCTGCTGTGCCACTCATCACATCCCCATCACTCTGCCTTTCCTACCCTACTGCTACACATCCTTATTTACTAACTTACCTTGCACCTCAACCCATCCCCCTCTCTCTATCTACATTATCACATCCCCATCACACCAGCCACCCCTCATAACTCATCCTCATCCTTGTCCAATCATACCAACTAACAACACACAAGGGTGCCAATGTTCACGTAAAGTTTCTGTTAATGTGCTGTCAAACATTGAAATCTTTATTTCAAAGCTTTGCGTTCTTGGACAGATTTGTGTGCATCTTTGGAAGTAACTTAGTGAGTTGCAATGAATGGTGAGACACAACGGTACCCCTGCAATGGTGATGAGTATGAAAGAAATGGCTTGGGCATTGCAGGGATGCTTTTTGGTGCTGGTGTGAAGTGGTGCCAACCTGGCACATCATGTGGCAGCCAGGGTGTACAGTGTCAAGTGAAGTAAATCTGGCAATGGTGAGGCCATCCCTGGCCTCCCAAGCAGCAATGTGGTCAGGTGCTGATGTCCTGTGTCCTGTGCAGCATCAGGTGATTGTGGAGAAGGTCGGTGTTGTTGTTGGTGCTGATGGTGTCTCTGCTGCTGCTGGTGTTGGGGCTGATTGTGGTGGGATACTGAGGACCAAGGTGAGACAGTATAAACAGTACCCATTCTGATGGACAAGATGGCAGGTGAAGTTGAGATGACAGAAGTGATCTGTCAATGGTGAGAGAGGTGATACTTGATAGAGAGTTTGCTCCAAACACTGACAACCTGCATAAAGCGCAATCTGTCTTCCACATGCAGTAAGCAACATCTTCTGAACTTGGAATGTGAACAGCTGTGAGATGGGAGCTTTTATAACACATTTGCAGCTGTCAAGTAATGAGATGACTCCATGGCCATTTAGCTCCTGCCCTGCTTCCCTGGCGTGATCCCTGAACAAGGTGGACTCTGTGGGCAACCTGGTAAACTCTGAAGGTGAGCTGAAAATAGTTCGTAATCATCTATGAATAAGATCATTCTGACTAGAATTGCCTCCCCCCACCACTGCAAGTCGGGGTCCTGACCCGCTGTCAAAAAAAACGTTTTTCCCACCCAACCCACCGCCGATTGTTCCCACTGACCCCCTGGAACATCCCCCCCAGTGAGAAAGGTGACAGCTACCATTAGGTATTCCAGTCTGCGTAACCCAAGTCTGCGCAATGTATATTCCAACCATTTTCCCACAACGAGGTTGTCCTGTCCATTGCGTTGGCTTTTTGCTGGAGGAATTGATAGTCAATTTTACTGCCCATAGCTTCTTTAAATTTTAATGAATGAATGGATATGATGGAAATAATATTCATGGAAAACTGGACAAGATGAGTTCCAGACTGAATCATATTGCCAAGAGATTGGGCCTGGTAAGCTGAAGAATGCCAATCAAATTTCATGGCCTTTATTGTGGGCTGAAAAGATATGTGAGCTGGAAGGCAAACTAAGATACATTATAGAATCATAGGCATATCGAGCACAGAAGGGGACCATTCGGCCTGTTGTGCCTGTGCTAGCTCTTTGAAAGAGTAGTCGTGCTTAGTCCCATACACCCACATCCGTGATTTCTCTCCGTAACCCTGTAAGACTCTCATCCTCAAACTCCTGTCCAATTCCCTTTTAACATTATTTATCGAATCAGCTTCCACCACCTTTTCAGGTAGAGAGTTCCAGATCCTGACAACTCACTGAGTGAAATCATTTTCTCCTCATCTTCCCTCTCGATCTTTTGCCGATGGTTTGGAATCTGTGACCTCTTGTTATTTACTCCTTCTCCGGAGGGAATATTGTTTCTCTATGTACTTTATCAAACTCTCTCATCTTCTTGAAAACCTCGATTAGGTCACCTTTAAACCTTCTCTGTTCCCAGGAGAACAGTCCTAACTTTTCCAATCTCTCTTCATAACTGAAGTCCCTCATCCCATGTAACATACTGGTAAGCCTCCTCTGTACCCTTTCTTTGGCTGTTGCATCTTTCTTGAAGTGTGCTACCCAAATTGCCCACAATACTCCAGCTGAGGCCTAACCAGTGAATTTTATAGTTCCAGCATGATCTCTTTGCTTTTATATTCTATTCCTCTATTTATAAACCTAAGTAATCCATATGCTTTTTTAACCACCTTGTCAAATTGCCCTCCCACCTTTAAGGATTTGTGTATATGGACACCAAGGTCTCTCTGTTCATCGACACGTTTCAAAATGGTGCATTTATAGTGTACTGTCTTTCCATATTAGTCCTCCCAAAGTGCATCACTTCACACTTCTCTGCATTGAATTCCATCTGCCGTGCTTCTGCTCATTTCACAATCATGTCTGTCATGCTGGAGTCTTTATACACTATGATAGGTTTGGGCTTGACTTGAGGAGTATTTTTCTTTTAACTCAGATGGGTTTTGTTTCCGACCTTAAGTTATTTGTATATAGCCATGGCTGTCAGGGTCTGATCCCAGGAGTGAGACATCACATAGAGCACTGTAATTTTGTCTTTGAGAGGCTCATTGCAGCTTTCAGAAAATTAGGGGGAACATTGCCTGTGACAGAGCTGTTGCCTGATTTATAGTTATATTGGTTATTGTTAGATTTATATCTAAATATATTGGTTTTAAATTGCTAGTGAGGATTAAGGTTATTCATCTGTCACTGCTCATATTAGAAAATCATTTGAGATACATTATTTACTTTGCTTAAATGGCTTGAAATTACAGTGCTGAAAGATGAACATTTAAGTTAAGATAGAGTTGAACTAGGGGTTTTAACCTATATTTAAAGGGGTTTCTCCATGTGATGCTTCCCCTTCCTATTGCCTAGGGGCACCTCCCCCAAATATCCAGTCGTGATTTCTAAAGCACTGCACCAGAAGCAGATGCTGGAATGTAAATAGCTGTTCCTCATTGCATTTATGACCTCACGAGATCCTGTGACCAATATTCCCTCTAAACTGCGCAGCCCACAGCCCGCGACCGGTTTTCAAATGTGAAATTTTGCGCATGCGAGAAACTTTGGATTGGCTGCGGAGCCCATTAAAGGGACCACGCATCCAAAAATAATAAGAAGGCAATTTACCTGCGACCCAACTTCCTGTTACAGCTCCAGTCACAGGTCATATGCAAGCTGCCCTCATAAAAAGAGGGCGCTGGAAAAAGCCTAAGAGCTATTTGAATGTGTTGTGATCTGGTACTGCAAGACTGGAGAGGTGCATTTACTGGGACACTGCGATATCTATCATGCCAAAAAGGGATGACTTGCTTCCATCCCTTTTTGGCATGGAAGCAAGTCATCCTAGATACGAGGGACCACCTATGATGACTATTGGTTTTCCTATAGAGCAACAAGCAGGAGCTCTTGACTTTTAGAGACTTGCAGGCTTACACAGACTTCAGGGAGTGATCGAGATAACCGATGTGAAGCTTCATGCTTCCAGAGAAAGGAGTGTCCCTTATACGAAGAGAATGGGGCACGGCTACATAAATGTGCAGCTTGTGGGTGACCACATGTATAAAATAATGTCAGGTTCATTGGCAGCTTGCACTATTTCTTTATCCTCAGGCAATCTACCAATTCACTACTGTTTGAAGAAAGACAAAGAACCAAGCACAATTGCTGAACTGTGTTGTAGTCATCATCATCATAGGCAGTCCCTCAGAATCGAGGAAGACTTGCTTCCACTCTTAGCATGAGTTCTTCGGTGGCTGTACAGTCCAATACGAGATCCACAGTCTCTGTTACAGGAGGAACAGATAGTTGAGGGTAAGGGAGGGTGGGACAGATTTGCCGCATGCTCTTTCTGCTGCCTGCGCTTGATTTCTGCATGCTCTCGGCGATGAGACTCGAGGAGCTCAGCACCCTCCCGGATGCACTTCCTCCACTTAGGGCGATCTATGGCCAGGGACTCCCAGGTGTCAGTGGGGATGTCGCACTTTATCAGGGAGGCTTTGAGGGTGTCCTTGTAACATTTCCTCTGCCCGCCTTTGGCTCGTTTGCCGTGGGCGAGTTCCGAGTAGAGCGCTTGCTTTTGGGAGTCTCGTGTCTGGCATGCAAACTATGTGGCCTGTCCAGCGGAGCTGATCAAGTGTGGTCAGTGCTTCAATGCCGGGGATGTTGGCCTGGACGAGGACGCTAATGTTTGTCCTCCCAGGGGATTTGTAGGATCTTGCGGAGACATTGCTGGTAGTATTTCTCCAGCGACTTGAGGTGTCTATTGTACATGGTCCACGTCTCTGAGCCATACAGGAGGGCGGGTATTATGATGGCCCTGTAGACCATGAGCTTGGTGACAGTTTTGAGGGCCTGGTCTTCAAAACTCTTTTCCTCAGGCAGCCGAAGGCTGCACTGGCGCACTGGAGGCGGTGTTGAATCTCGTCGTCAATGCCTGCTCTTGTTGATAGGAGGCTCCCGAGATAGGGGAAGTGGTCCACGTTGTCCAGGGCCACGCCGTGGATCTTGATGCCTGGGGGGCAGTTCTGTGCGGCGAGGACAGGCTGGTGGAGGACCTTTGTCTTACTGATGTTTAGCGTAAGGCCCATGCTTTCATACGCCTCGGTAAATATGTTGACTATGTGTTGGAGTTCAGCCTCTGTGTGTGCACAGACGCAGGTGTCATCCAAGTACTGTAGCTTGACGACAGAGGTTGGAGTGGTCTTGGACCTGGCCTGGAGACGGCGAAGGTTGAACAGCTTCCCACTGGTTCTGCAGTTTAGTTCCACTCCAGCGGGGAGCTTGTCAACTGTGAGGTGGAGCATGGCAGCAAGGAAGATTGAGAAGCGGGTTGGGGCGATGACGCAGCCCTGCTTGACGTGGATTGGGTCTGTGATAGATCCATTGGTAAGGATCATGGCTTGCATGTCATCGTGGAGCAGGTGGAGGATGGTGACTAACTTTTGGGGGCATCCGAAACGGAGGAGGATGCTCCATAGACTCGCGCGGTTGACAGCGTCAAAGGCCTCTGTAAGGTTGAAGAAGGCCATGTATAAGTGCTGGCGCTGTTCCCTGCATTTTTCCTGCAGCTGTCGCGCTGCAAAAATCATGTCCGTTGTGCCCTGTAGGGGACGAAATCCACACTGCGACTCCGGGAGCAGCTCCTCAGCCACGGGGAGAAGACGGTTGAGGAGGACTCTAGCGACGACTTTCCCAGTGGTTGATAGCAGGGAGATTTCTCTGTAGTTGCCACAGTCAGACGTCCACTTTTTTAAAGATGGTCACGATCACTGCATCTCTAAGATCACCTGGCATCGAGACTCTGCCTTTGACTCGAGTGTTCTCGATTCTATTCCGCAGCATGCTACCCGCCACCACCTCAGTGAGACCCCAACACTGTATGAGGTAGAAAAAGCCATAAAACAGCTAAAAAACAACAAGGCTACGGGAGCGGATGGAATCCTTGCTGAGGCACTGAAGTATGGCGGAGAGACACTACTGGTGCGAATACATGACCTCATCTCTCTCATTGTTGTAGTATTCCTCCAGGAAATACACGTTTCACTATAATGTGCTGCTTTGCTAAATCAAATGATTCAATCTTAATGAAATACACACTGTATTATATTTTTCCTTTGATCAACGTTGTTCATCCTTCGTTACGGAAACGCTATAAACCACAACAACAAAAAGTTTATATAACACCTTTAACATAGTAAAACGCCCCAAGGCACATGACTGATCCAGCTGTCTCATTCTCACTTGTTAAATTGGAAAGTTTGAATAATGCCAACTACCTTCACATTGGATGTCTTAATATTCTGCCAGCTGTAATTTAAGAGGCATTGGAACTGACTATCTCACTTGGTTTAGGGATAACTGATCCAGTCAATATTGAATAATCGAGCCCCCAAGAACTTCCATTCTGTCTGCACCGTTTCTTGCTGCTTCCTGGGGCTGCCATGTGGACGGTGGTAGGAGGCCCCAGGAAGCAAAGCGACAGGCCTTGAGGTCCCGCCATGGAGGGAGCTCGCCTTGGAGCACTCTGCTTTCTCTCCATTTGGCCTTAAGCACTTGCCTGCTGAAGTCTTGGTAAAGGTCTTCAGTGGGTGTAGGGGTAAAAAGGAAGGCTTCTCTCCCTCGGGGCGGACTACCTGATATAGGTAATCGACACCTCGCCCGTCTGTTGGGGTAAAAGGAAGGCTTCTCTTCCTCGGGGTGGATTAATTGGTATGGATAATCGACACCTTGCCCTTCTCCCACTTTATAACGACCACGGAAGTAAACACATGAAACCTTTAGGTTCAACTGGCTTTATTTCGAGCAATGCAAGGGAAGGTCGTGGAACCTCCAAAATACATGAGGTTTTGAGTATAATTTATACAGACTTTGGAGAGGAGCTACCCTCCTACAAAATCATCAATAGGTCTATTGCTATTAGCGGAGTTACATTGATTTGTCGACTCTTATCAGACTGGCTCTGAGTGGTATATGCAACTGTCCATCTCCCATCATTGTGTTGTTCCAGTATTTGCCCTCTGCCCCAGCCTGCACATCGCCTAAACTAACTGTTCTCAAAATACTGGCTGTCTCATCTCTTCCTCAGAGACTTCTAATCAAAGTTGTAACTGCTGACTTCAGCTGCTTAAGTGCTACTAAGGTTAACCAAACAGTTTTAATGCGTTATAAGTGTGCTATACCTACATAAGAAAGTGTCACATACATAGGCAATTCCTCAGATCCTCCTAATACTGATTAGTTCACCACCTTCAGCATTGTGTTCTGACCACCTATTCTATATATCCCTTACAATGGAAAACTTGATTTGATCTTCTGGGTGCTTCTGCCCCTTTCTGGTTCCTCGCTGCCAATTCTGATGCTCCAACACCACTGGCCCTTGTGCTGGCTGGGTCCCTCTTGTGGTGGAAATCCCCACAGGAGCCTCCATTTCATACAGGCTGACTCCTGGTTCAGGAAAATGGACTGGGGTTGGGGTTGGGGTGGATCTGGAGGGTGGTGTGGCCAGGGGCGGGGGGGGGGGTAAATTCCTAACCTGCACCTCAAAGTGCCAAATCAATTGATGCAACTCCCACATTGCACTACAAACATGGTAATGGAGACATAAAAACAGAAAATGCTGGAAAGCTCAGTGAGCATTTTCATTTTTTATTTCAGATACCAGCATCTGCAGTATTTTGCTTTTGAGGTAATGGAGACAGGTCATTTGTCATTTGACCAAGAATAGGCCGATGTTCCATGGCATGGACCAAAGGGAAGAAAATGAAATAACTTAGAATGAGAAAACTAAAGAATATCTTTATTTATTTCCCTGACTGGTGCTTTCTTTATTGTCAAAGTTAAGATTTTTATTAAAAATAAACAGATGATGAAAGTTCATCAAGCTAAAAGCAGGTAAGAACATTAGAACACAAGACTAAGAGCAGGAGTTGACCATATGGCCCCTCGAGCCTGCTCCGCCATTCAATAAGATCATGGCTGAACTTCTACATCAACTCCACTTTCCCACACTGTCCCCATATTCCTTGATTCCCTTAGTGTCCAAAAATCTAGCGACTGAACATCCACAGCCCTCTGAGGTAGAGAATTCCAAAGATTTACAACCCTCTGAGTGAAGAAATTTCTCGTCATCTCTGTCTTAAATAGAAACATAGAAACATAGAAATTTACAGTGCAGAAGGAGGCCATTTCGGCCCATCGTGTCCAAGCCGGCCGACCCCTTATCCTTAGACCAACACCACTAGTTCTAGTCTCTCCAGCCAGGGGAAACAACCCCTCAGTATCTACCTTGTCAATTCCCCTCAGAAGCTTATATGTTTCAATGAGATCACCTCTCATTCTGCTACACTTCAGAGAATATAGACCCATACTACACAATCTTTCCTCATAGGACAACCCTCTCATTCCAGGAATCAATCTAGTGAACCTTCGTTGCGCCACCTCCAAAACAAGTATATCCTTCCTTACTGCACAGTACTCCAGGTGTGCTCTCACTAAAGCTCTATATAATTGCAGCAATACTTCCTTACTCTTGTACTCCAACCCCCTTGCAATAAAGGACAACATACCATTTGCATTCCTAATTACTTGCTGTACCTGTATGTTAACTTTCTGTCATTCATGTACAAGGACTCCCAAATCCATCTGAATACCAACATTTATTACTCTCTTACCTTTTAAAAAATATTTTGCTTTTCTATTCTTCCTACCAAGGTGGATAATTTTACAAATCCTGACATTATACTCCATCTGCCACCTTCTTGCCCAATCACTTAACCTGTCTATATCCCTTTGCAGCTTCTTTATGCCCTCCTCACAGCTTACTTTCCTCCCGAGCTTTGTATTGTAAGCAAACTTGGATATATTACACTCTGCCCTCTCATCTAAGTCATTATCACTAAAAGTTGAGACACAGGTTAGTCAGGCATAAAAAAGCAAACCAAGCACTCGGGTTTATTTCTAGAGGTATAGGGGCCGATATTCAGCCTCCCGAAAATGCCTCTACCGCCGGAAAGCGGCGGCCAAGCGGCGGAGTCCAATGGCCGCTGCCAGCGAAATTCTCTGAGGTGCTTTTTCTGGCGGTCCCCACTTCCGTCCCGCTGCTGCCGACCCCTCCTAAGTGCATCATCAAAGAGCGTACCCCCGATCTCCTGCACCTCACTCCAAATTCAGCACAAAAGTCTTTGGCCCGCCGAGCGGTGCCCCCGACAGCTTTTTGTTTTCAGTGTGTGCGACGTGGCTGTGCGGTGGCCATTTAAGGGGAGGGCGCACTGCCGCGGCCACCATTTTATTGTTTTTGTCGGCTGGCTGACAGGTCGGCCTGACGATTATGCCCCCGGGTTCGGCCAGGCAGCCAACAGACAGCCTGGCACCCCCCCTTGAGTGCCAGGTCACTGGCTCGGCTGAAACCCTCCCAGTGGACCTAACTAAAAGAATCACAGAGTTTGCGGATGTCCCTCCCCGTCATGAGACTCCGTCCCACCTCCACTTCAGCCCCTCTAGTGTGCTCACTGCCACAATACTGCCCCCATTATGACCGGTTTCTGGTCCGCTCAAAAAAAAATGACAAAGAGCTGAATTTCATGCAAGAGGCCACCTCATCCAACGTGGTGGAGAAAACACATCAACAGCGGTAGGTGTGACCTGTTTCAGGCGGACCTGAATTTCTACCCCATAGAGTTGAAAAGTAGGGAAGTTATGCTGAACCTGTATCGAATCTTGGTTAGACCACAATTAGAGTATTGTGTACAGTTCTGGTCGCCATATTATAAAAAGAATATAGAGGTGCTGGAGAGGGTGCAGAGAAGATTTACAAGGATGATACCAGAAATGCGAGGGTATATCAGGAAAGGATGAACAGGCTGGGTCTCTTTTCTCTTGAAAAAAGAAGGCCTAATAGAGGCCTCTAAAATTATGAATGTTTTTGATAGAGTGGATACAGAGAGAATGTTTCCATTTGTGGGGACGAGCATAACTAGAGGACATCAATATAGGAGAGTCACCAAGAAATAGGGAATTCAGAAGAAACTTCTTTACCCAAAGAGTGGTGAGAATGTGGAATTCACTACCACGGGGAGTAGTTGAGACAAATAATATAGATGCATTTATGGGGAGGCTAGACAAGCATATGAGGGAGAAGAGAATAGAGGGTTATGCTGACAGATTTAGATGAGGAAAGATGAGAGAAGGCTCGAGTGGAGCATAAATGCCGGCATGGACTGGTTGGGCCGAATGGCCTGTTTCTGTGCCATATATCCTATGTAATCCTGTGTAATTATCTTTATGATATATGAAAAAAAATTACACACTTTTTGTTAACTTTTCCCGTTATAAAATTTTATGTCTGCATTTAGAATGGAACCTGCCTACCTGAAATTATCACACTGTAATTACACTCTCACACCAGTGGTGGCACTGCATCCTCACCATTGTTGATAGAGTGACAAGTTTATACAGGCAATTTCCATTTTAAATATGGACATAGGACTTTATAATGGAAATATAAAAATAAGGTCAGGATGTATGACTTTAAAATGGGGACTGAATTATGTATACGTGCCCGTATCCAATTTACCTCACTCTCTATCCCCACTTCACTTCAATGTTACACTTGGTCTTGCCTCCCCTTGTGCAATACCATGGGAGATTGACCAATCGCCAATCTATCACAACACAGCATAAACAGTAACATGAACCCACAGTTCAGAGTGCCAACGAGCCCGAACCATCCCAGCCACTTCCAACGAACCCGCGCTGTGGCTTCCTTTTCACAAGTACTGCCAGCCACCAAGAATCATTTCCAACCATAGCTGAAGGATCAATGATTGATCAATTGGATTTCCTCAGAGCCGCTCCTGCTCCATTGCTGTAACTTTGCTGGAAGTGAGGTGGGAACTCTGTTTACACGTGTAAATAGGGTCTCTGCTGCAACTCTGGCGAAATTCCTGTGGCAAAGCGGGAGCAGTCCGAGGAAATTCAGGGCCGATGTAAACACTGTGACAACTCTAAATAATGCTATGATTCATTAATATTTATTATGACATTTATGGCTGTATTCAAACTATACACCAACAATGCAGTATATAATGTAATATTCATTAATATTTATTATGACATTTATGGCTGTATTCAAACTATATACCAACAATGCAGTATATAGTGTAAAGGCAGACAGAATCCAGTATCCCCGCCAAAGGTCAAAGATAAAAATTGGCCAGAATAGTCTTTGAGTTCCCATTGTCGCTGCAGACAAAGGTCATCAGTCGAGTAAAGGTTTGGGACTTTTCTTAAAGGCCTCAACAAGATTCGCACTAATTCTCAGTAAGATTGAGTTCCACTGAGGACTGCCGAGGACATAATGAGCGGAATTCCAGGGAAAACCTGGGAAGTTCCCGCAGATATGCCCCTTTAGCATTTGGAGAGGCAGACAGAAGATCTGTCCACAGCCCCCCTCACAGGAGTTTAAAGTGCTCGTCGATTGGAGTGGAATCATGGTATGACTGCTAGAAATCGGACTTCCCTCCCTGCCTGGCCCAAAGAATGTCAGGGTAGCCTTGGAAAAAAACAAAACCACATCACACTAATGCTAAACTTGTAGTATAAATACATTCTAAAGAGATCTGTCTGCAATTTTATATGCTAAACATGCCACTTAACATAGTTGAACAAAGAGAATCCAGAGTTCCTACCGAACCTCTATGTTTCTTTGCCTCGAACACTGTGTTTCTGCTGAAATAAAAAGTACAGCACTTGCCATGTATAGCAACCCGTCGGTTAAATGGAAAGAAATTGGTTGGAAATTATTTATTAGAAGAGGCCATAACAGAATTCCTGAGGTACCTGCTGCGTCATAAAACCTCAGTGGAAATCAGGGTTTCAAAAACAAATGCTGCGATCATGGGCGCACAGGGATGGGTTTCCTGGAAATGATGCGAATAGGTTACGGTAAATACAACTATAATTCATGAAGGAGTTCACTGAATCATACAGCATTTAAAAACTAGACGGAAGCACTGCAGCAGAGTAAAATAAAACTACAGTTAAATATAATCATGTATCATAAGTTGTTTTTTGTCGTTGTTTATCTTGCATTTACACAAGAAACCTTGTTATATCTAAATCAGTAAATCCGATGCACTTAAATCCAATTTAAAGAATTAAAATGGCTTTCATTCTTTAGTGAGGGCATTTTTCATTATTTAAAACATCATAATTTATCTTGTCATACCACAAATTAATTGGCTGCATCAGAATATTATTTGAAGGCTTAGGAAGATGTTACTCATCATCCAAGCACTAAGGAAATAGGAATCCTGAAGAGATGAATTGCATTCAGGCCAGTTCCTATTCCCAAGTGTGAAACTGCTCTCTCCCAAGTCCATATCTACACAAATCTTAGTTACACAATAGATTACATCCTGACACGCAGAAATTTACTTGACTGACCAACTAACTGGAAGCCGTGTGGCACCCTTCTAAATAGTGGTGAAAAACCCATCTAAACACTA